>NC_003283.11:1250000-1875000 GCF_000002985.6 Caenorhabditis elegans
GATACATCAAGCGTTCCTTGCAAGGTGACAAAAGGTCAGATATCTGCAAGAGATAGTAATCCTAGGGACCATGTGTCCTTTCTCTCGGTAATTGAGATGTGTCGTTATGAGGGAAACGTTGCAGGGGGTTTATGGTTATGTTTATGGGGAAAGAACAGATGGTTGGAGGATATTTAGAGGGGACTTTGGAATTCAATTTCAGAACATTTTCAAGTTGGAATTAGGCAAAAAGTAGAGTGGATACTTGTTAGTAGCAATCAAGAGGAGAGTTAACTAGACATGATAGGCAGGCACGGCTGCCTATCGCCTGCTTTAAAACTGCCCGTGCCTTAAAGTCAGCCTACGCAAAAGCCCTACTTTTAAATTAGCTTGACTTTAAAATTTAGAAGAATAGATGGAAAAAAACATAGTTTGGGGATTTTTTGAAAAATTTCAAAAACTTCGGATATTGTCAGAAAATGTTCAGTATTGAAAAAATAAAATTTAAAGTTTTCAAGTAGAAAAATATATCACAATAGCATCAAACTTCCGAAGAGAAAATTCTAAAATAGGCTAAGAATGTATTACAGTTTGATCTACGAAAAATGCGGGCAATTTTTCCAGAAAACCTGTGACGTCAGCACGCTCTTAACCATGCGAAATCAGATGAGATGTCTGCGTCTCAATTCCCGCATTTTTTGAAGATCAAACCGGAAATAAGATTTTGACTCCCCATCACTCCTCTGCACAAACAATGGCGGGAAAAATATGTTTGAAATTTCAATTTTTCCATTTAACAATTTTATGATTGAAAATTCCCACAAAAATCTAGGCAAAAAAATTATTATTATTAAATTATTCAAAATGCGCTGTGACGTCACAAAAAATCAAAAAAAATTTTCCCGCCGTTTTTGGGTGCAGTGGAGCGATGGGGGCAACCTGACACCACGTGATAATGCCTGCCTGCCTAGAAACGTGTCTACGTAACCAGAAAAGCATCTGCAATTAATTTTCATTTTGCAAAAAAAAAAACTGAAAAAAAAACAAAGTTTACGAGAGCTCCAGAAAATCGAATCAAATCGAAATAACAGGATAACATTTCGAAAATAAAGTTTTTTTTAATCGTCATTTCCAAACGAAACCAATATATTTTTTTGTGTGGCGCCGCCATCTATCTATCTCCGAGCAAGAAGCGCTCACTTTTTGTGCTGTTTTTTTTTGTTGCTCCGCACTAAGAGCTCATGCGCTCTTCATTTCGTTCAAGAAGAAATGAACGAATGAGCCTATAGTATACAAAACGAATGGGTCATTAAAATGGAACTGAAATTGTTTGCAAGAGGAACGCGATGAGAAAGAGGTTGTGTAGGATTCAAGGGAGCGTCTAAAAGGTAGTCAAGAAGTTTTGAACTGGAATTTAAAAATTGACATTGGCGGGAATTCAAATTTCTTCAGAAAAGTTTTGGCAGGAATTCAAAGTTCTTCAGAAAAAATGTTGGCGGGAATTCAAAGTTCTTCAGAAAATTTGGTTGTCCGCGCCGGGGGGCGCTGAATACTTTTTTAATACTTTTAAAATGAATATGAATACTTTTTAAGTAATGTTAAGTCAGAACAAATGAGAGAATTCCATCAAAGTTTAAAGCCAATATTAAAAAAAAAAACAGCTATACACTAGAACACTATTGAAGCTTAATGATGCTGAAACATGCGACGAGGAACGGGAAAAGTGGTGGTTTTTGAAAAGAAAAAACGAGAACAAGTGAGCTCTCCCGAAGAGCATGAGAGCTATAGTTTTACGAGACATTTTGACGAGATCATTGGTAGGGGAAGAAGAAAGGCACAAAAAACATATATTTATGTCAAGTGAAATGGAAAAAATTTAGGGAATTTTTGAGAATTTCGAATTTTCTGATTTATTTGCTAGTTTCCTTAATTTTAGAGGTACATGTGCCTTGGCAGAAGACCTACCTATTTGCCTACGTACCAGTTTTTCGCGGGTTACTGTAATACTACTGTAGACGGTTGGTTTGGAAATATTATTGAATACCAAAGTGGTTTGGCAATTCTAACAAGACACCTCTTATCAATGAGCACTCAATCAATTATAATATATTTATATTATCACTAAAATCCTTCTGTTTGTTCTCATCAGAACAGATGATAAATGTGCAAAACAGAGGGAAACATTAGTGGGTTGGCATGCTTACTGTCTTATCTACAATTAGGTTTGTAACAAACCCTTTGGTATTTTGACAAAAAATAAATTATTTATTGAATATCTGGGTGATATAGAAAACTGAAAACTCCGGCTTTGGCCTAGACTTAGGCTCAGGTATAGGCTTAAGTTTAGGGTTTGGCTTAGGATTAGGTTTAGGCTGAGCCTCAGGTTTAGGCTTAGGCTTAGGCTTCGGCTTCGGCTTAGGGTTAGTCTTAGAGTTAGGTAAAGGCTTTGGCTGGACGTTGGGGGGGGGGGGGGAAGTGATAAAAAAGAAGTTCCAGAGAACTCGAGAATTTGGAAAAAAATAAGAAAAATACACAAAAATCGTGAAGAAAATAGCCAAAATTCGAAAAAAAAGACTAGCCAAAAAGCTAGCCTTTTACTTTGAAAAAACTGAAATAATGTTGCACACTTAAAACATCTACAATTTTTAGTTTACCACTAGTTGCCTCCAAGAATTACAAAAGCCTGCTGAAAAATCAAACAGTTTCGGAATTTGAAATTCCACGTAGCAAATGCCAATTTCACACCAATCATGTTAATTTACACTAATCTAGTATGAAGGTTAGTATGTGTGAAAAATAAAGTCGACAATCAACAGAAGGTCACTTCACTACTGCTGCTGCCTCCCCTCTCCTCCTCCTCTAATTAACCATCCCATTTTCATTTTCAAGCACTCCCTAACGCCTACCAATCCAACCAAAGAATTGACATATGTCTCTCTTCAGAACACCAGCTCTCCTTCTTTTAGGTGAAGCTCTCCCCGGTGCTCTCTTGCTCAATGAGCATAATGGGATTTATTTGGTGGGGGAGAAGAGCTTGTAAGTCGGGGCGGAACACACAAGAGATGAGCCTGAATCAAATTATGATAATTATTTGGAGACGATAATTTGGAACAAGGGTGGATGTCAAACGATTTTTTCCGGCAAATCGGCAATTCGGCAAATTGCCGGAATTGAAAACTTCCGGCAAAATATGCAGATTTGCCAAAAATTTTCGGCAAAATGTGGTTTTGTACATTTTTTTCGGATAATTTCAGAATTTCAACCTTAATCGGCAAACTTGTACGCATCCTATGAATTTTCCCACATCTTTTTTGACGAGTAAGCAAATTCTGTAAAATATCTGGTGAAAACCGGCAAAAAAAAATTCAGAAAGACACAGTTTTGAGTGTTTCCGTCGCATAAAAATCGATTTAAAAAATTCCGGCAAATTGATATTTCGGCAATGGGTAAATCGGCAATTTGCCGAAAATCGGAATTTGCGGCAAGTTGGCAAACCGGTAATTTGCCGATTTGCCGAATTTGTCGACAAAAAAATTTGCCGAACGGCAAATTTTGCCCACCCCTGATTTGGAAAATTTTTAGGGAAGGGGTAAATTTTAAAATGGAAATTAAGAATTTTGAGTGAGTTACAGGTGAAATAACTTCAAGAATATTTAATACAATACAATATTTTCAAATATGTGGACTTACCGAAATCGCCGAGCTCTCCAAATTTTGAAATTTGCACATTGTGCAAAAATTGAGCGAAAACCAGCCAACTCAGTTTTCTACTAATTTTTGCACTTTTTGAGCTCCAAAAAAAATTCCAATTTACCTAGTATTACCACCACGGCAAATTTGCCAAACTTGCCGGTCTTGGCAAATTTCAAAAACATCCCTGCTTTCATGGCTAATCTGGATTGTTTCTTGATGCGTATTGAAATTAGTATATCTTTCAAAGTCATGCGAAAGATTTATGCAATTGATGCATTTAAGCTTTTGTTGTTTTTTGGCACAAAAACACCCAATTTTTATAAATATATGGGTATACACAAAATACATATTATATTATTTTAAAATTTAAAAAATAATTTTGGTACTTAATTTATGGGTCTGTTTTTCGAAAAAAAAACTATTCTTGAAGCTGTATTTCCTACAAAATTATTTTGCTGCAAATGAGCATTTGGAGCAAGAAAAAATCGATCTGAAAATGTTAGAAAACAATTCATTTATTTTTTCGAAAAATTTCCTAATGTCATTTTTAGGAACTACTGTAACTTACCAAGAAACATTTTAGAGCAATACAATCATCATTAACTATATATAAAAAAATACAGTTCGTCTGTCCGGAGATTGTAGTCTATGTAGTCTTTGTAGTCTGTGACGTCACGCCCAAATTTCAGTGAGAATAGTGGGCGTGGCACCCTTCGTGGTGAGACCCATCGTGGTGAGACCCTTCGTGGTGAGACCCTTCGTGGTGAGACCAATCGTGGTGAGACCCTTCGTGGTGAGACCCATCGTGGTCAAATTTTCAGTGAACAATTTTTGGCGGGAAATTCAAATTTTCAGTAAAAAAATTTTGGCGGGAAATTCAAATTTTCAGTGAAAAAAATTTTGGCGGGAAATTCAAATTTTAAGTGAAAAAAATTTTGGCGGGAAATTCAAATTTTCAGTAAAAAAATTTTGGCGGGAAATTCAAATTTTCAGTGAAAAAAATTTTGGCGGGAAATTCAAATTTTCAGTGTAAAAAATTTTGGCGGGAAATTCAAATTTTCAGTGAAAAAAAATTTTGGCGGGAAATTCAAATTTGCAGTGTAAAAAATTTTGGCGGGAAATTCAAATTTTCTGTGAAAAAAATTTTGGCGGGAAATTCAAATTTTCAGTGAAAAACAATTTTGGCGGAAAATTCCAATTTCTGAGAAAAATCGAGAAATGTCTGCAATGTTCCAGAAGTTTCTAGAAAATTCGAGAAAATTCCGGAATGGTCCAGAATTTTCTAGAAAATTCTAGAAAGTTCTGGAATAATTTTTTCCACATCTTACAGTGGTTAGAAATCAACAATCATTAACTATATATAAAAAAATACAGTTCGTCTGTCCGGAGTTTGTAGTCTATGTAGTCTTTGTAGTCTGTGACGTCACGCCCAAATTTCAGTGAGAATAGTGGGCGTGGCACCCTTCGTGGTGAGACCCATCGTGGTGAGACCCTTCGTGGTGAGACCCTTCGTGGTGAGACCAATCGTGGTGAGACCTTTCGTGGTGAGACCCTTCGTGGTGAGACCAATCGTGGTGAGACCTTTCGTGGTGAGACCCTTCGTGGTGAGACCAATCGTGGTGAGACCTTTCGTGGTGAGACCCTTCGTGGTGAGACCCATCGTGGTCAAATTTTCAGTGAACAATTTTTGGCGGGAAATTCAAATTTTCAGTGAAAAAAATTTTGGCGGGAAATTCAAATTTTCAGTGAAAAACAATTTTGGCGGAAAATTCCAATTTCTGAGAAAAATCGAGAAATGTCTGCAATGTTCCAGAAGTTTCTAGAAAATTCGAGAAAATTCCGGAATGGTCCAGAATTTTCTAGAAAATTCGGGAAAATTCTGGAATAATTTTTTCCACATCTTACAGTGGTTAGAAATCAACAATCATTAACATATATAAAAAAATACAGTTCGTCTGTCCGGAGTTTGTAGTCTATGTAGTCTTTGTTTCTGCGGAAAGATATTGTGGCGGGAAATTTAAATAGGGCAAGTAAAAAATTTTGGCGGGAAATTCAAAATTTTTGTGGAAAAAACTTGGGGGGGGAAGTCAAATTTTGAGTGGTAAACAAAATTGGGGGGAAATTCCGAATTTTGAGGAAAATTGGGGAAAGTTTGGCAAGGTTCAGGAGGTTTTTGGAAAATTGGGGAAAATTCGGGATGGTTCAGGAATTTTTTGGAAAATTTGGGAAGATTTGGGATTAATTTTTTCAAATTTTACCGGGGGTTGGAATTCAACATTCTTTAACATATATAAAAAAATACAGTTCGTCTGTCCGGAGTTTGTAGTTTATGTAGTCTTTGTAGTCTGTGACGTCACGCCCAAATTTCAGTGAGAATAGTGGGCGTGGCACCCTTCGTGGTGAGACCCATCGTGGTGAGACCCTTCGTGGTGAGACCCTTCGTGGTGAGACCAATCGTGGTGAGACCTTTCGTGGTGAGACCCTTCGTGGTGAGACCAATCGTGGTGAGACCTTTCGTGGTGAGACCCTTCGTGGTGAGACCAATCGTGGTGAGACCTTTCGTGGTGAGACCCTTCGTGGTGAGACCCATCGTGGTCAAATTTTCAGTGAACAATTTTTGGCGGGAAATTCAAATTTTCAGTGAAAAAAATTTTGGCGGGAAATTCAAATTTTCAGTGAAAAACAATTTTGGCGGAAAATTCCAATTTCTGAGAAAAATCGAGAAATGTCTGCAATGTTCCAGAAGTTTCTAGAAAATTCGAGAAAATTCCGGAATGGTCCAGAATTTTCTAGAAAATTCGAGAAAATTCCGGAATGGTCCAGAATTTTCTGGAAAATTCTAGAAAGTTCTGGAATGGTCCAGAATTTTCTAGAAAATTCGGGAAAACTCTGGAATATTCCAGAACTTTCTAGAAAAATCGAGAAATGTCTGCAATGTTCCAGAAGTTTCTAGAAAATTCGAGAAAATTCCGGAATGGTCCAGAATTTTCTAGAAAATTCGGGAAAATTCTGGAATAATTTTTTCCACATCTTACAGTGGTTAGAAATCAACAATCATTAACATATATAAAAAAATACAGTTCGTCTGTCCGGAGTTTGTAGTCTATGTAGTCTTTGTAGTCTGTGACGTCACGCCCAAATTTCAGTGAGAATAGTGGGCGTGGCACCCTTCGTGGTGAGACCCATCGTGGTGAGACCCTTCGTGGTGAGACCCTTCGTGGTGAGACCAATCGTGGTGAGACCTTTCGTGGTGAGACCCTTCGTGGTGAGACCAATCGTGGTGAGACCTTTCGTGGTGAGACCCTTCGTGGTGAGACCAATCGTGGTGAGACCCTTCGTGGTGAGACCCTTCATGGTGAGACCCATCGTGGTCAAATTTTCAGTGAACAATTTTTGGCGGGAAATTCAAATTTTCAGTGAAAAAAATTTTAGCGGGAAATTCAAATTTTCAGTAAAAAAAATTTTGGCGGGAAATTCAAATTTCTGAGAAAAATCGAGAAATGTCTGCAATGTTCCAGAAGTTTCTAGAAAATTCGAGAAAATTCCGGAATGGTCCAGAATTTTCTAGAAAGTTCTAGAAAGTTCTGGAATGGTCCAGAATTTTCTAGAAAATTCGGGAAAACTCTGGAATATTCCAGTACTTTCTAGAAAAATCGAGAAAATTTTCAGTGAACAATTTTTGGCGGGAAATTCAAATTTTCAGTGAAAAAAATTTTAGCGGGAAATTCAAATTTTCAGTAAAAAAAATTTTGGCGGGAAATTCAAATTTTCAGTGAAAAAAATTTTAGCGGGAAATTCAAATTTTCAGTAAAAAAAATTTTGGCGGGAAATTCAAATTTTCAGTGAAAAAATTTGGGCGGGAAATTCAAATTTTCAGTGAAAAAAAATTTAGCGGGAAATTCAAATTTTCAGTGAAAAAAATTTTAGCGGGAAATTCAAATTTTCAGTAAAAAAAATTTTGGCGGGAAATTCAAATTTTCAGTGAAAAAAATTTTGGCGGGAAATTCAAATTTTCAGTGAAAAAAAATTTTAGCGGGAAATTCAAATTTGCAGTGTAAAAAATTTTGGCGGGAAATTCAAATTTTCTGTGAAAAAAATTTTGGCGGGAAATTCAAATTTTCAGTGAAAAACAATTTTGGCGGAAAATTCCAATTTCTGAGAAAAATCGAGAAATGTCTGCAATGTTCCAGAAGTTTCTAGAAAATTCGAGAAAATTCCGGAATGGTCCAGAATTTTCTAGAAAATTCGGGAAAATTCTGGAATATTCCAGAACTTTCTAGAAAAATCGGGAAAACTCTGG
Organism: Caenorhabditis elegans; assembly: GCF_000002985.6. Taxonomy (NCBI): domain Eukaryota; kingdom Metazoa; phylum Nematoda; class Chromadorea; order Rhabditida; family Rhabditidae; genus Caenorhabditis; species Caenorhabditis elegans. Next base: position 1,257,973 of record NC_003283.11, read on the forward strand.
AATATTCCAGAACTTTCTAGAAAAATCGAGAAATGTCTGCAATGTTCCAGAAGTTTCTAGAAAATTCGAGAAAATTCCGGAATGGTCCAGAATTTTCTAGAAAATTCGGGAAAATTCTGGAATATTCCAGAACTTTCTAGAAAAATCGGGAAAAGTCGGCAATGTTCTAGAACTTTCTAGGAAATTCGAGAAAATTCCGGAATGGTCCAGAATTTTCTAGAAAATTCTAGAAAGTTCTGGAATGGTCCAGAATTTTCTAGAAAATTCGGGAAAATTCTGGAATATTCCAGAACTTTCTAGAAAAATCGGGAAAAGTCTGCAATGTTCCAGAACTCTCTAAAAAATTCGATAAAATTCTGAAATGTTCAATTTCGTGGAAAAATTCAAGAAACTTCTGCAAAGTTCTACACGGGGTTCTGGCTCGACCCCGCGCTCCATTGGACACTGAAATGGCGGGAAAAAACTTTGAAATCGCAAGAGGAATTTTCACGCAGCGCGTTGAAAAAAGTGTATGCATTTGCGCGTGACGGTGTTTCTTCAAGTTTTGATACTCCTAGAATATTCTGAAGTTTCAATAATTTTAAAAAAATATCAAAAATTGTTATAATTTTCAGAAACGCTCGCCAAAAACTTTCGGAAAGGACCGGAAAATTTTCATATGATTTGAAGAACATAGAGAAAATTATACGTTCAAGAAATTTAGAAATAGTTCCAGGAAACTTGAGGTTTTAAGTTGTAATTGCTCAGAACTTAGTTATATAATATTTATGTTGCTCGAAAATTTCCGGTAACCAGGGAAAAAACGTTCCATCTGCAAAGAAGGCTTAGAAAATTTAGAATTTGATTTCAATTTTGAGTACGCCAGTCGGAGCACGCGCTTCAGCGCGTGCGAACGGCTGGTTTTTTATAATTTAAAAAAAAGCACAGTTTTAAGTGTTCCCATCTTATAAAAAATCTCACTAAAAACTTCCGGCAAATTGCCAAAAATGAAAATTTTCGGCAAATAGGCAAATTGCCGATTTGCCGAATATTCCGCCCATGCAATTTTTTGTTGTTTTTTTTTGGTACAAAAACACAACAAAAAAATCCCCTAATATGGCTATTACCTTAAATAGGATCCGCCCTAATTTTGGCTCTGCGCGAGCTTCATCTCAAAAGTGTACATTAGTACATTTTTTACTTGCAATCATTCACGTGCTTCATGCCAACTGCTATGCATATTCTTGTCAATTCTTCTCATATTCTTTTCTCCTGAGCTCTCAGCTCATAATAGGCAAAAAAAAGTACTCAGCTCTGCGCATAGCATATTTCTTTTTTTTTTCATATTCTATCGAGTCTCATTTCATTCCACATTTATCTCATGCTTCATGGCTTTTCACTTCTAGTTTTCATAGTACTTTTAAATTTTTCTGTAAACTAGCTTAAAATTTTTGAAAATTTTTTATTTACTGTCAAAAAGTGTCAATTACTCAGTTTTTGCCATTTTGGAAGTCGATCAAAAAAAGTTTTTTACCAAAACTTTGACCGAAAATTATGAAAAATCTGAAATATTTTAGAGTGTTTCATTATAAAATTTGGTTGCTTTGGATTATTATAAGTGTATTTAGACAACATGTATTATTAGGTTAAACAAATATTGTTGAACTACTAAAATATCGAAAAATAAAAACAGTGATCTGAAATTAAAAAAAAAAATCTAATGTTAGTAAAAAACTCGGCCATCGAATTTTTAATTATTACAAAATTCTGAAAATGCGTATTCCGCAACATATTTGACGCGCAAAATATCTCGTAGCGAAAACTACAGTAATTCTTTAAATGACTACTGTTGTGCTTGTGTCGATTTACGGGCTCGATTTTTGAAATTAATTACCGATATAATATCAATATTAAAAGCAAAAAAATGAGAAAATATTACGAAGTAATTTTTGAAAAAAAAACCCCCCGTAAATCGACACAAGCTCTACCGTAGTCATTTAAAGGATTACTGTAGTTTTCGCTACGAGATATTTTGCGCGTCAAATATGTTGTGCAATACGCATTCTCAGAATTTCATGTTTTCGTAATATGTTAAACTCATAGTCAGATGTAGCGAAATTATTAAACTCCATTTTTGGTTTTTTAACTCGATTGGGCATGTCGCTCAGTATTTCAGTTTCGTTTCAAAACGGAGCTCCTCAAAACTTCCAAGTGGTGAGATTTTGAAGAGAAAGCTTTTGCGGATACACTCTCAGAACTTTTTGCCAATTTTGGTCGTCCGTTGTTTCTCGCAAAACGGCTTTTCCTCCGGCTTTCTTCTGTTTCTTCCACCAAATTGGACCTCTTTTCTCTTTTCGTCCCTGCGTTTCGTTTCCCGTTACTTTTTTCCCAAACCAGCCACGTCGTCGTTGCGCCCCAAGTCCTCCCAAAAAAGCGGTGCGATGACAACGTGTGTGCTCGGCGAGCCCAAAGGCGATTTTTGATTTTTTTTTAATTTTCAGTCGGCTTACCCAATGTCTACTTTGTCTTATTCTAACACAGTCCACGATGGTAGTAAGCTAACGAAGAAAAAGAAGAAGACAAATGGAAATTTTGATCCACGGAACAAACGGGAAGAAGTGAGTATTTTGGCACACAAAAAAAGCGACGGGGCCTAGAAAAATCGGAAACTCGGCCAGCTATTGATATTCCGCAAGAGTGCACAAATTTGTTTAATTTCTAAAGTTTTCCGGAGCAAACCAAAAAAATTAGAAAATTAAATATTTTTTGTTTCCGTTTGCACGGATTTCTGGCTTCCTTCATAAAAATGGAAGAGTTTGCCGAACTAGGCCATTTTGGCTCGGTCATATCTGGGGTAGATTTACGGCGCGTTGCGTGTCGCGTCGCGGCTCGATTTTAGTTGTAAGACTAAATATATTTGTCCGTGTGGAGTACACGACTTTCCCACGCGTTGTCCGTCTGGCGATTTTCAATGGAGCGCAAAAAATTCAATGAGGAAGACCAGAACCCCGGGATTAGCCTGGAAAATGTTCTCCTCGAGGAGTACACGAGCTGCGTAAATCGACACATATATCTATAGATGCGTTTTTTTTTGATTTTTGACTCAAAAAGGTAAAAACCGAAAATTTAGAAAGAAGTGTGCGCCTTTAAAAAGTACAGTAGTCTCGAAATCTTGCACTTTTCCTATTTTCAGATGTTTTTTGTATTACTTGAATACAATTTTTTCTGAAAATGTGTATTTCGCAACATATTTGACGCGCAAAATATCTCATAGCGAAAATTACAGTAATTCTTTAAATGGATACTGTAGCGCAGGTGTCGATTCACGGGCTCGATTCTATTTTCGTTCATTTTTTCGTATTAATTAAATTTAATTTAAAAAAAAAAAAAAAACGAGCCCGTAAATCGACACCAGCGCTACAGTATCCATTTAAAGAATTACTGTAGTTTTCGCCACGAGATATTTTGAGCTTTAAATATGTTACGCAATACGCAGACTTCTCAAAATTTTGTGTTCCCATAGTATATGACTTTATAATTTTATCAATTTTCACAAAAAAAACTTTAAATTTTTAAAAGAAACAAGAAAAAATTAAAGAAGCCGAAGCTGATTGCGAAATAGCTATACTTTTTAAAGGCGCATGCATCGTTTCATAAAATATAATTTTTTTAAATCGTGTCGAGACCGGTTACCGTACTTTTGCGTCGAAAATTACAACATTTCGCTATTGGATAATAGGACTTGAAAGGCAACCACCTAAAATTTTAGCTAAAATCGGGGGAAAAAAAACGAGATTTTCTGATTTTCCCAGAAAAAATCTCGACTTTAGATCAAAAATATTTTTTTTATTACAAGTTTCAGTTTCAGTCTCCAATGTGGCTCATGGAGGCGTGTGTCAATCCAACAACTGCCGGCTCACGAAAATGGCTAACAGAATTTCTGCCGATGGCTGCTCAGCTTCTTCTCGCCGACCGGCCGGCCTACATAATTGTTCGAAATTCGTGGAATCCCACACCGTTCGACCATTATCCATCGAGACCTGCCACGTCTATTCTGACGACGAGTGCCGGTAACGACAACAGCATCTACGTTTCAACGGATGCAAAGATCTGGACAAGTCAAGAGATCCGAGCCACCGTCGAGGACTGTGACTTTGCATCCGGAAACATGTGGTTCTACATCGGAGCTCCACGAAGTTCCGACGAACTTTTCGAAAATGTAATCGATCCACTGTTGCAGTGGAATCGTGCACCATCTGGCAGTGGTGAACTTATTGGGAGTGCCGAAGACGCGTTGGCACTGCTGCATTGGAATGCTGCAGGAGAAGTCGCCGTGCTTGGAGCTCGAGAGCTGAAGGTATAAAGGATCTTTGACTGCACCACACTTATACATGCTTCATTGCAGAAGTTGGCTAGCCGTCTCGGGATTGTTATCGAGAATGAAGACGCGATGGTTATCGACTGTCTCGAGGAGGACTTCTCTTCCAATGCCGCCACCGCCACATCCTCGGACGAACCAGAGGTGCCACGTAGAATTCCGATATTCGATATGTTCTGGGTCGGCATCGCGTTAATTATCCTCCAATTGTTGTACTTGTTATCGAAATTCGACTTTTTCCGGGAATGGTTCGCCTAAAGATAATTGATAAATAAAAACTAAAACAGAAGCACAATAAAATTCACATTTAAGTTTATGGATAGGGCTTAGACAAAAAAAAGAGGGAAGCAAATATATAAAACTCTTTTTGAAGGGGGTGATTTGGGTGGTGGATAGGGGGAAAGGATATTTTTTCACAACACAAATTATCTATTTTCGCGGAGAAAAAGCGTAAAATCGTGGGGATGTACATTCACACAGACACACACATTCAAAAAAGAAAATAATTTAGGTTACGACGTGAATTTGGGGGTGGGTGAAGGAATTTTTTATAAGGGGAGAGAAAAGACAGCAGAAGAAAAAGAAGTGAAAATCAAAAAAAAATTACATTAGATAAAATTTAGAGTGATAGGAAGAGGGGTTGCATTAGAAAATTTTCAGTGGAAAGAAACAAAAAAATACGACTAAGAGCTTGATGGTGAAAGAGTGCCGAAGAGGGGGGTATCACAGAGATTATCGTTTCGATTAACAACATCCACCGCTCTTCTTGTCTTGAACCGGTTGACTTCCCGTGATACGCACACCTGGAGCACCTCCGGCTCCTTGAACTGGTCCCATACGTGATTTGATTTCCGAAGCCATGGTAAGGAAGGCCTGAAATGTGATTTTATTTTTTTAAAAATCATTTTTAGCCCAACAAACCTGTTCAACATTCGTCGATGACTTGGCGGATGTCTCGAGGAACGGGATTCCGAGTTGTCCAGCATAATCCTGGGCAGCTTGAGTCTCCACAGCTCTCTTCGCTGTCAAATCGCATTTGTTTCCGACCAACAGCTTGTTGACGTTCTCACATGCGTACCTATCGATTTCCTGAAGCCACTGCTTCACGTTGTTGAATGTCTCCTGAAAAATGCTCATAATATTTATTGTTATAAGCTTTTTAGGAAAATAAACTAACTTGGTCAGTGATATCGTAGACAACGATAATTCCGTGAGCTCCGCGGTAGTAGCTCGATGTAATTGTGCGGAAACGTTCCTGACCAGCAGTGTCCCACTGAAAAATAACTGTTTTAAAACGAATTCGCCATTTTATTTGGTTAAACTCACGATTTGAAGCTTGATAGTTTTGCCGTCGAGCTCAATAGTACGGATTTTCTGAAAATTACAAAATCATAATAAATAATTTCGACGGAAATACTGAAAACTTACAAAGTCAACTCCGATAGTGGAGATGTATGATTCAGTGTATGTGTCATCGGCGAAACGCAGCAACAGGCACGATTTTCCGACGCCAGAATCTCCGATGAGGAGGAGTTTGAAGAGGTAGTCGCTGAAATTGGGAAAAAAATTGTTAGAAACCGAATATTCTTCTGCCGCAAACTCACTATTCAGGGTTCATTGCTGCCATCTCCTTTTTGTCGATCTGATAAATTGGAACCCCCTGAAAAATTATAAATTGCGAATTGAATAAAGCATGAGGAATCGATGCGAGAATGAGGAAAATGAGTGTCAAAAAGGATTGCGAAAGTAAAGATGAGAACGGTGACAAATCATATGACAAATCGGTCAGCAACAGGAGACAACGTGTATAATTTATTGATCGCGGTGCGGTTTGTAAACAAAAGAGAAAGCAACGAGAGAAAACCGGTTTTATCCAGACGAACAGTGCAAGAAAACCTGACTCTTTTATCAGTAAAAGAATTTTTCCTGAAAGGAAAAATTCTAAAATTCCACCGGATCAGTTTACAGACTCCAAAGCTAGAAAATATTTCGCAAGACTTTTTTATCGATAAAAATTACTTTTTCGGCATAATTTCGACTCTGATCACGCCAATAGGCAGATATTAACATCAGAAACACAATAAAGAACGTCTGGAAGCTTTTAAAAAGTCGAAAAATGGATAAAATTAGCCAGGAAAAGCTGTGGAATCGGGAGAAATGACGTGGCGAGGCAGAGAGATGAATACCCCGTGACTGCGGAGCGGCTGCGGCGCAACGCGTGCGATGGGGCGCACATGCATTATTGAAATAAAAACATGTTTTTATTGAATTTATTTGATCGAAAATACATACCTATAAATATATAAATAATATATAATATAAATATATAAATAATACGAATTTTATCTAATTTTCTGAATATCTGAAAGCATAAAAAGAACTTCACTATTTGAAGATCCTTTCCAATCTAGGAAATAATCAGATTAATCTATTGATTTTGCAGATTTTTTCCACAGAAGCTACATATGGGAGTGAATTCTTCACAAGTTGCACAAGATAGATTAAGGTGCGTAGTAAAAAATAAAAATAATTTATGGAAATTTTAAACTTTTAGTCTCACTTCTACCAGTCAAAACTCCCCGAGAAACGGTTTGCGGAGCGCTCGAAATGTGTTGAGAGCAACTTCGCGACTCAAGTTTTCGTTCAAAGTAAGTTTTAAGCACTCTGAAAATATCAAAAACGGATTTTAAAATCCGAAAATACGATATCCGGTCTCGACACGACAAACTTTTGTTAAATGCAAATTAAGTGTGTGCGTGCGCCTTTAAATCCAACTGTAAAAACTTCAAACTTTCGTTTTTTTCCATCAATTATATATTACGGGAACACAAAATTATGAGAATGCGTATTGTGCAACATATTTGACGCGCAAAATATCTCGCAGCGAAAACTACAGTAATTCTTTAAATGGATTGTGTAGCGCTGGTGTCGATTTACAGAAATCATTAATTAATCGATAAAATATTAAAAAAAAACACAAAAATGACAAAAAAAAATCATTGAAGTTGAAAAAAAATCGTTTTTAATTTTTAAAACTGTAGTTTTCGCTACGAGATATTTTGCGCGTCAAATATATATTGTGTAATGCGCATTTTTAGAATTTCGTGGTCTCGTAGCGAAAATTACAGTAATGACTTGTGTCGATTTACGGGAGCGATGTTTGAAATTAATTTCTTCTAGTGACAGCGAAATTATTTTCCAATTTTTTGCTTAATTTCGAAATTCATTTCAAAAATCGAGATCCCGTAAATCGACACAAGCGCTAGAGTAGTCATTTAAAGGATTACTGTAGTTTTCGCTACGAGATATTTTGCGCGTCAAATATGTTGTTTCGTTCCCATAATGTATAGTTTGAAGTTACAGTACTAGTTAAAGGCGCACACATTATCGCATTTGGCAAAATATTTGTCGTGTCGAGACCGTCCAACTTCCGCGTCACCAGGAGTACTGGCTTTCCTCATTTAATTTTTTGCGCTCCATTGACAATCGTCCGCCGGACAACGCGTGGAAAAGTGTTGTGTACTCCACACAACGAAAATCGAGCCGCGACGCGACACGCAACGCGCCGTAAATCTACCCAAGATATGGACGAGCCAAAATGGCCTAGTTCGGCGCAAACTCTTCCATTTCAATTTTTAAGTTAAGCCAGAACCGCGTGGCGTCGGGATAAATAAATTAAATAATAAACGACAAATCTTTTGCAGAGAAAATCTTCCACTCGAGACCAAATCCGACCGTTCGAGGAACTCATCAAAAGTTGGCCAGTTCAAGATCTCAACCTTCTTCTAGCAGAATTTGAAGCCGATTCGAAGCTACTCGAGTTTCAGCGACTATGTGATAATTCAAGAAAACCGACAAATTCTTTCCTCAGAGACTTCGAGAGCGGGAGAACCGTGTCAGGAAATCTGAATATCTTATTCAAATTCACCTCAATTCGCGCTAACCGCGCATTCGTTTCTCAAAGATGTACAAATCTCAAAATCTCGGCAAACTACGATGAGAACCCGGAAAACTTTGATTTGTGCGAGCAAAAATTTTTGAAATTCGAACAAGACGCGGTCGAGATATTCTTGAAATCGTACATTTATAACGAACAATGGCCGGAAAACTTGGGAAGTGAGATGCTCGAACAACTGTGCACAGATTTTGGATGTTTTAAGAAACTTGAAGAAGATGTGAAGCATATGTACAAGCAGGATCTGAAGCATGGCGACTTGATAATTGAAGTTGTCGACGGAAGTGAGTAGAATAGTTTTTTAGTTTCTTAGCCTTGGGCTTAGGCTTAGGCTTATCAATAGGCTTAAGCACGGGACTATGTTTAGGTTTAGGCTTAGGCTTAGGATTAGGCCCAGGCTCAGGCTTAGGCTTAGGTATAGGCTTAGGCTTAAACTTAGGCGTATGCTTATGCTAAGGAGAAGGCTCAGAACTCAAAGACTTAGGCTTAGGCTTAGGCCTAGGGCCAGGCTTAGGCTTAGGACTAGGGCCGGGCTTAGGCTTATGCTTACAACTAGGCTCAGGCTCAGGCTCAGGCTTTGGCTTTGGCTTAGAGTTAGGCACAGGCGTAGGCTTAGGCTTAGCTTTAGGCTTAGGCTCAGGGTTAAGCTGGGAATAAAAAAGAAAAAAGAAACTCAGAAAATTCAAGAACTCAGGAAAATTTAAAAAAATCTGAAAAATGAGACATTCCAAGATCGGGCAAAATACCATTAAAAAATTCGATAAAAAGTGCCAAAAAAAGCAATAGGTTCGAAAAAAAAGAACAAAAAAGCTAATTACTTTACAAAAAATCTAAATGCAATTATTTCAGAAAACACCGAAGAAAACAGCGAGAGCTTCAAAATTCGATGCTCTTCTCTAATCGCTGCTTCACGAAGTAAAATCATACGATCGTTACTGCTGAGAAAGTTGACTGAGAAAAATGAAGGAAGTTCGACAAGTCGTCCCAAACGAATTGTCTTCTCTGAACTAATATTCCCACAAGCATTCGCTCCGATATTTGTCTCATTTCTGTACACTGATCGACTGGATTGGAGTTTGGCGCCAAAATCCGAAGACTCTATATCTTCGTTATCACAAGCCAAAGCTATAACGAATAGTGGTAGAACTCCGGATTTACAACTGGCTAGAGCTCTGCAATTAATTGAGATTGCACGGTTTTTCGAAGTCGAACAGTTGGTTCAAGGTATCTATTTTACTTAAACGATCGATCCGCGAATCAGGGATGGGCGGCAATCGCCGTTTCACGTGGTGCCAGACAATACCATTACGGTTTGATCTACAAAAAATGCGGGAATTTTTTCCACAAAAAATGTGACGTCAGAACGTTCTTAACCATGCAAAATCAGTTGAGAACTCTGCGTCTCTTCTCCCGCATTTTTTGTAGATCTAAATAGATCAAACCAAAATGGGACACTTTGACACCACGTGCCGTTTGGCAGTTCTTTTGTAGACAAATTCGGCGAATTGCCGGTTTGCCGATTTGCTAGAAATTTTCAATTCCGGCAGTTTGCAATTTGCCGGTTTGCCGGAAATGTTTCGGCAAGTTGCTTTTTTCGGAATATGTATAGTTTTCTTTAGATAAGTTGATATAACTTGCTTACTTTCCAAAATATGTGTAGGAACATTCGTAGGATTTGCAATTTGCCGGTTTGCCGAAATGTTCAATACCGGAATTTTCCAGATTTGCTGGAAATTTTAAATTCTGGCAAATTGCCGGTTTGCCGATTTGCCGGAGATTGCAATTCCGGCAATTTGCTGATTTACCGGAATTATTCGTTCGCCGCCCACCCGCGCCGTGAATTTTGCAAAAAAAAGTAGCGTCGCAGAGAAAAAGAGGCGGAGCGTATTTTTGCAGTCCTACGGCACGGTTTTTTGCTTGGGATAATTTTGGGGGTCCCAATCGGGGGGCCCACAAAACCTTGCGGAAATTCAAATTTGCAACTGCCGCACGGTCTCGAAAAACAGAAGCTGCTCGATGTTAGGGATTGGGAGACTTAGAGAAAAATTAACTGTGCGGAGGTTGCAAAATTGAATTTCCGCACGGTTCTATGATTTCCGGCAAACCGGCAAACAGCAAATTGCCGAAATTGAGAATTTTCGACAAATCGGCAAACTGGCAATTTGCCAAATTTGTCTACAAAAGAACTGCCGAACGGCACGTGGTGTCAGAGTGTCTTATTTCGGCTTGATCTACGCAGATCTACAAAAAATGCGGGAGAAGAGACACAGAGTTCTCAACTGATTTCGCACGGTTAACAACGTGCTGAAGTCACCTTTTTTTGGGAAAAAAATACCCGCATTTTTTGTAGATCAAACCGTAATGGCATTACGTGTGGGCGTGGTCAATTCCTCGATCGGGTTCCCCCGATTAACCGGTTTTCTGGTATCCCAGCTAGCTAACTCATTACATTACAGCTTGCGAAGATGTTGTCGTCAAGAATCTCTCATGTGACAATGTGGTTGGCATTCTTCAATGGGGCCGAGCTAACAACTCGAAGTACATCTCGACTCACGCATTTCGGTTCATAGAGCGTGATTTTCTGAAAATTGCCGCATCAAGCTGTTTTTTCGAGCTCACTTCCAATGAGATGACAGAGATCACACAGAGTCAGTTCCTTCAAACTACCGAACTGGACCTTCTCGACGCTTGCTGTCGATGGGGTGAACACGCTCTTCTAAAGAAAATGGAAGACCGCGAGCCGAACTTAGTGGCAGACACATGCCACTCTATAAGTCGACGAGGCCTGAAAAAGTCTGAGAAGTCTGGAGACGAGCTTAAAGAGATTTTGAAACCTCTAGCGGATAATATAAGGAAAGACTATTCGCTACCACCATTCCATCAAGACTTGACAAATGCCTATAACAAGGGGATCCTGGAGCAGTCTCCGTTGGGACAGGATCTAGTTGTATGTGCATCAACTTCAGAGATTAACCCAGATGTTCATTGGCTGAAGCCAGAAGATGAAAGTACCGGACCAAGATATTACAGGTTTGTAATAAATTCAATAATAAAATTGTTTTACTAGTAGTAGTAGTAGTAGTAGTAGTAGTAGTAGTAGTAGTAGTAGTAGTAGTAGTAGTAGGGCTAACAGCTCCGCGTGTGCAATGAATTGCGAAAGGTAGTTATTTGAAGCGGCCGACACGTTCGGTGCTCCGCGCCGCTCTATACATTCGGCTACATGCGGCTTGAGTGACGCCGTGAGGCCGGCGCGGCGACCTCATTGGAGCCCCAACTAATGGTAAGTTTTCAGACCTTATCACACTGCTCTACTGAAACATCGAAACATCAAAGATCCTTCCTGGTTTGGGAAATTGCTCGTTACGGACACCAATGCACCATGCTCATTGGAATTCACAAATCTATACCCGGATATATTAAGCGGCGAGTTGTTCAACAAAGTGAAGGTTCTAGTTTTGAATAGAACGGAGGATCCTGATTTCACAAGTCTGTTACGGAATTATCATAGGAGAGTGGCGTTAGAAATGGTGAGAAGATTTATTTAAAAAATTGATGTAGCATAACAAATAAAACAACATTTTACAGATAATACGGCGAACACTAATTGAGCTCGACATTCCCGAGGAATGCATATCCTGCCACCTTTTGCCGGAGGACACTTCCAATAAACCAAGCACGCCTCCCGATGTGCTATCACCAGGATGCAAGGAAATTTTCTAATTTTTTTTACTCGTCATATTGGAAACGGGTTTTTTTTCATAATTACGGATGTCAAGATATTCTATAGTACAAACAGATTTATAAATATGCCCGTAAAGCCATTTTATTCTTCTTTATTTATTTATTTGAATGTTATGAACACAATTTCACAGCTGGCTATAACCAGTTTCAGGCTTAGTTTTAGGCTTAGACTTAGGGTTAGACTCAGTCTTGGGCTTAGGCTTAGGCTTAGACTAAGACTTCGGCCTAGGCTTAGGCTCAGGACCAGGCTTAGGCTCAGGCGTAGGTTTTGAAATAGGCTTAGGCCTAGACTTAGGCTTATGCTTAGGCTTTTAGGTTAATCTTAGACGTAGGCTTAGGCTTAGTATTAGACTTATGCGTAGGCTTAGTCTTAGACTTAGGCTTATGCCTAGGCTTTCGCTTAGGTTTAGTCTAACGCTTACGCTTAGGCGTAGGTGTAGTCCTAGGCGTAGGCTCAGGCATATGCTTATGTTTAGACTTAGGATTAAGCTTAGGTCTAGTCTTAGTCTTAGGCTTAGTCTTAGGCTTAGGCTGGGCGGAAATTAAAAAAAAATAAATATAGAAATTCTTGGAAAAATGCAAAAATTACACAATCCCAAAAAAATCTGAAAACAGCAGAACCCTGTGCCCAGAAACAAGGAAAAAAGCGAAAAAAAAACACGAAAAATGAAACATTCCAAAGTCGGCAAAAAATGAAAAATTGAAAAAATTGTCCGGCACATGTCCAAAAAAGCAACAGATCCAAAAAATAGTGACAAAACATAAGACTCTGACTCTAAAAAGATTTCACGTGAATTATCTTATATTTTCAAAAAAAAAACCACGGTATCCACGTGGGTTATTGGAAAACGTTCGAACTTGCACATTTAATTAACTTTCAAATTTATTCCTATTTTAGTTTTCCATCATCTTAGCTGCTAAGAATATGGGACTGTTTTCCAAAGGAGGCTTTAAAAGAAAAGCGCAAAAAAAGAACATTAAAATAGTGAGTTTTCATTTTTTTTCTCGTCTGTTTACAGAATAATCATTACCTTTTTAGAAGAAAAAATCTGAGGCGAAAAGCAACAAACCCCGTCCAAAGTCAAACCGTACCTCTTCTGGTAAAATACCGAGTAAATCAAGTACACCGCTGAAGGAAAGAGGCTTGACAGTAGAGCAGGAGCAGCAGAAAAAGAAGAAAACTTCGGAAAATACAAGAACTGAAGATTTTCGAGAACAAGAGGAAGATGCTGTGAACGAGGAAGCTGATGCAAAACCGTCGAAAAAGGCCCGCGGAAAATCATCCAGGCGTAGAGAAGGTAGTTTTATTACGGAATACACCATATTTTCATACAAATAATACTCTGATGGGGAATGTTGCGCCAAAAAATATACATTGTCTGATGATTTTCCGCTTTTGAACCGCAACTTCGATGTTGGACTTCGACAGGCCACATTATCTTATTCTTAACTTTTATAGATTACGGAAATTACAGTACTTTTTTTAAAGAGAATTACACTTTTTGCATTCAAGATAAAACTATGTATACCATTTTTAGAGCAGAATTACGAAATTTCGTAATTTTGCGGTTTACGTGGCAATCTCTCCTTTTTATCATTAGTGCTCAGTTTTATTCGAACTGCAAAGTTCACGTTATCCGAATATATTTCGAAAATCCAGTAGTTTTTATGCATTTCTTTTTCAACAACACGATGAAATAATATTATAGAAAAAATGCTACTTTTGTAGAACTTTGTAGTAGATCACCCTTTGACGCTAAGAATGAGAATATTATATCATTGCGAAACTTTGCCATTCTGCCTTAAAAAGGGTATACGGTCTCGCCACGAAAATTTTATTTTGAATGAAGAGTACTGTAATTCCCGTCTTCTATAAAAGTTAGGAATTCGACATAAAAGTTTTGGTTTAAAAACTAAAATTTTTTTGGGCGCAACATTTATTATCAGAGTAATATTTGTATGAATTTATTTTTAACAAAACTTTATAGTATAATCTAAATTGAGCATATTTCCAGGCCTAGTTCCCACTCCGATTGGTCAAGATCTGAACGTTGAAGTTACCAGCAGAGGTATTGACGATACTGAAATGAAGCGAGTTGTCGAAAAGTTCAAGCTAGAAAAGAAGAATGCCACTCCAATCACTGCACCAATCGATGAAAAATCAAAACTATTGATGGACAGACTTCCAACAAAGAAACCCTGTCCTGTACAGAAAGATAATGGAATGGATGAAGCATCTTCTTTCTACACAAAGCCGAAGGAAGCAAAGAAGAAATCAGAAGTATCAGTTTTCTTGAATATGGATGATTATGACCAATTTCCAAAGTTGGCTGATGTTCTGATGATGTCCCCATATAATGTGTTCAATGCAGATGGAGTTCCATTTTGGGCTGTGAATCCTGAGCCAAATGATGAAGATTTGGTAAGCTCATGTAAATAAATGATATTTTTTCAATAATCCATATGATTTAGAAGACTACAGCACCAATAATCTCCGTTGGAAGTGAGCATTTGGAGTTGTATCACGACAAAAAGATCACTCTTCAAACCATCGAGAACACACAGCTTATGCTCAATGAGCTTCAACCATTGACGGAATTGATGAAACGAGATGAGATTCACTTCACGCCTCAACTTGTCTTTTCCAATACTCTACGATCCATTGTCAATCCACAACAAATGGAGGAGAAACAACGGAGCGGAAGTATATCGGATGAAAGCCAAAAGCCGGGCAAGCTGGTCTTTGATATTGAGAAAGTAGAGGAGTATGTCTACTCGGTAATTATTTTAGTTTCTTCAGTTGAATTTCACTGTAGAAAATTTTCAGAGAAGCAATCCAATTGAGTCTGCGAAAATGCTGCTTCAGGAGAGGAAATTGAGCAACGTCCAAACGACAACTACAAGTACTGCTGCAGCAACTTCCAACAGTTGTGACGAACCTCTTTGATCTGAATGTCTCCTTTCTTTTACTTACTTTCAATGAACTTCTTGGTGTCTCTGAATAAATTTGCTTTCGAATTTGGGGTTTAGGGGTCGCCGGAAATTCTCAATTCTGGTAAATAGGCGATAAAATAAACTTCTGTACAAGCTAGCATACTTTGTTTGGCCTTTTCTGGTATATTTGGTTAGGCTGAACAGTTTTTTGAAACAAAAAAGAATGACTTCATATGATTTTCCCATACTTTTGAATTTTTGAAAAAATCAGCTTTTATATATTTTTATCAATTGGTATTTTCTAGTATATTTGAACATTTTGAACAGTTTTTTGAAATAAAAAAAAATGACTTCATATGATTTTGATTTTGATTTGATTTTTTTTTCGATTCCGGCAATTTTCCGATTTCCGGATATTTTAAATTCTGGCAAATTGCCCATTTGCCCAAAATTTTCAATTCTGGCAAATTACCGATTTGCCGGAAATTTTCAATTCTGGCAAATTGCCGATTTGCCGAAAATTTTCAATTCTGTCAAATTACCGATTTTCCGGAAGTTCTCAATTCTGGCAAATTACCGATTTGCCCGAAATTTTAAATTCTGGCAAATTGCCGATTTGCCGGATATTTAAGTTTAGGAAATGTGCCGATTTGCGGAAAATTTCGATTCCGGCAATTTTCCGATTTCCGGAAATTTTAAATTCTGGCAAATTGCCGATTTGCCGAAAATTTTCAATTCTGGCAAATTACCGATTTGCCGGAAATTTTCAATTCTGGCAAATTGCCGATTTGCCGAAAATTTTCAATTCTGTCAAATTACCGATTTTCCGGAAGTTCTCAATTCTGGCAAATTACCGATTTGCCGGAAATTTTAAATTCTGGCAAATTGCCGATTTGCCGGATATTTAAGTTTAGGAAATGTGCCGATTTGCGGAAAATTTCGATTCCGGCAATTTTCCGATTTCCGGAAATTTTAAATTCTGGCAAATTGCCGATTTGCCGAAAATTTTCAATTCTGGCAAATTACCGATTTGCCGGAAATTTTCAATTCTGGCAAATTGCCGATTTGCCGGAAAATTTCAACTCTCTCTCATTGAGCACGGGATTTCCTCTTCCCCATGTCCAAATATTGCACGCTCCAATGGACAAATCGACGGGTTATTCACTTTTGAAAACTTCGTTAAAAAACGAAACGACACGAAAAAATAGATTGTTACACGAAAAAATAGATTGTTACACGAAAAATAGATTGTTACACGAAAAATAGATTGTTACACGAAAAAATAGATTGTTACACGAAAAATAGATTGTTACACGAAAAATCCTAGGACCTTGTTGCCTGTGACTAAATTGTTTGTTTGTTTTTTCCGGCCCTTTTTTTCCCTTTTTTTTTGGATGGAAAAAAATTTGGCCGTGGTGGAGAGTTGAACTCAGGCAGCCACATGCAACGGCGTTTCAGACTGCTTGGTGAGCATTGTAACAGATCCACCGTTTTTGAGTAGAAATTCCATGGGGGCAGTTCCGGGAGCACACGCGGCATAGTGCATCGTATACCAGTTGTCTTGATCGGGAATGTTGATCGTTGGGTAGACGGCTCTCACCGCTTCAAGCATATGGATCGAGTTGGAAATGGCGGCCGTTTGAAGAGGAGTGATATTTTTATTCATATACGCCTTTTTGGCAACAGACACCGAAAGAATTCTGGCAGCCAGCTTCTCATCATTCAGCGTTGCTCGGTGAAGATCGTTGCAGTGCATTCTCACGGGTCCTTGTGCCAAAGCAGATGCCAGCTCACGGTGGCCCATTCGGACGGCAGTCACCAAGTGGAATTCCAGCTGACTCTCGGAAATTGCTGAAAAATAATTGTTTTAAAAATACACGAAAAACTATTTGAAAACTTACGTCCATCTGGAATCTTGCAGAGTTGACACAATTTACTGTACTCCACATTATCCTCGATGAGCTTCGTCAATGGATTTTGCTCCTCAGTTTTTGTTTCATAGCATAAAAGGGTATGGTTTCCATTTTTTATTCCATTTTTCCGGGACGACTTTGCACGGGCTGAAATTCAAGAATTGTCTTTGAAATGCTGTATTTTTTTCTTATTTTGTTTTGTGAATGTGTATTTTTAAATTTTTAAACTGTTCTAAATTCGTAAATTTTTAGCTAAAAGGTAGGATAACTCTAAAAATTCCATAATTGACAGATTGAAATTTTTATTCTGGAAAAAGCCATACCTTTTTCAATCATGAAGTTCTATTTTAATTATTAATATCTCGTTTCTAGTTTTGTTTTTTTTTGTTCAAAAAAAAAAAATGAAAATGAAACAAATTAGACGCGCATTTAGAACAAGTGGGCGTCACGTGGAAAAATTAAATTTCAATTGTTTTAATTGATCATGTTTGATAGTAAATTTAATGTCTAGTTATTTTTTTGAAAATGAAAAGTTCATGAAAGTCGTAACCCCGTGGAATGCCTTGTGCCAGGGATGTGAGGCATATCTCAAAATTTGGGATATCATGTATGAAATAAAGAGTTTTGTGCGTTTACCAAAAGAAATGCCGCACAGCCCTGGCGAGCGTAAGTATATAGTGCTATTTTTGAAATCCTGCCTGAAACCTGGCCGCCTCACGTCGACCTTTCGCTTCTTTTCTACGTTTTCTATTGTCTTATTTCTACCATTTTGTTGAAAACCAAAAAAAAATGGCGCAGGCGAAAGGCAGGCGGAGGTCGTCTCAAGTTCCGGCAGGCGCTTTAACGCCTTCATGGAAGCCCTATACTGCAATCGAAAATTCTCGAATTTTCTCAGTAACTAACCTGTGGCTTGGTGTTGAACTCGCTGCTGTGCCATTCCACCAGTGTTAGATGATCTTTTTTCTGAAAAAATTAGATTTATTTCTCTTCTTTAGCAAAAAAGTTGACCCAAAAGCAGCTCAGAAGGCCTCCAGAAAGCCTCAAAAGCCTGAGCTCTATTATCTGAATAACTTACCTTTTTCTTTATCTTACAGAAGCTGATTCGGTACGTCGTCCTCTTGGTTGATCAAAAGTTGAAATTGATTATTGATTGATTTCCAAACTGATCAAAATGACAAGATAAGGATGTGGAAAAAAAATGACACGGGAGGTCATACGGAAATTTCTTATTTTTCAATGGCCATTTACACGCCGTCAATTTAAAATTTAAATAAATTTTTATTTATATTACACGTGATCTGGATACTTCATTTTTTAATTGTTATTACTGAATACGTTTTTTTTTCACAATTTTCAGGAGAGTTTTCACAATTTCCAGGCGAATTTCTACAATTTCAGGCGAATTTCCACAATTTTCAGGCGAATAATCCAATTTTGCAAAACTTGGAATTTTTCGAAATCACTGGATTGACTTTAAAACAGTTTTTGTAAATTTTAATGATCAAAACCAAACTCCCCGCTATTTTTCCAGTCTAAAACTCAATTTTAAGTACAAATCTTTATTAATTTTGCGGAATAACTATTGATACATTATTCAAAACATGAGATTTATGATTAATGTGGAAGAGAGTCATGACGGGGGGAGGTAGTGGAATCAATTACTTATACATGACAATATACTTTGGAAGAACGCGATTCGGATTGCGGACGATGTATTCGGAGAAGTCAAGGGTTCCGAAACCATAATTCGAACCTTGAATTGGATCACGTTTTCTAAGAGGAAGAAGTGGCATTCCGACGCCATCATTGGTGAGGCTTCCGGCTGGGAAACGATCGCCGATGTAGTGAAGGGTGTCCTCATACTGCAACAGTATCTTATTTTATCAGATGAAATTTATTTTTTTTTAAATTTAAATCTAACCTTTTCTGCACTAGAACTTGATTGATTCATGTAGTGATAGGGAATCGTGTCCAGAGTTCTGACTTTTCCGAGAGCTGTCTGGCAGACGAGCATATAGTTGATGCCACCCGCTGATGGCTGGCAGTAGTGTGTGCTTTTTTCAAAGCTGTCTGCCAAGTAGATTCCAGAACCGAACAGGTTTCCATTTTTGCATGCACTTGGTGGGTCGATGAGGAATCCATTCTTCAAAATGCTCATCAAATTCGTCGCCTTTGTTCCGTGCCACAAGAACTTTTGATTATCATCGTTCACAAATGGCTCGAATTTTTCAGTTGATAGCATTGGCGAAATTTCCAGAATCATCTTAACCTTTGCTTGCTTTCCACCACTATTATGGATCCATTGAAGAAGGCGCTGACTGATATCCGAGTCTGGAGTTTCTAGTCGGTATTCGCATTGAATCGCACTTCTGATATAGTCGACTCGATCCAAATCTTGACGGAACTCTGCCGCGCAGAGCAGACGGGTGGCAGTTTCAATTTCCTGGCATCGGTTCAGACGGGCACGGTGGCGGGCAATCTCCTCGACGTTGTCAAGACGGGTGAGGTTACTGAACTCATATTCGCCGGATGGGATCAGACTGTAATAGTCTCCGGATAACTCGCTCTGAAAAAATTAAATGATTGAGAGATTTAAAAAAAAAAACACAAAACATACAGTAGTAATATATGCATCTAGCAAGTTGGACTCCACGACTCCAGTCTGCGCCTCGACCATCTGCTTGATTCTATTTGCATTTTTCTCCAACTTGTCCAATACCAACTTTGCCTTTTCAATATTCTCCTTGGTGAATCGTCCGAATGGTTGGCTACTTCCTCCGTACATTTGAACTTGAGAGGCATAGGTTTTCAGAGTCTTCGCATCGCTAATATCAGCAATCATTCTACGAATCGGATCCTTCTCCGTGTTCTTTTTCCACGTCAGTTCGATTTCAGCCAGACTAGTCGGTGTGGAATCGGTTTCAACAAGCCTATACTTCTTTGGCATATCTCGGAAGTTGGCAAGTGGAGCCCATTCATTTCCAGATTTTGATTTGAAGATCGACTTGAATTCTTTGGCTGCCAACTCAAGACTGTTGAATGGGGTGGTCTGAAATAATGTGTTTCAGAGTTTAGAAAGCATCCTTTCTATGATTTACCTGAAACTCGCCCATTCCCGATCCAATTCGTCCCCAATTCGTGAACAAGATGAACAACTCAGCGTCACGTCGTTTGATGATTTGCATGCGATAGAAATTGTGGAATCCACATCTTCCATACATCAAATCAGTCTTGTTCATGAGCACATCAAAGTACTGTTGAGTTTCGTCGCAGAAGCTGACGAGCCCATTGGTCGAATAGGTTGAGCTTTTGTGCGGTTTTGGTGCCTCGCTAGTCTTTTTCTTGTCCTTCTCTTCAACCCATTTTGCGAGGAACTTTGCAGCATCTTCATCTACATCACTCAATGGTTCAATGTGTACTTGTTGAAGAGTGAGCTTTGTTCTGAAAATCATTTACTATATATATATATATATACCAGCCGTGGACCGCACCTCCGGCGCGGCCCCCGACTTCTAGAGCTGAAAACTAATTTTTCTGAAACTACCGTAATCCTACAGTACTCCTACCGTACCACTATTGTACCACTACAGTACCCCGACTATATCCCTACACTAACCCAACTCACTATCCCTCCAGAAGCTAAAACTTTGCAGACTACAAAGACTACAAAGACTACAAACTATGGACAAACGGAATAAACGCTTTATATATAGTAAATGATATATAAAGCGCAGTTCCATCTCTATGATGTTTTAGAACCTTCTGGAAAATTCGAGAAAACTCTATAATGTTCTAGAACTTTTTGGAACATTCGAGAAAAATTCTGAAATGTTCTAGAACACTCTGGAAAATTAGAGAAAAATCTGGAATGTTCTAGAACCTTCTGGAAAATTCTGGTTGAAATCAAATTGATAGGATATGTTACTCACTCCTTAATGGGTCGTGGGAATGCAGCATTCTTTACAATTTTGAGCATTTCGCTTTTCATTCTTCGATTCATTTTCATCGCGGCCAACTCAATCGGATTCGGACTTCTCTTATCAATCAGACATTGTACAATAGCGGTCTTGTTGGCTGCAGCCAAATCTCCAAGAAGTTCCACATTCTCCCAGGCGAGCGGCTCAATGAAGTAATGAAGAGGGTTGTTCTCTTTGTGATCGCGTGCCGAGAAGAGCTGAAGATTCAAATTTAGGTTTAGTTTTAAGATACAAGGTTCCTACCGATGGATCAGTAATGACAAGTTTCTTTCGCTTAGGTCCTGTTGATGGTCCAGCAGCCTCTTTTGCAATTCGAGACTTTTTGGCAGGTGGTGGAGAAGAATCATCATCGTCGTCGTCCTCGTCGTCAGAACCATTGCCAGATTCGCCATTTTCTGAGCCATGTTCAGATTTATTTTCAGAGGCTGCTCCATCTTCTCCTGATTCCGAACCAGAGTTATCCTCTTCTTCTTCATCAGATTCGACTCTAGCGGGAACAGAAGCAAATGCAGCCGCAGGAATAAAAGCCCGGCTAGTTGCTCCAAACCGCATCGGAACTGCTACGCATCTTGGCCCGGTTGCCACTGCCTTCTGCTTATGAAGCACCACAGCTAGTTTACCGTCACCTACGATTGCATCAACGACGGAGCGGTTGTTGGTCATAATTGCATACATCAGCGGGGTCCTGCCATAGTCGTCTTGAGTTTTGAGACTTGCACCGGCATTTCTCAGAGCTCTGATCATATTTGGATTTTCTTGGAGAACAGCAAATGAGATTGGCGGAATGAGTCCATAATCCAAAATCTTTTTGAATTTTCCGGGAATTTCCAACTGGCACAAAGCGTCAATGTTCACACCTCGCATCTGTCTGAGCTCTTCGAGGAATCCAATTGCCTCCGAGCTGACTGATTTTTCGTTCATGTATATGAGAAGTGATCGGATTGGATTTTCAGTTGGTGTCTCGATTTTCTGGTTCTTCCAAGCTGTTCCCATTTCAGACTT
Organism: Caenorhabditis elegans; assembly: GCF_000002985.6. NCBI lineage: Eukaryota > Metazoa > Nematoda > Chromadorea > Rhabditida > Rhabditidae > Caenorhabditis > Caenorhabditis elegans. The sequence goes on from NC_003283.11 coordinate 1,279,852, forward strand.
CAAAAAGTTGAGCAAATTCCAGTTTCCATTCTGCAGAGCCGTCCTGATAATTTTCATAGTTTCTGGTTGCTTCAAGCCAAGGCCGCGAGTGAGAATAATTCTATTCAAAACTGTCTTCTCGATAGTTTCTTCCGAGGTTAATGCTCCAAAACATTTCTCAGCAAATGTATCCAACAGATCATAAGAGCTATTCAAAACTGCTCCATCAATCAACGCTTCTATGGACTTGAGCAGCTGATTGGCAAGATTGAGTTGTCCACGTCGCAATGCTGCATCAGTGAGCTGTGCCATACTTCCAGTGTTTTGTCCGAGAACGTCCAGTAAAACGTAGACCATTGCTTCCCAACTTCCACCCTTGCTCACCACCGACGCTGGAATCGTTGTGTGCAGATCCTCCAAAACTTTTTTCTCTTTTCCATGCCACTTCCAGAATTTCTCAGCTTCCGTGCCGCTACTGTTTTGGTCGAAATCGGACGTTGGCTTCAGAGCAGGTACGAAAATCTTTTCAGTGACATCTGCGTTAGCTTGAATCAAAGTCAAAGCGGATGATTGTCTTCCATGATGAACAGCAAGAGCAAGTGGAGTGTTTCCATCCTTATTCTTCAAATCTACGTGGCATTTCTTTCGAATCAGAGTCATCAGGCAAATAGTAGAATTCTTGATTGCAGCAAGATGAAGAATCGTATTTCCATTAACATCGGCAATTTCAATTTGTTCTGGTCGAATCAGAGATGACAAAAGTGAAACTACTGCAATCGGATCACTCTCACCAAACGGAACATTGCCTTCTTTGAAGTCATTTTCGTTTCCGAACGCGTAGTGAAGAGCAGTTCGATTGAACTTATCCACCGCATCAATTGGACAACGAGTTGATAGCCAAGCAATCGGCTCCAGCACAGAATCGGCGGATCCATCACAAGCCAGAGTTGCCACGTGGAGAACAGAGCGTCCATCGTCATTTGTTTCTCTCCGAACACCCTTCGACTCAATCATTTTGAAAAGCCCAACAGTTTTATGACTGTTAACTCGTGCAGCATAGTGCCAGACACTATTACCCTTGGCGTCCTTGCTCTTCCAGAACTCGCTCGATGCATTCACCTTCGGTATCAGCTCCCACATTCTCATCTCAATCATGTACATGATGATTGTCTTGTGAACTACAACTTCTAACTCGTTCTCCTTGATTGCATTGTGAGTTCCGTGGATCAGGTGCATTTCTGAGGCGGTGTCCAGGATGAGCTCTACCACATTTGGCTTGTCAAACATGATCGCTTGTACGATCAGAACATCGTCTTTCTCGTTTTTCTGCGTTAAAAACTCATCGACCTTGTTGAACTCCTTGCTCAATTTGATGAGAATTTTGAATAGTGCCAACTGATTCTGTTGATGCCTTCCACACTCGATCGGAATGCTCATGGCAAGATTGGCCAGTGTGACAGCTGCAGAGTTCTCAGAATTAATGTATTTTTGCGTCAGCTGGAACGGTCCAAGGCGAATCACCCATTCGAAAAGCTCGTTGACGGTCGAGATGAATGTCTGAAAAATGATAATTGTTTCGGAGAAGCTAATTTTATGATAGGATAGAATAGGATAGGTGGGGTTTAAAGGACACATTGGGAAACACATAAGGTATCTTTAAATATTCAATGTATAACCTTCAACTCATAAGAATCACAATGAGGAGCTTGACTTTGATTCATTCGATCTCTACCAAACTGATTGTGCACTCTACCCCGAGCTATAGCATTTCCGAAACCAGGGTTCCCATTCTAAACTTCAAGTTTTAAAGAAATTCACCCTCTAAATTTTAATTTTATCAAGTTATGAAAATGATCCCTTCTCTCACCTGATCAGCTTCTCCACGAAGCTTTTTGTTTGCCGCCAGAGCTTGATATTGCTTGATAGCTTCCACAATCGGCGAGTACCCAGCTTTATTCACTTCACTGATCCATTTCTCAAATAAATCCGGCAAGTTCTCGTGTAACTCCTTAAGAATCGGAAGAACATCATATGCTGGTTTGGTGAGCGTCTCTCCCTTCCACAAAACTTGATCTCCGTAAACTTTCATTGGAAGAGCAAGGATCTCGTGCAGGAAGTTTTGGTGGTTTGCCCATTTCTCAAAAAGATTTCTCTTATTTGCAACCTTATCCAGCATCAGATTGAAGAGCATCAAGTTTCCGTTGGTGAGTGCATAATGTAATGGTGTATTGTCCTCATGATCATAGACATCAACTTTGGCTCCGGCTTTGATCAGTGTATTGAAGCACTTTTTGTAGTTGTCCAAAGTCATTCTCATTGCATCGTTCTCAGCGGCTTCTCCAGAACCTTTCAGAATGATCCGTTGCATGGAGAACAGGTGCAGTGGAGTTTGCCCAGAGCTGTCAGCAAGTGATGCATCGGCTTTTCTTGCAACCAGATATTCAATTTGACTTAGCAATTCTTTATGCATTGTCTCGTCAGCATATGAGAGCAAATTCGAGAGAAGAGTTGCACCGTTGTTGTCCTTTGCATTAATGTTAGCTTTATCCTTGTGCGGACCTTCCAGGAGCCACGTAACAATTCCATAATGACCTTTGAGATATGCAACGGACAATGGATAAAGCTGCCAGTCATTTGGCTCGGATAGAATATTATCATCAATTGAGGCAAGAAGCTTTAAGCAGTCCAAAAATCCATATGCAGCAGCGTAGTGAGCAGCAGTATTTCCAGACGAATCCGCGAGAGTAAGACTAGCTCCCTTGGCGAGGAGGAAGGCTGCAGTGTGAATCTGACCATTGAGCATTGCGTGGATTAACGGGGTACGCTTTTTCTTATCTTTTCCTTCCACCAATGCTCCCTTCTCAACCAACTTCTTCGCCATCTCTAGGTATCCTTTTCCACATGCCATCATCAATGGAGTTAATCTGTTTTGTCCTGTGGATGTTGGATTGTCTACAACGATGGTTGGCTCGGCGAGCAAGGCATCAACAACGTCAAGGTTATTACGTAGCACCGCCAAATGAAGTGCAGAGTTTCCAGAGCGAGTTCTCGCATTGATGATAGATCTGTCAGCTCTGATTGTGCTCTCTCCGTCGTCTCCTTTCTCCAAATCCAGCATTTCCTTCATCAAAAATGTGCAATTCACAGCTCTTCCAGCTCTGGCAGCCACATGCAGTGGGGTTTCGGTTTGCTTGGTGAGCATCGTAACAGATCCACCGTTTTTGAGAAGAAATTCCATAGGAGCAGTTCCAGGAGCACACGCGGCATAGTGCATCGTATACCAGTTGTCTTGATCCGGAATGTTGATCGTTGGGTAGACGGCTCTCATCGCTTCTAGCATATGGGTGGAGTTGGAAATGGCGGCAGTGTGAAGTGGAGTGATATTCTTATTCATGTACGCCTTTTTCGCAACAGATACTGGAAGGATTTTGGCGGGCAGTTTCTGATCTTTCAGAGTTGCACGGTGAAGATCGTTGCAGTGCATTTTGACGGGTCCCTGTGCCAACGCGGATGCAAGATCGCGGTGGCCCATTCGAACAGCAGTGACGAAGTGCATTTCGATGTGATGTTCGACAATCGCTGAAAATCATTAGGTTTAAAGACACTCGAAAAACTTTTTAAAAACTCACGTCCGTCTGGAATCTTGCAAAGTTGATACAACTTAGTGTATGTCACATTATCCTCGATAAGCTTCGTCAATGGATTTGGCTCATCGGTCCTTGTGTCATAGTTCAAAAGAGCATTGTTTCCTTCTTTGCCACCTCTTCCCATCTCAATCTGGCGCGTGTGGCGGCCGAGCATGTAGTAGTTCTTGCGACCGGTGGTTTTCTGTAATAAAACATTTTTAAAGAGAAAATTAAATTCAAAAAAACCATACCTTTTGCAACAGATTCGGCTCTTTGCCCGGATGATAGGAATTATCAACTTCCATTTTATTGTTCATTTTGAAGAACTCGGTGGCAAATTTGATGTCCTGCCTCAATGCTTCATCACACGCCGAAGTGTCGAAACTATAGGCAAAGCTCGTGTAGATTGCAGATTTTTGGCACTTCTTCGACTTATAATAGTCTTTGATTTCCTTCATATTTCCATTGCGAACGGCTCTGGTGATCCATCTGTGGTAGACGGAGGCACTGATGTACTCTGGAACCTGAGGATCGTAGAAAAACGGATTCTCCTGGTACTCAGTGATGACACGTGGAGTAAGTCGATCATTTCCCTTCTTGGATGGTGCTTTGACTTTTGGCGCCTTCACTGCTTTCACTTTCTGACCAGTTTTAGAGGATTTCTTGACAACTTTTCCACCCTTTTTCACAACTACAACTGTTTTCTTGACGATCGCCGTTTTCGTGGTCTTACGGCGAATCACAGTGGGAGTGGGAGCCTGGTAGAGAACTGCTTGATGGCGTTGACGGGACGACTTGGCACGGACTGAAATTCAAGAATATCAACCTTGAAATTCTGTGTTTTTTTGACTATTATTTTATTTTTGGAATGTACCGTATTTCATCTAATAGAATTGCACCGAACTACTTTACATTAAACGAATATATCTTGGTTCCATCAAAAAATGTCAATAAAATTTTAACTACAAATATATAGAAAAACATATAACAAGTGTTTTATCAGTTGACCATTTTTCAATAAAACAGACGCCGATTGAGATATAAGCTGTCAAAGTTGAGCAATGGGGTGTCACACTATTGGAAGAAATACGGCAATATTACAATATTGTAAATTTTGAACTGTAATATGTTCGCAAACTTTCAGCTAAAAAATTTGGATAATTCAGAAACTATTCTAATTTAACTATTGGAATTTTTATTCTGGAATAAATAACACATTATTTAAACAAAAAATTTCATTGAATTATTTGTATCGTGTTTCTAGGCTTGTTTTTCTTTGAAGCCATTTTCGGAAGCGCGAAGCAGAGCTGTGCAGCATTTTTTCATCCAAAATTAATATAGAAATGTAGTTAAACTTTTGCTCTATCTGAAAGTAGCACTCATTTTTGTTGAAAAGCTTAAAAGCTTTTAAAAAATCCTCAAACAGTGCCTGAAAGTTGCCGTTCGCTGAAAAACTTTAACGACACCTTTCTGGCAAACGGCAACTTTCAGGCACTACTTGATGCTTATTTGAAGCGGTTCAACAAAAATGAACTATTTTATATAGAACAAACCTTTTCCTACATTTTCTTTGCTACAAAAAATACTGCACATCTCTCGCGAGCGTACGTAGTAATATTTTTGAAATACAATATTATCAACCTGATGTAATACCAAGTACCCAATAAACCTAGTATCATCGGATCTCTAAAATTTGATTGCTAGCACCAAAGAAATGTGATGGAAAATTTAAATTAAAAAAAATTAATACAGATAGTGTATTCACAATAATATGCAATTCTCATGGGAAGTTTTGGTAAATTTCCAAAAGCTGGTCCAGGTTCTTAGCTTTAACCACTACAATGTTTAAACACAAAAAAATTAAAACTCGTAGAAAAAATAATTTTTTTAGATTCTTTTTAGCTGGAATCCAAATTTATGATGAGTGAAATTGAGTAAGTGTCATTTTTTAATTGAAAAAAAACAGTTTCTAAATTTTCAAAAGGTTTACTATGATGTTTGGTTAGTTTAGGAAACATTCCAATTCCCAAAAAAAAACAAAAATTGTGACAAAAAAATTTGAATCTAAATTTTAACATATTTTGAGAAAGTTTAGACAAAACAAAACATGAACCTTGCAGTTAATTTTCTCGGTTCTTACCTCCGTCCACAACTCGTCTCCCGATTTGCCCATCAATTTTCCTGGCAGCTTTTACAGGAGACTTTTTCTTATTAACACGACGAGCCATGCTGTTCGGATTACGGCTGAAACAACAGAAATGAACGAAAGTAGAAAAGTTAGGAAAAAGCTTATAAAATACACGAATATTCAAATCATCCAGAAATCAAACTTTTTCCCCAAAAAAAATGCCCACAAACAAAAAATAGTTGGCAAATACACGCAAGGTCATAAAAAGAGAAAAAACCACGAAAAAACGAGAGAAACAGATAGCAAAACCGTGACAATAGGGTGGAGGAATGAGAGACGCAGACGGTTTAGCAGAATTCTCAAAATGTTGTGAAACCTTGCAAAGATTAAGAGGGCAATGAGATGGGGAAAAGTGTTTGTGTGTCATTCGGTAAACAACGGTTTTTTTTTCCAAATTTTGACATGTTGGAACGCAAATCTGGCAGACGTGGCAAAGTTACATGTAGTTTGGAACTGGTAAAAACAAAAATCGCCACGTTTTCTCGAGATCAAATGCGCCGAGGTCAAATAAATTTTTTTGTCAAAATACACTTTTTTATCTATTCTGTGGAAAGTGAAGTACTGGACGCCAAAATGCAAAGAATAGGCGATATGTAGGCACGTAGGTAGGTAGGCGTAGGTAGGCAGCCAAAGTAGGCATCAGTTTTGACGAAATGAGCATTTGGATCAAAAAACGAAAAAAAAATACACGGTTTTTTGGCGTTTTTTTTTTGGTCCGACAATGGCAGCACGTGCTCGCTGGTTGGTCTAAATTATATTTTCGGGGACTAGAAAACTCCGTTTACCAATTCAAAAAATGGCCTAACAAAAGAGCGGACGAGGAAAAATCCTCGGCCGTGTAGTCCTCTCGGAGTTTTCTGTTTCGATTTCATTACTTTTCTGCGAATTTTCACGGGGTCCGGCCTTCCTCATTGAATTTTTCTTGCTCTATTGCAAATCTCCTGCTGGACAACGCGTGGCAAAGTTGTATACTCCACACGGACAAATACATTTAGTTTTACAACTAAACTCGAGCCGCGACGCGACAAGCAACGCGCCGTAAATCTACCCCAGATATGGCCGAGCCAAAATGGCCTAGTTCGGTAAACTCTTTTATTTCAATTTATGAGGGAAGCCAGAAATCCTTCCTTGGTTTTGTTTTTGGTTTTGCCAATTTTCGTAGTTTTTTCATCAAATAATATTGTCATTTTTTTTCGAAAATATGAAAGAAAAACAGATTCGAAAAAATAAGAAATATAATTTTATGTCCGAGAGGGGTCCACCAGCAGCGTTTGCATTCGGGCGCGTTTGCATAGTCTCATTGCAAAAGGGCAGCCGGCGAGCACGTGCATTCAGCATTATTGAAAAAAATTATATAAAAGAAAATCAATTTTAGAAACTAAGCTGAAATGAAGGTTTTCCGTTTTCGTATTTTGGACACAACAAACACCAAAAAACACCGCCCAAACTAATGCCGCCGTATGAGGTGAATAAATCTCTATTGGAATCGATAGAAATCAGCGGGAGAGCTGATCTCTATCACGCCTTGAAATTGTAGCATTTTTCCGTATATGCGTGCGCGGTGAGGGCGACAAACGATTCTCTTTGTTTGAGGGACAAACCGAGGTCGAAAAATCAAAACATGCGAGGTACGCGAGAGAAACAAATCTCTCAATTTTCTGCCGTTGAATACAAATGCCGCATTGCCATGGACAACGCGGCGGCGCACTGGCAAGCTGAAACTTTCACGAGTGCAAAATGCCAAGCATCATCGCCGTGCAAAAGAAATGTTTGGAAAAAGGAAAACGCAAACATGGTGATAATGGAAAAATGATATCATAGTCAAACTACGAGGACATTTTTAAGTCTTGATAAAATGATAAAACCCTCTTTTTGAGTGAAACCTTTTATACATTTTTTTTGATGGGTGTTGACGACGATGATGATGATGACGATGTGTATGATAACGGAGCAAAATGGCGTGATTCCTGATGTCAATAATGATAATGGTATTAATGACAACGACGATGACGGTTTCAAACTCCGGTTTTAAAATTATAGTTTCTTTTTGCTCTTTTTTTCGTGAAATTTTTCACCACATTATCTGAATTGGCGGTAGGTAGGCAGGTATAGGGATGAACAGCAATTGCCGTTCAGCAAACCAGCCGGTTTTTTTTTCAAAAAAAAAAATTAATTTCCGGCAGCTTGCCGATTTGCCGGAAAATTTGATCTTCGGCAAATTGCCGATTTTCCGTTTGCCGAGCAGAAATTTGCCGGAAGTTTTTAGGGGGATTTTTATAAGACGGAAACACTGAAAATGTGCCTTTATAAAATTTTTTCCCATTTTCTTTAGCTATTTTTATTGAATTTGCATACTTTTCAAAATATATGGCAATTTTGCCGCTTAAAATTGAAACTCTAAAATTTCCAAAAAAATGTATAAAACCACAATTTGCCAAAAATTTTCGGGACTTTTCCAGCAAATTTGGCGAAATGACAAATCGGCAATTTACTGCGCAGAAAATGTGCCTTACCATATTTCACATTATTTATTTTACTTTCTTTGTAAATTTGTTGAAGCCAGAAAACTCTTACGTAGGCCTGAATATGCCTGCATGTTTGCCTACAAAATAGACTACAATGATCTAAACTATTTTACTTTTTTTTTCTGAATTTTTGAATTTTCTGTTTTCTCTCTTCCTCTCCTCGTCCAGACTAAGCCTAAGTCTTAGCCTAAGCCTAGGCCTACGCCTAAGCCGAAGCCTACGCCTAAGTCTAATAATAAGCCTAAGCCTAGCTAAGCCTAAGTAAGCCCAAGTTGTAATTAAATCAAATTTCAGAAAATGAAAACTTTATTAAAAAAAACATGTGCATAAAAATTGAAAAATTATAAGAATACTAACAGTCTGATAAAAATTTAAATAAGTGAGATCCGATGAATTTTCGTTATGGCCAGGATATATATATATATAGTCCAGAAAGTTAGGTTGGGTTCACAGAAAATGCAAAATGTTGAATAGAAGAAGTTCGGGTGAAGTTGGGGTCCAAATTCAACACACAAAAATTGGGATACGTTTTGAGATAATTCAGGTGAAGAAACCAGAAAGACTGATGGGGGATGGGGACTACTTTCAAATCTATAAGGCTTTCACAGAAATGCCTGCCTACCTGCCTACTTTCAAATTGGTTTTTTAATTTATAGTTTAGCTTTCAAACCGTTGTAGACAGGCATAGAATAGGCACCATGCAAGCCTGAGGCCACACACTGCAACTTTTTTTTCACGAGGGACGAGGAAAAGTGGTTTTTAGGCCATGGCCGAGGGGCCGACAAGTTTTAGTGGCCATTTATCTTGCTTTGTTTTCTGCCTGTTTTCTTTCGTTTTTCACAGCCTTTTGCCGTTTTTACTTATTAAAACTGATAAATAAATATTTTGGCAGATGCTAAAACAATTTCCAAGTAAAAAAATGTTATCAGTCGGCAAGTAGCGGTGAAAGTGGGCAATGTAATTTGATGGATTACGGGAATAAAAAACCCAAACTTTTTCTGAAACATGGTATATATTCTGCTTAGAGGCTGAAACTACCCGATTTTTATAACGAGACCGCTGAAAAAGTTTTGAGATTTTCAAAATTCAACTTTTTGTGTGAAAAAGTCGAGATTTTTTTTATATTGTAATCCATCAAATTACATTGCCCACTTTCATCGCTACTTGCCGACTGATAACATTTTTTTACTTGGAAATTGTTTTAGCATCTGCCAAAATATTTATTTATCAGTTTTAATAAATAAAAACGGCAAAAGGCTGTGAAAAGCGAAAGAAAATAGGCGGAAAACAGAGCAAGATAAATGACCGCTGAAACTTGTCGGCCCCTCAGCCATGGCCTAGAAACCACTTTTCCTAGTCCCTCGTGAGGAAAAAGTTGCAGTGCCACAGAAAATTGTATAAGTTAAGGTAATCATGATCATATGTAAATAATTATTAAACTTTTAGAAGACCCGATTTTTAAAATTACACACAATGAAGTTTACATATCACAAATGGAAATCAGGATTGGAAAAAGGATCCATGTGTCATATCCGTGTTCTTGTCGGAGGACGGGCTTCTCCGTCCTCATCGATTTGAATATGAGGGACTCTAGACGAAGACGTTGAAGGATTCGGGGTTGGTTCTCGAATTGGAGGCTCCCACTCGCCGGCTTCAAGCTCGCGAAGTGGTGGAACAGTGGATGTTCTGAAAATTGGAAGCTTGAACTGTTTGCAAGGTTTTGAAACCGAGTTTTGAAAAATGCATCTCTACAAAAAAAATCACTACACCAGTGGACGCATTCCAATAATATAATTATTTATTTTATAAATTCAAAAGTTACTCTGAATATATTTCCACAAACCTCTGCCAATGTGGTTGATGTTGCTCACTCCACGAGACGCTCCTTGCGACAGGCGCCGCGTCAAGTGTTAGCCGATTTCCAGACTCATTCAACGCAGAAAATGAGCCAACTGGCATCGTTGACGGCGTGTTTGCTCCGCCGTTGTTTCCAATCAGAACTCTCTCGAGAAGCGCCAATCGACTATTGATTTGTTCGATGATCGTGAGACGCTCTCCAATTATGTCAAACTTGCTCTTCATCTCAGTTTTGATATTGGAAAGTGAACTCCATTCACGATCTTTCTTATCCATTCCCCAACTTGTACGGGATAGTGCGTCCTCGTCGACTGTTTGGCGTTTCTGAAAGTATAAACGTTGCTTAAAAACCTTGGCTACTTTTTCCCCGGGTTTGAAAATATACTGATTTTTTTTTTAAAGTTGAGTAGAGCCAAAAAAATATTTGCTTTAAATGGCAGAGTTTTTATTACTTTTCTAAATTTTTTATGATTTTTTTAATTTTGCAAAATTGAAAAAAAAAACGGACGAATTATATTTTTAAATTCCCGCTCAAATGAGTGACGTTATTTTCGACATTTTTGCTTCTATATTCGATTAAAAACCGTGTGTCAATTTTTTATTTATTTTGTCAATTTTTCACGGATCCCTGGCTTCCCTCATAAATTGAGATGGAAGAATTTGCCGAACTAGGCCATTTTGGCTCGGCCATATCTGGGGTAGATTTACGGTGCGTTGCGAGTCGCGTCGCGGTCCGAGTTTAGTTGTAAAACTAAATGTAGTTGTCCGTGTGGAGTACACGACTTTCCCACGCTTTGTCCGGCAGGCGATTGTCAATGGAGCGCGAAAAATTTGATGAGGAAGGCCGGAACCCCATGATTTTTCAAACATTTTATTGTGAAAAAAATGATTTAAAAAATTCAATTTCAGATTTTAGGCCAATTATGAAATTTCTGCAAATTTCTTTAGGGTTATCAAGTTTTTTTATGGAAAAATGGTTGAAAAATTGACAAACGGTGTTTCAAATCGAATAATGAACCGACAAATTCACCCAAAAAACGCAAAAATATTACAAAAATGACCTCACTCAATTGCGCAAGAATTCAAATTTAATACGGCCGTTTTTTTTTGATTTTTGAAAAATTGAAAAAAAATTTAACAGATACATTCGGTCTATTTTCTGTCATTTAAAGCAAAAATTGTTCTGTTGTAATTTTTTCAAGCATGTTTGAAATTAATGAAATTCATTTGATTTTACCGCCGGAAAAATTTTGTCTAATAACGTTGTCATTGCAAAGCAAAAAAAAACCTGCCGCTCCATAAAAAACATACCATTAACGGAGGTCTCTTCGGTTTACTCCTAGGCGACTTGACGTACGAGGATCCACCACCACCGGTCTCGTCAATCATCGAGTGTAGCGATGATATCCTGGAGATTTCAGTGGATTTCTTGAGACCCTTTTCGATGTCTGCAAACATCGGACTAGGGAATATTCGCGGACCATGTCGTTCTCGCATTCTAAACAACAACTTTCGAATCGGATGATCATTGGGAAGAGTGAGCTTCTCGTTCTTTCTTTTTGCATCCAGCTCTTTTTCTCGTTTCACATCAGCTACCTGAAAAAATTATTTTAAAATTAAGTCTCAATTTCGTTCTAACCTTTCTGAACTTCATTCGATGTGTCAAGTTGTAGGTCAAAGTCATGTTTCTAGCAAAGGAATTGGCAAATGCTTTATAGAAATCTAGAACATCCATCAACTTATCTTTCTTGATCATGTGCAAATCAGAGTACGTGAGAGCCCGAACATTCGCCGCAGACTGTCCAGTCGATCCGTTCGCCTTCCAAAACTCATCTCCAAACACATCACCTTTCCCGAGAATCGCAACTACTTCATCGTCTTGTATCACCTCCAACGACCCGGAAACCACAAACCAAAGGGCATCGACAGACTCCCCGGTGTGATACAGTAGATCACCAGGAGCTGCATGGTTCAGCTCCAGAAACATCGCAAGAGACCGCAGACACCCGTCAGATGCAAGACGAAAACAACTGTGCTCATTGAAAACCTTTCGATTCAAGTGAACACATATGTCTGCTTTCATATCTTTCGGGCAATAGCCTAACACTTTAGCAGTGTCGATTCCCTTTGTCATCGCCCACGTAGATACCACGTAGTCCATGACTCGTTCAGCAAGCTCTTTAGGGATTTCTTGAAGTTTAATAAATTCGCGAACATTGCTGATCATTTCGTGATATCTGAAATAATACATAAAGATTAATTTTTAATTGACCATAAAAATACTGACCTCACAGTACTGGATGTCATTTGTTGAATAATCGTGGTCATATGTCCAAAAATTGCAGCATACAAAAGTGCGGAGATGATCATCATGCAGACTCCGAATATCTTCTCGTTGTCTGTATTACTAGCAATGTTTCCAAATCCAACTGTCGACATACAACTCATAGTGTAGTATAGTGCTGAAATTTCTAGTTAACATTTTCTCTTTAAATGATATTATATTTTTTGTGTGCAGATTAGCATTACTTTCGTATACATTTAGGAGTAGTAAATTGAAGTAGAGAGTAGTTTGAGCAGAAAAAAGCCAATACGGTTCTCATACTAAAATTTTTAAAATTATACTAACATTAACAGTATATTACATTGAACCCGTCTCATATATATTTTTAATCAATTTTTATATTTTATTTCTAGTTCGCAATTTTCGGACAATATTTCATGGTTTTTTTTGCCAGACTTTGGAATGCCTCATTTTTCGTTTTTTTTTCTTTTTCTGAATTGTTGACTTTTCTGAAATTTCGTTTTTTAAAATTTTTTTTCACCCGAGCCCCGCCTAAGCCTAAGCCTAAGCCTAAGTCTAAGCCTAAGCCTAGGCCTAGGCCTAAGCCTAAGCCTAAGCATAAGCCTAAACCCAAGCCTAAGCCTAAAGTAAGCCTAATCTCAAAAATCAAAAAAAAAACCGGAAAATCCTAAGCCTAAATAGCGTCAGTAGCGAGCTTACTCTCGCCACTGACGCCAAACCTAAGCTTACACATAAGACTAAACCTAAGATCAAACAAGCTTTCGAAAAATTATTCTTACATCATAAACTTACATGAAATATACGCAGAAGTCCTCGATGGTCCACCAACTAGCGTTGTCTTATTCGATAGTGGTATATTATAGTGCTGTCGCAAGTCATTCGATAACTTCCATAACCATCCGTCAGGCAACGCTAGGTTGTCCATTTTTAATCGAACTTCAGAGTCGCCTATCCAAAACCAAACACACGCTAACCAATGAGCAACTATTACATAGGCACATAATAAAAGTAGTAACGTGGCTGCGCCGTACTCTAGATAGTTGTCCAACTTTCTGGCGACTCTTCCCAGTCGTAGTAGTCGAACCACTTTTAATGCTGAGAATAAACTTCCTATTCGCTGAAAATATTAAATTATCCATATCTCCCCCTTTAAAAAAACATACCTCGTCATCTCTCTTGAACATATAAAAAATATCATATGGCAGACATGAAAGTAGATCTATGAGAAACCAGGACTTGAAATAGTTTTGCCTAATCACCGACGGTTCTATTACTACCTGAAATTTGAGTTTTTTTTTCGAAAACTGAAAATAATTTCCTACCTCCCCGCCAGGCCCTACAAAAGTGGTATGAAAATTGAGAAGAATATCGGCGAAAAAAATGACATCTACTATCGAATCCATGAGCGCCACCGAGTCAATTCCACCGCCCGGGTTCTCCCTAGAGCTGAAATTTCCAAATAGAAGTTGGATACTAACACAAGGTCAAAATACAACAAAAAGGAAAAAAAATAGGAAATTTAAAAATATATATGTAAACATCCACGTCATCTAAATTTTAGACGGCGTAGCCAAATTTTTTTGTATTGCTGTTTTTTGTATTGCTCGAAATTGTCTGAAAATACCGAATTTCTTAATGAAACTTTTTGAGAACTTCTCAAACAAAAGTTACGGCGGCTCAAAAATAATCAATAATTAAATAACATTTGAAGTATGGCCGATTTTTGAATGTCGCAGCGGCTGGAATTTTTTTTAAAATCACCATCCAATTTTGGGTATAGGAGTTATCTATCTTGCCTTTTCAGCAATTTGGCATAATTTGGTAATTTCTGGTCCTCCATCGGTCATAAATGTATATAAATCAAGTTGAAATGTACCCAAAATTAGACGGTGATTTCAAAAAAGTTAGTTTCCAGCCGTTGTGACGTTAACAAATGTCAAATTTTAACTAATTTCAGGTCTTTTTTTGAGCCGCCATAACTTTTTTGAAAAAAAATTTTCAAAAAGTTTCATTATTAAATTCGCTATTTTCAGTAAACCTCAAGTCTGGTAAAACAATGTTTTAAAAATTCGACTACACCACTTTTAAGCGATACATAATCATGCTATTCCAACTTTGCATACAATAAAAATTACAAACACATTACACATTTCGGCAAGACATACCTGATTAAGTAGAACGGTCGGAGACTGTAATTAAAAATAGGGTTAGTAATACAGTCCAAATGTTATTTTGTTACACAGAGTTAAAGGCGGACTAGCGCCAGTGGTGGTTTTGTCTAAATATCATACTCTAAAATGACCAAATATCATAATAAAACACTCCAAAATTTTTTTTAGATTTTTCATAATTTCCGGTCAAAGTTTTGGCAAATTGCCAAAATTTTGGAAAACATCAGCTTTTGACCCCTACAATGTTTTTATACAAATAATATAATTAAAATAAAATTACAGTATTAAAAAAAAAGTTTTTTTGGTCGACTTCCAAAATTATGAGTGGCAAAAACTTAGTAATTGTCAGTTTTTGACAGTAAATAAAAAATTTTCAAAAATTTTTTGAAAAGTTTTATTTTGATATTCGGTCATTTTGGCATCATTGGAGTAGTTTTTAAAACTTTCCCCATTGGCGCTACTCCACCTTAATATCTTAACACAGAGTTCACGAAGCTTTGATCTGATCTATTTTTAGTGAAGCTGCACCAAAAGCAGTTTTCTAATAACGTTTTTAAAATGTTAAGGGGGGTCATTTGGAAAAAAATGAACAAATAAATTTGCTTTTCAAATATTAGACCTCAATTTCAGGAGCTTGGTTTTGCCTCTCAAATGGAAAAAAATCATGGTTAAAATTTCTATGATTATGTTTAAATAGGAAACGAATTTTTTAAGCACAATTTTCAAGTTTTTAAAGGTTACCTGTTCTTAAACGCAATATTAAATGGGACCATAAAAGCCGTGTAAAATGTCAACGCCAATATCGACCAATCCCAAATCGTTTTGAACGAAGAATAGTGCAGAATGATGTGCGGAGATGTTTTCGGCGTCTCTTGTCGGTACTGGGGTAGCATATCCCCACCAAGGTTCATAACCTAAAAGTTTGTCATTTAGTGAAATTTTATCAAATGGTACCGGGCCGTAGGGGTACCTAATGCCTAACTGAGCTCCCATCGAAACTTAGGAACTGTTAAAATAAATACCTTTTCGAAATTCTTAAAATTCTTAAACTTCAAAAAAAAAAAACTTAAAATTATATTCCTAGTGACTGTGCAAGTTTTTTTTTTCAACTTTTCAAAATGTCATTGTTAATCGGGTTTGATATACGGGGGGACGTGTGCTTCTTTCTGTTATTGTCGTGTATAGCATGCAAGTAGGATTGCCGGGTAGATCAGATCAAACAGAAATCAGGGAAAAAATCAAATCAACTGTGTCACATGCAACTCAGAGTCTACGCGTCTACAAAAAGTTAAACAATAAGGTTTTTAGTATAACACTAAATTATGGGGGACATAACTCACAAAGCGATGCTCGTTCCAGTTGCCATTGCACTAAAACAAGAAGTAAGAATTTTTTTGGTTGAAAATAGTATTGATAAATAAAACACTAAATAATTTCTAAATTTGAAACCAAATTTTTCTATTGACAGACTTTTCTTATACCGAAAAAAGCTTTTTCATGCTTGAATATGGCAGTGTTAGGTTATTTTTTCTTGGATGTCAGCCAAAAAATGTGTACGGCAAATTTGTCGAATTTGCCCTTTGCCGAGTTTGGCAAATTTTCTGAATTTGCCGAGCACGGAACATTTTCAAAAAATTGGATTTGCCGAAAAAATCTCAGATTTTTCCGCGCTTGCGAAACACGGCAAATTTGCCGAATTTGTTGAGTTAGCCGAGCTCGGCAAATATTGGAAAACGAAATTTGCCGAACTTGTTGAGCTCGGAAAATTTAGAGGTTTCCCGCGCACCACTGATGTAGGCGGAAGGCATCTCATATTCCGAGCTGCTTAAAGGTGGAGTACCGTTAGTGGGGATTTTGTCTAAATAAACTAATAATGATCCAAAAGTACCAAATATCATAATAAAACATTCCAATTTTTTTTTTAGATTTTTCATAATTTCCGGTTAAAGTTTTGGCAAATTGCCAAGATTTTGGAAAATATGAGCTTTTGAAGATATCCAAAGCAATGTCGCATGTTCCGCCACTTATATTGTTTAAATCCAAATGAATCCAACAAAATTACAGTATAAAAATGTAGAAATAAATTTTTTTTTGGTCGACTTCCAAAATTATGAGTGGCAAAAAATGAGCAATTGTCACTTTTTAACAGTAAATAAAAAATTTTCAAAAATTTTTGAAAAGTTTTATTATGATATTCTGTCATTTTGGCACCATAGAAGTGGTTTTTAACAATTTCCCCATTGGCGCTACTCCACCTTCAAAGATTTTGGCCTACAGAAAATTCAAAATAAATCAATTTTCTGTTGTTTTACTGTAATTTTTTGAACAAAACTTATAGTTTTGGTCGAATTTTTCAAAATCCGATTTGCGGGGTGTGCGGCAAATTTAGAAATTTAGAAAGAAATTTCTAAATTTGCCGAGCTCGGAGAATCCGGCAAATCTTTTTTTTTTTAAATTTGTCCTCAATGACATAATCACACAACTCTCGTCACTTCTTCAACAGCGTTTGCTTTTCCGGTGACGCAAAAAAGTGCTGGAAAAAGTTCCGAGAAAAAATTAAGCAAAAAAAAAACTACGACTGGTTGAGCAAAGCGGGTGCGGGAAAAGTCGGATGCAACGTGTGACAGGTAAGCTGAGTTGTAATCTAACCAAATTTAGGAAAAGCGTGAAGCAGTTGCAGACAAACTAACACAGGTCACTAGGAATTTGGTGCAGAGGCTCCGCTGAGACTCTGCACACACAACAGAATTTCCCACTTCCGAGTGAGTCTTGAAACTGAGTAAAATTATTTAGAATAGGGATTGAACAAAGAAAGAAACTACAGGCTATACCACTAACAGCAAACGAGAGGATTTGGGACGTGCCACGTTCCAGGACATTTTGATATTGGTTTTTTTTTGTTGTAAGATGTACATATATATATATATATATATATGTTTAAATTTTTCAAAATTCTCAGTAAACATCAAGTCAACTGGAACGTGACACCAACAGAAAGAAGCGTCAAGACTCTCAACCTTGATAACCTGATTGAAGTTACTGGATGTGTTTCCCGGCGACTTGTGTAGATCCTTCGTTTCGATTTGGTTGAACTGCTGCTTTGACTTTGCGATCCGTGCTATTTGAAGAATTCGTGACAAGCCTAAAATTTTTCACGCATTTCAGGCTTCGCTCATAAATTGAAATGGAAGAGTTTGCCGAACTAGGCCATTTTGGCTCGGTTATATCTGGGGTAGATTTACGGCGCGTTGCGTTTCGCGTCGCGGCTCGATTTTAGTTGTAAAACTGATGTATTTGTCCGTATGGAGTACACGACACTTTTCCACGCGTTGTCCGGCTCCGAATCATGGCCGAAAATGAAAATTTCAAATCGGCAATCCGTCAAATTGCCGGAATTAAAAATTTCCGGCAAATTGGCAAACCGGCAATTTGCTGATTTGACGAATTTGTCGACAAATCAATTTTCCGAACGGCAATTGCAGCCCACCCCTGTACCAAATATAAATGTTAAAAAGTTTCAAAATTTTTTTGTAAATTTTCAAACCTTTTTTAAAAATTTAAAAAAAATTTGAAACTTTTTTTTTTTAATTTTGACCTATTGACTTTTGTCCCAGAGTTTCAGCAAATTTTTTCCGATTACCAAATTTTCTGCTCAGAAAAATGTCTGAAAAAGTGACAATTTATTTTTCAAATTTTCCAACAAAGAAAAAAATAGAGTTCAAAAATAATTCAGCTCATCTTCAAATTTTAAAAAATCATAAAAAATTTAGAAAATTGTTATAAATTTTTTTACAGTTATATTCGGTGTTTTAGGGTTTTCAAAGGTTAACTTGATAACTTCGGATGCAATTATCTTTTATTTGAGTGGTCACACTTTCATCATATTAAAACCAAACTCTACCTTTATTGTTTTCATCATCCAATGGTTGTTTCAGCGGTGTAATATCTTTAAACTGGCACAAGTACAGCACTACTGCGTCTTTGTGATTTTTGATTGGAGCCAGGTGGACCAGAAGCCAAATAGGTGTTTCTGTAAGAAAAATGCTGCAAATGTTCATTTTCCAAAAACGCTTACTATTCTTTTTACATAATCCAATTTCGGCCTGTTCGGTTCTCGCGTTTTCCAAAGCTTCCTGCATCTTCTGAAGGCTGCCCACCTCGCCGTGTTCGCCATGCATGAAAGCAAGTCTGAAAGTGTTTTCTACATATAGGTGGATCGATCAGTGGAGATTTAATCTGATTACATTTTTATTGTGGTTTAAAATTATCGATAAACATAATAAAACACACCAAATTTTTTTAGCATATTCAAAAATTTCAGAATTTCAAAAATTGCCAAATTTCTCAACAAAAAAAACAAATGGGTTAAAGAATAAAAACAACAAAAAATAAATCGCAGTGATTTGAAATAACTCACCCATTTTTAAACCCAGGTAAATTAACTTACGAGCATGGTTTCTGCATAATCTCAGCTCGAGTATACCCGACGAGCTTCGAGAACCCGTCATTGCAATAGACGATTGGATAGTCAACAACTTGGGCGTTTGCAAGAATGAATGAAGTATCTGAAATTTCAGTATTCTCCATTTTTGTGGGACCAGGGATGTACCGATTTTAGTTAACTCACCTGCATTATTACACCGCCGAATAACATTCTCCAGAAACGTATTTTGTGGCGCCACAAGTCCACGTTTCCCAACCGGCATATTGTTAGATTTTTCCGGCAAAAAAACGGGCAGCTACAATATGGAAGAGGGAAGATCCTACACAGTAGTTCTATCGCTCTTGAGTTAATTTTGTCTATGACATTTCAATAGAATAAAGTGTTATCTGGAAAAATAGTTTATTGATTATTTAATGTAGAAAATGATTTAAAACTTAATAAGCAGACGATCAAGTTGAACACAACTTTGTCAAGTTAAAAAAAACCGGAAGAAAAATATAAAAATTCAAGGCTCATTCGAAGGAGGAGTGCCAGTTTGAACAGTTTTAAACGTACATACATATAGACTAGGGGTGTGCGGCAAGTTCGCCGAATTTGCCGTTTGCCAAGCTCGGCAAATTCACCGAATTTGCCAATTTTTATAAAAAGAGATTTGCAGCACACATCAAAAATTTGACAATACAGTCTTGACCAAAACTATTGTTTGATTTTGTCCCCAAAATTTTAATAAAATGACACAAAATTGAGTTAGTTTTGGTGCTCCAAAAAACATCAAAAAACATCAATTTTTTGGAGCTTATTAAAGCTGGGGTTTCGAAATTTGGGAAATATTTTTAATTGACTCCGAATTTTCCCCTGATTCCGAATATCAACGTGAAAAAAAAAATTCCCTGAATTTAAGCTTGAAATCACGAATTTCATTTGTGCCCCGATAAAAAAGTAAACAAATTAAATTCGGCGAAAATAAGTACGGATTTCTGGCTTCCCTCATGATTTGAAATGGAAGAGTTTGCCGAACTAAGCCATATTAGCTCGGCCATAACTGGGGTAGATTTACTGCGGGTTGCGTGTCGCGTCGCGGCTCGATTTTAGTTGTAAAACTAAATGTAATTGTCCGTGTGGAGTACCCGACTTTACCACGCATTGTCCGGCGGGCGATTGTCTATGGAGCGCGAAAAATTCAATGAGGAAGGCCAGAACCCCGTGAATAAGTAAAACTAACGAGGAAAATGAAACGATGCAAGTGCGCTCCAATGCGAATTTATTGGCGGGCGCATTTGAGAGAATTAATAGACTGGACACAAATGAAATTCGTGATTTCAAGCTTGAATATAAACTCAGGGAGTTTTTATTTATTTTTTTCACATCGATATTCGGAACCAGGGGAAAATTTGGAGTCATTTAAAAAAATTTCCCAGATTTCGGTACCAGAGAAAAATTTAAAAAATATATATGCAAAAAAGGATGTTACTTCAAAAAAAAATCAACTGCGACACGGAAAAAAAATATTCGGAAAAAAAAAAACGCTTTAAAGCAATTACTCAAATTTCGGAATTCCCTTCATCAAAGAAGGAGGTTTTTGGATTAGAAACTTAATTTCAACAACAAATGCAAAACTTAGAAATGTTATACCCTTCAGCAGAGGAGATGTACTTATCAAGTGGGAGCTCTGAATATCATCGCGTGTTGAGAATTGAGATAAGGATTAGAGAAAAAAAAGTAAGAAAAAATTTCGAACCAGGTCGCTGTTTCGAAATTCTCGACTCGTCTGACTAATCGGATGCGTCTCTTCATCATAATATTCAGTCCCGAAAAAGACAGGGTCGAGAGTCGGTTGGCATGCACGCAACTCCCCTCGAAGCTTTCCGGGTGAAGGAGGATGGAGCATGTTTCGGAACATGATCTAATATTCCAAAGGATGCTGCTAGGCGACGAGCTGGTTTGAGCTTTGAAATTTGAGACCGAGCAATGAGGTCGGATGAGGAAGAGGAATGGAGCTTATTGAGGAAGTATTATTTGGATATTGGTTGGAAATTGATAGCAGAAGATCATTCAAAAAAATTTTAAAAATATGATTTTCTACGCGATCTATAACACAATATTGCGACAAACCTTCATATTTTAACAACTTTCAAAAATTCATATAAAATTTCGAATTTTTTTGGTTTTTTTCTTAAATCATAATATTCTGTCATTGTGACCTCATAGGCATGTTTTAAAGGTGGAGTAGCGCCAGTTGGGAAATTGTTAAAACTACTCCTATAGCGCCAAAATGACTGAACATCGTAATAAAACTTTCTAAAAAATTTTTAAATTTTTTTTATTTCCTGTCAAAAAGTGACAATTACTAAGTTTTTGCCACTCATAATTTTGGAAGTCGACCAAAAAAAAAAGTTTTTTTCTGAATTTTTTATGCTGTAATTTTAATGTAATTGTTTGTATTAAAACATTGTAAGTGTCGGAACATGCGACATTGCTTTGAATTTCCTCAAAAAATCATATTTTTCAAAATTTTGGCAACTTGCCAAAACTTTGACCGGCAATTATCAAAAATCTAAAATATTTTGGAGCGTTTTATGATGATATTCGGCCGTTTTGGATCATTATAAGTGTATTTAGACAAAATAAATGTGTTCCTATCGGCAGGCTTTACAAAATTAAAGCGGAAAAAATGCAATTTTCAAAATTCGCCTGACAGGAAAAAAACTTGAAAAACTAATAACAACAGAGTGTGAATGAATGAAGAAAAACGCTAAACGGTGCTCGCGGAGCCTATAACTAATTCAGGAGCTTATGGTGACCAGGACGACAACAGTATACGTAAACCCTTTTTATACCAGAAAAAAGTGAGAGGAGCCAACCAACACTGAACAACTTTATTAAAAATTCATTTGGAGCTATACGGGACTAGAACGACAAAACTTGTGAGCGAATACACAAGCTAAAAACACGAAAATTTATCGGAAGTATTATGATGATAATACAGAGCAAAATTTTTTTAGGAACCAGAGAGTGAGAGAAAAGAGATATTCTTCAATAAGCTTATCACTTAATCCGTGAAGAGTAAGAAAGCGCGCAGCTCGGCATGACTACGTCATAACATTACGAGCTGGTGTCCTCTGGTTGAAAATCCAGGAGACCGGATTAAGGACGGAAGGGGGCAAACAACAAAAACAAGAAACGGTGAGATATTGCAATAAATACGGATTCAGCATTCCAAAAAATACGGAAATACTAAATTTTATTTTAACGTTGCAAGGCGTTCTCTGGGCATCATGAGAACTCAAATGGATGCCTGCCTTAATGAAGGCATATGCCTACCTGGCCCCTAAATGCGTGCCTAGTTCGAAAGTTTGTGTCAAAATTGTAATTTCAAACACAAATCTCTGTAGGTTCTTTTCAGTGTAAATGAGGGAAAGTACTATGTAACAGGGATGGGCGGTAAACGATTTTTTCGGCAAATTGGCAAATCGGCAATTTACCGTAATCTAAATTCCGGCAAATCGACAAATTGCCGGAATTGAAATTTCCGGTAAGTCGGCACATTGCCGGAATTGAAATTTCCGGCAAGTCGGCAAACTTCCGGAATTGAAATTTCCGGCAATTCGGCAACATTCCGGAAATGAAAATTCTGGAAAATCGGCAAACCGGCAATGTGCCGAAAATATAAATTTTCGGCAAATCGGCAAATCGGCAAATTGCCAGAATTGAAATTTCCGGCAAATCGGCAAATAGACAATTTGCCGAAAATCGAAACTTCCGGCAAATTGGCAAACCGGCAATGTGCCGAAAATCTAAATTTCCGGCAAATCTGCAAATCGGCAAAATTCCGGAAATTAAAATTTCTGGAAAATTGGCAAACCGGCAATGTGCCAAAAATCTAAATTTTCGGCAAACCGGAAAATCGGCAATTTGCCGAAAATTGAAACTTCCGGTAAATCGGCAAACCGGCAATGTGCCGAAAAACAAAAATTCCGGCAAATCGGCAAACCGGCAATGTGCGGAAAATCAAAATTTCCGGCAAGCCAGCAGACCGGCAATTTGCCGAACGGCCCATAATGTCTTACAATATTTAAAATAATTTTTAAATTTTTTATCGTTATGCAACAAAGATTAGGAATTGTTAATTGGAAAACTGAAATATTGCAAAAACACCTAAAATTTTCTAATAGAACAAAAAGTTAATGGAAAAATGCAAACATTCAAATTTTAGACCAGTCCTTTTTTTTAATGTTTTTCTAAAACTTTCAGGTTCATGAAATTTTTCAAGATTCAAATTTCGCGGAGAAATTTCATTGATATTAGATGGTCGGCGGACCAGTCCACAAACCACGATTCTCTAGAGCTTTTTGCTATTTTAATCTCATTTGAATAACCACTGAACCATAGGTCTGCCTAAAAGTGCAATTTGTTTCGGAGACACTGCACTTGGACCAAGTCAAGAAATGAGGTCCCCTATGAAAAATGGATATGATGAAAAAGTAGATGTCGAAGGAAATGAAGAACCAGTCAAAAAAAAGTCCTGGTCCAGCAGCTCAAGAGGATAGCAGAGATGGAAAACGAGTAGGTGGGAGGGATTGGGAGAGAGAGCAAAAAAGGACATCAAAAATTTATGGCGAATATGGACAAGTTGGCGGACAAGAAGAAGAAGCAGCAGGAGTAGATGGAGGGGTCACGGACGAAGAAGAACCTCTTGAGCACGGATAACTAACTCTCGGATCATCAGAATTTCTGACGCTGACTCATCAGAGATCTTTGCAAGATGGCTGTGTTTTGGTGCTAAGAAGGGATTTAGGGCAGACATGGTCCGCCGGAAATAATTTTCGAAGCTACTAGGAAACATGAGATGTCGGCGAGTGTCCAAAGCTCAAAATTTGACAAAATTTTGAGATTAAAAATGAAAACTATTGTCCTAACAATAAATGCAAAAAAAAACGAATTATGGGGTTATTCATATGATGTTGAAAAATGCAAAAATGTACTTTAAAAAAATCATCCATTTTTGCATTTTTCCACACATTTTTTAAAAGCATTGTTCGACATCGGCCGACAGCCCACTTTACATCTGCGTCTCTCGCCTTTACCATGTGAAGTAGGCTGTCTACCGATGTCAAAAAATGCAGAAAAATGTACATAAATGCAAAAATGAATGCTTTTTAAAAATGTAGAAAAATACATTTTTTCATTTTTCTACATCACATAAATAACCCAATCATTTCCTATGTTTTCTCAGAAATACTACAGTAATCCATCCTTACTCTTACAGAAGAAGTAGTCTTCGAACGATGTCGGCTGCGCTTTTATGATGATCCTACAAAAATTTGTGCACTTTAGTCCAATTTTCGTTTTTCAGTTTGGTTCAAAATTTTTCAGAATCGTCTCCGCAAAAATGTATGTAAATTTATAGGGGGCAGATAGCTCAGTCGGTAGTGGTGGCCGCTAGCAGTCTGGAGGTCACGAGTTCAAGTTCGGCCTCACTCCCTAGGTTCACCCAGCCTCTATTGGGAAGTGGAGCAATCCACGACTGGATTATCGGCCACAGTCCCCGGCTAGGACGTGGCTTAAATTACAGCCCAGAGGGATTTTTTTAATTTTACCAAAAAACATTGCCGGAGTGGAATTTAATGTGGCAATTTTGTTGCTAAAAATTGACAATATTGGAGAACTCTTTTGGCGCGTCCCGAGTATTAGCTTATTTGCATAGTTACTATTAGCAGAGTAAAATTTAACGAAAGACAACTATTTTCACTAAAACTATACAGCATTTTTCCAGTAGCTAAATTTAAGTGTAACATTTTTTTTAAAGTTTGATTGTGGAGCAACTCGGCATTTGGCTCCAGCTTCTTGCCCATGTTTGGTCCAAAAAAATATTGACTTGGATCAGAAATTGGCAAAACTTGGGCAAGACTTTGGCAAAATTTGGGTTCAGACTGCACCATTGTTTAGCCCAAGTTTCACCTAACTCTTGCCAAACTTCTGCCCGAGTTTGAAACGAAACAAGACAAATTTTGGGTTAAACTTTAGTGCAGCCTGAATCCAAGTTTTGCCAAAATCTTGCCCAACTTTTGCCCAAGTTTAGCCAGCTTCTTATCCAAGTTAATATTTTTTGGGCAAAACTTGGGCAAGAAGCTAGAGGTAAATGCAAAAAAGAGTATCAGGGGAACAGCTATCTCAAATAAAAAAATCTAGAAAAATGCTGACAATGTAATCTTATTTTTTAAAATTATCATTATCACCTATTAAACAATTTTGCCCACCGAAAATGACAGTAATAAAAGCCATTGGAATTCAAAATTCGGAAATTCCTAAACACAACCAGCGTGCCGGGTCTACCCACCGTCATGTCTACACTCGGCTGATTTTGTTTTTCCTTCCAAATTCCCCAATTTCTAGTTTCTCTTTTTCATCGAAACTGGAACGGAAAACGCATACATAGCAAAACAAGAAGTCTAGTAGTAGCGAATGTGAACAGGAGAGGGTATGTCGAGACAAATGAAAATAAAGTGTGTTCAGGAGGACCTCCACCACTTTTTTTTTTCATTTGGGTTCGTCTACATTTCGGAGATGAAGGGAGAGGTTCTTTTCGAAGATTCTCAATCCACGGAATATTTGATGAAAACAATGTCGACGAGCCACACGGGGCGTGTGTCGTCAGTTTATGCATTCGGTGGTGCAGAAACATCTGGGCAGCAGCTCCCACACAGGCTCGCGTCAATCGACGCTAGATTATACACTTTGGAGAAATGGGGAGGGAGACCCCCAGCAATTGGTAGTAGAAGGGAAAGTTATTGAGCAGAAGAGTCCATATGTTCGGTGTGACGTAGTTGCACTTTTTACACGGAACCAGATTATGGTTTGTTAGGTGATTATTCTTTTTTCGGGTCGGGAATAATTGAAGCCGCGTGAACATGGTTTTTGGCATCTATACGCTTGGCCGTAGGCATAGGCTTACTAGTTAGGATTAGGCTTAGGCTCAGGCTTAGGCTCAGGCTTAGGCTCAGGCTTAGGCTCAGGCTTAGGCTCAGGCTTAGGCTCAGGCTTAGATCTAAGCTTAGGCTTAGGCTTAGGCTTATGCTTATGCTTATGGTTATGCTTATGCTTATGTTTTGGCTTAGTATGAGGGTTTTGGCTTAGGCTTAGGGTGAGGCTTAGGTTTAGGCTTAAGTTTAGGCCTAGGCTTAGGCTCAGGCTTAGGCTTAGTCTTAGGCTTAGGCTTAGGCTTACGCTGGACCGGGGGAGGAAGGGAGGAAAAAGTAATTCCAGAATATTCAAGAATTTATGAAAAAGAAAAAAACCTTTTAAAAAAGCCTTATTGCTATTTACCGAAGAGAATCGGTTAGTAAAAAATGTTAATTTTCAAATTTAAAAATTATTTTCTAAAACGGGTTGCTCTTAAATTTTTGCATACCGCTAATGTGATGAATCTTTGAATAAAAGAGATCAAAACGAAATGAGAATCGAAAAGTTGTTGTACTCTCAATTCGCGAGTCAAGAGTCAAAAGAGATAAGATACTTGAAACGAAGAAGCTATTCTAATAGAAGGACAAAGTGCACCCAAATACGAGAAATCAATATAGTTTAGTTTTAATTCGAATTCTACAATTAAACAGAAAAAAGAAATCTTCGACTTCCGGCACCAAAATTAACACCGCAACAACTATCCATCCCTTAAATTGGGATTGCCTAGAAAGACAAAAGCTCGTGGAACAGCTGAACAAAACTAGAGCCGGGATGCTTTCCTAATTGTATTTGCGAGCTCCAGCACAGAAACAAAAAACACCAACTAGAAAAGTATTAGGACAAAAAATGTAGAGGAGCATGAGAAGCTGATCAAAAAATTATCTCATTTTTTATTTTAGCAAGCAGTGAGATTTCCAAAAAAAAAACAAAGATCTTGTGGTGACTGACATGGTATAGTGTTAAAGGTGGTTAATCTGAAAACACCGAACTTATTAAGGAAATTGCTTAAAAACTACTTTTAAAAAGTTGTGGCGGATCAAAAAATGACCTAAAATAGTAATTTTGAACGACTTGTCAATGACGCAGCGGCTGGACACAAACTTTTCTGAAATTGTCGTCTAAATGTACATAAATCTAGTTAAAAACGAAATCCAATCCATTGCCATACCCAAAATTAAACTGTGATTTTAAAAAAGTTAGGTTCCAGCCGCTGCAAGATTGGCTAGTTGGTCAAATTTCAAGTTTTAACTAATTTTAGGTCATAAAAAAACGTAAATAATTTTACAACATATTTTGCTTACAACAAATTCCTGAAAAATCCTCTAAAACACCCAACAAAAAAAATCAGAAAAGGTCAATTTTTATGAAACCTCCACCTGTTTTAAGGCACTAACATAAAAGTGAGACATTTCTTTCTTCAAACATTTTCTCTGTTTTATACCAATTGGTCGGTGCTCTGTTTGGGAAAAGAAGGAGGCCAATCCAATTGAGACATGACTCGACACCAGCCAATTCATTGCAAAAATATTATTGAGAAGAAAGAGATTCAGATTAGAAAAGGGGGTGATATGTAAAGTACATAATTGTGATTGGATTTTGGATTGGATTCTGGAAGACAAAAAAAAAGAATACTGACCTTGTGGGATTTGGTCCTGGATTCAAAATATTGGATTCGTGGGATAACAAATTTGAAAAAAACTTTTTTTGGCCCTTTTGAGCTCCAAAAAATATATCGATTTGCCGAGTATGACGACTACGGCAAAATTGCCAAATTTGCCGATTTCAAAATTTGCCGCACCCCGCTGCATTGCGCCTTCCAGTCTAGTTAACCTTTAAGGCATATATATTTCAAGACACTATTCGTTTAGTACCTACTCATTTTTTCGACTAGCAAATAAATTAGCAAGGGAAAAGAAATAAGAAAAAGAGTAAAATAGGGAAAGGGAATCTAGGGAAAAACAACGAAACCATCTGTGTTGGAAAAAAATACGTCCCACTTCTGTTTCCAGCTAATTAGTAAAATCTGGAGAGGGCAAATGAGGAGGTGTCATGTGGAAAATGAAAACATATTGGCGAGTGGGTGCAACAAAAAAAATTAGAAAAAAAAATTTATTTAAAAATTCAATTTTATTCTCTCAATTCTTGTCCCTAGTCATTGTTGCATTTTTCTGAAGTTGCAAAAAAATCAAAAGATGTGGTAAATATTAGTATAGTTCAAGTTTTGCCAATGTGAGTTTTCAGGCATTAAGTTGTGAAGGTTTGATCTAACTTTGGAAGATTTGAATCAAAACTGTAAGCTGTAAGGTGAGAATGATTCCAGCTGTATGATCCTTCTACCAGATAACTACAAATATTCACTTTGCCTCTAGATATGTGAGATACACAAAATATATTAAAAAATGATTCCCACAAGTTAAAAAAATTTAGGTAGAAAGTATAGAAACAGCTTTTAAGATCTGCACTCCAAAGTTACACTCAATTTAAGAAAAAACCTCTTAGAGTTACGGAACTATAGGTATTCCCAGACCAGAAGTGGGTAATAAATAATCTGTCGGGGAGCACGGAGCACGGAGCAGTCGCAAAAAACTTAATTCGCTGTGGACAATAAATAATGGAGCTTTTTTGGTACGAATCGAATGAGAGTATGATCTTGCGTCAAACCCCAATCAGCTAGATTCGGAGACGCTCATACAATTCCAGCACAAAGCAAAGTCAAGAGTTAAAATAATTGAGGATGCTTCCAACGGCGTCTCTCCCAAAAAAACTGGACGAATTGGATAGACAAGTGGTGTAATTTGAAGGAGAAGCTGAAGGATGGCTAGGAATAGGAACAAACTTTTTTTTTCAATTGAGAGGCCGAGCAAAAGAGCGTGGTGGTGATGGTGGGGGAGCACATAGACACACCCACTAACAGCGAAAAGAGCACCCAACTAATTCCCGGTTCTTCTTTGCTTCTTCGGAAAGACACAGAGAGAGAGAGAGTTGAAGAGCACACGGATGGGCAAAACGAAGGAGCACACGAAATCGAGAATGAAGACGAAGGACACGAAGACAATGAGACGCGAAAATTACAAGTTCGTTGTTGGGCGGTGGAGGCGGCTGTGGCATTAGTTCTTAGTTTTTGGATGGGCACCGGAACAAGTCTGTGCTGAAACCCGAGCCAGTAAAGGGCAAGTCACGATGCGACCATTTGGAGCAAGGAAGAATCGAGCAAAAAGTATGTAAATGAGACTAAAAGCTGATCTGTTTCTTTGAACTGCATGAATTAATTTGGAAGCTATCTCAATTGTCGGATTGTATCGAAGATGCCAAAATAACCAAATTTCATAATAAAACTTGCCAAAATTTTTTGAATTTTTATAAAGATTACTATCAAAAGGTGACAATTACTC
Organism: Caenorhabditis elegans; assembly: GCF_000002985.6. NCBI lineage: Eukaryota > Metazoa > Nematoda > Chromadorea > Rhabditida > Rhabditidae > Caenorhabditis > Caenorhabditis elegans. The sequence continues at coordinate 1,309,299 of NC_003283.11, forward strand.
ACCACTCATAATTTTGGAAGTCGAGCGAAAAATTTTTTTTTTCGGACATTTGTATACTGTTTTGTGTTAATTATTTGTATTAAAACATTGTAGTTGTCATAACATGCGACATTGCCTCGGATTTCCTCAAATGCTCATATTTTTCAAAATTTTGGCAATTTGCCTAATCTAACTTTAGGCGGAAATTATGAAAAATCTAAAAATTTTTGGAGTGTATTATTGTGATATTCGGTTATTTTAGATTATAATAAGTGTATTTGAACAAAATCCACACTGGCACTACTCCACCTTTAATGTCTTTTCAAAAAAAAAAAAACAATTTTTATAGAAAAAATCAACAATAAAATTTGTTCTAGAAATCGCTTTTCGAAGTGCTTCTTTTAAAAGGGAGTGAACAAGGGATGTGCGGCAAACTTTCCAAATTTGCCGAATTTGCCGTTTGCCGAGCTCGGCAAATTTGCCGAATTTGCCGAACTTAGTACATTGGTGAGTTATAGTACAATCTATTTCTGTAACTTAGCACGTTGCAACCTACAGTCCTTCAGGATGGGACTAGAGTTACACACAGAAAGAAGGGGCGACGAAGAGCAAAGCGAAAAAACGTGTAGGTTGCGATGTACCAAGTTACAGATATAGATCGGACTATTGCTTATTTATTTGCTCAATAAACTCTTCTTGTACAAAAATATCAATACATAACAATAGACATCAGGGGTGTGCGGAAAATTTGCCGAATTTTCCCAGCTCGGCAAATTAAAAAAAAAAGAATTGCCGAATTTGCCGAACTCGGCAAATTTTGAGATTTGCCGCACACCCCTGGAGTGAACTAACTGGAAAATGGTCTTCTAATTAAATTAAGAGACATAGAGAAGAAATTGCAATTTTCAAGTGTATTATACAGATGAGGCAACACACCAAAATCTGCTGAAAATGATGAGAAGCGCTATCAAAAATGATAACGAGAGCAAAATTTGAGAAATTCATGTGTTAATCAGTACGAAAAGAAAGCAGAGGAGAAAAGGGCTAGCTGTTGGATATGAATAGATCTTTCGTAGTAGTAGTCTAAAGGGGCATTGATAATCTCTCGCTGGTTTTGATATGTTGGACTTTGACAATTTTTATTTGTGGGGGTTCAAGTTATGATACAATTAGAAGCAAATACAACATTATTGCCAAATACTCATTAAACTTTTCACATTTTGGGCTGTGCGGCAAATATTGAAATTTGCCGAGCTCGGCCAGTTCGGCAAATCGACTTTTTCAATATTTGACGAGCTTGGCAAGTTTGGCAAATTTTGGCAAATTTGTCGTGGCCGCAATATTTTTTGGAGCTCAAACACAAATTTCTGGCTTCCCTCATAAATTGAAATGTAAGAATTTGCCGAACTAGGCTATTTTGGCTCGGCCATGTGTGGGGTAGATTTACGGCGCGTTGCGTGTCGCGTCGTAGCTCGATTTTAGTTGTAAAATTAAATGTATTTGTCCGTGTGGAGTACACAACGTTCTCACGCGTTGTCCGGCAGGCAATTGTCAATGGAGCGCCAGAACCCCGTGCTCACAAAGCACCAAAATTAGTGAAAAAAATTATGTTCACTGGATTGGTTTTTTTTTCCTAATACGCATGTGGATTTTTTGAATAAAAAATTAAAGAAACAATGCTATGTTTTCTTTCATTAAGTTTCTTATCGAAACAATTAGTTTTCGGCAAAATTTTTAGTTTAGTAAACATTTTTCATGTGTGCGGCAAATTTCGAAATTTGCAAAGCTCGGATTAATCGGGCAATTTCACTTTTTTTAAATGTGCAAATTTGCCGCACACCCCTGGTTTAGAATATTAATATTCTAAATTTAAAAAGCCTTGTTTCCAATATTTCAGATTTTACAAGCAAAACTTTCAAAAAATGTTAGTTTTCTGAAAACATTTGAGAAAGCATAAGGGAGTTGTGACAGTGAAGATTTTTTTAATGATTCTATGGTGGAGGGGGTTTGGATAGAAAATGTAACTGAAAAAAATTTGCTGCATTTTTCGAAATTTTCTATGATTTTTTTTCATTTCTGCGAAAAAAAAGCAAAAAAAAACCAAAATTTTCGACAAGAATTTTCAGAAAAAGGATTTTAAAATTTCATATTTCGTTATACATAAAAATTGTTTTAAAATAAATAGGACGTTTCCAAAAAAATTATAAATGGATATTTGCAACACAGAAATGTTCCATAAAAGTTGGGAATGCATAGATGAATCAGAAAAAGGTGAAGGGATCGGATGCAATGGGACGGACTAGGAAAAGGTACGCCCCTTCCCTATATCCTTATAGAGTTCTAAAGAGAGCAAACCAGAAACAGATAGACACAGATAGTTAGAGAGTGGGGCACTACTACACTGACTGTGTTGGGTGTCACCTGGCAACGAGAGAGCAAAAGATTTCGTGGGGGCACGTCTACTAAGAAGTGGTGAAGGAAAAGAACGACAAAGGAAGCATATGTGAAGACACTCACGATATATTTATTCTCTCACACCTTTTCTTGTCCAAAAGCTTTTTTCACGGAAGTGCACTACACACATATTGTGGTATTCAGGTATTCAGCTCCTATTTTTCACGGTTACCACTGAAAATGGAGCGAACAAGAAAGAGATGATTGCTGATTTGTTTTGCAATCAGTAAAAATAGTATCAGAGATAAAATCCGCTGAACAAAATTTGAATTCATTCTAAACCCCCTTCAAAAAAGTTGAAATTTAACTAGGTATAAATTTTTTGACGGGAACTTCTAGTACAAGTTTGGCCCAAAAAGTGCTAACTTTGTTCAAATGTTGACAAATCTTGGGTGGAACTTTGGCAAGGATTGGACAAGACTACAAAATTTGATTCAAATCTTGCCAATCTTTGAAGAAACTTTTCTTGTGCTGTTTCAAATTAGACATTGGCAAAAGTTGGGCACCACTTGGCTTAAACTTAGGCGCGTCTTAAACACAGTGTTTATAAAGTTTTAGCAAAGTTTGCCCAAAATGTAGCAGACATGTGAACTGAGTTAATAATTTTAGGACAAACTTGGGCAAAAAGTTTGCGTCAAATGCGAAGACGACATAGAAAACCACACGTGGTGCCAGGCTGTCCCAATACGGTGTGATCTACAAATAATGCGGGAATTTTTTTGCGCAAAAATTTGTGACGTATGCACATCAGTTGAGAACTCTGCGTCTCTTCTCCCGCATTTTTTGTAATTTACGTAGATCAAGTCGAAATGAGACACTGTGACACCACGTGAAAGTGCTGACGTCACATTTTTTGGGGAAAAAATTTCCTCATTTTTTGTAGATCAAACCGGTGTTGCCTATTTTTTGAGGTTTTTCATCAAATAGAAAGTCTTGTCAATTTTCTGAAAATATGCGAGAAAAACAGATTCGAAAATACAATTAAATAAAATGTAATGTCCGAGAGGAGTCCACCATCAGATTTTGTGTTCGGGCGCGTTTGCATAATTTCATCGCAAAAGGGCAGCCGGCGAGCACGTGCCTAGTTACATACCAAAAAGAAAAGAAAATACAAAAACAAACCGACACTAGATAAACGCAGTTACAGGTTTTTGGCGATTTAATGCATCTATTGGGCTTTTCTATCCAGGTTCTAGCTTCTGCTAGCTTGAGAAGTTACAGATGTCGTGTGAAACCAGAAATCAGTAATACCGTGAAATATATTTTTCTTGAAAAAAAGGTGTCTGCACTTTTGCGTCACTAGTACACCGATCGGATTTCGTACTATAGAAGTCATCAGGGTAACGATTCTAATGGGGTGTACTTTTTTTTCGAAGATAGGAAAAACTGCAGTATATCAGTTAATGTGTTTACAAAGACATATAGTTTATGTGAAGCAAACTGAAAAAAAGATATAAGGCAGAATTAAAAAAATAGAAATTAACTAAAAATTTAGTAGACCAAATCAAAAAGTTCAGTGATCTTTCGGGTGGCTAGCCAATCTATCCAATTACAAACTCGTTGTGTTCAAAAACAAAATTCTACTGAAATAGACATTTAGAGCAGTCTGAGACTATAAAAAAGTCAACGAAGAATAGAGTTTCAGAGTGAAAAAGATGAAGGAAAATGGGAAGACGCTTTCAACTTTTTGGGGGTGGGGGAGCACATGAGAGGGAGTAGAAGGAGTACAATGAAATTAGGGGGCGACATAATGAGAAAATTTGGGCAGTGGAAGATACTGGATGCATTCGGAGGACTATTCGAGAAATGCTAAATGAAAAAGAATGTGTATGGTTTTTTTTTTGGAATTGTAACTGTTCACACTGTGGGAAAAAGTTATATCCACATGATTGTGGAGCATATGGATTTTGTCGAAATTGATGTGTACTCACAATTGTTGATAGCAATATCACTTATTAGTGAAGACAATATGAGGACTGGTGAATACAAGAGGACCATTGAGCAATCGCTCAGTGGCTAGGCATTGGGACTTGAATCACTTCCATTCATAATCACCTCCTACACAGGAGGGGGAGAACAACAGAGAGTAGGCGAAAAGAAGGTCTGTCGCCCTATACCGGCAGACAGGCCGCATAGTTCAAACTGTAGATAAAACATCTAGTGTACACAGGACCACACAACACTAAATGCTCTAAAAATGATCCAAAACAACCGAACATCACAATAAAACACTCCAAAAAAATTTAGATTGTTCATAATTTCCGGTCGAAATTTTGGCAAATTTTGGCAAATTTTGAAAAATGTGAGCTCTTGACGAAATCCAAAGCAACGGCGCATGTCCCGACCCCTACAATTTTTTAATACAATTGATTAAAGGAAAATTACAGTAGAAAAAATGTTTTAAAAAAACAATTTTTTTTACCGACTTTCGATGTTTTCAGTGGCAAAAACTGTGTAATTGTCACTTTTTGACAGTCAACAAAAAATGTTCAATTTTTTTTTGAAATGTTTTATTATGGCATTCTGTCATTTTTGCACCATATTAAAATCTAGAATTTCGTCCACTTTTCTTTTTTGCAGCAGCTGGAATTAATTTTTTCTAAAATTAAGACCCAATAATCCATATTGTGGTAATTTATCCCGCGAACAGTATAAAATTTTTTTTGGTTTTGGCCCACTTTAAAAATGTTTGGAAATTTTTTTGGGAAGTCTCATTGAGAAACTTGGTAGTTTTATGCCTGTTTTGGGTCTTTTTAGGTTTAGTTTAACAAAATAAATCGACAAAATTTTTAGACTTTTTTAGGCAATTGCCGGATGTGTCTTAATTGCGAAAATTGTGAATTGCCAATTCAACGAATGAAAGATCAAAATCTGCACATTTTTATGAGTTGGTCTAGTATAAATCAGTTTTTCCTCCTTTTTTTGGGGATTTTTTTTGAAAATGTGTGGAATTCCAGAAAATTCCGAAAACTATGATTCTCGAAATTGCTAATTTTTTCCAAAAATGAATTTATTTGGCGAAAGGTATTTTCGAGAAACTAGATTTTTTGCCAGCACTGTATAGCGATGAAGTTGATGGGAATGAAATTCCAAATGCCAATTATGGTAACACGACCTGCTGTTAGAAATTCTCGTATATCTAGAATATCGTTCGTTCAAAAAAATCTGGTTAGTTTTTGAAACAAGTCCGCAACAATTTCCCAGACCATGATCAAGACCAGTAATTGTTGATAACAAATATTGTGCTAAATCCAAAATCCTGCCGCCAACATGAGTCTCGTGTGGGCACGAGTCACAGCTAAATAAACGTGAGGTGCAGGTGTCGGAGCCCCTTGACAGTCTGTATAAAAGCATAAATTTTGATTCGTTGTTCAACTCCCATTGATCATGTCTAAAAATCTGATATTTTCATTAATCTTGTCAACAGTTTTCATTGCAAAAGTGTCCGGCGTGGTTGACGATGCAACTCGACAAAAAGTTCAAGATGCTCTCCTAGAAGCATTGGCTAAAATCAGCTCTGTAACAGAACCATCAGTTCCAGAAGGATCCATAATCTCATCGCAGAATGCAAATGAAGACTCCAAGAAGTTGCAGTTCAACTCTGAAGTTTTAGAGTTAGCAAGTCAAATTCTTGTGGAAAAGTATGGAGTTGAAATACTAGATGCAGCAAACGTAGTGCTCCAGGAGCTTCAATCAGAAACTACCACCGCTGAAAGCAAGTGACAAAGATTCAACTTTTTTGAATTAAAGTAGTTTGTCTGATGCTGTTAATGAATAGATTCACGATTGTAAACTGTATGTTGAATTTTTAAAAAAAGTAAAATTTTTAAATCGGCAGTTTGCAGTTTGCCAATTTGCCAGAACTTTTTGAAATCCTTTTTAACCTCAAAAAGTTAAAAGAAAAGCCATTTGAAAAGTTTTTAATTCCGATTTATTTCAGTCAATATTACAGACAAATTGTGTACAAGACAAGTAACAATGCCATAAATACAAATGACAAAGTACATAAGGAACCCGTATTTCGATATCTCCATTGATTATGTGAATAAGAAGAAGAGTACTGTAGTCGTTTGGCAATGTACGAAGACGCGTATTCTCGTGAGCCAAATGGTGATGAAAAACAGTCTTCTGAGTTACATTTCTCCGTGGCACAAAAACACCAATGTTCCGTTATGTCGAACTATAATTATTGTTAATTGAGTTTTCATTTTCAAATTCAACTTTTAAATATTTTTGACAAAGTTTACCTCTTTTTCAACTTGAAAAACTTAAAATTAAACAAAAGATTTATGGAAGAATACAGATATTTATAGAAGTTTATAGGAGTTTTTTCATGTAGAAAATTTACAGATAGACATGTATAGAAAAGGTATAGGCATTTATAAAATTTTATAGAAAATTTATAGACTTTTTTCAGAAGTTTACAGTTTTTTTTTAAATTTTCTTGAAAATTCTTAAAATTTATAGAAAATGTATAGAAATTTATTGAAGTTTATAGAATTTTTTTCATATAGAAATGTAGTAGATAATTATAGAAATGTATAGAAAAGGTATAGACATTTATAGAAATTTATAGAATTTTTTAGAAGTTGACAGATTTTTTTCTGAAACATGTTTCAGAAAAGTTTTGCAGAAAATTTATACAATTTTTTAGAAGTTTACAGAATTTTTATTTATTTTTTAAGCTATTAATTAAAGTTACAGTATTGACCAATATTTAATTCAGTTTTGAGTATGCGATAATCTTTCGAGTCTCTCAAATGAGTTTTACAGCAGAACATCAAAGAAAAACCAAGCACGAATAGTCTATTGTGTACTTCTTTTGCTACAAACTTTTCTGAATAATAAAAAAGTTGTGTTACCTGATCGAAATCATGCGGTAGGTATTCTCCAACATGAGACGGCCGGGAATGAGCGCCTAGCCCCAAATGAAGATGCTGATCATCTGTTAGAAAACTTGCAGAACATCCTCGGCCAACACCTGGAATATTAAAAAATTGTTTTCACAGCTCATGGAAAATGGAAATTTCAAGAATTGTTTCGCAAAAAAATCGCATAACAAATAAACGCACCGAGAACTTTTGTGTGTCCAGTTTCCTTATTGGTACCATTCAGGTAAAATACAAAACACGTTGAATGGCAACTTTGTGTGAGATCGGAGATATAGTCTCTGAAACCAGTGAAACTTCTGATTAACATGATTAGAAAGAGGGTGGTCGCCACGTGAAATACCTGCTTGTACATTCAGGATCACTCGTTGATATGTCGTAGTTTCGTTTTAGGAAGAAGTGACGCCATTGCTGAATTATTCACTTTTTTTGAAACATCTTACTAAGTTTTGTAGCAAAACCTATGTATGAGTAATTTTAAAAAATTATCCCCTTTTCCAAAATTTTTTTTTTCAACATAAATTTTCCTTTCAGTTTTCGGTATTTATGTTTTTTTTCTGAATCCTCGAATTTTCTTTTTTTTTCTCTTGCTCTCCTCGGCCTAAGACTAAGCCCGAGCCTAAGCCTAAGACTAAGCATAAGCCTAAAAACAGGAAAATCCTAAGCCTAAATAGCTAACGCTCGCCACTGACGCCACGCTGACGCCTAATCCTAACCCTGAGCCAAAACCTAAACCTAAGCCTAATCCTAAGACTATGACCAAGCCTAAGCCTAATAACCCTAAATAGCGTCAGTGCTAACGCTCCCCCACTGACGCCAAGCCTATGCCTATGCCTAAGCTTAGACCTAGAGCTAAGCCAAAGCTGAAGTCTAAGCCAAAGCCTATCCGCACTCCAAAACATGTTCAATCGTGTTTAAAAATTACAGTGAATTTTTTTAAAAACAATTTTAGGCAATGATGGTTTTTGAGCAAAAAAAAAATTTGACAATGAAAAAGTAAATGAGTATTTAAAAAATGATAATGGCTTTTACTATTCTTAAGGTGAAATATTACAGTTTGGGCCTGACAAAATATGCTTTGATCTATTCAGGTTTACGACAAACATTAATATTGCAGAAAATGTAATATTTTATAAAATTTTTCAGAAACTTACCCAGACAATAAAATCATTTGCACATGAGTAACATTTTATTGCGTGAGCCGTATGCCACGTGGCAAACGTGAAAAATAAAAAGACAAGCCGGATCAGCGGAGATATTGCGCTCCAAAAGAGCATTGGAGCATAGCCAGAGACGTCTGAAAAAGAAAAAAAGAGAAATGCACTTTTTGTGAATTCGAGTGTTAATTTTGCAAAAAGTTTAGAGTGTTCGAACTTGATGTAGAATAATACAATATTTTGGAAAAGCCTGAATAAAAGAAGGATGGATAAGGCTAAGAGAAATAAAAACCTAGCGATTAAGTAAGGCGAGTAGTAGGAGTAGGAAGCACTGGGAGAGAGGGGGGGGGGCGGCTGAGAGAAGAGTATAATTGCATTTTGGGCTCTTCTCATCAACGCCTTTTTGTCGACTGCCTGTGATATGGATTCAGCGAAAATAAAAGAAACACGGATTTCGTTTTTGTAAATATTGAAAACTTAGATAAATAACTTAAAATCACGACTGTAGAGCACCTGATACGCGGAAATCGAAAAAAGGTACGCCGTTTTTAGTAAGAGATTATTCAGTGTTCAAATGATAGACTTAAGCTTAGATCTTGAAAAGTTAACATTTTGCAGCATTATATGTACATTTCAAGCGTTCATTATTAGTTTTTTTAAAATTTTTATTTCTTTTTTTCACTATTTGTGTGTGTGTGTGTTTGTGTGTTTTTTTTGTGAATTGTTGAATTATCTGAAACTTTTTTTCTCTCTCTTTCTCCAACTGCCCAGCCTATGCCTAAGCCTAAACCAAAGCCTGAGCCTACGCCTAAGCCTAAGCCAAAACCAAAGCCAAAGCCAAAGCCAAAGCCAAAGCTTCAGCCTGAGTCTAAGCCTCAGCCAAAGCCTAAGCCTAAGCCTAAGCCTAAGCCTAAAACTAATACTAAGACTAAGCCTGAGCCTAAGCCTTGGCCTAATCGCGTTGATCGGCCAACAGGAACCCCCTTAAAAATTTAAAAAAAAAACCGGAAAATCCTAAGCCTAAATAGCGTCAGTGGCGAGTGTAAGGCTACGCCCAAGCCAAGCTTGAGGCAACGCCTAAGCCTAAGCTTGAGCCTACGCCTAAGCCTAAGCCTGAGCCTAAACCTAAGCCTAAGCCTAAACCACAAAAAACATGAACATTTTTTCCAGTTCTAATTCCCAATTACCATCAATTATATTGCCGTGGTTCGGGAAAAAAATTCAAAAATAGTCCACATGTGTCAATGACGAAATTTCGATTCTTGAGCTTTTGATTTCTAAAGTTGCCTAATTCAAATATTTTTGGCAACTGACAATTCCGAAATTTAAAAAAACTATGCTTCTTCAAAATTTTGAATTTCCATCTAGCTGAGTATAAAAATATAAATATCTCAACTTAAATGGATGACACGCAAAGTAAGCTCAAGTGAAATGTCAAAAGGGTACTTGAATCCTTTTTTAACCGCCTATCGGCTATTATTCGTGCAAGCGTCAGAGGTCCGAAAAAAATTGGGCAATGAGTTTTATGACGGAAGAGCTAATCTGAATGCGGGAGGCCTCACAGAAACAAATTTCGCCCCAGCGAAAGTGGTGTTCATCATTCCCCACTACTAGGAAGAATATGTGTTCTCATCAGGATGTACTTGACACGCCAACGATTTACTACGAGAAATGAGTTTTGGAATGTGGCTGAGAAAATAGGAATATTATAGAACAGAAATAAAGTTTTGTGCAAAACCAAGATATGGGCGGAGTCGGTTTTTGAGCATTTTGTAGGTGGAGCTATATATAATAAGAGAAGGTAAAACCTCACTGGATTTTTTTTTAATTCTAAAGAAGAAACGGGAAATGTTTCAGAATTTGAAAAAAAACTATAAAAAAGTGAGGGAAGAGCTAAAAGAACAAGGCGAGGGGGGGGCAAATACGTCGATTCACGGGAGCCGTGAAGCGGAACATGATAGGAGAAGATGAAGTAGTAGAAAAGAGCAAGATGGAGCTCAACTTGGGACACACAAATGGACGCCCGAACCTCTTCACCGGAGCTGCTCCGCGTTCAGTGACGTTTTGATCGAATTGAAAAGACAGACGTGTGTAGAATTGGACTCCTGATGGATGCCGTTTTTGGTGGATGGCTGGGTAGATAGAAGGAATTTATTTTGATGGAAAAGGAGGAGGTATTATAAAATTGTGGCTTACATGCCAAAAAGGGTGAGTGGGAATGGGAAGATGTAATGAGAAAGATGTCCAAAAAGTGACCGACACTGAATATGGAAAATATTCCACTGAAACGGTTTTTCTAAATTTTTTCTAAACTAAAGTTATATAATTTTGCTTAAAAAAGGGTTTTTTGACAGTTCAATCGATTTTTTAGAACTTTCCAAGAAATGTGAACTTTTTGAGTTAATATGAGCATTATTGTAGATTTAGGCTTAGGCGTTGTCTTAGTGTTAGGCTCAGGCTTAGGCTTATGCTCGGCGGTGGAGAATGGAAGATAAAGAAATTCCAGAAACCTTAATAATTCAGAAAAAGAAAAAAATGAGACATTCCAAAGTCGGACAAAAAAAGCCATTTAAAAAATTGTCGAAACGTAAGCCTGGGAAAACTGCGAAAAGGCGAAAATTTCATAGAAATTTCTTCGGAGATTTTTTTCATAAGGTTTATATAAATTTTATCAGAAAATTATAGAACGATTTAATTTTTATTTCAAAAAAATATAATACATTTTCTCGTTGTTTTTCGCACGAAAATTCAATTTCAGGAGATTCATGACAGACATGACAACTTTTTGTCATGTCTGTTCACGACAGCCATGACAAAAAAGTTTGTCGGAATGTGGCGGTGGCAAAAAAAAGAAGATAAATATAAAAAGAACACACATAGCACACACAAATAGGCAGCAAAAAGAAGCAAAAAGAAGGTGTCACGGTGAGCGCACCGAAATCGTCGGAAATGCATGAAAAACTGCAAGGGAAAGTGTGTGCATTTTCATATCAAACCAGGGGGGGGGCAGAGCTCCAGTAGTCAACTCTTAGGCTTTTCTTATTTCGCCTCCGCTCTTTCTCCTTTTTTTGCCAACTGTTTGAAGTGAAGGAGGGTAAAAATGTTGCGCCGCCGGTCACTATGTCCTTGTCTTGGAATTTTTGATGAGCCAGAGAAATTTGACGGACGAGGGGGGAAAGTGGCTATTCGAATTTTTTATTCACCATTTTTGTTAAAAAAAATACTGAAGACGTTTTTTGATAATTTTGATAATTTTTCAAACAATTATAACTCCGAAACTAGAAAGGCTATCAAAAAATTTTCAACTAACAAAATATTTTTCATGACTCTGTCCATTTGTTTTCATGATTTAAAATTATTCATTAAAATCATGGCAAGATGTAAAGCGGCCGACATCTCGTGGGTTTATTATTGAGAATAATTACTTAAACGAATGCCTATTTATTTTTGAACTTGTTAGCCAGTGGGAATTTTGTCTAAATTATAATGATCCAAAACAACCAAATATCATTAAAAAAACACTCCAAAAAAATTTAGATTTTTCATAGTTTTCGGTCAAAGATTTGGCAAATTGCCAAAATTTTGAAAAAAATATGAGCTTTTGAGAAAATCTAAAGCATGTTCCGACCCCTGCAGTATTTTAATACAAATAATTAAAACAAAATTACAGTATAAAAAATGTAGGAAATAAAAAATTTTTTGTCGACTTCCAAAATTATGAGTGGCAAAAACTGAGTAATTGTCACTTTTTGACGGTAATTGAAAATTTTTAAAAATTTTTAAAGCAATTTATTCTGATATTTGGTCATTTTGGCACCATCGGAGTAGTTTTTAACACTTTTTTTTAAAACACAAATTTTTTTGAACAGTTTTATTTTGATATTCGCTCATTTTTGACATAAAAGTCCCAGCCTTGATTCAGCAAGTAAAAAAATACTCTAGAATTTTGAAACGAAAAGTTGTAAATTCTCCATAACTTCAGAAAATTTGCCTTAATCGTATCGGATCGATATAGGTATCGAAACTTATAATGCTCAAAAAATATTCAAAAAATTAAAATCGTGTAGTTCGTAAAGCTCAACAAAAACGAAGCGATAAGAGAACCCGAAAGATACAAGACAGAGTAGCCGCATTTCAAAATCTGTGACCATCAGTGGCATGCGGTAATTCAGTTGACTATCGTCGGGTGTCGAGTTGACAAGATTTCAATGTTTCTAAGGCAGGAGGGCAAAAAGAGAAACGTATGAAAAAGAAGGGAAAGGAGCAAAAAGTTTTGAAACTCTCTCTCTCTTTCCTCGTTTTCTCCAATACCACCGAGCCCCCCTTTTACATAGGTCCCCCACACCCTTCCCTTTAAACGAAAATCTTCTCCAAAATCTGCACTATTTTTTCATAGAAGCGGCATGCACACGCAATAGAGGGAAGGCCCTCCCATTTTCGATACATTTTGGTCATTGAAATGCGTTCCGGATGTCCGATAGAATTTGAGATTCTGTACGTTTTAAGAAGTGCCGAGCCTCCCTTTGAAATATTTCAAGTGGTGGTGGTGGTGGATATATAATGACTTTTTTTGAGGAGATAAAATGTGTGCAATGTATAAAATGGCTTTAAAAAAAAGCTGAAACCAAAACTTTTGTAATAGAATTTATGTTAGCGCCGGTTTATTATGCTTCGCTGGGATTTCAGAAACTGACTGGAATTTCGTAGAAATTCATTTAACAACCTAAAAACCTTCTCCATCTGTTTTCAGAAATTGCTGTTGATGCACTTAGAACATTTAGACGTGGTGTCAGAGTGTCCCATCCAGTTTGATCTACGTAGATCTACGAGAATCACGGAAATTTAAACGCAGACTTTTTAACTGATTTCGCATCATTAAGAACGTGCTGACTTCACTTCTTTTTTTGGGGAAAAATTATCGATTTTTTGTAGATCGAACAGTAATGGGACAGCCTGACACCACGTGCACTTGAGGGTTAATATACAATAGTGTGATAAAGCGGGCGAAAAGAGGATACGCAAAGAAACTAGTGTCTAATCGGTTCAAAATTAAAAAGAAAACATTACAAAAGAAATGTATATTGAACATTATGATTTTCACCTGATAAATAAATATATTGTTTATTCACTTACATTTGGCATATGTTTGAAAAATTTAGGATAAGTTTTAAAAATATTTATATTTTTTAAAAGCAAACATTCTCTAAACTCAAAAACCAAACAATTACGGCGAAGCCTACACACAACATTTTCTAAAGTTTCAGACACAAAAGAACAACAATGGCTTCCTCATACTCTTCCTCACTTCCCCTTTTTTGAACGTCGTTCATTTTGAAAAGAAAATAAAAGACGGGAGGCTTTTTGAACGTCACTGATCGTTAGGACTGGAAGACCAGAGAGCTATTTTTTTGAATTTTTTTTTTGAGAAAAAGTTTATTTAAAAAACGCTTTAAAAGATTTTGCGAATTATTCATTATACAGAATTTTCGCTCTGTTCGAGAATTTTGCAAGTTTAAAAAAAACTAAATTATGGATTGATGTAATTCATATTTTTTCTAAACTAAAATAGTATAGCTTGATAATTCTGACAGATGAACAAAAAATAAAATAAAAATTGAAAAAAAAAACCGAAAAAATATGTAAGGACGTCCGGCGGCACATTTTATGATTTGTTGGACGGCGATAAATCTGAAGAGGAGGAGCACGACGCCCCAGAGCAATGGCCTTCAAGAACAAAGGATTACGGAGGGGTGAAAGGGGGAAGGAAATAGGATTATACAGAAACTAGGGGCAAGGAAAAAAATCTAGAAAGCGGTGGTGCTGGAACACAAAAAAGAAATTCGAAAACATGTGTAGTTTGTAAAATGTATAGTTGTTTGCATTGAGATAGATACCCTGCTTCCTCTCAACAAATCCGGCTTACATAGTCGCGGTGGAGGAGTTCTATATATGAAATTATTTCAATTTTGGCGGCGGCGGGATGGTCCCTCAGGAGAAGTTGATGAACCCGAATGTGTAGACTACTATGTATATATTTATTTATGAGAAGGAATAAAGCTAGTCACATTGAGATGTGTATGTGGGGATATAAGTGAGAACATGAACAACATGTTCCTATTTTTCTCGCATTTTTTAGAATTGTGTTTTATGTGTTATAGCTAGGAAAGAAACTAGGTCTGTCTGCCATCATGCCAGCCTATTCATTTTTTCATGAACTGTGTAGTGTTCAATTACTGATCGCTCGCAGTAGGGCCGTTGAAGGTAGGTTGAAGGCCAAAATTAGCTACCTTGAAGGCATGACAAAAACCTAGATATCCAAAGTGGGGGCAGACTAGGCGTTAAAGGAAGGTAGGCGCCTTTGCAAGATCTCCCGGAAGTCCCTGAATTCAAAACTGTCAGTTTGCAGGTGTGTAAGGTTTCAATTTTTGTTCTTTTGTCAGCTATCGAGCTAAATTCGTAGTTTGCACGATGAGCATATAGGATAAGTATAGCATGTCAGAGCTTAAAACAAGTCGTCTTGATGTTTCAGTTTAGGATTGATTTTTGAATCATGAATCAAGGGTGACTATCGTGTCAAATTTATAACGAAAAATGTTTTAAAAAAATTACAGACAATTTACACTGAAAATTATTAATTAATCAGTTACCGTTTATTCTCTAACGAGGAAAGTAGAAAGAATTCTTCAAAAATAGGGAAACCCCGAAAAAAATATTGACAAATCGAAACATGTAGGTTTTTTCGATATTCCTAAAAAACTGAAAAACCTACACCCTTGTTATTTATGTGGTGTTACAACATTGGGTATTAAAAATATAAAGGAAGTGTTTCAAATGTCAAATTTTAACAATGAATTATTTTTCAAATCTTAATCCATGCTATTTTCAGCTATTTAATTGTTATCTTTAACAAAAAAGGTACTATTCAACTAATCCCAAGAACGACGGAAGAAGTTTTGATAAAGGGAGTTTTTAAGTTTTCAAAAATCAAAGAAACGGCTGAATAAAATTTGAACTCCCGCTGAAGTTAGTGACGTCATTTTTGATAATAAAAAAATCATAAATTTTTACAGGTCATTACGAATTATTTTCTATCATTTAAAGCAAAACAATTTTGACTCTGCTCCACCTTTAATTTCGAAAAAAATTTCTTTGTTTAAAGCTGGAGTATGAAAAATGTAGGAAAAACATTTTTTTTTGGTCGACTTCCAAAATTATGAATGGCAAAAACTGAGTAATTGTCACTTTTTGACAGTAATTGAAAATTTTTAAAAATTTTTAAAGCAATTTATTCTGATATTTGGTCATTTTGGCACCATCGGAGTAGTTTTTAACACTTTTCCCACTGGCATTACTCCACCTTTGTTGTTTCAGCTATAGTACCATGGCAATTATAAGCTATGGTAACTATGGTAATTTATTTTTGGAAAGCAAAAACAAATATTGAGGACAATTTAAAATCTAAGACACGTACTCTATTGACGAAATATAAAAATACAATAAGAAGTTCGCAAAATTCAAGAAATAATCAAAGCTTTTAATATGAATATACTGATCCATTTTGAAAAAGGACAAAAAGCTGAGCACGAGATAAGTAGAAGTACGAGAGACACTAACACTCTCTTAACACTAATGAAACCCTATGCAACTGGCGCATTTAACTTGTGGCTTGTTCTTGAATTATTCATCTCTCGCTCTTGCTCTTTCTTAACTTTTGAGGGGTTAGTAAACGCAAAAATAGTGGCAAGTGAGCACTAGTGAACATGAAACGAGATAATTAAATGTAATAGTGGGACGTTAGTAGTGTTCAAATACGATTGTGAATTATTCAGAATGCTTTGAACAGAAATTCGGGGCCTGGCGACCACGAAAATAGGAAAAAAGAATAAACACCTGTTCAGGGAATTAGTGAACGAATTTTTCTGGCGAAGCTTGTCATTGGGAAAACATTGGGATTTGAGAGCGAAAAGAGAACACGAATGGGTATTTTGTCCGAGGGAAGAGTTGGATAATCTATAATTCCAGATTTTTCCATGAAACCATGAAACTAGAACTAAAATATGTTTTTTTTAATGTATTATTTTCTGGTTTGTGTATTTGTAGAAAAATTCAATTGTTTTTTTTTTGAATTTTCAATTAGCAACATTAAAAAAATTGTCCTTCATTCCGTTAAAATCTCCACAGTACTCTTAATTTTTTCCAAACTACTGCTACACGTTTGGCATTTCTATCCCCATCCAAAAAATCCACTTGTGCTCAGATGCTATATTTTTCTTGTCACTTGTCATTCTACCAATAAACAACACCCGAATCACTAGCTGTTCATCATTCTATGAACACACTGAAAATAAACAAAAACATCCGGAGTAAAGCAACAAGAAAACTGATGATGATGTTGTGTAAGATGAAGCCGTCTATATGGATGATTCTGAGCAACTAACAAGAAAGAAAACGAATTGAGAACACCTGCCTCCGCGAGATGAAAAGATGAGATGAGATTGACAAAACGTGACTGACAGGTTGAAAGTAAAGGCTCCCGACAAATTATTAAGCGATGCGTTGTGGTTTGGGTCCTCGGGGGACAAGTGGCGTTGGACAAATTATGGAGAAGTTTTGAGGGGAAACGAGAAACACCTGCCTTGGAGTTACCTCCGATCTAATTTTGAATATGGCTGCCACTCAACTGGTGGTTGTGAGAAAAAGCTGATTAGGAATTTGAATGAGTTTGTGGTCATAAATTTCCATTTCAAAACAGAAAATTTTTCATTAAAAATGTTTCGATTTACTTTGGCATTTAAAATTTTCAAACTTCAAAAAGTTTTGAACTGAAGTTTTTTTTAACTTTCAAAGTATTTTAAAATTCTTTATTTTATTTTTTTTGCAGGAAACAATACAAATTAGGGGTGGGCGGCAAACGATTTTTTTCCGGCAAATCGGCATTTTGCCGGAATTGCAGAAAAATGGCATTGCCAAAAATGTTCGGTAAACTGTGGTTTTGCACTTTTTTTTTTTGGAAATATAAGAATTTCAATTTTAATCGGCATCTATTGTGGAAAGTAAGCAAATTCTATGCAAACATCTAGAAAAAAACGGGAAAATAATTTCAAAAAGGCACAGATTTTTTGTGTTCCCGTCCTATAAAAATTCCCTCAAACAAAATTGACGGTAAATCGACAATTTGCAAAAAAAAAACAAAGTTTCGGGCAAATTGCCAAACCGACAATTTGCCGATTTGCCGAATTTGGTGACAAAAAAATTGCCGAACCGCAACTGTCTATATGCTATACATAATTGCTACACGTCAAATTGGCAAATTGCTGGTTTGTCCATTTGCCGAAAGCTTTGATTTTTGCCAAAAAATTGCCGATTTCCCGTTTACCGAGCATCAATTTGCCGGATTTTTTTTACGTGTGAAGAACTAATGAAAAAGAAAACATCACTTTTTTCAAAGACAAAGTATGAAACAGGTTGATCTCTAGCAGGTAATTTGATCTAACCTTTCATCTTCAATATTTTAAAAATAAGGATTTCAAAAAAAAAGTTTCAAAAAACTTCCTTGGCTCCACACATTGATCGAAATTCTCGGACACAGAGAAAAATGAAAAAGTGTTGTAACGTGATCATTTTGTGTCCCGAGGCGGTGGCGGTGATTACACATGTTTCCCGTCACCATCACCGCGTCCCGAAAAATAATGACATGAGCAACAGGTCGACGAGAGGAGAAAAAGCAGGAAGAGAATGAGGACACATCCATTTAACACACGGCTCCAGCGATGATGATGGAATGACATGTACACTTGTTCTTCGAGAAAAAGATAAAAACAATGCGACAAGTAAAGATATCAGGAAACAGGATGTTTTATTTTGACTTTGAACCCAGATAAAATTCAGAACACATGTTTTTAACTCTTTATGATATTAAAACTTATACGAAGAATGTTTGAATTTTTGAAAATTATTTACTAATAGAAAGAGGGGGAGTTTTGTGAACGCTTCTTGTTAAACGGACTACGCTCTGTGGGAAAATTGCTTTCAATCACGCCTTGGGGTCACAATGACCGAATATCATGATGAAAAAATTCAAAAAAAAATTCAATATTTTAAATATATGATTTTTTGAAAATTGATAAAATAAAATCTCAGTTTCCCCCCCCCCCCCCCCCCTAATTCCTATTTGAATTACCGCTAACTGATCTCGCTTGCGCGATTTTTATTTATTTGAATAATTAAAATTGTTTTTTATTTTAAAGGCGAAGTACCGAAATCTGGGAAATATTTTTAAATGACTCCAAATTTTCCCCTAATTCCGAATATCTATGTGAAAAAACTCAAAAAAAAAATTGCCTGATTTTATATTTGAGATTGAAATCGCGAGCTCAAATATAAAATCAGAGAAATTTTTTTGAACTGTTTCACTTCGGATATTCGGAATCAGAGGAAAATTCGGAGTCATTTGAAAATATTTCCCAGATTTCGGTACTCGATCTTTAAATGTTTGTTTATTTTATAGATTGCGTTTTAAACAATTTCCAAGATTTGCTCATTTCTTATGCAGGTTTACCCTAATTACTGTATTTCAAATTTTTTCGATACATTAAGCTGGCTGAAGTAACATGAATTCGGTTGTATGATTTAAAAACCAGAAAAATGTTTGAATTGGAAATTTTTTTTGTGAACAATGGGTTTTCAAAAGTTTTTACAGCAAAACGCATAGTTGGAAATAATCTCAGTCATTGAAATTCTTATGGGTTTTGTGATTTCTTATGAAACACATTGTTTACGAATATTGTAGTACTTAAAAAATTTATGTTATAACTAGAATTACAAAAAAATGGAGAACAATTGACATTTTGAATAATATGAAAATAATGCACTTTTCATTTAAAAAAAATCATCTTGCTTAAAAAAATCATCTTTAGAGTTATTCCATCTGAAAAACTTGTAAGTTTACCGAAAAACGCCGTTCATTATTTATGATCTGACTAACATCTTGATCTCCGCTTCCAAAACAGTTTACCTAATTCTAGATAAAAAATTATTAAACTGGAGAGTCTGAAAGAAAAAACAAAGAGATACAAAGGATATATGGCAAAGAGAATGTTGAATCAGGAGAATAGAAAGACGTGTATCCGATTTCAGGTCGCCGACCCCCTCTGAGGTAATCGGAGACATGAATCCGTCAAGTTGACTTTCTTTTTTGGTATGTATCACTCTGAATTTTGTTTTTAAAGAGAGAGAGTATTTTTTAGAGTTACTTGGAGTTTTTTGGAGTGGAAAACAATTTTTTTTGAATAATACGTGGAACCTAGGCCACCAAATATTCCAGGCTATATGTACAAAATTTCAAATAGACTCCAAGAGTTTTTGAGAACTCAAAATGGAGTTTGGATTTTGATTAAAATGACCGAATACATATAAAATTTATTTACATTTTAGAGGATTTTTTTTTCAATTTTGCAACAAAAAAATTTCAATGGCAAAGCTGACCATGGCCACTTTTTTATAGTTTCAGACAAATTCAGCGTTTTTAGGTTGTTGTGTTGTTTTAAATGTGACGTTTATAATTAAAGATGGAGTAGCGCCAACGATGAAATGTTTTAAAACATGCCTATGGTACCAAAATGACCGAATATCATGATAAAAAATTCAAAAAAATTTTCTAAATTTTATATGATTTTTTGAAATTTGACAAAATCTCAGTTTTTGCCTAATTTCTATTTGAATTACTGCCAATTGGGCTTGTTCGATGGAGCGCGCTTGCACGTTTTTGAATTTATTTATTTTATTTTTGTTATTTCCCACCGATTTTTAATGTTTTCGGTGTATTTTTGCTTGAATTTTAGAGAAAAAGTCGAAATAATTGCAAATTTTTGATTAAAATGCAAGCGTACAGGCGTAAAAATAAAAAAAGTAACGCGTTTAAACGATTTCGAACCTGAATTAATTAATTTCACAGATTTACGCCTGTACGCTTGCTTTTTAATCGAAAATGTGCAATTATTTTGAAAATAGTTGAAATCGCCAAGAGGAATTTCACCGCAGCGCGTGGAAAAATGTCTGCATTTGCGCGTGATGGTGTTTGCACAAAATACACCGAGGGGTCGAGCCAGAAACCCTTGCGAAAATATTAAAAATCGATGGCAAATAACAAAAAATAAAATAAATAAATTTAAAACCATGTAAGCGCGCTCCATCGAGCAAGTCCAATTGGCGGTAATTCAAATAGGAATTAGGCAAAAACTGAGATTTTTTGTCAATTTTCAAAAAATCATATAAAATTTAGAACATTTTTTTAAATTTTTTTTTCATGATATTTGGACATTGTGGTACCATACATACCTGTGCGGCATTCGGCATTCGGCATATGCCGATGCCGGCATAATGCCGGTTTTTGGAGCACGGCATATGCCGTTATGCCGATTTGAAAATTCACGGCATATGCCGAAAATGACGTTATGCCGAAAAATAAAATGACCGGCATAACGGCATAATGCCGACATTATGACGGCATTATGCCGTTTTTTTTTGCATTTTTGGCTTTGGTTTTTTTTTGTCAAAAACTATATTTTCACAATTTTCGTGTATCCGATGAAACATAAAGATTATGCAAATAGTAAGGTTTCTACGCAGATTGTTCCATTTTTGAGATTTCTTGAAGCTTTTTGCTCGAGCATTTGGAAAATTTCTGCAACAATTTTGGCTTGACTCGAAAATTGTCTGAAAATGCACCAATATGTTTCAAGGCGTGTACATTAAAGGGGGAGTAGAGTTTGTGGGTATTTTGTTTAAAGAGACTAAAACTGGTCCAAAACCACCGAATTTCATAATGAGACTTCGCAAAAAATTTTCACAAATTGCCGGTCAAATTTTCGAAAAAAAAGAGCCAAATTTTGCTAAAAGCTAAAATTTCGCACACTTTTCTTTGCCACAGCTGCTGGGTTTATGTTTTTCTGAAATTATCATCCTTTAATCCTTATTTTAGTAATTTATCTCGCGGAAATTCGTTGATTAAGACAACTTTTAGGCCGATAGCATCCAAAAATGATCAAAATTGGATGCCTAGCGGCTCAAAAGTTGTCTCAATCAACGAATTTCCGGCGAGATAAATTACCAAAATAAGGATTAAAGGGTGATAATTTCAGAAAAACAAAAATCCAGCAGCTGTGACAAAGAAAAGTGCGCGAAATTTTAGATTTTAGCAAAATTTGGCTCTTTTTTTTTCGAAAATTTGACCGGCCATAAAAAATTTTTGGAAATTTTTTGTGAAGTCTCATTATGAAATTCGGTGGTTTTGAACCAGTTTTAGTCTATTTAAGCAAAATACCCACAAACTGTACTCCCCCTTTAACATACTTACAATTTTTTTTGCACGTTTTCAGTAATTTCCATGATATAAAAAACAAACAGTACACTACCAGAGTACTCCATTAAATATTATTTTGAAAATGGAAAATTTAATGTTTTGCGAAGAAAATGAGAATTTTGTGTGAAATTCTCGAAAATCTCACTAATGATCCGTCAGAAGTTGCTCATTGGACTTACATATAAGATCGAATGAAATATATCTAATATGTAAGTCGCATGAGCACCTTCTGACGGATTCCTTGTCAGGGTGTCCCATAGCATTTGGACGGTCGACTTTTCAAATTTCTGCTCTTTTGCCTTCAATTTTGAAATGTAAGTATAAAATTGTAGATACAGAGGTTTTTTGGTATGCTGCATCCGATGTCAATATTAGTTTCCCAAAAAAGTTTGCAGATGCCCTATACAGCTCAAGTGGAGAGGGTTTCATAGCTGTTGGTCGCATTAAAGTACTCCTACAAAAACATAAAAACATCTAACCAGTAACCCCAACTCAATATCTTGTCAAAAGCCAAAAATTGTGCATGCCTGTAGTGCTACGTCACATACCAAAATCAGACGAATACTATTTTTTAGATATTGGTAATGATATAAAGCACATGAAAGTTTGATTGAAAACATTTAAATCTTGTTGATTTTTTTGTAACTGGAAAACAATAGTTAAAAATGCCGAAATGCCGAATGCCGAATGCCGGCATAATGCCGGTTTTTGGAGCGCGGCATATGCCGAAATGCCGATTTCAAAATTCACGGCATATGCCGAAAATGACGTTATGCCGAAAAGAAAAATGGACGGCATATCGGCATATGCCGATATGCCGAAAAAAAATTTTAGGCGGCATATGCCGTTATGCCGTTATGCCGAAAAATTCCGAATGCCGCACAGGTATGGTACCATAGGCATCTTTTAAAGCAATTTCGCCGCTAGCGCTACTCCACCTTTAAGTTGCTAATGAAATTCCAAAAAAAAAAACACGTGGTGTCAGGCTGTCCCATCGTTCCACTTCACATCAAAAACTTACCTGACGCCACGGTTTTTTAAAAACCTTTAAACTTGAATGGTGGCAATCAAAGTGATTAAATTATTCATTTGGAATCCCTTGCGAGATAAATTGAAAGAGCCTGTGGATTATTAAAAAAAACATTTCACCCATTTATTCAAATCAATCACCAAGTAAATTCACTAAAACTCCACAAGATTTGGAACATCGGCTAATAATTTTTCTGCAGAGTCATCAGATGTGTTGTTTTCCTCATCTGATCTTTCTTCGAAATTTGGATTTGTGTTGTCTTCTACGTCAGTGATCAGAACTTCAGAATTTTTGGCACTAATTTGTTTTCAGGTCTCTCCACAGAAATCAAATTTGCAATGGATGTTTTATCGACTAACACTTCGCATTGGTCAAACTTTTCCGTCGCTGTCATTTCATATTCTTCTCCAGCCACAATGCCACCATCCTCTTCAATGTGATCCAGTTCAAAATTTGGATTAACATTACGCAAATCCTCAATGTCTTCTGAATTGGCAATTTCTGGGGTTTCAACACTAGAAATCAACATTTGGGTGTCTCCTTCCAAGGTCGAATCTGATTGAATATCTTCCATAGCTTCTTCCATTTCAATTGCCACGTCATCAGCCTGTCTTCGATATTTGACTATTGGAGTGAAGGGATTTTGTCTGAAATATAAATAATCATTTTATAAGCTTTTTGGGAACATGAACTTTTGAATATTAATTTTTTACAGAACTCGATAACACCTTTTCAGGGTAAGAATTTTCAAACAGGGCTTCCATTCTTATCGTTTCTGAAGCAGATATATGAACCTAGTGATGAAACTAGTGAAATGTATACTACTAGATATACATAAACTTTGACAATATACTTGAACTCTAAGCAGGCCATCAATGCACTTACCTAGAGACCCTCAACTCCACATTTTGATATGCGTACATTCCTACTAAAGCTGCCAAAATTGAAAAATAAATTAAGCAAGCCACCACTTTGGACAAAGTTTGAATAGTTCTGTCAATTTTCGAGGAAAATATAGTGGCTTTGAACACTGTCTGGAGGCGGTTCGTTTTCTTCGTAACTGTCAGTCTTTCCAGAATTCGAGAGGACGCGGTTTTATGAAAGTCTTCATCAAACGGCACATTATGAGATGAACATAGAACTATCTGGAATAATTAAAAGTGGAGTACCGAAATCTGGGAAATATTTTTTAATTGACCCCAAATTTTCCCCTGATTCCGAATATCTATGTGAAAAATTTCAAAAAAACTTCCCTGATTTTATATTTGAGCTTGAAATTGCGATTTTCAATTTCGTCCCCATGAGATTTTTCAAACGCGCGCACAAATAAATTCTCATTAGAGCGCGTTTGCCTCACTTAATTTTCTCCATATATTTTTACTTCATAAAATACAACAAAATGAACGAAAATAGCTGAAAGAAGTAAAAATATATGAAGAAAATTAGATGAGGCGCTCCAATGAGAATTTATTTTGGCGCGCATTTGAAAAATCTCATGGGGACGCAAATGAAATTCGCGATTTCAAGCTCAAATATAAAATCTGGGAAATTTTTTTGAAATTTTTCACTTAGATATTCGGAATCAGGGAAAAATTTGGAGTCAATTAAAAATATTTCCCAGATTTCGGTACTCCATCTTTAAGGAATTAGGAACATGAAAAAAAAAGAAAAAAAACTAAATCTTAGAATCAGAAGCACAGAAATTGAACAAGTTCTGATAGACCATATTCAAAAATTTTAAAAATTTGTTTCCGTTTTGAGACTGAATAAGACTTTAATCTACTCCCTGTTGAGCTAAAAAAAAGCCCATCCACTTGTAAATTACCTCATATTCCGACTGCATTTCCCCTATCGCCGTTCTTTCAACAGTTGCAAAAACTTTCGATTCTGTCTCCAATTCAATAAGGACTTCAAACACGACAGCTTTCGCTTTTTGAATCTCCAAATCCATTGCTGCCAGCCAAATACGTGTGCCGCATATCGGACAACAATGCCCAAAAGGTACAAATGAGTCGATGCAAAGCTGCTCGATCCCTTGACATGTGATATACTCACAAATAGTTGATAAGGTCTGTAAGTGGATATGAACCTTTGACCTTTGAATTGATATTGATACATTGTCTCTCTAGAGCACACTAGATCCTTATCTTTATCCTCATATCTCTTTTCTACTATGTACGTGACAGTTTAGATCACATTACCCCCCTCCCAAGGTTTCCGCTACTAAACACACTAAATACATCAAAATTTGAACCAATTTTTTCAAATGTTAAGTGCATAATAAACAAACGACCGGCTCTCCGGGGTTCATCCGCTCTCGAGTCTTTTGAATCTGTATCAGTGTCTCGAGACAGTCTAAAGATTCTTTTTTATTTGGATTGAAATGTAGATGACTACGGTAGTTTTTTACTCTGAATCAGAAGAATTGTTTTGTAAAACATGACTTGTCGTAAATTATTTTGTTTGGTCAAAATTCAAAATGTTGCTTAAAGGTGGAGTAGCGCCAGTGTGAAAAGTGTTAAAAACTACACATATGGTGCCACAATGACAAAATATCATAATAAAACTTTTCAAAAAAATTTTGAAAATTTTGGCAGGCTGTCAAAACTTTGACCGGAAGTTTTGAAACATCTAAAAATTTATTATTATGATATTCGGTAGTTTCGGTTCATTATAAGTTCATTTAGGCAACATCCTCACTGACGCTACTCCACCTTTAAACTTATGGACTCGCCGGTATACTTTGGCAATAAAACTATGCAAACGCGCTCTACTTCACGGCCGAGGATTTTTCCTCGTCCGCGCTTTTGTTAGGCCATGTTTGAATTAACAAACGGAGTTTTCTAGTCCCCGGGCATTCAATTAAGGCCGCCAGCGAGCACGTGCTTATTACAAAAATAAATTAGAAAAACCCAGAAGTAAGCGATAATGTTTAATTTGTACGGAATACTAAATTTAATAATTTATGTATTTAAATTTCGATTGAGATGTTTTTCAATACATTAAAATCTCTTAACCTATTTACAAAAATTCACGTCTTCGTGACTTCCCTGCAGGCCTAAACGCATGCCTAGCGGACAGTAGGCACGCGTTTAGGCCTGCAGGGAAGGCACGAAGGCGTGAATTTTTGTAAATAGGTTAAGAGGTTAAGAGGACACACACATTGAAAATTCATACCAAAAATTACCAAATACAATGGCCGTTTTCCGATTATCTGATGTTTACTAATTTTCTAGTTAGTTGGAAACACCTAATATAGATGTCAGATAGTTTTCAATTTTCCAGCATTTAGGTTTCAGCGGGAACCTCTTTCTAAAAAAAAATTTGACGTCACAATCTTTTTTAATACAATTTAAGTTATAATTCTTGCGTGACGTCATGCATACTACCGAAAAATGTCTAGCTTAGTTTGCTAAATGTATCGTATGACATTCAATTACACGTGTTATAAAAAAGATCATGTGATCTGCAGTTTACTCGACTATTTGCGTTGAGCTTAAAAACCAATTTTTCTCAAATTCACTATTAGAAAGATCTAGAACATAAAACTTGCCTTAGAAACATAAAACTTGCCTTATTATTGGAATTTGAATTAACTCTTCCATGGGGGTCTTCCTCAAATCTCACATTTGTGACGGTAATCGCATCGTCAGCCAACATTCTCTGTACGCCGCCTTGATCACTCTCTTTCGCCCAAGACGGTGCCAAATTAATTTGAAACTGTCCCTCTATACTTCTGAGTAACAGGTTGAAATCATCAGTGGTCATTCTCTGAAAATAGATCAATCATATGACTTGAATTTCAAGTTGTTGGACAATTTTTCATCGCCAGACGATATGGGGGAGCCCGCTTTGTTTGACAAAACACTTGACTAATTTTGTGTTAACTGTGCTAGTTGTTGGCAACTTGTTAACTCAACTTTTTGATTTTTTGAACGGTTTGTGACATAACATCAAGCACGCCAAAAGACAGAAAATATAACTATTTTCAAATGGCGGAGTTGGGCTTGAAACTTATCTTTTAAAAACTACTACCAAATTTGGTAGCACGTGAACATAGAGGCGCATGTGAAATTGTAAGAGTTTCTTGGCACAGGGATTTGGAGTTTTTTTCTGGTTTTTTGGGATTTTGCTTTTTTTTTTCTTTTTTTTCCTTTCTTTCTTTTTTAAATTCCTTTTTTTCACTATTTTTTTTTGTTTTTTTTTCTGAACTCTTAAATTTTTTTGGAATTTCTGTTGTTTCTCTTACTCCCCCGCCCAGCCTAGGCCTAAACCTAAGCCTAAGCCTAAGCTTAAGAGTAAGCCTGAGCCTAAGTCTATACATAAGCCTGAGCCTAAGACTACGCCTAATACTAAACCAAAGCCTGAGCCCAAGCCTGAGTCAAAGCCTTAGCCCAAGCTTAAGCCTAAGCCTAAGCCTCAGCCTATGTCTGAGCCTAAGCCTAAGCCTTAGCCTAAGCTTAAGCCTAATAACCCTAAATAGCGTACGCTAACGCTCGCCACTGACGTCAAGCCTTAGTGGCGACTCTATCTGTTTAATGTGATTTTTCTTATCAGCATAAAATTAATTAAAAAAATTTTTTTTTGGCACTCTGACTACTGAGAACTACAGTGAGAACTACTGACATTTCTTACTTGTACCCCTCAGAATTAAAAAAAAAATTTCAACAAAAAATTTATACCTGAAATCGTTTCAATACACTTTTTTTCGGAAATCGAGGCCCGTAAATTTTGGTAATAAAGTTGTAATATTTTAGTGAGGTTCTGATTTTTTAAAATCGATATTCATTCGATGTCGACTCCAACTAACAAGTTCCTCCAAGTTCCAAATTGAATCTTCATCTTAAAATAGTCCAAGTTCATTTTTTCTCGTCTCAAGGGAATACATTTTCTTCCTTGTGCTATGTTTTGTTGATTTTCATACTTGAGTGTTATTCTCTCTATCTCATGGAATCACTAATTTTCTAAATGTTCCTTTTACGAACCGCCCGACTAATTTTTGTGACATCTGAGAAATGTGATGTTTGTTCTTATTTTTCCGAAAGAAGGAAGTAAAGATTTGTCTAGGGCATTTTTTAAGATGAAGCATGAAAAATGGGAATCCTTTTTGAGTTACATTAATTTAATTTGAATTACTGAACCCGTTTTTGTGGTCCAGATTTTTTTTTCGATTTTTGCTTTTGTCAGAAACATTAAATTTCGAATTCCCTGTAAAATGGTCAATAAAAATTAAATCTAAATAATGTATTGGGAAAATACATTTTTGAAATTCCCGTCAAATGATTATTATGCACAATTGTTTCAGCACCGTTAGCCTCCTTCATCACGTCCAATCAATTGCAACATGAACCCTTCCCTTTCGACCAATGTCATAAAGATTGCAGATGGGAAAAAATTTAAGATGTGCCAACTATGCTGTTTGGTAATTGGCACACCAGCATACTTGGTACATACAATTTCTACGTCACAACATCTAGACGGTTTTTCCCCACAGCTGGCCCCCACCATTCAAGGTGTTTGTCATTCTTACAATTTTTCGAAAAGACAACGCTTTGCCAAATTATTCGCGGCTTTTTCATTGAATGATTTCTGCTTTTCAATCGCATGCACATGTCCTTATTCTTTATCCGGGACCCGCTCTCCTTTTTTTTCTAAAAATTCTTTTCTTTTTTCACTCTTTGCCCTATGTTTACTAGTCTAATTGCTCATCTCTTTCTCTTTGCATCTCTCAAACTTAAAAACTCCCACTCTTCTCCAAAAACAATTGAATTTTACAATTCCCCTCATCTATCTTCGATGTTTCTTCTTTTCGAAGATCAAGGATTGAAATGTTTTATATTTGACAGATCACACAGTCTCAAAGCAAATTTAATGTAAAAATGTGTAAACATTTTCCGTAACTGCATTAGTATGGCATCTACATCGAAAAACTTAAATTCAAATAATTCGATGAAAAAATCACAGAAAAGCCAAGATTTGGGTGAAGGCAGTTTATTTTCCGAAATTACAAAAAGGAAAGAAAGCTAGAAACAAGATAAGTTTAAGCCTAAGCTTACGCCTAAGCCTAAGCCTAAGCCTAAATTTAAGCCAAAGCCAAAGCCAAAACCAAAGTCTAAGCCTAAGCCTAAGCCTAAGCGTAAACCTAAGCCTAAGCCTAATCCTAACCTACTTTGCATTTTTGGACCGTTCTTCCATATCTTACAAAATTGTTAATCACTGCTGGCAAGCTTTATTTTGGAAAGCCCATTCTTTGCGCTGGCTTGAATATCTCACAAAAGTGTAATCCTGCTAAAAAGTAGTCTACGGATTGATGTTCCCAGAATGCACATGACCCCCAGAAAACCAAAGAAAATGCAATTATGTTGCAGAGCGCCTCCCACCACATTTCCCGCCCGGTTCAAAGAGGTCATCATCTAGACCCACGTGGTATGGGATTTCATTTGGAATCTGTGTGTGGTGCACGCTAACCGCAAACAAGAAGCCCATCCGTTCCGCGTTTGTTCTATTTAAGGAATCATTTATTTTAGGCATAAAATTCAGATTTCTTTATGTAGATTGTGAAATTTGATTTTTTTCCCAAAATGGAATATTTTTGTTGATTTGTTGATTTTTAGGAAATTGAAAAATAACTTAAATTTTTGGTTTTTTTTCTTCTTTTAAAAAATATGTATTTTTTTAAATGTTTTTTGCCATTAACAAAAAAAAATGTAGCAGAAATTAACTTTAATGGTCAATTTTCTGAACTTTTTTTTTAAATTTTTTGTTATTCGATTTTCCCTTTAAAAAATCGAAAAATCAAAAATTGACACCATTTGCTTCACGTTTTAGCAGAAATGAAATATTAGAGGACAAATTGAAGCGAAGTCGAAAAACAGCCAAGATGTGGGCGGGGGTTTCACATTTAATCGTCTTCTTGGTTTTAATTATTTAAAAAAATTTTTGAAAACATAATTTTTTGCGTTCAATTTTCTACACTTTATACAATATTAATTTAGAAAAAAACCTTGTAAGGTGCCAAAAGTTGATAGAAATAAAAAAAAACGGGAAACGTCCAATAAACAGGTGGAGCTTAATTTTAGCGTATTATCTTTTTCAATAATTTAAATTTGTTTTGTTTTGCCTCTAAGATCTTAATGTTTCGATAATACATAAAAGTGATTTTTAATTCAAAATTCCACCGAAAACTAATTTTTCAAAAGTCTTAAATTAGATCTTAAATTCCATTCCCTTTGCATATTGTGCTCCGTATAAGGACAAAAAGTGCGAGAATAGTTGATGAATTATTAAAGATACAATTGTCGGACAATATTGAGTTACTAATTGGCACAAGAAGGACATTCGATACTCGTTGTTTCTCTTTCCTTCAAATATAAAGTTTTCTCTTCATTTTTGACACGGTTTCGTCTGCCAAAAGCTGTTTTTTTCACACCGGTTTTTAATCAATTCTTCATTTTCTTCATATCAAACAACGCAGCACAATCTCATTTCATGCAGTGTTGTTGTTGTTGTATTTGGAGGCCTCCGAAAATCTGAAAACCTCTTCCGAGAAGCACGGAGGTGCTATCTTCTAAATACGATCGGCGTGCCAAAAATAAAACTGCATTAGGGATTTAATTAGAACTAGAGTCTTTCTTGGAGTTCACCAAGTGCTTGTATTCAGAAATGTCTTTGCCAAAAATGACATTGTCATAGTCACCATGTCAAAACACTCTGTTCCCATCATAAAATTAAAATCACTGCCAGTATTCAATAAATTAAGTAATGTTATACGATCACCTCAATTAATAGATGCGGAACAGTGATGTATGGCAAAATTGCCAAATTTGCCCTGTTTGTCGATCTCGGCAAATTTCAGAAAAGTAAATTTGCCGAATTTGCCGAGCTCGTAGAAATATCAAAACATTTATCATTTTTTGGAGCTTGCTCAGCATGGCTAAATTGCCGAATTTGCCGAGTTTGCCGAGGTCGGAAAATTTGCCAAATTCGCCCTGTTTGTCGAGCTCGGCAAATTTCAGAAAAGTAAATTTGCCGAATTCGCCAAGCTCGTAGAAATATCAAAACATTTATCATTTTTCGGAGCTTGCTCAGCACGTCCAAATTGCCGAATTTGCCGAGTTTGCCGAGCTCGGCAAATTTTCCAAACTTGCCGAATTTTCCAACTTTGGCGAGTTCGGAAAATTTGCCAAACTTGCCGAGCTTGCCGAGCTCAACAAATTTTGAAATTTGCCGCACACCCCTGATCCGAAAAACTTTAATTTCCGAGCTTTCTTTCATTTTTTTTGTAATTTAAAAATAAAATAAAATAACTCAAGGACCTAATTTTTGACAGAACCGCGTATTTTTAATTTTTTAGATAAATCAATGTACTGATTCCGAAATGTTGCATACTTGAAAATTTTAATTTAGTATCACTTTTTTTTTTTGAACGCCAAAATTAATTTTGACACGGAAAAAGTTCCCATTGCTCTTTTCCGTTTCCTAGGGCATGCGTCATTTCAGGCACCAACGTTTAATTTGAATCAGCTTTCGCGTTTTTCGATTTTTTCGAAATTGAAAGACGAGACCGCACTTGAAGACGTCGCGAAAGACGTAGGAAGGAGTTGAATGCAAACTTTTAAAGTACGCTGAAATGTGTCGTTCAATGTACGTTTTTATCAGGGTTGGTGTGTTTTAGTGCGAGAAGGCTCTATGCCTGCCTACCTGCCCCTACCTACCGTACTTGTGCATTTCCGAGAATATGTACATAGATTGACAAATGTCTTAGTAGTTAATTTTTGAAGTAAGTCGACTGTACTCATCTTTTTCACGTTTACTGCACGTGTTTCCCCCGAAAAATTATATTTACATACAGATCACGTCATAATGAGAATGAGGGAGGATCTCTCATGATCTCGAGTTTCTCGAAAAATGTTATTGATGGCACATAAGTATGACGAAACTTGAGATGACCCATGAGCCAATTTCTTGACTTTCTATATGTTGCTCTCCCGCCATCTTAAGGTTGTCGGCTCTCAATTTCACCCGAGTTTCCTTTTTTGGCACGTTTCATTATGTTTAGCATCTAACGTATGAGTATATTACTTGTGTATATTATAATCCCTATTTTTTTTGAAAATGATTTGTAAAGCAAAATCGTGTCTCTTTGTATTTTAGGGATCATTTTTTGAATTTTCATTTTCTGGAAATTTTTTGTTCTCTCTTGCTCCCCCGCCCGGCCTAAGCTTAAGCCCCAGCCTAAGCGTATTCCAAAGTTCAAGCCTAATCCTAAGCCTAAGCCTAAGCTTAAGCCTAAGCCTAAGGCTAAGCCTAAGCCTAAGCCTAAGACTAAGCCTAAGCCTAAGCCTATTCCTAATCCTCAGCCTAAGTTTAAGCTTAAACCTAAGCCTCAGCCTAAGCCTAAAGCGAAGCCTAAGCCTGAGCCTAAGCCTAAGTCTAAGCCTAAGCCTAAACCTAAGCCTCAGCCTAAAAATGTGGGGGGTATTATATAAAATTACCGAATTATCAGTGTAAAATGCCATCTGTTGAGCAATTTTTTGCACCTCATAAACCCACTTCCCCCAAACCTTTTTCCAAATTAATAGCCAATAAACAATGATCAAGTGGTGCATGATCTACTGCTCCACATTTCTTATCACATCTTGGTTTAGAAACAACTGTTGTGACCCTCTGCCAAGATACACACACAGACACAGCAGAAGACATTTTTCACGCGGTTTTTCCTTGTTCTTCGAGGGGGTGCAAAGAAATTGAGAGAAGGAGCAAAAAAAAAACGCACCGAGGCAATGTCAAGAGTTTTACGGCACAAAAATCTTCACTTGTTCATTTCGGGGCAATGAGGCGACGACCTTCTGAACTCTTGCGAGTTCTTAGAACTCAGCTAACTTTTTGTTTTTCTTTTTTTTTTCTCACTTGGTTTTTGTGCCAGGATTTTGTATGAGTTTTCTAAGATTTTTAATTAGTTTACTAATAAGCAATGTGTGGGGGTTTCCTCAGTAGTTTCTATTTCAAAGACTTTTAAAAGTATGTGACGCCACCCTCAGAACTTTACGAGTAAGCTTTGGTCACACTGAAAAAGCACACTGAATTAAATTTGGTGCATTTTGATAGTTTATGATATTTTAAAATTTCGTGGGAAGCCAGGCATTCAAGCATATGTGCCTGCCTACCGCTTGATTTTTCTGCAATGTTCACGTATAATTCGACAGCAGGTATGCTCCGTGTAGCTCAATATTCCAATCAAGGCATTTTTTCGGCAAACGCACAAAACTGCTTATTTCATACATGATAACCCAATTTTTTTCATCCAAAGTTAATATAGAAATGTAGAAAAAGGTTTGTTCTATCTGAAAATAATATTTATTTTTGTTGAAAAACTTCAATAAAATAACCTCAAATAGTACCTGAAAGTTGTAGTTTGCCGAAAAATTTTCAACGGCATTTTTTCTGCAAACAGCGACTTTCAGGCACTATTTGAGGTCTTTTTCGAGCTTTTCAATAAGAATAAGTATTATTTTCAGATAGAACAAATCTTTCTCTACATTTCTATATTATTTTTTTGCTGAAAAAAGTAGGGTTTTCATGTCGAAAAAATGCCGCACAGCCATGTTTCCAATATCCCAGTGAATTCTCCAGTGCGTACTTTTTTTTCGAAAAACTTATTTCCTTCTTTGCCACTTCTGCAAGCCTTCCACTTCTACCAATGAACCATTGAATTTACATTTTTATTCAATTGGTCCGTAAGTTCTTTCGGGAAATGAAGTGCAAACCGAATTTAGACCCTTTTCTGGCACTTTTTCTCCCATTTTTCTTGCCTTTCAATTTTGCACCACATGAAACTTTGCAAAAAGACACCGAAGACCCACATGAACAAAGTCCATCGTGTTTCGTGTTCATTCACCAGCTCTAGACATACAAACATCTTTCAATTCTTAAATGTCAGTTGAAAAGGTGAAAAGGCGCGATTTTCAATGTGCCTCTGGCAGTTTATAATTGCAAAGAGCCTGAGAAGCTACTCTTTTTGGTCCGACTTTTTTAGAGGTCTAGCCAGAAAAAAACCTATGTTTTTTTTTTAATTTCTGATCTTGACGCGACACACCCTTATCAGTGTTGGGACGACCCCGGTCGTTCGCAGGAACGCCTTTCCTCACATATTTTTTATGTGCCCGACACTTGCAGGGTTTGGCGCTTTTTACGCTATTTTGGCTGTTGGCGCCAGCTGACAGCCGGCATTTCCTCATGAATTTTTCGTGCTCCATTGACAATCGCCTGCCGGACAACGCGTGGAAAATTGTCGTGTACTCCACACAGGCAAATACATTCAGCTTTACAACTAAAATCGAGCCGCGACGCGACACGCAACGCGCCGGAAATCTACCCCAGATATGGCCGAGCCAAATTGGCCTAGTTCGGCAAACTCTTCCATTTCAATTTATGAGGGAAGCCAGAAATCCGTGAGTTATTTGGCGATTAAATTGAAAAACAGCTATTCAAAATGCGTTGTGACGTCACATTTTTCAAAAATATTTTTTCCCGCCTTTTGTGTGCAGTGGAGCCACGTACAACAATATAGCTACTGGGCAGGGGTCATAGGATCTCACAAAGACAAAATCTTC
This sequence comes from Caenorhabditis elegans, assembly GCF_000002985.6. Taxonomy (NCBI): domain Eukaryota; kingdom Metazoa; phylum Nematoda; class Chromadorea; order Rhabditida; family Rhabditidae; genus Caenorhabditis; species Caenorhabditis elegans. Next base: position 1,343,780 of record NC_003283.11, read on the forward strand.
TATCTAACTGTTAGCAGAGGCTCCATACTGATTTCTATGCAACACCAAGCATCACAACTCACCCCGATCCCAGATTTTCTCACTCCAAGTACATTTGACAAGTAGACAAATATACAGGCTAGTATATCTCTGTGTGTGTATGCTCAAAAAATTCAGCGTCGAGCTCTCTTTTTCTTGCTCTCTCGTACTGTGCTCCTGTGTCGGTGGAGCTCTTGGCGGCTTTTGGTACTAAACGTTGTATCCGCCGAACTGTAAACATAGACACTTTTGATGTCTCATTCTCTCTTGAAATAGGAGGCTGATTGGAAAGTTTCGAAATCCACTTGAGTGTTGTTTCGAATGTTGTAGCTAATTTTTCTTGAAAGATTTTTTCTACGAATAGAATTATCCCGTCACTTTTTATTCGCGAATTCTCGTACCCGAACCATTTTGAGCTTAAGCTATTATGACTCAATTATCACCCCGAGGCGAAAAATTCTTCCCGCCGTCTAAACTATTTTTCTAATCCGTTTTTTTCAAAGAAATTTACGCTTAAGCTGAGGAGAGTGTGCAACTGACATGAGCCTACTTTTCCTTTCCTTATTTCAATTATTTTTTCTTTTCGATTAAGCATTTGATTTTTTGGCTAAACCCACAAAAGTTCAATAATATAAAAACGACTAAAATTTGAACAGTTTGCAACGGCTCTATATTTGAAAATATTTTTTTTTGAATATCAACAGTACACACTTAATTACCTTTGTCTTACTTTCTTACTAGTTTTAACATTTCAAAATTATCTTCTCAAGTTCTGTTTTTTTTAATTGAACACATTAAAGGTGTACCGAAATCTGGGAAATATCTTTAAATGACTCCAAAGTTTTTCCTGATTCCGAATATCTAAGTGAAAAAATTCAAAAAAATTTTCCTGATTTTATATTTAAGCTTGAAATCGCGATTTTCATTTGCGTTTTTTCGAAATTTTCATTCATTTTTGTTGTATTTTATGGGTTTTTTTAGAAAAATATATTCTGAAATAAAATAAAAAAGAAATAAAAATTGATGGAGAAAATCGAATGGGGCAAATGCGCTCCACGGAGAATTTATTCAGGCGCGCATTTGAAAAATCTCATGGGTATGCAAATGAAAATCGCGATTTCAAGCTCAAATTTAACATCAGGGAAATTTTTTTGATTTTTTTCACTTAGATATTCGGAATCAAGGAAAAATTTGGAGTCATTTAAAAATATTACCCAGAATTCGGTACCTCACCTTTAAAGCATTTCTTCAATCCTAAACTTTTGAAAAATGCCAGGCTCTACAAAAATTGGTGTCACACCAAATTTTCGACGTTGAAAAATCAAAAAATCATGGTCCAAATGTGTTCTTTGAAAGCTGTGAAACTTTTGAAATTAGATATGGAATACGTGACAAAAATAACATTGACCTCTGGATTTAGAGATTAAAACTTCATAAAACAGTCCGAAATTGCTGTGAATTTAGTTAGTTGTTGTACCGCTACACAATTTTCCGATTGCTCCTTGAGCTCAGCTTCTCATATTAAAATTAAAATTTCAAATGCAATTTAAAATTAAAAATAACTACGATATAGTTCATTCATTTGAAAATTGACACCTCGTTGAGAATTCCCACTTTTAAAGATTTAAAGAATCTTCAAAAATCATTAAAACAACTTTGAGCAGAAAGTTGAAATTTTCGGTGCTCCAAATGAAAAATTCGAGTCAATTGTCAAATCTCTTAATTTACAAAAACGTCTTATTATCAATCAGTCATCCCAATTGGTACATTTCAAAAAATGCTCTTTCAATCTTTTATTAAAAGTGTATGTACTATATTCTAGCCCATCCATTTGTAATTTGACACCCTCCACTAACACTCCGAGATTTCGGAAAAAAACATGAGTATATAAACTTGAAAATTGTTCTTTGAATGTATCATAGATAGCCTTTTGTTTTAAAACCTTATTTTTGAATTACGTGTTTCTCCTCTCGTTGGTAAACCTACAGTACTCCTACCGGTCATCAATTTCATTCTGAAAGGGAGCTCCATAAGGTAGAAGCCCACTTAAGACGCAGCCACGAAAAAAGTGTGCTCCAAAATTATATCGTTGACAGCTGCTCATTGACGGTTCCTCACATTTTCCTTGCTTGGCGCGATAGATAGATTTTTTCTAACTCGTCACCTTAATCCTTATTTACCATAAATTTTTCTGACGTCAACAACATATAAGGTTCCATGAAAAAGGGAAATATTTGGAAAATAGAGGCTCCTATTCTTCATTCTTTTATTTCTTTATGTATTGTATTTACCAGAATCACTTCCAGTCATTTATTCCCAAATTGAATAGATAACTTTTTCACATAATTTTTCATTAGAAAATAGACATCTAAAAAACAGTGGCATTTGCTAACTATAAGTTTTGAGTGTACCTTCACCACTGTGAGCCCCTGGTGGCAATTCAAAAATTTAATTTTGCGAATAAAAAAATTTTGAAAAAATATAATTTTAGAACAGTATCATTTTCCAAATCTTTTGGGACAAATCATCCCATTTTCCCACTCCATTTCCAAACTTTTTTATTGCATTTTTTTTCTTGTCCTATTCTCTGCCGATTTTCGCCCATTTTTTCCCAACCGTCCCCCGCGTCCTTCTCCTTCTCTTCCTCTTTTCTTCCTAGCTCTCTTTTGCAAAATCTCCAATTTCATTGTTTTTTTTTTCGAGGAATTCGCACCCATACTCCCGAGTATTACTACCATTAATTTTTTGTTTTGCTTTTTGAAACAGAAATATGTAGTAATTAATTTCCTTGTCGTACCAAAAAATATGAAATTGCACAGTAATCCTATCTTGTTTTCAATTTGGTATTATTTTATTTCGATCTTCGTCCGTTCTGCGAAATGTAGTTTTTTTTCTTCGAAAAGAAATTATTATTGTAATATTGAATGCATCTTCCGCGTATTTCAATGGACACCATTATCTTTTTTTTAATTCACCCGAAATTGTTTTCGTAAACTCAAATTTTTTCAGGTCCGCAACATAATTTAAAGGCTCAGCGGAATGATTTCTCCAAAGTTCTTCGTTTTCTAAAATTTCTCAGAACGCATGCTACAATCACGATTTCTCATGGCACATTTTTTGGAATTTTAGTTTTCTATTCAATGTTGTCGTCCGTTTTAGTTTTTTTGTTTTGCTATCCCTTGTAATCTAAATTCTTGAAAAACAAGATTCGCCGGGCGTCTCGAAATATAGTTCGTTAGGATTAAAAAATTTCAGTGAGTTTTTTTGAGTTTGGATTGCGTAAAATTACTAGAGGTTGTAGATTCTGGAGTCACGGATATCTGGCTTCCCTCATAAATTGAAATGGTAGAGTTTGCCGAACTAGGCCATTTTGGCTCGGCCATAGCTGGGGTAGATTTACGGCGCGTTGCGTGTCGCGTCGCGGCTCGATTTTAGTTGTAAAACACGCAGTGGAGTACACGACTTTCCCACGCGTTGTCCGGCAGGCGATTGTCAATGGAGCGCAGTTGAAAATCTGGGTAAAATTTTGGCTGAGTTTTTCAAAGCTTGAAATAAAAATAGGAGTAATTTATTATACTTTTTTTTGAATTTTTTTGAGTACATTCACACAAAATTTTTGATTAAACAAAATTGGGCTACCTCGTATCCTCTCGCTAGAAGACCTATATAGAAGGAAAAGTGGCTAGAAACCCAGAAAATGTCGGCTGCTATGAAATGACAGTAGACAAAAAAAGCTGTCATTCATGCTCTCTTAATTGCATTTCATAAACAAACTCTTGCCTGATGTAATTCGAATTTTCCAACTTGTTCTCCCAAGTATCCGTTTCCACTTCCACCACATTTCCCGATAAAAAACTGAAAAAGCTGTTTCTCTCCAAACAGCCACCGATGACGCACGTCATTTACTACTCAGATGATCAATGTTTCCTTTTATCTAGTGAACCTAATTTCTAGGGTACATTTATATACCGTATTTCCTCTATTAGTATTTTACACGACTACTGTACTTTGAAAGGTTAATTTGAAATATATGAATAAATTATTAACTACAAAACTATAGGAAAAATGAACTAACAAATGTTTTGTCAGTTGAAAATTTTGGTAATTGTGTATAACATGTTGAAAGTAAATTTAATTTTTTTTAAAATTTATTAACTTGATCTTAACACATTTTTCCTTTTTATGTCCCGTTTTTTCTTGTATCTGGGCACAGACTTTCTGTGTTTTTTTGTGTTTTTCTTTCTTTTTGGATTTTGCCATTTTAGTCTTTTTTCTTAGAATTTTTACTCTTTTTTCACGGGTTATGTGTTTTTTTTCTTTTATCTTTTCTCAGAATTCTCGAGTATTCTTGATGTTCTATCTTCTATCTTCCCCGCGCGGCTCACCCAGCCTACGCATTAGCCTAAGCTTAAGCCAAAGCATAAGTCTAAGATTAAGCCTAAGCCTAAGCCTGAGCCTAAACCCAAGCCCAAGCCTAAGCCTAAGCCTAAGCCTGAGCCTAAGCCCAAGCCCAAGCCAAAGTCTAAGCCTAAACCAAAACCTAAGGTACAGTAAAACGCTTTTGTAAATGAATGCAAAACGAGTAAAAAAATAGTTGAAAAGTTTAAAGAAGTTAGACAAAAAGAGGCAACATACATATTTTTCAACAATTCTAAATTTTGATATCATGCTTCAGAAGGAAAACAAACAAAACACCATATCTATAGAATAGTCAGATTTTGACGTTTTCATTTTTTATAGAAGCTACGTCATCTAATGTCACATGAGGCATTTTTGTGACAGATTTCCTGAACATGAACATGAGACGCTTGAGCTTACTAGCAAATAACTTTTCAGACATGAATTCGAGAAATGGTATTTTTTCGTTCAAAATGGGTACAAGAAATACTAATATTGACACATCAGTTTCAGAATATATTTTATAACTTTTAATTTTGTTTACAAAAGTTTGACTTTTTAGCTTTAAAGTTTTCGTACCAAGTGCCAAGATAAAATATGACAACCAGCATTTTTTCTAACCTATAATTATTTGCCCTAACCCCTCACTCACTCAGTCAGTTACTCGAAAAAGTTTACACAGAAAAACACTAATTCCGACGTACCGAATTAACTGCTAACCTGTCAAATTCAGTCTTTTGCCATGCAGGCAATGCACTTTTCCCCAAGTTTTTTTTTTTTCAAAATTAGCTCTACAACTTTCATCCTCGTAAAGCCCCTTCCCGCAAATAGTTCCGCTTTTGAGACTTTTCAGGAATTCCGACCAAATTTTCCCAATTTTTTATGTATGAATAGAGATCGTGGCTAGTCTAAAAGTGTACGTTGATATCTGTCAAACAAAATTTGATATATTCGGATGGAGTCGGAAGATGAAAGATTAATTTTTGAAATTAGACAGTTTGCCACATCTTCGGGTACACTCTTCAAAAACACAAAAAGTTAATAATTTAAATATTTTTTTTGATTCTTGAATTTTCTGAAAATTCGTTAGTGTCTCTTTCTCAACCCGCACAGCCTAAGTCTCAGCCGAAGCCTTAGACTAAGCCTAAGTACAAGCCTAAGCCTAGACCTAAGCATAAAAATGAGGGGTATAATATACAATCAATAATTGGTAATTGTATATTATACCCCTCATTTTGAGGCCTAGGCTTAGACTTAGGCTTAGGCTAAGGCTAAGTCTTAGGCTTATGCTTAGGTTTAGGCTTAGAATTGGGCTGAGGCTTAGACTTAGGCTTAGGCCTAGAATCGAAGTTCATCCAAATCCGCAGCATATTTCATGTGGTCTGTTTTTTACAAAATGCCACTGTATACGGTCCTACTGATCTTCATTTCAAAAACCGACAAGGAACATAAATAAGTTGTTGAGAACAACTACGTGGGCACTTGAGAGTCAGACAACACAGTCTTTGAGCATTGGGGAAAGCCTTGACTTTTGTTTGAGGAGTCAAAAATTGTATAGAACGGTACAAAACTTTCCATCAAATTTCACAGTTTCCACTAGGAAATTTTTTCTACTCAACCAACTAAAATTTATGCATTAAAATGGCTTCAACCCAAAAAAAAACCAGTGGATTCAAATTCCAATCCTATCAGTTTCAACCTAACATGTCCTTTCCAATACACCTAATTGAATAATCCGTGTATACACATACACATACACAAACCCAATATCAACACAGGAGGCGGACGGACATTCATTCAATTTCACTCAATCTTCTTCTTTTCCTCTCATCCTTTTCTCTCTCTCTATCTCAATAGTCACAATGTGATGGTGTCCCCAAGCCGGAAAGGGCTCTGTCTTTCTTTTTTTATTTCCATCCCCCGGCGCCACCATCGCCACCAACACTTTGTTGGTGTGTTGACATGACAAAAGATGATGCCCCCGAAAATGAAAGCATCATTCATCAGCCGCGGCGGAAGCCCGGACATGTGCTCAAACCAGGAGCATTCGATTTCCTCCATTTTCCCATGTTTATGCTTTTGATTCATTTTATCATATTAGCTCGAGCTTACTATTTGTTTTGGAAGTTGTTATTTTAGAAAATTCTAGTATACTGTAAAGTCCACTAAGATCAAATTGAACAAATACAGTACCCACAGAGATATTTCAAAATGGCGGCTGCGCAAAAGGGAGAACGCTTTTAAGGGGACTTGAAATCGTCTGAAAACAAGTAATTTCATAATAAAATTTCTTGAAAACTTTTCAAAAAAAAACGTTATGGCGGCTTAAAATAATGACCTTAAATTAGTTACAATTTGAAATTTGACCGACTTGGTGATGTAGCAGCTGTTGGAGACTAACTTTTTTGGAATTACCGTCTAATTTTGGTTAATAAAAATCTTGAGTTTTCAAATTTATTTAGTTATTTTATTTTATTTTCGGTTAAAACAATTTCCCCACATTTTTTCGAAATTTTGTCAGCTAACTAGAAATGTGTTCGATTGCCCAAAATCATATTTTCTGATTGCCCCCAATGATCTTATATAAATTGTCAATTTCCAAGTGGGGTTCCAGTTGGAACCAAGGTCTATTTCCTGTATTCATCCATCAGCCTTCTATAGAATCTATTTTAGAATGATCTATGCAAAATGACTTTTCATACTCATTCTAGGCACAATTTTGTATCTAAATTCTTATTTTGAAGTTCCAGAGTAATCGGTTTTCTTTGTAAGATTGAGAATTAACATTGTTCCAATTAAAAAAAGTTGACTTAATTTTCGCCCTAACCAGAAAATTTCTAGACTCATCTATAATAAGTTCGTATTGTAATGACACTTTTTTTTTCTAATTTGAGCATTTCCCACTCAAAAAACTGAACCATTACCCGTGCCACCATGATCAATCATCCATAACTTTTCTTAGCCGAAACACCCATGTGATCTTTTTTTTCCTCATTTTTTATACTGGTCCCATCCCAGCCCATCTTCACCTTTTATTCCCTCTTCTACCGCACTTGCTCGCAAAATCCAATCGAGTTAGCTTCCCGTCCGCGAAAAGTCCCATAAACCGTTTTTTATTTATTTTACTTTAGCTTTTCAATCACCTCAAGCTCGAGACCACGAGACGTAGTTTTTTCTCAAGAAATTTGATTTATTCAAAAAAGTGTGAAACTTCTGGAGCGGTGCCAAGTCCATCCAATTAACTAGGTGCTTACATATTACATATTCTCGGCTTGCAGGATGTAACTTTTATTGTGTTGTTGGTTGAAAGAAGAGGAATAACTGAAGATTTTAGTCATATCGAGCATCCATGTTTGCAAAATTATTTTCTTTGCGTTAAACTGGAATGTTTAATAGATCATAGATCAGAGTTTGACATAATGTTTAGGCCTTTTTGAACTAACTATAAGACAACAAATATATAAATAATTCATATTTTCAAATTTCAAAAACACATCTGTACCCGGGCACCTATTTTACATATTTATTGAACCTTATTATAATTGCTCTTTCCCACCCTCAACTTTATCAGTATCTGTTTTGACCTGAAAATTTATGCTTTCCTCCTGCATTAAAAATCTTTTTCTCAGAAATTTGAACCGCCGGAAATCTTGATTTATTTGAAAATAACTTGCTTCCTTACTTCTTCATCAGACACTTTTTGAACGAGAACTTCGATGTCCTCAATTTAAAGTTGCACACAAAATGTACACTTGTCTCTGTCTTTTAATTTAATCCGTATCCCTCTTTGAGTTTTCTTCGGCTGCTACTAAAATTGGCAGAGCTTCTGGGTTCGGGTTTTTTTTTCTTCTTTTATAACTATATGTTTTCCTTCTCCGTCACATCGTCCTTAACTTTTCCAAAAAATTATCATCATAACTCATTTTACAGCTCGAAAAATGTGTCAACAATGAATGCAACAATGGCGCCACTCACAACGACTATATCGCCACTATATGAAGAACATGATGATCCATACATCAACTACAGTTTGTGCTACACACCATTGCATGACGAAACATATAAGTGAGCTATTAAATTGTCTTCTGGAGATCTTCTGGAAAATTCGAGAAAATTCTGGAATGTTCTAGAACCTCCTGGAAATTTCGAGAAAATTCTGAAATGTTCTAGACCCTTCTGGACAACTCGTGAAAATTCTGAAATGTTCTAGATTTTTCCGAAAATTCGAGAAAATTTTGGAATGTTCTAGGGCGTATTGGAAAGTTCAAAAAAAAATTCTGGAATATTTGGAACCTTCTGGAAAAATCGAGAAAATTCTGGAATGTTCTAGAACCTTCTGGAAAATTTGAGAAAATTCTGCAATGATCTAGAACCAACTGGAAACCTCAAAAAAATTCTTGAGTGTTCTTGAACCTTCCGGAAAATTCGAGGAAGTTCTGGAATGTTCTACAACATTCTGGGAAATTCGAAAAAATTCTGGAATGTTCTAGAACCTTCTGGAAACCTCTAGAAAATTCTGAAATGTTCTAGAACCTCTAGGAAAAAATGAGAGAATTTTGGAATGTTCTAGAACCTCGTGGAAAATTTAAGGAAGTTGGAATGCTCTAGGACGTCCTGGAAAATATTTAATTTCAATTTCATTTCATTTCCAATTTCATAAACTTGGAAGAACCCCTATAATTGTTTCTTGAAACAATTTTGACTTTGATCGGAATATTTATTTTCTCAACTTCAAAACGAAAAGTTTACAATTCTCATTTCAGACTTTGACCTTAGAATCAAATTTGATAAAAGCGCGGAAAATCAAAGCCAGGCACATCCGTTTCCGCATTATGCAAAATGCTTCCAATAGTCCAACTTTTCAACATTTTTCTAGGAAAAACTAGAAAAAAAAACAGAAAACTCTTTTCAGAACGTTCTCCGTGATTCTCAATGGATACATAACAACCGGTGTCATATTGTTCGGAACGATCGGAAATCTGAATGGTGTCAAAAGTGTGCATGTCACCTCGTTGGACAAGAACCGCGGAGTGGTTTTGGCAGTTTCCATGCTGGCGCTGGCCTTCTGGGATACTGTACTCTTGTGGTCCGCGTTTTTCTACTACGGTGCAAAGAAGTTGAACGTGTTGAACAATCTTTATCTGGATCGGCTCAACACAATTATTCCATACTTTCATGCACTGTCACACGTGGCAAATACTGCATCGGTTGGTTTACATTACATTAGTATTGAAGACAAATTCCGTACAAAAATAAAAAACAGTCAAGATGTGGGCAGGGATTATTATTTTCACTATATATTTTTTATTATATTTTTTTATAACAATTTTATAATAATTTTATTATATTTTTTTAGGAAAAAAAATTTTGATCGAAGCTGTTGATTTTGTTGCAAAAATTCTGGTAAAATATCATAAAATTGAAGTACTTTACATTTTATGCAGGCAAACTACACTAACCTTATTGAAAAACCAAACGTGTGCTATAAATAATTCAATAATTTTGGTGCTACAAAAAATATCAAAAATAACATGAATTTGCCGGTCTGAGGGATCTGGGGTCTGGGTACTGTAGGAGTACCGTAAGATTACTGTAGTTTTGGAAACATAAACTTTTCGTCTTTTGAAGGGATATTGGTCTGGGGTTAGTTGGGGGATATGGTCAGGGTACTGTAGTAGTACTGTAGGGGTACTGTAGGAATACTGTAGTAGTACTGTAGGGATACTGTGGTAGTATTATAGTAGTACTGTAGAGGTACTGTAGGAGTACCTTAAGATTACTGTAGTTTTGGAAACATAAACTTTTCATCTTTTGAAGGGATATCGGCTTGGGGTTAGTGGGGGGATATGGTCGGGGTACTGTAGTAGTACTTCAAGGGTTCTGTGAAAAAACTTTCTGGAAAAATCTGGTAACTTCTAGAAGTTTCTAGAATAATTTGGAAAGTGCTAGAATTTTCAAGGAAGATCTGGAAAGTTTAAGAATTTTCAATAAAAATCAAGATATCAAAACAAAATTTTCAACACAACAAATTTTCAGATATGGTGTGTTGTTGCAATAACGATACAAAGATTCATGGCCACCAGAGATCCCTTCCGAACTTCTCGAACAACGGTGATAGTTCAATCATTTCGAACTGAACGACGAATATCATTCATATACTGTGCAACATATCGGAGGCTATTCAAAATGCCACTCTATGTATCCTTATGTGCTCTGCTGTTCAATCTCCCGGCATTTTTCGAGATCCGAAGCAAGTCTTGTTTCAACAGGGATACCAATGAAACATTGGTGACTCTAAGTCCAACAAGGCTTCGAACAAATCCATACTTTACTGTGTACCGAGTCTGCTCGAGAATGCTTATGGTATCAGTTGGGCCGAATATTCTGATAGTGTGCATTAGTGCACTGACGCTTTGGTTCCTCAGGGGATCGAATCGATCGCGACGGCAATTGTTCCAAATGACGGATAACCTATTAGAACGATATGCTTCACGGGAAAGTATGAACACTATGATTTCTGTGATGCTTGTGGTGAAGTTCATATTATTCCGAAGCTTGACATTCTTCTTGGACATAATGGAAGTCACAGTTGTCATGATGGATAACTATTATATTATTGATATTAGTAATATCTTGATCCTGGTGAATTCTGCGACGAATTGTCTGATCTACCTTAAAGCGACCGAATGGCTGAATTCCCGGTTTGTAGAACGGAAAACTATCAAGCGAAAGAAGACTATATGTGATTCTGGGTAAGTTTGAGATGGTAATAATTCATTTTAACAAGATTAATAATTGTAGACAACTTCTCGGAGACAGGTTGTCCATTTTGAAGTCATCTTGGGAAAAAGCGAACGAGATGACAAATGGAGAAATTGGAGTGAGAGTCGCGTGGAACATGGTTCGGAAACATCCGAATTTGTGTAAAAACGATGTAAGTTTTATGACTGTTATACCCTAACATGAATCACTGTCGGCTTCTTGCTTGAATTCTCAACTTCCCTAAAATTTGTTGCTCTTTGCCTAAAAAATGATTGGTGCTCTTTATGCCAAATCGATCAAATATCGCATTTGCTTCGTATAGATTTGGAAATTTTCGATTAATGTACAGTGTGTGATAGGGGTACTGAAGTTTTACTTGGATGTTTGTCAGAAACTTCTTTCTTTTATATATATACTTGAAACCAGCCAGAAGGTTCTAGAACATTCTAGAATTTTCTCGAGCATTCCAGAATTTTCTCAAACTTTCTAGAAGGTTCTAGAACTTTCCAGAATTTTCTCAAACTTTCTAGAAGGTTCTAGAACATTCCAGAATTTTCTCGAATTTTCCAGAAGGTCCTAGAACATTCCAGAATTTTTTCGAATTTTCGAAACCGTTCTTGAACATTCCAGAACTTTCCTAGAATTTTCCAAAATTTCTAGAACATTTCAGAAATTTCTTGAGTTTTCCAGAAAGTTCTAGAACATTCCAGAATGTAAAAATTTTTAGGGAAAACTTTTGATAAACGCTCAGCGGACATGTATCCGGGTCTGCGGTGACCTACTCAAACCCCTATAGTAGGTCATTTGTCCCAACTTTCAACACTTCTATAAGAATGAGTGAGCGGTAGAAGTATCAGAGGGTTACTGTAGTTTTTGTACTAGTGCTCCGTGATAATCTTCCAAGTTAAAACTCTTTCAGGAACCCGAAAAAGTCTCCCTTCTAAACGGTTCATGTAAACGTAGTATCGATCATGCCAAGTTTCAAGAGATCGGAGGTCGAATCACCTCCTTCATATCAGAGCTGCTTGAGCTCATGCAAAATAATCAACCAGAAAGCGTAAGTATATCAAAGGTTTTACAAAAAAAATCTGTTTTTTTCAGTATATTGTTATGAGAATCCGTCGTGTCGGTGCGGTGCATTATGATAAGGGAATTGTGTTCACATCGTCCGTTTGGAAAGAATTCAAGCACACAATTCAGACGATCATATCAGAAGTTCAATTCTCGTCACCACAGGTAAGTGGAAGAGTTTCAAATTTGAAGCTGAAGTTTTAGGCTCAAAACATTTTCCACATTTTTACAGGAACGAGAAGCTGCTCTCGACGCATGGAACATCTTCATCTCATTCATAATACGAGAGATGAAAATGGGAATTTGGGCAATTGGTGACACAATTGGTCAAATGCCATGACTTTTTCCTAGATCTCGCTTGGTTTTCTTTTTTGCTTCAAAAAACTTGTATACTTCCTTGTAATTCTCCTCACATGTTTAGTCATTTATTTGTTTCTTTTTTGCCTTATCAGCTTTTTGTACTTTTGCGCTATTCCGTCACTCACCAAAACTGATCCCTTTTTTACGAGTATGTGCCATACCGAACCCCGACGCCATATAATAAAGCATTATTTGTTTTAAAAAATATTAGTCTTTCAGGTGACCCACGCCTGCCTACTTGTATTTGAGGACACCTATTTCACGGATTTCTGGCTTCCCTCATAAATTGAAATGGAAGAGTTTGCCGGATTAGGCCATTTTGCCTGGGCCACTTTTAGGGGTAGATTTACTGCGCGTTGCGTGTCGCGTCGCGGCTCGATTTTAGTTGTAAAACTAAATGTATTTGTCCGTGTATATTACACGGCACTTTTCCACGCGTTGTCCGTGTAGGCGATTGTCAATGGAGCGCGAAAAATTCAGGATGGCCAGAACCCCGTGCTATTTTACAACCTGTCCCGAAGACTAATTTCTACCAACACTAACCTCTCTCTCGTAGAATCGGAATGAATTTACTTTGACCGGGAGATCCAAGTACAGTTGAGCACTTGACATTGAGGAAATTGTCACGGAGTCCTAAATCTCGAATTAATGAAGTTTGCAACGCTCAAAACTTACAAACTCTGCTGGTACTTGATTCATGTGCAGGAATAGATTCTCATCGGGAACCCAATTTTCTGGGTTGTAAAAAGAGGTGGCATGGTCACCATATCGGGAGAAGAACACCTCTGAAATTTTGTTTTCATAAATATACAGATTTTAATGATTTTTAGGATGTTCAAGGGCCGGCAAACATACCGATTTTTTTTTGAAAATTTTTCTAATTTTCGAAAAAAAACAGGAAGTTTTTCGAATCCATACCATAACAAACCTTGAGATTTTTTTTCGAGAATTTAAAGAGAATCCCAAAAAAGTTCTGAGTGTCTGCCGGGCCCTGAACATCCTAACAATCATCAAATCATCAAAAAATTTACAAAAATTCACATTTGGAGACATTTTACGGATTAGCAAAAGTTTGATTTTTGAATAACGTCTGTGTGCTCGGTCTTCGTAAAAATCAAAATGAAAATCAAAAACTCAATTTAATGTTATTTAAACATTTAAATTTTAAACAAAAAATATTTCCCGCACACCCCATGATCTCACGTTTACCTTTTGGCTTTTCCAAATCGTTTTTGGCACATTGCCAATTAGCAGTTCCGCCCAAATCGACACCATTGTCAGTAAAAACTAGTAATCCATTTTTTGGTAGAACTATCGATTCCACCTGAATTAAAATTACAATTTTTTTCACAAAACATTTATTTAGATTACATTCACATTGTGATCCAAAAAAGCTACTACTGGCATTGTGTCGTCGAACCGAATTTGATCTCCTGAAATGTTCGATATTTTCAGAATAGTTTATAGAAATTGAAAATTTTCACAAATTTTACATTTGATTGCTTTTGAAGTTGCTTAGTTAAAGCCTAATTTTAAGCCAATGCCAAAGACAAAGCATAAGCCCAAGCCCAAGCCTAAGCCTAAGCTTAAGCCTAAAACAACCTGAAACAACTGTTTTGTGCGATGGTTTTATTTTACCTACCAATGCACGGAATTTCTTCATGCTCCCAGTTATTAGCATTACTTATTTCACTGGGAGCATTAAATGTGAAATGATTTCCAGTGGCCGTTCCAACACAAAAAAGTACTATTAGGTTTTCCATTGCGTGCTACAAAATTAAATTTCCAGTTATTGGTTCAAATAGTAATATTTATTAAAGAAAAAAATAAGAAAGAAAAGTATGAATTGTCTAAAACTTTTTAGATCACAAAATAGTGGAATGAATGGTTAGGAGTAATAGGAATGCGATGATGATAATTTGTTATTGGAAATTTGATATTCTGAAAAAGAAGAGAATGAGAGATGGGATGTATAGATTGGAGGGCAGCAATTAAATAAACAATCATGTCACAGAGTTGCAGGGGGGAAATTGATCAAAAGTGCTCATTCTAACACACATTTTCTAGCGATTTTTGTTCATGGATTCTGATTCTTGAAGCGATAATACATTTAGTTTTAGGCATAACTTCTAATATAAGAATTTTAAGAGAAAATCAAACAAACAAATATACTAATCATCATTGAAAGGAACTAGAGTATGCCATTGAGCAACTGATCGTCTTGGGGTTGCTAACATGTCATTCCATTGTTTTAAAGCCACGCCCGTGGCACATGTTCCAATAATTACCTGAAAATCATCATTTATATTGGGTGGAATAACTTTTTAAATAATTTTTAAAAAATACAATAATTTTAATTCTAATGAGCTTTTGGTTTTTTTAATCTGGGGTACTCTGAAAGTTTTCAGTCAACAATATAAGACCCTTTTTAAGACCGATTTTGTTATTCCACGTGGTGTCAAAGTGTCCCATCTTGGTTTGATCTTTGAGAAATGCGGGAGAAGAGTCGCAGACTTCTCAAATGATTTGCATTGTTAAGAGCGTGCTGACGTCACATTTTTCCGGGAAAAAAATTCCCGCATTTTCTGTAGATCAAACCACAATAGTATTCGTAAATTTCTTAACTTTTGCTATATCTTATTCATGCAAAATGCATAAAAACTAAAACCCCTTTTTGAAAATTTCAAATTATTTTGCAATTGGTATCGCGGGTTGTTTTATTTTCATCGGAAAACACTAGTGTGAATAGTGTAAAAGATATTTTTGAGAGAAAAAACAATTTCAACTCACCTGTCCAATTCGTTCATTGGAACCAACTCTATCGTAATCGGATACCGTCACATGAAGGTGGACTCGCTGAAATTTTTTCATTTCTGTTTTTCTTGTTTTGAAGAAGAAGCCAATTTTAAAGGTGGAGTAGTGCCAGTTGGGATTTTGTTTAAATACACTTATAATGATCCAAAACAACCGAATATCATAATATAACACTCCAAAAATTTTCAGATTTTTCATAATTTCCGGTCAAAGTTTTGATAAATTGCCAAAAGTTGGAAAAATATGCGCTTTTGGAAAAGGAAATCCAAAGCAATGTCGCATATTCCTACCCCTACAGTGTTTTAATACAAATATTTAAAACAAAATTCAAGTATAAAAAAAGTAGAAAAAAATTTTTTTTTTGGTCGACTTCCAAAATTATGAGTGGCAAAAACTGAGTAATTGTCACTTTTTGACAATAAATAAAAATTTCAATAAATTTTTAGAAAGTTTTATTATGATATTCGGCCATTTTGGCACCAAAGAACTGGTTTCAACAATTTTCCCACTGGCTCTACTCCATGTAATGTATCGTTTGTGGGAGTTTTCTGAATGGCATCTATACCAATTATTATTGTTGAAAAACATATAGTCTTCTTCTAGAACAAGGGTGTGCAAATTTGCCGAATTTGCCGAATTTGCCGAGCTCGGCAAATTTTCATATTTGCCGCTCACCCTTGACCCAGACCAGTAAATTGTTGCATTTATTTAGTGAAAAAGGATTCATCAAAAAAATTTTCAGATTTCAAAGGTTTTTGAGCATAACGGAAAAGATCAACAAGATAATAAAACTAAAGATTTTCAGTTATCCTTTTTGAATTTTAGAGCTATATAGAAAAATTGGATAATCAAAAAACAGGCAGGGTTCGACAACTGTGGCCAAGTTTTTTAGAATTGCTGAGCCCCCCCACCTGCATTTTTTCCGAAGTAACATCAAAACTGAATGATTCGTTATAATACGGATTCAACGTCTTCATCTTGATTGTCGTCTTTTTCTTCTCCAGTCGTTTAGTGCCCATCATCAAATATATCTTGACATACGGATCTGATAAGCCAAGCACGTCCATTTTTTTCAGATTTTTGCACTCCATTACTACCACAGACAGCTTGTTCTTGTTTGGCACGTATCTAAGGGCGAGACAAACTTCTCCAAGCCGATTTTCTGGCGGGGATTCTATTAAATCGGTTCGTTCGAGTGTTGCGGCTAGATCCACTTTTCCCAAGGGAATTGAAATTTGGCCAATCTGAAAAATTAAAAATGTTATGAAATAGTGAAATTTCTCTTTAGTGTTTTTTTTTTTGAAATTTGAACCAATGTATTTGATTGTTCATTTCGAATTCAAAGCAAAGGCAAAGGTATACGCATTGGTATGAAAAAAAAAGTTTTGGCATGTTGCCAATATTTTAATTACAAATAGTTAGAAGAAAATTACAGTTAAAAAATGTAGAACAAAAAAACTTTTTTTGGTCGACTTCCAAAATTATGAGTGGCAAAAACTGAGTAATTGTCACTTTTTGGCAACAAATAAAAAAATTTCAAAACCTTTTTTTGAAAAGTTTTATTATGATATTCGGTCATTTTGGGACCAAATGAGCGGTTTTTAACAATTTGCCTCACTGGCGCTACACCACCATAACCCTTCCCAGAATTTACAGTTACCTGGTCATGTTTTCCAAATCGATCAAAATCGAACACATTAAGAACCAAAGTTTGACCTCCAATTTCATTGAACGGAATCTTAAAATTATCTTTTCAGTATTTTTTCAATGTTGTGAATATTTCGCTAACTTACTTTAAATGTGAAACTCTCGTTAAAAACCGGATTCAACGACTTTCTCTGTACTTTTGTCTGAAGCTTCTTCTTTTTGTCGGGAAGCAGAAAAAGTTTCACGTAGGGATCCGAGGTACCACCCAGATCCATGGCAGGTAACTCTTCGGCTTGAATAATTACCACCGTGAGCTGCAAAAAAATGTTAGTTCATATTTTCTAAATCGGAAACTTGTTTTCTCTTACCGAGTTTTTATCAAAATCATAATCAAGTTTGTATTGTAGACGACCGAGGAACTTTTTCTCCTTGTCCTCGTCTTTCTTTTTGGACACTGACATACTGCAAAGAAAATCATTAGTACACCAACATAAGCTCACTGAATAATGAAAAAAGTGGCAAAGTTCAATTACAATGACTTTAAATTAGTGGTGATCAGGGGTGTGCGACAAATCTCAAAATTTGCTAACTATAAGCTCGGCTAACTTTGCAAATTTGCCGAGCTCGGCAAACTCGGCAAATTTGGCAAATTTGGAAAATTTGCCGTACATAACAAAATCGTAAAAATTCAATATTTTTAGCGAACAATTTTTCGGTGTGTGCGGCAAATCTCAAAATTTGCTGAGCTCGGCAAATTTGGCAAACCTCTTTTTTCAATATTTGCCGAGCTCGGCAAACTCGGCAATTTCGGCAAATTTGCCGCATACCCTTGTTGGTGATGTGAAATGCACAATATATTCACCACTAATAAAAGAAAAAACAAAACAAAACTGTGGGATTCACAAAGTTTGTTTAATCACTTCCTGGCGCAGTACTGCACTAACATTGTGAAGTCACAAGCCTCACTATTTAATTTATGTAGAAAAATTCAATTGAAGAAAATTGTAACAAACAAAAGTTCTGACCGTGAGAATCGCACTTATAGCCTGGAATAGCAAACAACAACAAAAAATTCATGGAATCATTTTCACTTTAACTCAACTCAAAAACCGCAAGAAATATTACAATTGGAAGATAAAAACACAAAACGAAACACAGAAACGTCAGTACTTAAAACGCATCCCACCCTTGCCCAAACAAAGGTTTTTATTTGAAAAAGAGGGTGTAAACCCTCCTGCCCGCCCATATATGTATTTTTACTCTTTTTGCTCTATTTGTGCTTCTCTCATTGACATTCCCATAAAGAATGCACTTTTTAGTCAGGGGGAGCCGCATGAGGCCGGAATAATTTTATTGGATTCGGCACAGAAGCCGATGCACGGGGGACCCGTCTCAACTTTTATTTAATTATTATTATTGGGAATATGGGTAGTATGACACTTTTTTCAAAAAAAGAAAAATAAGGTAGTGTTTGTTCCAAAGAGCCATTATGCGGGCGTGGCTAAATAATGTTGGGACATTTGAAATTTGATTTTGAATTATAATAAAATCAAATTTACGTATCCGTATGTAAAATCGTTAAACAAAAGCTGTGTGACGTCATGGCCAAAGAGCAGCCGACATCAATCGAGGTCCGCATATCTCACGCGGTGTCAGAGTGTCCCGTTTCGGCTTGATCTACGGGAATTGCGGGAATTCAGACGCAGGCTTCCCCACTGATTTTGAAAGATCGTGCAGACGTCACATTTTTCAGGGGAAAAAATTCCCACATTTCTTGTAGATCAAACTGTAATGGGACGTGCCTGACACCGCGTGATATCTTACAGTGCCGACAAATTTTATATTCATTTCAGGTGCCCCACGTTTGAACCGGTGTAATTTTTTTCCAGATGAAATCTAATTAAATATTATTAACGATAAAAAATAAGAAAATCAGTTATAGGCTAGATTTTTCATTTGAAAACCGTGATTAACTACACTACTTTCCAAGTTATAGCACGTTAGGAAAGAATTATCAAAAAAAAATCCCATTTCTTGATTTTTTGTGGTTTTGTATTGAAACTTCTTGTATTAATCGAAATAGTTTTTTTTCGCAATATTTTTACTAAAATTGCAAATCAAAGGTAGAAATCTAATAACTGATTTTCTAGCAAAATAATCACAGAAACTAATTATCGGTTTCCACTGAAACTTTTTAAGATGAAAAGCACATTGCTTCATATACGTATTTGCAACACGTATCATCTCACCGGAGCTCAACAACAACGATGGAAAAAAAGAACTAGATGTGGAAAGAGACCCCACTACTTCTACTCGTATTTCTCTGAAATTTCTAATGAGCAGGCATGGGGAAGTTACATTACACGGTGGAAATGAGAATGCATAACTGAGTTAATGAATAGTAAAAACTTCGTCAACGGGGAGTTTTGGCGCGAGACTGGACGTGCATTGTGTTGAAAATGGAATGAGAAATTCGGGATGTATATATGTATGTATGTATTAAAAGTTGAGTAGAGTCGTTTGTGGATTTTGCATTAATAATTTTTTCAAAAATGTTATGATTTTTTTTTCTAGTTCTGCAAAAAAGCTCAAATAAAAAACTTTTTGCAAATTTTTTCATGCTCAAAATTTTTTTTTTCCACAACCATATTATTTTCAAAGTTGCCACATGGTATCACAAACATGAGTAAAACAACGAATTCACAGGATTTCAAACACACATTTCCAATTCGTACTTATTTTTATAGTACAATGAAATCAACAAGATTCACCAATTTCACTGCAAACAAAACTTTACATTTCGGCACAATTTTACCAATTTCTCACATCAACTCTCAAAATAAATCAAACACACTCCAATACGTTCATATTATAGTTTTACACAATTTACCTGAAATCAGTGTCAGACATGGCTTTTTCTAGTTTGAGCCTGATAGAAAAACTTCAGCCCAAATTCTGAAAATTAATAAAAATGAGAATGTCGAAAAATTCAGCTACGATTAAAATACACAATTTAATTATTTAAACGAGTGTTTCAAAATTCAAAAACACTTTGAAATAACAAAATATTAACAACTTAACTCAGAACGTAACAGCCGACATCTAACGGGTTTGTTTTTGAAAGAATTGAAGTTACAGTTAAAAAACAAGCAGGATGAAAATTTTTACAAGATAAATTCGTGGGAATTATGGTACCTGAAAAATGTACCTATGTCGTATTTTATCTGAATTTAATTGCGGGTGTTCAATGATTGACCTGCCTGCCGGTACCTATTCGTCTACATTTTGGCTCGACGAGCTTAGGTTTCTATTAAAACAGACGGATTAAAATATTATGAAATCATAACATTCTTGATCTTCATTTACGTTACATTCCTGCAACGGAATAATGTTTTGCCTTCATTTAATTAACGATGCTTCAGTGCTCTTTCTGATGTATTCAACTGGACCCTATTAGTTATTCAAATAATTTTTCTGAGAAAAATTGCAAAAGATTCACATAATCTCAAAATCGAAAACCCAAAAGCGTTCGACGAAAAAAAAAATTTAGCTGATCACCATGAAGTTCCGGAAAAGACGAATTGAGAAAAGAGCAACCCGCGTATGTTTTTGGCAGCAGAAGAGTGAGGAGCTGTCCGTCAAGGGAGCATCTATCTATTCAAACCACTAATGTGAGCTCAGCAATGCGTAAATACTTCGTTAGAAAGAAAACGGGCGGCCCAAAAAAAAAAAAAGAAAACGGGGGAGAAAATAGGAGGAAGAAAGAAGATGAGTGAGCAAAAATTGAGTGAGCACGCGCAACACTACAAAGAAAATGAACAAAAAAAAACGAAGATTTTTTGAAAATCGAGAAAGGAATTCAAAAATTCCCAAGAGTAGTTCAGAGACCGAGTTTTAATTTTTTTTTTTCGAGGTGAAGTAGTGCCCGCTAAAGAGCATGCTCCAAGGCTTTTTGAATTTCCCGCCAAAAATTTTTCTCAGAAAATTTAAATTCCCAAGTTTTCTCCGAAATTTTCAAATTTCCCACCAAAATATTTTATTTGAAAATTTAAATTTCCCACCAAAAAAATTTTATCAGAAAGCTTAAATTTTCTACCAAAATATTTTCTGATTGTGAGAATATTTAAATTTCCCGCCAAAATATTTTTTTCAAAAAATGTAAATTTCCCGCCAATTGTTGTTGTAATTTTTGTGCCTGTGCGTTGAACCGTTAAATTTTGCAACTCAAATCAAACAGTGAGTTTAATACAAGATTCAATTATCAAAAAAAAGAAAAAAGCACCTGCGTGATTTGAAAATTTTGAATATCAGTTTTTGAAAAGTTGCCTGAATTTATTTATTTTTCAAGGAAAAAGAAATAACGTGGAACCGAAAAAAAACTACATATTTCAAGAAACAAAGCATAACCACCCCTTTCTCGACGTCAAAATGAAGAAAAAAAGGAAATGCATAAAATCTATGCACGAACTAGGTTTACAATAATGGGCGATAAAACGACGATAAAGTTTTTTTTTTCGATATTTCAAGATTTTCAAAATTTGAACGTTTTCAGAAAATCAAAAACTGAAGAGCAGGTTTTATGCCAGAAAACAGATTTCATAGCGTTTAGAAATATTTTTAATTGATTATTTTTCTAATAAAGACAACTGCTACTATACTGAAATTCCAATCTGAAAATGTTCAGTGCATTTTTTGTCGACAAATTTGGCAAACCGGCAAATTGCCGGTTTGCCCATTTGCCGGAAATTTTCATATTTGACAAATTGCCGATTTGCCGATTTTCCGGAAAAAAACATTGTTTTTTCCCCTTTTCATTAATATTTTCAAAATATATGTAGGAGCATCATAGGATGCGTACAATTTTACCGATTGAAAATGAAATTCAGAGATTTCCAAAAAAAGTGCAAACCCACAATGTTATTGAAAATTGTCATCAATTTCTAAATTTCAACAAAAGCTATAGTAAAAACGAAAATATGTCAAAAACAGACTAGAAAGCCTACTGTTAATCCTGGCAGTGACTTCTCTTTTAAAAAGCGGAGAGAAAAAAATTGTGGAGAGCTTGAAAGGGGAGAGCGCTCAAAATTGAATCGTTGTCCTATACAAGAAAAGAAGAAGAAGAAGAAGAAAAGAAAAAAGGGATGAGTTCTTTTCATGACAGCTAAAACGAACTTGTCAAGTGTGAAGGGGGGTCGGGGGATAGGATTTTTTAAGACGAGAAAAATAGGGGTAGAAGTCCAAAAAAAAACCGGAAAAAAACACAACAAAAATTTTCATTTTGAAACGTCCGAAAGACACGTTTCCCCGTCTTTCATTTTCATGTTGCTTCCTCTTTTTTATGTGCATGTGAATAGAAGTCGTCGTTGAGCAGTAGCCAGGAAAAAGACTACTGGAATATGTGAGCGTGTCAGACGGAATCGATAGGAGCACGAGGCTTGAAGACGTGAGACGCAGCGGGGAAAACGAAAAATGAAAAAGGTGGTGGCTCTTTGGATAATGCTTGGGGGCATTGTATCACGTGAATGATGCTATGTTACATTGCTAGATTGGATTAAAGAGAAAACTTCATACATACTCAATTTTTAATCGGATCATTTAGTTTGAGAAATTAGAAGTTAGTAAGGAGTCTGCAAGTTAGATTTAATATTGTATTCATTAATAGGTTCCCGAAAGCTTCTGGAATTTTAATCTTTAATTTTGCAGAATATTATTGGCACTAATATCAGTGACCACGATTGTTTTAAAGGTGGAGTAGCGTCAGTGGGGTTTTCCAATTTTGTGTAAACATACTTATAATGATCCAAAATACCCGAATATCATAATAAAACATGTAGCATGTTCCGACCCCTACAATATTTTAATACAATTTTTTTAAAGTATAAAAAATGTAGAAAAGAAAACAAATTTTTAGATCGACTTCCAGAATTATGAGTGGCAAAAACTGAGTAGTTGTCACTTTTTGACCGTAAATAAAAAAATTTCAAAAAAATTTTGAAAAGTTTTATTAAGATATTCGGTCATTTTGACACCATAGGAGTGGTTTTTAACAATTTCCCCACCGGCGCTACTCCACCTTCAAATACAAACAATGCATTGAATTTTGAAAAACGCGAATCATAAAAAACAACAACTTTTTTGGTCGACTTCTGAAATAATGATAGTTGAAAACCGAGGCTAAAAAGTTCATTCTTGACTATTTTTTGAAGTCTAAAAGTTATAATGTTCTCCTTTTTACAACAATTCTAAAAATGTAATTTTCATTTGTCAACTCTTACTATGAACAAAGTTATAGCGCTTTGAAGTTTTATAAGTCTCAGAAAATCGCCTTATTTGAATTATCAACCATATAGTGCACGTCGTGTCAGACTGTCTCATTACAGTTTGATCTACAAAAAATGCGGGAATTTTTTCCCATAAAAATGGTGACGTCAGCACGCTTTTAACCATGCGAAATCAGATGAGATGTCTGCGTCTCCCCTCCCGCATTTTTTAAAGATTAAAGCGAAATTGTATTTTCTGACTCCACGTGATAATGGAGATAATCTGCTAGTCGGCACATCGCCACCCCACCATAAAACCCTCAAACATATTGTCTGTGCACAAAATATTCTTGCCTCTGGCAACCAACCTTCATTGGTTAAATTAAATTTTGTATCAGAAATTTGATTTTACGTTTTTGAGTTTAAAAAAATCAATTTTTATTTTTGATTATAATTTTCTGAGGCTGCCCTTATAAGTCCACAAAACCTAAATTTTAGCAATTTCTTTTAATTTTAAGTTTTCGAAACGCAACAAAAAGCCGGAGACAAAAAAAAAGAGTTCTGTCAAAACTCCAAAAATTATTCAACAAAAACAATGGCAAAAGAGTGAGCATAAACGGTGGTGCATAAGTGGATTGGTGAATGGGGGCTGCCAATTTTAATAATATTCATCGTATTCTGGCATATCCATTCAGTCAACACAACGAAAAAAAACAAGCAATTGGTATGTATCTCTGCCTCGCACACAAGAATTTCCCTTTTTTATGCATTTGGACATACAAATAAACCAATTTCATTCAATTTCTCTTCTCCATTTTTTTGGATTTTTTCGGGAGTGAGAATGAAGAAGAAGAAGAAAAAATTGGAGCTAGAGAAGTGTCGGAAGCATTGATTGAGATGCATCGCCTCATTTCGAGTTTTTTTTTATTCAAGACGAGGGCGGCAAGAGCAAGCAAACGGAAGATCAGACAGCTTGTCTGGGAGAGAGAGAGAGAGGGTGGAATGGGTCAGAGATTTGGAAAAGTTGGTTTTTGACTTTTGGGTCAGTTTTTCAAGAGCGGAAAAAAAGTAATCAAATACAGAAGTTTCAACTAGGGCTCCCATGGAAGGCAGGCGCCACACGCCTGCCTCCAGCCTGCCCGCTTCTTGCCTCATTTCTGCGTTCCGGCGTGAAATCAAAGGCTTGGTTTTAGCCCCACGTAGTGCAGCGGCCGACATTTTTTGGGTCCAGCGCCGCACTATACAGAAGGCGCGGATCGGGGCGCCAGGTAGGCGGAGGTCGCCGCAAGGTAGGTGTTTTGGCGCCTGTCCTAGGTTATATTGGCAGCAAGGAAATTGTGCAAAACCGATTGTGGTGCTAAATTCAAATTTTTTGAGAAAACATTTTGGCGGGAAATTCAAATTCTGACAAAGAATTTTAGCGGAAAATTCAAATTTTCTGAGAAATAAATTTGACGGAAAATTCAAATTTTCTAAGAAAAAATTTTGGCGGAAAATTCAAATTTTCTGAGAAATTATTTTGGTGGGAAATTCAAATTTTTTGAAAAATAATTTTGGCGGGAAATTCAAATTTTCTGAGAAAAAATGATGGCGCGAAATTCAAAATTTCTGAGAAATAATTTTGGCGGGAAGTTCAAAATTTCTGAGAGATAATTATGGCGGGAAATTCGAATTTTCTGAGAAAAAAATTGCTAAAATGCCTAAAACTTGATGCATTTCTTCATTTATCGCATATTGTAATTTCGGCTGAATAATCTTGGTTATTGGAAAATGGAAGAAATTTTTTGCTTTTTCCAAATTGTGAAATTGAGCTCGTTTAGGAAAAGGAAATTAGGAGCATAAATTTGATTTCGTTCGTAGAAAAAACCTCATTAGAAAACCATGAATTTCGATCATTTGTCAGTATTTCAAAGGGTAGATATAGATTTTGAAAACGTGGGCTATAAAGTCATTTCAAGAATAAAATGAAACAAATCCGAATGTCATGGCGTTTTGGGAGGGATTAAGCGATGAAATATGGTTAGGGATTATCCGTGAGAACTCTTTTCCCCCATTCTTCAGTTTAGTTTCAATATCTTTATTGTTAGAGATAAGTCTGCCGTGATAAAAAAATGTACCTACGTGCCTACCTTATGCCTACATGTCGTACCTATTTGCTTTTGATTTGTTTATTTTATAGGCATAGGCAACAGACATACAAGCTTTTTCGGGCCTGTATTTTGAAACTAAAAAATTTCGCCAAAAAAAAACATTCGACGCCGTTGGTTTCAAAAACAAGCCAACGGGAGATATTAAGTATGGAGTGGTGTGTGAAAAATAGGCAAGTGACACGAAATCCGATACGTTTTCGGTTTTCCCATGTTTCCAAAAACGGAATGGGGTCGCGCAGACCCTATTCTCCCTGTGACCGCGAGCCAGATCCTGGCTGTCGTTAGGTAGACATGAAGTAGGCACGTAGGTGAAGGGAGTAGGTATATGTATCGTAGTTAATATTTTCGAAACTATATAGTCCATATAGACTCACTCGTGAATTTAAAGGCACATGCTAGTTTTTCGGTGGGTCTTCTCACAATTTTTAATTTATTTAAAAAAATAAACCTGAAAATTCTTGTGAACGTGGCGTGTCTGGTATACCCATGGGTATATAAGAGATTTTTATAGCGTGCCAACCAACATGCAATTCTAATAAAATAATAAGCATTCCTGCTTTTTTGAATTCTAAAATATTATGGACATGACGATTTTTTCCGGCAAATAGGCACATTGCCGGAATTGAAAATTTGCGGCAAATCGGCAACATGGCAAACTGCCGGAATTGAAAATTTTTCGGCAAACCGGCAATTTGGTACATTGCCGGAATTGAAAAATTCCGGCAAATGGCCGGAATCGAAAATTTCCGGCAAACCGGCAAACTGCCAGAACTGAAAATTTCCGTTAAATTGGCAAGTCGGCAAATTGCCAGAATTGAAAATTTCCGGCAAATCGGCAAGTCGGCAAATTGCCAGAATTGAAAATTTCCGGCAAATCGGCAATTGCCGGAATAAAAAACTTCTGGCAAATTGTTAATATGCCGGAATTGAAAATTTACGGCAAATCAGCAAATTGTCACATTGCCGGAATCGAAAATTTCCGGCAAATCGGCATATCGCCGGAATTGAAAAATTCCAGCAAATTGGCAAATCGGCATATCGCCTTAATTGAAAATTTCCGGCAAATCAGCAAATTGCCAGAATTGAAAATTTCCGGTAAATTGGCAAGTCGGCAAATTGCCAGAATTGAAAATTTCCGGTAAATTGGCAAGTCGGCAAATTGCCAGAATTGAAAATTTCCGGTAAATTGGCAAGTCGGCAAATTGCCAGAATTGAAAATTTCCGGCTAATCGTTGATACGACGGAATCGAAAATTTCTGGCAAACCGTTATTATAGCGGAATTTTAAAAAAATCTGCAGATTGTCGATTTGCCGAAAATGTTCTACACATTGTGGCTTTGCAAATTTTTTCTGGAACTTTTTTATACATTTCAATTTTGAAAGGCAAAATAATAATTCCGGCAAACCGGCAAACCGGCAATTTGCCGATTTGCGGAACTTGGTTTTTATTGAGAAACTATAAAAAATCGATGAAAATTTGAAAATTCCACACCAACAAAAGTTTGAAATTACAGTACCCTTTAAAGGCGCACACCTGTTAGCATTCAGCAAAACAACGAAAATTGGCATTAGAGCGCACATGCATTTTTTTTCAAATTTAACATATATTATTCAGAAAATGACTTTTATTCTACAAAAAAGACTTCACAAATGCTAGTCTAGTGAAAACTTACGAAAACATGGCGCACCGTCGTCGTTTTAATTCTCCCGCTCAAAGCCAATAAGTCGTCGTTCCGCAGAGCAGCAGTAAAATCTAAATTCATTTGAAAATTGAATTTAAGAAAAATTTTTTCTATTGCCAGACAACAAAAACACAGAAATTTCGTATAATCGAAGAAGAAAAAACGAGAGAAAATTGTTTGTGTGCTGGAATGAAGCGAGCACCTCGATTAATTAGAAAAGAAAAATAAACGACGATACGGGGTAGTGGTGAATCCAGTGGGGAGCAGCAGAAACAGCAAATAAATATCAACTAGAGCTCTTCTTCGCCTAATGATTCTGGCCAATTGGAAGAGCACACACACACACACACACACACACACACACACACACACACACACACACACACACACACACACACACACACACACACACACACACACGCTTGCTCATGAATTATTCTACTACTACCCTGCGGCGAAGTTTGCGCCAAAACTACGGTACCCGGTCTCGACACGACAAATTTCGAAAAAGGTGTGCGCCTTTGCGCCTTTAAGGATTACTGTAGCTTCAAACATTTTTTAATTTTCCATCGATTTTTTTTATCGATTTTTTAGTAGTCTTCCTACAAAAACACAATTACTGATTTTTGCATAGATTGTTTAGTATTACCGGAACACGATATTATGAGAATGCATTTTGCGCAACACATTTGACGCACAAAATATCTGATAGCGAAAACTACAAAAATTCTTTAAATGACTACTGTAGCGCGTGTGTCGATTTACGGGCTCGATTTGCGAAATTTTCGAATTAAAAAATCGATCTCGTGTAGTTTTCGCTACGAGATATTTTGCGCGTCAAATATGTTGTGCAATACGCATTCTCAGAATTTTGTGTTTCCGTAATATGAAAAATGTTTCAGGCTTTTTAAAAATAAATAAATGAATTTTTATCGATTTTTTATAGATTTCTTCACGGTTTGAATAAAAAACTGTAGGTTTTGTAATAAGCAAATATATTTTCAACGAAAAAATATGAAAAATCTATGTTTGAAGCTACAGTACTCTTTAAAGGCGCACACATTTTTCCAATTATCAAATAATTGTCGTGTCGAGACCGCGTACCGTACTTTTGACCCAAAAAATCGCACATTGTTGCGTCATGGTAATAGTGATTGTTACGAGAACACAAAATTCTGAGAATGCGTATTGCGGAACACATTTGACGCGCAAAATATCTCGCAGCGAAAACTACAGTAATTTGTTAAATGACTGCTGGTGTCGATTTACGGGCTTGATTTTCGAAATTTCAAAATGTTCAAATTTCAAAAATCGAGCCCGTAAATCGACACAAGCTCTATCGTAGTCATTCAAAGAGTTACTGTAGTTTTCGCTACGAGATGTTTTGCGCGTCAAATATGTTGTGCAATACGCATTCTCAGAATGTTGTGTTTCCGTTATATATAACTGTATGTTTTTTTTTTTTTTAATTTAGGTTTTCAATTTTTAAATGAATTTTCAACGAAATTTCGGAAAATCGATGAAAATTTTTGTTTAAAAAAGTGCATGCTTTCTAATAAATATATATATTTCCAGCTGAAAACTTTAAAAAATTGATGGGAATTCCGTAGTATTCACCGTAAGTTTGAAGCTACAGTACTCTTTAAAGACACACACCTTTTAACAAATATTTGTCGTGTCGAGACCACTTACCGTACTTTTCCCCCAAAAACCGCAATAACTAGTTTTTTAGATTAAAATTCAAGATTTTTTTTTTTAAAAGCATACTTCTACGAGGACAAAATGTTAGCTATGCTACAGCTTCATGATTAAAAATTCTTCAGACTTTTCGATTTCATGATAACCTGACTTCCGATGCTTTAATGCAGGAAGAGCCGCCTAAAAGCTTCTGGTTTTTGACCAAAGATTTGAGAATATTAAAGACAAGTGCACCATCTTATTTGGTTGGAATTGTTGAAATTCGCAACGTCATCATTGAAGTTAAGCGATGGGTAAAGTAAAGCACAATAGTAATAATAATGGTGGTGGTGTTGATGAATGATATTACATAAGGAGCAACACAAAAAATGGAGAGAAAAAATTGCGGGAAATTCAGAGAAAATACGAAAAAAAATAGGGAGTTTTCAGTGGAAA
Organism: Caenorhabditis elegans; assembly: GCF_000002985.6. Classification (NCBI taxonomy): domain Eukaryota; kingdom Metazoa; phylum Nematoda; class Chromadorea; order Rhabditida; family Rhabditidae; genus Caenorhabditis; species Caenorhabditis elegans. The sequence goes on from NC_003283.11 coordinate 1,373,075, forward strand.
TTGGAATGAAAATGAAGGATGGAATGAGAGGAAGGGGGGGGGGGGGGGATCGCGATTTTTCCCGGTGCCAAAGCCGTTTTCAAAAAACCCAAGAAAATGCGCGTGCCAGCTGCAAAAAAAGGAACGAAATTCAGGCAGCACAGCAAGCACGAGAGGGAGAATTCTAATTTCAATTCTAATTCTATGGAGATGTGAGACGGGGATGGCACCAGAAAAACCCAAATACTAATGGAAATATGTTGGGCAGCTGCCTGCCGGCAGAACTGAAAGTCAGAAGTTCGTCTAGTTAGAATGCCAAACTGAAAAACATCTAAAAGACGCAGCATATCTGACTTATAACACATGGTAGGGGGAACAAAAAATGCGAGATTTCAAGTACTTGAGACGTCTGGGGAGACACGGAGAAAATGGAGGGTGATGAGGATCATAGAATTGAGACAAAAATAGAAGGGGGGAAAAAATGTAGCGACCCATAATTCATGAAAAAAAAACACGCAAGAATTCAATTTTTTTTTTAGAAATGTTGTGCAGCAGCAGCAGCAGCAGCAGCATCGTTCGTCGAGACCCGTGAAGTTGTTGGAGTGGCAGTTGGAGTGCTGAGCGCCGAGTCCGAGGTGGATTCAGAGAACGCGGCATTCCGAAGATCCGAGACATCCGAAAAACGATCCGACGATGATTGGTGTGTATCATTGCTGCTTCGGAGTGATGATTGTGACATTGCAGACAATCGACCGCTCATCGATGTTTCGACGCGTTGCGAATGTTCGATTTCCTGGAAAAAATATTGGTTTTTTTCACATTTTTTCGCGCTCGCTCCATTGGCAATCGAAGGTCGTGTACTCCACACGGACAAATACATTTAATTTCACAACAACAAAATCGAGCCGCGACGCGACGCGACACGCAACGCGCCGTAAATCTACCCCGGCCGTGCGTGGTGCGTGGCCGAGTCAAAATCGCCTAGTTCGGCTTTTTCCACTAAATTACCTGGAAATGATTGACTCTGGATCGTACCAAACCGCAATTGTTACTCCGTAGAATTGCAACTGAAGGACGAGATTCAACTGACGTTTTCCTGGTTGGCAGCGCCTGAATTTGGTTTTTATTTGCAGAAAAAAAACAATAACTACAATATTACGGGAACACAAAATCCTGAGAATGCGTATAGAACAACATATTTGACGCGCAAAATATCTCGTAGCGAAAACTACAGTAATCCTTTAAATGACTACTACTACTGTAGCGTTTGTGTCGATGTACGGCCTCGATTTTACGAAATTATGTTCTTTTCGAATTTTGATTCATTTCAAATTTCGATTTCATTCAATTTTCGTTCGTTTTTTTTTTTCCGAATTTTTTTGTCATTTTTGTGCTTATTTTTAATATCGATTAATAAATTATTATAATTGAAAAACGACAAATATTGGCTTCATTTTGATGAGGAAACTCCTACAAACGTATATTTCACAACATTTCCCGCCCATTGCAGGTTTTTTTTCCAGATGAAACCCGGCAATAGACGGGAAATAATGTAAAAATACGTTTGTATGAGTTTCCTCATCAAAATGAAGCCAATATTTGTCGTTTTTCAATTATAATAATAATATAATTTATTAATCGATAAAATATTAAAAATAAGCACAAAATTGAAAAAAAAATCCAAAAAAAAAAAAACGAAGGAAAATTTTGAATATCAGTGTCAAAATTCGAAAAGAACTCAATTTCAGAAAATCGAGCCCGTAAATCGGCAGTCATTTAAAGGATTACTGTAGCTTTCGCAACTTACAAACTCATCAGTCGCCGATCTCAACGCATTTGTGTATTTTCCAAACTCGAAGTAATCAGTGGATGATCTTGGCGACAGCTGATTCGACGAAGATCCTTGAGCTGCTGGTGGTGCCGATCTCAATGCTGTCGGAGTTTCATCGATGCTCTTCGTTTCTCGAAGATTCGCTCGATTCGGCACCGAAAGCGTCGTCGACTTTGATGAGTGAGTGGCTTGCCGGGCAAGCAGCGGAGACACTTTTTTCTTCGGCGGCATCGGCAATTGCGGAAGCTTGAACTGTGTCTCATCTGGTACCCCAGCAGCAGCAGCAGCAGTGGAAGCAGTGGCAGGAAGCTCGAATCCATTGTCGATCGTCACAGATCGAATAGGCAGCTTCGGCGAGAACGGATTCGACACGCGTGGATGTGATGGAGGAGTTGGAGGCCGTCGTGCATGGCCGCCCGATATCGAGATTCGTTTCATCTCGCTGACAGCATCCAACGAGACTTTCGAGGTTCTTTGCGGAGTAAGATGGGGTGGCGAGTGTGGAGGGATCGGCGGCGGCGGCAGAGGTGTAGATCGCTCAATTTTGACGGCCAATGGAGAAAGTGTGTGTGATTTTGGAGTGAGATGATTGGTTCTGAAAAATAGGTATTGTTTCCAGAAAATAAGATGAAAATTGAGATTTTTCAAATTAAAAAAAAATCGTATAAAATTTAGAAATGAAAAAAAAAATTTTAAAACTATGATACTTGGTCATTGGCGCTACTCCACCTTGCTTTATTGCTTTATTGGACTCAAAATTGTCTGAAAACACCGAATTTCATAGTGATACTTCTTGAAAACTTCTCAAAAAAAAGTTATGACGGCTCAAAGTTCGGCAAAATAAGGCCCATTTTCAGCTAAAATCAAAATGTTTCCCAACTTCTAGGTGTCACAACGCCTGGAACTTAATTTTCATTTATTCACCACATTTTAATAAATATTGTGGTCTTTGGCGTTAGGCGTTTATTCGCTGATTTAAGTACTTTTATGGTCTTTGGGGCCCAAAATGTAACGTTAAATTGTGCCCCAAAGACCATAAATGTACTTAAAACAACGAATAAACGCTTAATCAAAGGCCACAATATTTATTAAAAAGTGACAAATAAATAAAAATTAGGTTCCAGACGTTGCAACACCGAGAAGTTGGAAAACATTTTGATTTTAGCGGAAAATGGGGCTTATTTTGCCGCTGAACTTTGAGCCGTCATAACTTTTTTTTTTGAGAACTTTTCAAGAAGTATCACTATGAAATTCGGTGTTTTCAGACAATTTTGAGTCCAATAAAGCAATAAAGCAAGGTGGAGTAGCGCCAATGACCAAGTATTATAGTTAAAAAAATTTTTTTTTTTTAATTTCTAAATTTTATACGATTTTTTTTAATTGAAAATTGGAAAAATCTCAATTTTCATCTTATTTTTCACCGATTTTGCATGTCTCCAGTTCGATTTTAACTGAAATTTGGAGAAAAATGTCAATATAAATGCACATTTTCAACTGTAAACATCATCAACTGTACAAGCGTAAAAAGTTGCATTTTAATCGAAAATATCCATTTATTTCGACATTTTCTCCAAATTTCCACTAAAATTAAGCTGAAAACATGAAAAATTGGGGAAAAATAAGCAAAAAAAAAAGGTTTAATTCGATGCAAATTGAGATTTTTTAATTTTTCAACAAAAAAAAAGGTCACTGCTGCTGCTCAAACGAATCCCCCAACCTAGGAGACGATGTGATCACTTGCGAAGGCGGCGAGTTGTTCGTTATCGTCACATGCTTCAACAGCGGCGACATCAGGGAGCCCGAGTCTCGCCGAACGTCGGATGATGGCATGTCGAGCGGAGATTCTGTGGCTTTCGAGTATGAGAGACGAGCTCGGCTCTGCCGTCGCGACAGGCTAGGCGTCCTCGTCACAGATATAACCTGTTTGGTTCCAACCCACGCGTGACCATTCTCGTGTGAAAGTTTCTGCAATTAATATATATATATATTTCTTTTTAAAGTTTCAAACTTTTGTTGGTGCGGAATTTTTTTAATCGATTTTTTATAGTTTCTCAATACAAAAAGGGGTGGGCGGCAATTTTCGCCGTTCTGTAAATATTTTTGTCAGCAAGTTCGGCAAATCGGCAAATTTTTCCGGTTTGCCGGTCTGCCGGAAATTTTTGATTCCGGCACATTGCCGATTTGCCGGAAATTTTCAATTTTGTTATATTAACGATTTGCCGGAAATTTTCAATTCCAGCAATTTGCCGATTTTCTTGAAATTTTAAATTCCGTCACCTTGTCAATTTGCTAGAAATTTTCAATTCCGGCAATTTGTCAATTTGCCGGAAATTTTAAATTCCCGTAGTTTGCCGATTTGCCAGAAATTTTGAATTCCGTTTATTAACGATTTGCAGGAAATTTTCAATTCCGGCAATGTGCCAATTTGCCGGACATTTTCAATTTTGTTATATTAACGATTTGCCGGAAATTTTCGATTCCGGCAATTTGCCAATTTTCCCGAAATTTTCAATTCCAGCAATTTGCCGATTTTCTTGAAATTTTCAATTCCGGCAACTTGTCAATTTGCTAGAAATTTTCAATTCAGGCAATTTGTCAATTTGTCGGAAATTTTAAATTCCCGTAGTTTGCCGATTTGCCAGAAATTTTCTATTCCGTTATATCAACGATTTGCCGGAAATTTAAAATTCCAGCAATTTGCCGATTTGCCCGGAAATTTTCAATTCCGTTATATTAACGATTTGCCGGAAATTTTCAATTCCGGCAATGTGCTGATTTGCCGGAAATTTCCAATTCCGACAATTTGCCGATTTGCCGGGAATTTTCAATTCCAGCAATTTGTCATTTTGCCGGAAATTTTCAATTTCAACAATTTGCCGATTTTCGTGAAATTTTCAATTCCGGCAATGTGCCAATTTGCCGGAATTTTTCAATTAATAGATATTATTTACCGTCGGCGTATCCATCACCATTGGCGACGTTGCCATGTCACAGAATTGCTTCATCCTCTTCACATCGTTCAAATCCTTTCTCAACACGACTTTCGGCGTGTTTTTTGGCGTCGTCGTCGTGTGTGGCGACGACTCTTCTTTCAACACATCCATCGCCACCAGTGGATCTGCTTTCAGCACATCCGTCGTCGATTCCACAGCCATCATCGATCCATTGAGCACCATCATACTTTCCGTGCTGATATTTCTCATCGCGGTGGTGGTGGTGGTGGCGGCCTTGTTCTTCCTTCCCGCTCGCCGTGACCTCGCTTCCAGTGCCTTCTGCTCCAGCAGCCACTCCGAATGATCCACATTGTTCGTTGCATCCAGGGTGTCATCAGTCGTCTCCTCGCAGTCCGCCTGATTCTCCTTCTCCTCCAGCGATGAGCCGCCATCTTTTCGATGTGGCAGGCCGGCGCCCACAGTGTTCGGCCGATTTCTGCGGAGCCTATTGTTGTTGATGGGAGCCGTGTGACGTCGGTTTGTGAGCTTAGAGGACCTCGACTTCTCGCCCAATATCACTGTATTGCGTTTCTGGATTTTACATTCTCGCTCACGTTGATGCTCGGATATGAGAAATTCTGAAAATTATTGCATAAATTATCTATTTATTGAAAAAAAAGGCCCATTTCGCTTTGATCTACGAAAAATGCGGGAGAAGAGACGCGCGCAGACATCTCATCTGATTTTGTATGGTTAAGAGCGTTCTGACGTCACAATTTTTCTGGGCGAAAAATTCCCGCATTTTTTGTAGATCAAACACTGCAATGAGACTTTTTGACACCACGTGTTAATTATTAATTATATTACCGGTACAGAGAGTGTAGATAGTTAGAGAGTGACAGACATCCGGAACCCAAAGGGGCGGGGCGCGCGGAAGAGACGATTTGTGTCGATTTACGAAATGATGGCAACGAGGAAAATTTCGTAAATCGACACAAATCGTCTCTTCCGCGCGCCCCGCCCCATTGGGTCCCGGATGTCTGTCACTCTCTAACTATCTACACTCTCTGTACCGGTATTATCACTACAACTTTTCTCGGTACGAGGGACGAGGCAATGCGGTTTCTAGGCCATGGCCGAGGATCCAACAAGATCTACCGGCAATTCATTTTTCTTCCTTTTCCACGTGTTTTCTTTTGTTTTTCACCGATTTTTTCCGTTTTTTTCTTATTAAAATTATTTAAAAAATTAAATAAAAATTTTTTGCAGATGCTAAAACAATTTCCAAGTGAAAAAAATTGTGTTTTCAGTCGGCCGGTAGCGGTGAAAGTGGTCAATGTAATATGATGGATTACAGGAATACCAAAACTCAAACTTTTTCCTAAACATGGTATATATGCTGCTTAGATGCTGAAACTACCTGATTTTCATAACGAGACCGCTGAAAAAGTGTTGAGATTTTCAAAATTCAACTTTTTTGGTGAAAAAGGCAAGATTTTCGCACAAAATGTTGAATTTTGAAAACCTCAAAACTTTTTCAGCGGTCTCGTTATGAAAATCAGGTAGTTTCAGCATCTAAGCAGCATTTATATCATATTTCGGAAAAAAGTTCAGTTTTGGTTTTCCCGTAATCCATCCTATTACATCGGCCACTTTCACCGCTACTTGCCGACTGAAAACACAATTTTTTCACTTGGAAATTGTTTTAGCATCTGCAAAAAATATTTATTTAATTTTTTAACATTAATTTTAATAAGAAAAAACGGAAAAAATCGGTGCCGTTAAATCTTGTCGGATCCTCGGTCAAGACCTAGAACCCGCATTTCCTCGTCCCTCGTCCAAAAAAAAAGTTGTTGCAGTGAGATCTAATTTCTCACCTGCAACACTCATCTGCTCATTGGACACCCGTTGTTTCGCAAATCGCATCGCATCGGTATTCTGATCGTTAGCCGACAGCCGTCGAAGAGCTCCACCACTGCTGGGGACAACTTGCTGCTGCTCGTGCTCAAACATTTTCGAAATCGTATTCTTTCCGCTACCACCACTTCTCGGTGCGGCGTTCGTGTTGCCTCGCCGATTCTGATGGCTTCTCGATTGTCTGCCAGACGCCGTTGATCCAGTCGACATGGTATTCGACTCGTTTCGCGCCACCTTTTTCCGATGATCCGTGTACAAATCCAGTGTGTCTGCTGTCAATGGCGGCTCGATGGCAGCAGCAGTGTGTCCAGTCATGAGTCGCTCCGGACTTGGGCTCTTGGCTCGCTTCATGTTCGACAAGCGATGTTTAAGGTCGCGGAAGCTCGGCAGAAACGATGCGGACCGCTTTTTTTTCGACTCCAGCAACTCGCCCTTCTTCCGCGAAGTCACTATTTTGTGAACAGCTTCCGAGTCTCGGCGGTGAATGGCGAGTGACGTCGACGGGCCGCCGGCTCCAGCTTCTCCTCTCTGGTGGAGCGCCGCTGCTGCTGTTTGAGCGATATTCGACGATAGACAATCCGCATCAGACGACGACGTCTCGTATCCACTGCTCATGCAACGTGGCATCGCGCTCGAGCTTCGGAGCATCGCGTTACTTGTCACGTACGGATCACGACGGACACCAATTAGATTGGCCTGAAATTGATAAGAAATTGGATTTTAAATTGTGATTTCGAATATTTTAAATGAGGACTAACGATTTTTGGACGATTTTGAACGAATTTCATCACGAAATTGATCAAAAATTCGGAAAAAAATACACTTATTCTTGCTAAAATCTCAATTTTTTGCCACTTTTCAGTGTAGCATCTGTCAGAAGTTGACTTTTTCGGAATTTTCATATTTTATTGCATATTTTAGTGGTTTATTCACTTAATTTCCTTTAAGGTACATTTAAAGGGGGAATAGAGTTTGTGGGTATTTTGATTAAATAGACTAAAACTGTTCCAAAACCACCGAATTTAATAATGTGACTTCTCAAAAAATTTCCAAAAATTTTTTATGGCCGGTAAAAATGTCGAAAAAAAGAGCCAAATTTTGCTAAAATCTGAAATTTTGCACTTTTCTTTGTCACAGCTGCTGGATTTTTGTTTTTCTGAAATTATCACTTTTTAATCCTTATTTTGGTAATTTCTCGTGAAAATTCGTTGATTTTTGGATGCCTATCGGCCTAAAATTTGTCTCAATCGACGAATTTCCGCGAGATAAATTACCAAAAGAACGATTAAAGGGTGATAATTTCAAAAAAAAAAACAAAAATCCAGCAACTGTGACAAAGAAAAGTGTGCGAAATTTCAAATTTTAGCAAAATTTGGCTCTTTTTTTTCGAAATTTTGACCGGCCATAAAAAAATTTTGAAATTTTTTTGTGAAGTCTAATTACGAAATTCGGTGGTTTTGGACCAGTTTTAGTCTATTAAGGCAAAACTCCCACAAACTCTACTCCCCCTTTAAATGTACCCTAATAAACGAAATTAAATGAGAGAAACCACTAGAATATGCAATAAAAGGTGATAATTCCAAAAAAAAAAAAAAGTCAACATCGGAGAGATGCGTGGGCAAATTTCGAGATTTTAGCTAAATTAAGTGTCATTTTTCCGAATTTTTGATCAATTTCGCCGCGATTTTTTCGTTCTTTTCAGCAAATTTTGAGCATACACGTTCAAAATCGTTAGTCCACCTAATAAATATGTGTTGAAAATTACATTAGTAATCAATAATTTAACCGCCGCCGTGTTCACACTCATATCCTGCCGCTTCTGCGCCAAAATATCCTCCTTCGAGCCACGACGGATCTGTGAAGTTTTGCGCGGATCGTGAATACCGTCACCGAAGACACTTCCGACGAGAACGATTGCCAAATTTTCAATCGACATCTTGTGCTGGTCACTGTGAGCGGCGATCTGGAAAAAGGAACCGAGTTTAAATGAAAAATTGCATTTTTCGCGCTCCATTGACAATCGCCCGCTCGGAAAGTCGTGTACTCCACACGGAGACAAATGAATCTAGTTTTACAACTAAAATCGAGCCGCGACGCGACACGCAACGCGCCGTAAAACTACCCCAAATATTGCCGAGCCAGTCGGCAAACTCTTCCATTTCAATTTATGAGAGAAGCCAGAAATGGAAGAGTTTGCCGAACTAGGCCATTTTGGCTCAGCCATATCTGGGGTAGATTCACGGCGCGTTGCGTGTCGCGTCGCGGCTCGTTTTTAGTTGTAAAACTGATGTATTTGTCCGCGTTGTCCGGCTTGTCAATGGAGCGCGAAAACGTCATGAGGAATGCCAGAATTCCGTGTCAAAAAATCAAAAAATCCACGAGTCACATACTCTGTACAGCTGTCTCATCACATATCCCAGCGTTGAAGCATGCACATCGGAGAGCAGCGGTGTCTGTTGCTCGATTGTGCGATCCTCCAAGTAGAAAATGTCTGCCATCTCGTCTCGCGTCATCAGGAAACTATCCGAAATTCTCGCTTGGCACGCTTTCTTCAGAAGTCGAGCTCGACACTCTTCTGAATCGAGCAGCGGTGGCTTCAGATCGCGAAGAAACCGCTTCACCATCGTGCAAACGTCGATAACACTGTAGTCGTTAGGAATGTCGCTCTGCCCTTTGTAGATTGCCTGTACTTCGGCGCGATTCAGCCGAACAGAGTTTCCTTCCTTGCGGAAAATCCCGTCAGTGTCCATTCCGTGCTTCGAAATGATGTTGAACGCGTGCACAATGAACTTGGGAACCTCCTTCAGACGTATTCTCGTCCAGCCGGTGCCGACGTTCACGTCCAGCGTGACATTTGTTGAGCATACCTGAAAAAATGCAATAAGTTATAGATTTTTTTGGAATGCAGGAGCTCCTAGTCCTTGCTGCGCTTCGCCTTTTTTGCCTTTCCACTGAAAATAGCTGATTTATCGAATTTTTAGCTTTAAAAAAACAATTTTCTCTGCATTTACCCACAAACCTTTTGAAACTTTTTTTGAAACTTTTTTTGTCCACTGGTGGTGAAATGGTTTGAATTTGAAGAAATCAACGGGATTTTTCACATTTTCTAAATATTTTTCTATTAAAATCGATTTTTTAAAAAAAAATCCCGTTGATTTCTTCAATTTCAAATCATTTCTCAACCAGTGGGCGAAAAGAATTTCATTTTAGTGATTTTAAATTCGATTTTAAAATATTTTCACTGTTTAACAAAAGGTTTCTTCGTAAAATGCAGAGAAAAAAATTTTCAAAGCTAAAAAATCGATAAACCTGCCATTTTCAGTGGAAAAGCCAAATACGGCTCTTTTCGGCTTAAAGGAGCGCGTGCTGCAGCAGCACAAACCTCTCCAAGAGTGTAGCTTAATTTATTGGATTTTGGTCCAGCGGCGGCGGCGCCGGCCGTCGTCGTCGAGCCTTTCCGATACACCGATGACGACGTAACGACACGAAAGTCGTTGTGTTCCATATAGTCTCGGTCAGCCTGGAGAAATAATAATTTTAGAATTGAAATATAATTACAACAACAAAAAAGTAGAGCGATACACACGTTTATTATTTTTGCAGAAATTTCGAAATGATTTAATTTCTTTGAAAATTGATATCGAAATGCAGAAAACTCAGGTTGTTCTATCTGAAAATAGCATTTATTTTTGTTAAAAAGCTTGAAAAAGTCCCGAAAAACTTTCAGAGGGCTTTTTCAGGCTTTTCAACTCGTTTTCTACATTTCTATATCATTTTAAGATCAAAAAACCTGATATAAATCAATTTAAGAGCACGGTTGAGTCGAAAAGCTCATCATTTTTCAAGAAAATACGCCAAATAGCATTAAAAATCACGGAGACGGCTTCAAAATTCGAATAGTGAGAACAGCGCGCCGAGTGAAGCGGGGGGAGAGGTCCGCAAACACCGGCACGCGAAAATGCAGAAATCCGTTTTTTTTCTCCAATTATTAATTAATTAATGCGATTTCTCATGTTCAGAGGAATAATTACTTGAAAATTGAACGTTTGTCGAAATAAATGCATAAAAGCCAAGCATGTTTAGCTAATTTCTGTGAATTTTTGTGGTTTTGAATAGAAAATAGAAAAGATTTCGGCGGGGAGATCTGTTCCGGAAGAGAGATTCTAGATTTCTCCCTTTTCTTCTGTTTCCGACACTCATAACCATCTGAACATCTGGGTGATCATCTGGGTGAAACGACATCTGCTTGGTCTCCCAGGAGGCAAAATATTTAGAAAATGGAATTATTTTAGCCGAAAACTCACCATATGTATAGTGTCGAGAACGCATGCACTTAAAGAAAGATGAGTCGTTGTTGAAATCTGAAATTTAGAATTTTAGTTGCAAAATCGATAAAATCATGGGAACTATTAAACAGTCGGAAGCGGTTAACAAGACGAGATAAGAGCGTGCTGCTGATAATCGCAAATAATATATATATTTATTAAGAATGAATATGTTTTGTGTTGTCGAGAACAATTTTTCAATTAAAAAAAAGAGAAAACCGTCATGTTTTATTGGAAAAGACGACACGTGCGATTCCAATCAGGTGCATTAAATTGATTAAAAAAATTACACAACTTATTACTTATGGAACACAAAACGCTGAGAATGCATATTTTGCAACATATTTGACGCGCAAAATATCTCGTAGCGAAAATTACAGTAACTCTTTAAATGACTACTGTAGCGCTTGTGTCGATTTACGGGCTTGATTTTCGAAATTACGAATAAATTAATATTTTTTACTTCAAAAATCAAGCCCGTCAATCGGCTACAGTAGTCTTTTAAAGAATTACTGTAGTTTTCGCTACGAGATATTTTGCGCGACAATATGCTGTGCAATACGCATTCTCGGAATTTTGTGTCCCCGTAATATGCAAAATTCAGGAGTTTGAAAAATAAATAAATGAATTTTTATCGAAAAATTATGGAAAATCGATGAAAATTCGAATTTTTATCGATTTTTTGAAGATTTCATTACGGTTTGTAAACACTGTAGGTTTTTTTAAAAAATAAACAAATTCATTTTCAACGAAAAACTATGAAAAATCGATGGAAAGTCCGCAGTAACAAAAGTTTGAAGTTACAGTACTCTTCAAAGGCGCACATATTTTTCCAATTATCAAATAAATTCGACGCGAAAAATATCTCGTAGCGAAAACTACAGTAATCCTTTAAATGACTACTACTGTAGCGCTTGTGTCGATATACAGACTCGTTTTTTGAAATTTCAAAAATCGAGCCCGTAAATCGACACAAGCGCTACAGTAGTCATTTAAAGAATTACTGTAGTTTTCGTAACGAGATATTTTGCGCGTCAAATATGTTGTGCAATACGTATTCTCAGCATTTTGTGTTCCGGTAATATGACAATATGTGCTCTAAAATGCTAGTTTTCATCGAGGCGGAAAATTGAGAATTCGTGATTCCACTGATTTCGCTCTCACCTCGTTACCCTCATTTTTCGGGTCATTAGGCTATCGTACACAAACACACACGTGGTGTCAGGCTGTCTCATTGCGGCTTGATCTACAAAAAATGCGGGAAAACACTCTTAACCATGGAAAATCAAGTGAAAAGTCTGCGTCGTCTTCTCCCACATTTCTCGAAGATCAAACCAAAATTGGGACATTTTGACACCACGTTTAAACCGAGGCGAATAAAAAATAGTGTCGAAGGACTAAATAATTGTTTTTTTTTGGCAATTTTAGAAAAATGCAAATCTTGTGACATCAGTTGCGACGTGCCTCCTACTCAATCCCAACTCCTTAGAGACGTCGTGTGGTCGGCTAAGTTGGTTCTTACTGATTTTTGGAAGCGACTTTTTTTGCAAAAATCTAGCTTCTGCAAGTGAGCAGTCTTTTTATATTGCTTCGAAAAAAAAAGAGAAAACCTGGGAAACTTAGAGTGAGAACAAAGTAGTAAATCGCGCCGTAAAACTCATTAATCTTTTTCAAAGTTCATCCATTCCGACAATCGGCGACTATTCGCCGGGCAGGCAAGCGCGAAGAAAAAACGGGATCGCTATTTGATTGTGGGAAATTTAAAATTATTAGGGGTGAGCAGCAATCGCTGGTTTGCCGGAAATTTGCCGATTTTCGACAAATTACAATGTTGCCGATTAAAATTGAAATTTTGAAATTTTGAAATTACCAAAAAAAACAAGTGCAAAACCAGAAATTTCCGGCAAATTCAGCAACTCGACAATTAGTAGGTTTGCCGATTTTAAGGAAATTTTCAATTCCGGCAAATAGCGGATTTGCCGGAAAATTTCAATTCCGGCAAAATGTGGATTTGCCGGAAAGTTTTAATTACGGCATCTTGCAGATTTGCCGGAAAATTTAAATTCCGGCATATTGAGGATTTGCCGAACATTTTAAATTCCGGCATATTGCGAATTTGCCGGAAATTTTCAATTCCCGCAGTTTGCCGAATCGCCGGAAATTTTCAATTCCTGCACTTTGTAGATCTGCCAGAAATTTTAAATTCCGACAATTTGCGCGATTTGCCGGAAATTTTCAATTCCGCCAAATAGTGGATTTGCCGGAAATTTTCAATTCCGGCAAATTGCGGATTTGCCGGAAATTTTCAATTCGATTTGAGCAACTCACTTTAGAAGATGTATATATTCAGTGAAAATGTAAAGTTCGAAAATTAGAAATAAACTATTTTTCTAAACACTTCAGAATTAAAATAATCGAATATAGATATAAATTTTCCACGTTTCTGTTCCAATTTTTATTTTTCACGGGATTCTGGCCTTCCTCATTGCATTTTTCGCGCTCCATTGACAATCGCCTGCCGGACAACGCGTGGGAAAGTCGTGTACTCCACACGGACAAATAAATTTAGTTTTACAACTAAAATCGAGCCGCGACGCAACACGCAACGCGCCGTAAATCTACCCTAGATATGGTCGAGCCAAAATTACCTAGTTCGTCAAACTCTTCCATTTCAATTTGTGAGAGGAGGCCAGAACTCCGTGTTTTTCGTTTTTAAGAAAAAAAAAACAAAACGACGACTATAATACCACGGAAACTGTTCATTGTGTGTGTGCGCCCCATAACACACGTGGAAACTTTTTGGCATTCTATGCAGACGGAAAAAAGGAAGAGAGAGAGACCAAAACAGCTGCACAAAAAATTGAGGAGCGTGGGTGTTCGAAAGTACTGAAAACCGAGACACACTTTTCTCCGGAAACAAGTTTCCATTAATCCTAGGATAATTGCCAATAGGCAGAGATGAACACTACACGATAGCTTACAACATTCAACACCATCAGATGAGGAACGATTAGACAATTTCGAAGTGGGGTTTCCTATGTGGCCGATAAAAAACTCGGCCACTAATTCACGTGGTGTCAGGCGGCTGTAGCATTACGGTTTCATCTACAAAAAATGCGGGAATTTTTTCACAGAAAATTCGTGGGTGGGCGGCAAATCGGCATATTGCCGGAATTGAAAATTTTCGGCAAATTGTGGTTTTGTTCTTTTTTTTTGGAAATTTCAGACTTTCAATTTCAAATGGCAAAATTCAACGAATCCTCTAAACATTTCCGGCAAATCGGCAAACCGGCAATTTGACGAAAATGAAATTTTCCGGAAAATCGGCAAATCGGCAAACCGGCAAATTGACACATTGACAAATTGCCGAAAATGAAAATTTCGGGAAAATCGACAACCGGCAATTTGCCGAATTTGTCGACAAATCAAATTGCCGAACGGCAATTGCCGCCCACCCCTGTTTGATCAACAAAAATTGCGGGAAATTTTTTCCAAAAAAAAAGTGACGTAATCAGTTGAGAAGTGTGCGTCCGAATTCCCGCGATTCTCGTAGATCTACGTAGCTCAAACTGACATGGGGCACTCTGACACCACGTGCTGATCAATTTGCCGGAAATTTTAATTTTCGGCAAGCTACCGATTGTTTGCCGGAACTTTAAAGAGGGATTTTTTTATAAGACGGAAAACTTAAACCTGTGCCTTTTTGAGATTTTTTTTTCGCGTTTTTCTAGATATTTTCATAGAATTTTCTTAATTTTCAAAATAGATGTAGGAACATTCATAGGATGCATACAATTTTGCCGATTAAAATTGAAATTCTGAAATTTCCAAAAAAAAAAGTTCAAAACCACGATTCGCAGTATTTTGGCAATTGGCCAATTTGCCGGAAAATTTCAATTCCAGCAAAATTCGGCAGTTTTTTACACTACTTATTAGGCAAAAAATTTCATTCTTCAATTATTCGCATACCATTTTTACTTGACTCCACAATTTTTGAAGATCTAGAAATGGAAGGAAGCTTTTTTTCAGACAATTCGCAAAAGTCAAAAGCAGCGCGTCGCCGTTGGGAATCAGAAACAAAACAAAAAAGGCTCCAAGGGCAAACTGTTATGAAATATCGGCTGGAAGAACAAAGAAAAAAGGAAAAAGAACGACGAGGAAAATATCGAAAATTGGATGAAAATGAGTCATCGGTGGTCACTGAGAAAAATCAACGAAAAATCAACGAAAAAGCAAGAAACTGTAAGAGAGAATGAAGGAAAGGTACTTCACTTTTCATTAAAAAGTTGACTGGGACATCACTAGAAAACAACTTTTACTTATAAATATCACTAATTTATATCATTGCGGTTGTGTAAAATGTTGCGTGTATATCATTATCAGACAAGTATTCAAGTTTTTCTAATCAGTAGAGTGCAATCACGTGGAACGATGAGTTCAAACTAGTAGAAGTTTCTGAAGATGTAGCTCCAATATTGTTCAAATAGAAAAGTGAAAAGGCTTTTCGACAGCGCGGGAAAACGAGAAGGAAAAAGAAAACATTATAAAAAAAAATTGAGACAGTATGATTCACAATTAGTCATCTCCAACTCAGTTTTTCGAAGAACACACACACAAATGTATATAATGTGTCTGTCGGGATGGATGGGGGGAGGGAGAATAGTATCGAAAATCAGGGAAAAATGCGAGAAAACATAAATATGATACGTTCCGGAGACATCATCTTCTCGATTTTCGCGTTATTTTCATTATTTTTTTTCAACTAAGAATATTCTAGAATGACTCATATATCTGATCTAAATTGGTATTTCTTATAGTTAGAATAACAGGTTTTTAGAAACGTTTCTACTAGATTTTTTCCAAATTAAAAATTCAATTTTTGCTGTGGATAATGTAGTTCAGGGGTGCTCGGCAAATTTTTCTCTCGACAAAAATTTGCCGGAAATTTTGCTTTTTGACAAATTGGCGATTTGCCGGAAATTTTGATTTTTGGTAATTTGCCGATTTGCCGGAAATTTTGATTCACGGCAAAGTGCCGATATGCCGGAAATTTTGATTTTTGGCAAAATGCCGATTTGCCGGAAATTTTGATTTTTGGCAAATTGCCGCTTTGCCGTTTATCGAACATTTGCCGATTAAAATTGAAAATCTGAAATTTCCAACAACAAAAAAATGTGCAAAGCCACAAATTGCCGGTAATTTTTATTTCTGGCAATTTGCCGGAAACTTCAATTCCGGCAATATGCCGATTTGCCGGAAATTGTGATTTACGGCAATTTGCCGATATGCCGGAAATTTTCAATTCCAGCGATTTGCCGATTTGCCAAAAAATTTTTGACAATTGCCGCTTTGCGTATTTGCCAAATTGCCAAAAATTTTCAGCAACTGCCGGTTTGCCAATTTGCCGAAAATTTCTATTTTTCAATTCCGGCAATTTGTCGATTTTCCGGAAATTTTGATTTTCGGTATTATGCCGAAATTTCCAATTCCGGCAAATATCCGGTTCACCGGAAACTTTCAATTACGGCAATTTGTAGATTTGCCGGAAAATTTCAATTCCATGCAATTTGCCGATTTGCCAGAAATTTTGATTTTTGGCAAGTTGCCGATTTGCCGTTTGCCAAACATTTGCCGATTAAAATTGAAATTCTGAAATTTCAAAAAAAAGTGCAAAACTACAATTTGCCGAAAATTTTCGGCAAAATGGCTTTTTTTTCTACTAAATTTTTCAAAATTAAAAATTCTATATTTGCTGTGGAGCGGATTTCAGAAACTAAAGTTCTGAAATTTTTTCTTCCAACCTTCTGGAGCAAAACACAAGCACCACTATCAGGTTTCCAAAATATTACACAATTTTTCAAACAAAAATAACGAAAAAAAAATCAAATTTTCCAATTCCATATTGTTTGTACAGAAAGGAAAAGTAATGCGTGTAGAACCATTTTTATTGTTCCTCGCACCTTTTTACGGCTTTTCGATAACGGAAACGATTTTTGGGAGGCATTTGGGGTATCGTTATCAGAGAATTAGCATATCAAAGAGAGGAGGAGATGACAGAGGAAAAAAACGGAGTTCAATTTTATTAATACATTGATCGGAGAGAAAAAATCGGTGAAGATAGAAATTTTTGGGGCCGAACTCTCATTCAACAACTGGACACACATTTTTCTCCGTCTATTTTGTAATAAGTAACACAGTGGGCGAGGAGTATCAGAGACGTAAGAAGCACATGTGCAACTGAGATGCTTCTCCAACATCTCAGAAGACCCGGCCGGAATTTTGAGAATTTTTGCTGTGTTCGTCGCCAGCAAAACAATAGGGCGAACCTCGTTTTCCCCCAAGGAAACGTGATTGATTGTGGGTTGTTTTGTTTTTTTAGACGATGATTTCTTTTAAATTTTTGATGTTTCTCGAACAGGTGGAGCTAAACATGTGAATTTTTGAGCGAAAAAAAATGGGAAAATGGCGCAAAACAAATCGAAAATCCAGGGCCCCCAGCTGGGGATGATTCAAATCATTGGTGTCACCCGCCATGGGAAAGTCGTGCATTGGGGCGCGTTTGCGCCGATCAGATTTGGAGGCAATGGTACATAGCAGGGCTGTGCGGCAACCGGCAATTTTTGGTTGCCGACGCTTCAGCAACTTTTCGGCAACCGGCAACCAGGTTTTAAAGTTTTTTTTTGTTGTTGAAATTATATTTTTGAGAGTTTTGGAAAAAAGTATGGTCGTTTTTTTTCGTTTACAGTGAAACTTTAGCATTTTTCAAACGCTCTGAATGCTTTTTTTCTGAGCTGCAAAATGCTTAACATTGATATCGGCAATTGCCGAAGTTGCCGAACTCTAAAAATTTCGGCAACCGGCAACTTTTGGTTGCCGAAACTTTGGCAAATTTTCGGCAACGAGCAACGCACAGCCCTGGTACATGGTCGCCCTTCCTATTTCACAGCAGATCACAATTTTGAATATGAAAATTACATGGCCCGTTTACTCAAATTTTCTTTCGATGCCGGCATATTTTTCATTGAGGTCGCCACAAATGTTGCTCAAAGTTGGAGAGACCTATTGCATCCTATTACCATGGTGGAATGCGATTCATGAGATTTAATTAGTAAATATTTTATTTTTAATGAAATTCAAATAAATTAATTCAGTTTTCTTTCATATATGTACAGAAAATATCACAATTGAGCGGCTACATTATTGACGGCGTTGTGGGAATCTGTAAATTCAAAAAATATTGGCAACTGTATAGAAACAACACGGATTTCTGGCTTCCCTCATTAATTGAAATGGAAGAGTTTGCCGAACTAGGCCATTTTGGCTCGGCCATATCTTGGGTAGATTTACGGCGCGTTGCGGCTCGGTTCTAATTTTAAAACTAAATATATTTGTTCGTGTGGAGTACACGACTTTCCCACGCGTTGTCCGGCAGGCGATTGTCAATGGAGCGCGAAAAATTCAATGAGGAAGGCAAGAACCCCCGTGAAACAATTAAATTCTCACCCTGGTGGTGGTGGTGGGAGAAGTCTCTTGAATTCGGGAGCCAAATTCTCAAGAACTCCGTGAATAGCAGCCTGTCTCTCCTGGAAGTCCAAGTTCTTGTCACGATGAATCGTCTTCAACTGAGCCTGAACTTCAGCTGGCAGCTGAGCAAATCCTGGTGGTGGAGGAATACGGTCGTGGACCTCCTCTGGGAGGTTCACCATAATCGTGTCAATTGCCTTGTGCTTCTCAAGTTCGGAGAGCGATGAGTCGGCGTGAATGGCCTCGAGGCGAGCAAGAGTCTCTGGAGGGAGAACTGCGGCAATTGGTGGTGGAACGGCCTGCAATGAAAAAATGTAAACAACTATTTGAAAAAAAAAACACAAGTTCCAAAAACTCACACTCATACCCGGTGGTGGACCACCTGGGAATTGTGGTCGAGCCAACACGGCTCCGACGAGGGCCAAGGCCAGAATCGAAAGTTTGGTTGAAGAGATCATGATGTTCTCTGCGTTCTTTCGGTTCCTCTTTCATACCTTTTATAGGTAGCATCAATGTTTACCCCCGGCTCGACCCCATATGTGTCCGCACAAGCGCCGCCCAAATACTTGTTCGATTAGCAAAAGTGCAAAACACCGAGATTTTTCTTCCGGGTAAACTTTGGAAATGTCTGGCTGTTATATAATATGGACCGCAATTAACGGTTATAAAATATTCGTAATTCTGTAGAACTAATGACCGAAAAATTCCACGTCAGTAGAGTGGTCGGGGTGGTTTTTCTTTAAGCCGCAAATAGCTGCCTTATGTCTTAATAAGTGTCTACAAAAGCAAAACTTCTTGTGCACGGGTGTCAGCTTGTCCCATCCCAGGCTGGCATCTGGAAATTGTTGCGCCACGTGGTTTTGATGCTCTGTGACGTCAAATTTTCAAAAATTTCGAATCCACGTATTTCCACGGCTCCATAGGCCAACAAAACAAGAGATCACGCTGATTACTTTTGCTCGTGCAACTGGTCCGTCTGGCCTAGTTTTACTTTCTCGCATTACTGTATACTATCATTTCTTGCACATGGTGTCAGAGTGTCCCATATTGGTTTGATCTACTAGAATCGCGGGAATTTAGACGCGTCTAGAAGCAGATTTTACACGGTTAAGTGTATGTTGACGTCACAGTTTTCTGGGCGAAAAATTCCCGCATTTTTTGTAGGTTAAACCATCTGTCTATGATCTACATCACATCAATGAGAAAAAAACCAAACGTTTTTTGAGTAGCCAAACAAACATTTCTTCTTCACCTATACCTCTCTCTCTCTATCCTCATATTTGCTCTTTTTCTCTAGCACACCTCTATCTCTCACTGACCACTCCATCACTCCGATTGCACTTCAACTCATTTTCTGTCCTTTTTTGTTCGAATCGAATTTGAGAAGCACGATTCCAATTGAGCCAAAAGAGCTCTATATTATTAATTCAGGTGTGTGTGTGTGTGTCGGAGCATCATCATCCAAAAATAGGCCATTATTTAGATATTTTGGGGCGTCAATAGGTCGCTTGAAAATGCAAAAAAAAATAGAGGATCGAGAAAATTTTCATTATAAATACATATAAAGCTGATAAGATCTGCAAGAGGTGGAACAATTGAGAAATAGGGAAATATTTTGAAGGATTTCCAAATAAGGGTTTCAACTTGAAACAAGCTACAATTTTTGAAATTAAAACGAATTTGCTCGTGGTTAATTTGAAATTTCAACTAATCACGATCTAGAGAGATATGACAACCGGTTTTGAATCACAGAGAATCATTTGTGAGGAATAAGAGAAATTTTTATTTTTTGGCTTTCGGCATGTTTTTGAAAGCCTCAGGAACCTCGGAGAGTAGGCTGTGCCATTGACCAACTGGTTTGTTTTTCTGAAAAAATTGTTTTAAAGGAGGTATTGCTGTATCAGACTCGAAATTGTCTGAAAACACCGAATTTCACAATGAAACTTGTTGAAAACTTCTCAAAAAAAAAGTTATGGCGGCTCGAAAAATGACCTAAAATTAGTTAAAATTTGAAGTTTGACCGACTTGTCAAGCGGCTGGTAACTAACTTTTTTTTTGAAATTTTAAAAATCTGATTTTAAGTATACAACATTTTGAAATGTAAGAATTTGCCGAACTAGGCCATTTTGGCTCGGCCATATCTGGGGTAGGTTTACGGCGCGTTGCGTGTTGCGTCGCGGCTCGATTTTAGTTGTAAAACTAAATGTATTTGTCCGTGTGGAGTACACGACTTTCCCACGCATTGTCAGGCGGGCGATTGTCAATGGAGCGCGAAAAATGCAAAGAGGAAGGCCAGAACCCCGTGATTTTGCGTATGCAAGTTAATTATCTTGCGTATTCACACGTGTCAGGCTGTCCCACTTGGTGTCAGAGTGCCTCATTTCGGCTTGATCTACGTTGATCTACAAAAAAATGCGGGAGTTGAGACGCAGAGTTCTCCACTGATTTTGTATGGTTACGAACATGCTGACGTCACATTTTTTGGTAACAAAATTCCTCATTTTTTGTAGATCAAACCGTAATGGGACATCCTGGCTTCACGTGCTGTCCCATGACGGTTTGATCTACAAAAAAATTCGGGAATATTTTTCCCAAAAAATGTGACATCAGCACGCTCTTATCCATACGAAATCAGTTGAGAAGTGTGCGTCTCTTCTCCCGCAATTTTTGAAGATTGTAGATCAAATCGAAACGGGGGATACTCTGACACCACGTGTTCTCAACTCTATTTAGGTACGTTTAAGGTCGACGGTGAACCGGATTTCGTAAAATTCGGTAACTTCTGGTGATCCACCAACCTTAAATGTACCTGAATTTAGTTGAAAATGCATGATAATTAACAAAAAAGTTAATTTCCAGCCGCTGCGACATTGACAAGTCGGCCAAATTTCTAATTTTAACTAATTTTGAGTCATTTTTTGAGCCACCATAACTTTTTTTGAGAAGTTTTCGATTTTATTCATCATAAAATTCGGTTTTTTCAAACAATTTTGAGTCTAATAAATCAATAAAAATAAAAATAAAAACTCACCAGCTGCCCCTCTTCGGGCACCGCATTAAGACAGTTGTCCCATTGAGTTTTACCATCAGCAGTCGGACTATCTTTGCCCAAAATACAGCAACCAAGAAGATCATCTTTTCCTATTCTGAAAAATCGTCGTAATTTATTATATTTTTCTGAAATTTGCACACTAACCTATCCCAGTCCATAACCTGAATTAAAATATTGGTTTCCGCAATTTGAGATGAAGGGATATCAAACACAAGGGTCTCGTGGAACACTGGATTCAAATTCGCTCGTTTTGTTGAAGATTTTTTCGATTTGAACCGTTTCCCGTTAAAAGTTTGCTCGATTTTCACATATGGATCTGCAAAATTTCATGTCTCACGTCACGCGCCAAAGATTCATTATTACCTGAAGCACCCGTTATATCCATTGGCCTTAAATTATAAGCTTTTGACACGTTGATATACAGCTTCTCCTCTTGATTCGAGTAGGTCAAAAAAAGTAACAAATCACCGTAATCGTTCTTGTTTTGACTTGCAACAATATGCATTGTATATTCTGTCCACGTGTAAAGATCGGACTTTTCGAAAAGATCTCGCATTATGATGTTTCCAATGAGTCCGTGGCGGGTGAACCGATCGAAATCGTAGACCGTGAACTGAAATCCGAAAAATTGTTTCTGAACATAATTTTGGTTTTTGCATAATTTAATTTTTCTTGAAATTTCGTTGACGTAGGTTTTTTAATCAGTAGGTCAGGAGTTCAACTTTCCAACCCAACACAATATTTTGTCACTATTTTTTTGTATCTGTTACTTTTTTGGGCATTTTTTCGGCGATGTATCATATTGGATTTTCCTGAATTTCTGTTTTTCTCTTTCTCCCCCGTCAAGCCTAAGCCTCAGCCTAAGCCTAAGCTTCAGCTTAGGCCAAGCCCACGTCTGAGCCTAAGCCTAAGCGTAAGCGTAAGCATAAGCGTAAACGTAAACGTAAGCGTAAACGTAAGCCTAAGCCTAAGCCTAAGCCTAACCCTAACCCTAAGCCTAAGCCTAAGCCTAACCCTAAGCCTAAGACTAAGCCTAAGCCTAAACCTACGTTAGGCATGTCGCCTCGAGGAAATCCACTTACTTGAAGCATCCTATTTGCCAAATTATTAAAAGAAACATCAAAGGAGAACATTTCATTAAATTCCGGATCATTCGTCTTTTTACATATTCTCGTTTTACAATGCCCTCGTCGCTCCGGTAACAAGTACATTTTCACGTATGGATCCACCGTGACACCCTTGTCTTCTACTGGAAGATTGTTGGCGCGAATTACATGTAACATTAGTACCCTGCAAACGTTGAATAGTTTTCATAAATAAAATTTTTAAAAAGTCAATTAAACAAACCTATGAATAAAATCATATCTAAGCGCAAAAGTGAGCGTTCCCCGAATGCAACCTCCATCGGTTTTATCGTAGAACCCCAGCTCATAATGCATCACAGATCGTTCGTCGATATCCTCCATCTGAAACATTGAAAATGAAGTCCGCATATAGAAGAAAAAATTGGAAGGAAATGGAGCCGACCATGTTTGCACTCAAATGGTTACGTGCCTAAACCCGCTAATTCGGTTTCGGGTAGATCCGATTACACTCGGGTAATTGCTCATTCTATTCATTGTATATTTGGCTATTTTCAGATATATTGATCTTTTACACTTACTTCAAATATTCGTAATTAAAAAGAGGAGATGAAATCGTTCAGGAAATTTTTTCTAGAACATAGTGTTTTTAAAGGTATTTTAAAGATGTATTCAATTTTTTCAATTACTTCATCAAACTCAAAATTGTCTGAAAATACCGAATTTCATAGTGAAACTTCTTGAAAACTTCTCAAAAAAAGTTATGATGGCTCAAAAAATGATTTAAAATTTGTCGGAATTTGAAATTTGACCAACTTGCCAATGTCATTGACAACATATTCTAGCATTGACAAGTTAATCAAATTTCAAATTTTAGCTAATTTCAGATCATTTTTTTAGCCGTCTTAACTTTTTTTTTTGAGAAGTATTCAAGAAGTTCCATTATGAAATTCGGGGTTTTCCGAAAATTTTGAGTCTAATAAAGAAATAAAAAAGTTTCGGCTACACCACGTTTAAGTGGTATTCCTATTTAAAATTACCTGAAATTCTTAATGAAAAAATATTTTTAAAATATTTTCGTTTAGGCTAATAATTTTGAAAACTGATTAAAATCATGGTCAGTGGTTTTTTAGTTGTGGGTTCAAAAATGAATTTCCGACTAAAAATTTCAAAAAAGTCTACAAAATATTTTAGTTGTTGAGTTCGAGTATATTTGGCAATTTTTCAGAATTTACTATCCTAAAATTGATAAAAATTTTTTGATCAGCTTTATAGACTTTCTGATACGAATTCGAAATTAATTAACGAGATATAAAACCAACCAATAAGAGGCTTAAATATATATTTTTTTTAAATATATAATAATAAATTTTTTTTCTTTTCATCTTAACTATGTTCATCCAAAAACTTACCTCATCTATAACCTCGGGGTTTCCATCGACATTAAACAAAAACATTGAATTTCGCATAGAAGATGCGGACCGTGGATCATCACCCAAAAGTTCACAGCTGTCAGATCTGAAACAATTGAGCATGTTATTGTGTTGAATGGGAGGGAGAAGCTGGCGAGCCGAGGTGTACGTACACCCCCACTCGTCTTCTCCAATTTCTATTCGCTAATTAGATTACTAATCTTTCGCGCCTTGTTCGTGTTTAGGCTGGAAACTACTGCTTAAAATTTATCTAATCAACAAATGAACGAAAATGTTTTCAATAGTTTCAGCAGTGATAAAAAATTTTATACACAAAATTGAGTTCTCGAAAGAAAAAAAAACGGCAAATGTTTTCATAAACCTCAATCGAGAATATAATTCGTTTTTCCCGAAATTTATAGTTCTCTAGACGTCAGCAATTCTCAGATCTCCATTTTATAGCGAGAAAACAGAGATTTCGAAAACTTTTTGAAAACTTGGCGTGGTTGCCTGGAAAATCAGGGTTTTTAATCTTTTTTTAACGCAGTTCATGGAAAAATTATAGCGCATGATCATGAGGTTTGGGGAGTTAATTTCTGAACTTTAAGCCAATATAGGTTTCAAAAATAATGTTTCTTAAAACGTGTTTATAAATATATAATAGTCACTGAAAACATTAAAAATTGAATAAAATGTGTAATTTATTGTTGAAAACCGTAGCCTTAATCCTATAGATTAAGAACAGAGCAAATCTGAATAACCTTTAAATAAATGTTTGCATATAAAACGTTTTCTTTTAGGAAATATGGTTGCTGATTTTTCTGATTTTTTTCTGATTTTTTTGAAATTTAAAAAGTTGTTAATTAACAATAGTTTTATCATAAGTTTTTTTTTTATTTCTAGTGTTTAAAAAATTACGAGTTGAAAACCACAATTTCTTCAGTTAATAAATCATAAAATGAAACAGCATTTCTTAAAAATTACACGGGGTTCTGGCCTTTCTCATTGACCTTTTCGCGCTCCATTGACAATCGCCTGCCGGACAACGCGTGGGAAAGTCGTGTACTCCACACGGACAAATACATTTAGTTTTACAACTAAAAGCGAGCCGCGACGCGACACGCAACGCGCCGTAAATCTACCCCAGATATGACCGAGCCAATATGTCCTAGTTCGGCAAACTCTTCCGTTTCAATTTATGAGGGAAGCCAGAAATTCGTGAAAATGAAATTACTTTTGAAAATTCCGTTAAATACTTTGAGAAAAATATAGTCAAAACGCAAGTATTACTCCTGATTTCAAATTTACATAGTTCATAGTAAAACTAATACTTTCCAATGCCACCTAAAAACTTACACAGGCAAAGAGTTAGTGACGTGGAGCATCATTATTTGAAGTTTGAACTGATAGAATGATATCACACGAGCAACTAAAACAATGGAGAGGATTATAGAAAGAAACAAGAAAAAATTATTATGTTTAGCCACAACAATGGGATGATGCGGAAGAAAAAAAAAATTCAATGTGAAAACAGAAGTATAAGTAAGAAAAGGGGAATATGGGAGGTGGTGCTTTATGAATGACTGATTTTGCTATATTTGCACAGAAAAGTTATATTAGAAGAAAGCGAAGATTAGTAATGGCTGGGTGGCTAAGGAATTTGTTAATGGGGAACTTGGTTAATTTTTTATTTTAAAAGAAATGCCAAGGAGAACAAAAAAAATCAGCTGAAAATAATATGTAACTTTGAACTTGAACTATAAAAAGTAACAGTCCCAAAAATGTAATCGATAAAAAAAAATTAATACCACTTTAAAACTAGACAAGGCTGCTCAAAATGAAGGATCAATGAGCACACCTTCCTAGCGCATCGAAATAAAATGTGAAACTTGATCTTTTACAACGTGATAAAAGATAGAGAGGCAGATATTTCGAATGAATACACGAAGGAAAGTTTTAACTATTTTCTGAGCATTCAGGCTTAGGCTTAGGCTTAGACTCAGGTTTAAGCTTAGGCTAAGGCTTAGGCTTAGTCTTAGGCTTAAGCTTAGCCTTAGGCCGAGGCTAGGTTTATGCTTAGGATTAGGCGAAAGCTCAGACTGAGGCTTAGGTTTAGGCTTATGCTCAAGCTGGGCAGGGAACAAAAGAGAAAAAAGAAATTCCAGAAAATTCAAGAATTCTGAAAAATAGAAAAAATCATAAAAGTTGCGAAAAGAATAATAAAAATTTTAATTTATTGGAATGGTTGGACACATTAATTGAGCTGAAAGAAAAAAAAATCCCAGAAAAAAATTTTCGTCGATAGTTATTTAATATTTTGCAAAAAAATAGCTAAACTTAAACAATATTTTTCCCTAATTTCATTACATACATTGCTTAAAATTTTGAAATAAATCAGTCAACCTAGATTCATCACGTGACAAAAAATGAGAGGAGAAGCACAGAGAGGTGATTACCCTCCGGATAATGTGTGTTTGGATGTCGTTTCCCTCGGATTTGTTTGAAAGTGTTTCAAGAGACTCGAGGCTTTTAATTCAAAATAAAAAACTTGAAAATTGGGAAATGAAATAGCAAAATCAATAAGGCAAGTTTGTGAGGTGAATTTTTCCAATTTTTATGATAGAAAAATGATAGACCGATTAGCTTTTGTTATTAATCCATAATGTGTTGTATTGAAAAGTTCAAAAAATAATCCATTTACAAAGATTAAAGGGAGCTCAGCAAAAAACATTAAAACCTTGTTGAAAATCCCAAAGCATCTACCTGCAAAATCAGTTTTGTTGCACCATCTTATTAAATAAACACTATAAAAAAGGAACTGACACAGTCCTAGTATTCAGAATAGAGAAGGAAAGTCCAAAGAATAGCGAAAAAACCATGAAATTTTGATACAATAATGAATTGATTCTTTTTTGAATTGGGTCATTTAAGCCACTTTCTAAATTTTCTAGAAATTTCGCATACTTTGCATTTAATTTTTCATTCACATTTTATAAACCAAGATGAGTAAACTAAAAATTCAAGTTTCCAATTTTGCCGAAAAGTTTTCAGCAAAAAAAAATTATTCAGTTTTTTTAAAAGCTCTACATTTTAAAATATGAGAAAAATTAAACTATAGTGTTGCAAGAAGAGAAAAGCAGAAAAAAAATGTTCGAAGATTGAGTTAGTCTCTCAAAAATTTATGAAAAATTTAGTGTTTTTCCAAATGCACTTGATGAGATTTTTCCGCGCTTTTTTATATTTTTGCTAGATTTATGACATAAAGCTTGGAATTCAGGAAATGAGCAAAAAAGATCAAGGTCTCAAAGCGCTCTTTTTCACGAAATTTGATATAATACACCTAGCTATCTTGCATTTTCACATTTTTTTGCAAAATCAATCAGAAGTGAGAAAAAATTTGGAAAATAGGGGAAAAGTCTTAATAGTAGTAAAGAAAGAAGTTCGGATGAATAAAAAATTAGGATTTTCACTTATAATTCAATGAGGAAGGGTTCTGGCCTTCCTCATTGAATTTTTTTGCGCTCCATTGACAATCGCCCGCCGGACAACGCGTGGGAAAGTCGTGTACTCCACACGAACAAATGCAGTTAGTTTTACAACTAAAACCGAGCCGCGACGCGACACGCAACGCGCCGTAAATCTACCCCAGACATGGCCGAGCCAAAATGGCCTAGTTCGCAAACTCTTCCATTTCAATTTATGAGGGAAGCCAGAAATCCGTGAGCACAGTAAAATATTTCCAAAAAATTTACTTTTGATCAAAACTATTTACATTAAAACGATATCAAGATAAATGGAAAAAAAAGTCTCTGGAGAGTGATTTTATTGGAGAAAACAGAAATTTGGTTTTTACTGGTTTTACTGGAAGCAAATAACAAGGATGTAATAGTAATGGCAGTAGTTACGACCACTAGATGTAACTGATATGAGAGGATTGATTTAAAACTTTGAGAAGAGAAAAGAAAAACATGACAAAGGATACGTGGAAAAAGTTTGTGAAACTGGAATTATTGAATTCCTAAAAATAAGCATGAGAACTTGGTATTTATAGGCCAACTTATTTATATCTAAGTACAAATTACTTTGATCAAGAAGAAAAATAAGGAGAATTTTGAGATAAATACATATGTATATACTTTAGACATTTCAAAAATATAATACTTCAAATCAGAAACGTATAATTTTATTTTATAACAGGCCTCCGGAGTCCGGACAACTACTAGACCGCTGAGTTAAAACAATGCGGGACAGAGAACACATCGAGCACATGAACTACAGTAGTTAGGATCTTGTTTATATATTCTAGCGGAACAACCGATCTTGTGGATTACATGCATGATAATCCCTTCCAAAACCGACGGTTATGAATATTAGAAAACATTTTCCAGAACTGCAGTAATTTTTATTTTGAGAACAGAACACAGATCGAGACAACCTACGAATTCCCCATTAAAAATGTTTTATGTTGTAGTAGAAAAATTTATTAAAGTTGGAGTAGCGAAATCTGGGACATATTTTTAAATGACTCCACATTTTCCCCTGATTCCGAATATCTTTGTGAAAAAATTCAAAAAAATTTCCCTTTTTCAAATTTGAGCCTGAAATCGCGATTTTCATTTGCGTCCCCATGAGATTTTTCAAATGCGCTCCGAAATAAATTGTCCTTGGAGCGCTTTTGCCTCATTTAATTTTCTCCATATATTTTCATTTTATTCGTTTTTTTTTGAGAAATATATTATTTCGTGTCAGTTAAAAAAAGAGTTTTGTGTAAAAAAAACTGACTACAATTTTGGAAAATTTCGAAGTTTCCCATATCAATGTTTTAAAATTGGAAATAGTTTTAGTAGTTTTTTTCTCAAAAATATATTCTTTCGTGTCAGTGCAAACGCGCTACAACGATAATTTATTTCAGCGCGCATTTGTAACATCATGGGGGCGCGATTTCAAATTTCTGAATTTTTTCACTTACAAGGAAAGGAAGTCAATCTAGTATCGGACTTCAAATCGAGACGTGTGTCATTTGAAAGCTTATGTTTAAACTAGATCACCACAAAAATTTCTTTCAGATGGCGCTTTCAGGGGTTCAGAGTTGAGTTCCGCCGCTGAAATTTTTGTGGTGATCTAGTCTAAACATAAGCTTTCAAATGACACACGTCTCGATTTGAAGTCCGATACTAGATTGACTTCCTTTCCTTGTTAGGTATTCGGAATCAGGGGCAAATTTGTGGTCATTTTTAAACATTTCCCAGATTTCGGTACTCCATCTCAAAACATATTCAACATTGTTCACGAATCTTTAATCAGAGTTCTCAAAAACTCAAGAAGATATAACTTTAGCAAAAAATCTCAAAATCTAACATATTTTGTTGTTGTAGCAGCGGGAAATTAGTTTTTATTTATTTATCACTCTTTGTTGCATATTTTAGTTTGTTATTATTGAACAGGTAAATTTTAGATACCATTTACCCGGCCCCAAAATGCCGACTTCATTTAACCATAATTTCAGACTTACGTTGAGGCGATGGCTGGAGACGTGCACGGCGAGCTCCTGGTAGATGTTTCGAAATTTCGATCCATCCAAGGCGGCGAGCATCCGTTTCTGCTGAGCACCCTCGCCCGGTACGATCCATTCATTTCTGGAAAAAAAGTGATTGATTACAAATTCGTAGATTTTCCTAAACAAGATAAACTGAATAATCGAAGAAACGACACGTGTCAGTTTTCAGTAGTTTAGTCAATCACAATGAGATGCGTACGTCCGTTTTTTTTTATTTTAAAAATTTTTTCAAAGAAAACATATGGAATTTTTTTTGTTGGAAAGAGTGTGATGGAAGAAAACAGAACACATAGACAAGTGCACAACAATGCACACATTTCATTTCAGAGAGACACTTTCTTTTTTCATATTTTTGATGTCACTTCACTTTATGACAAAATTTACGAGACAGCTAACAAACTTCCTTGAGGGTCCGGTTGGGACAAAAATTGAGAAAAGGGGCTTACTTTTTTCCCTATGGTCCCAAAATGACCGAATATCACTGTCAAAAAGTGGCAATTACTCAGTTTTTGCCACTCATAATTTTGGAAGTCGACCGAAATTTTTTTTTTCTACTTTTATTATATTGTAATTTTGTTTTAATTATTTGAATTTAAACATTGTAGGGGTCGGAACATGCGACATTGCTTTGGATTTTCCGAAAACTCACATTTTTCAAAATTTTAGCAATTTGCCAAAACTTTGACTGGAAATTATGAAAAATCTAAACATTTTCTGAGTGTTATATTATCGATTGTTATAGATTATTATAAATTTACCAGCCGCTGACCGCGCCTACGGCGCGGGCAACGACTGGCACCATTAAAAGTATTTGACACACATACACTTTCAGAATTTTCTCGATTTTTCTAGAAAGTTCTGGAACATTTCAGACTTTTCCCAATTTTTCTAGAAAGTTCTGGAACATTCCAGACTTTTCCCAATTTCTCTAGAATGTTCTGGAACATTCCAGAATTTTCTCGATTTTTCTAGAAAGTTCTGAACATTCCAGACTTTTCCCAATTTTTCTAGAGAGTTCTGGAACTTTCCAGACTTTTCCCAATTTTTCTAGAAAGTTCTGGAACATTCCAGAATTTTCTCGATTTTTCTAGAAAGTTCTGGAACATCCCAGACTTTTCCCAATTTTTCTAGAAAGTTCTGGAACATTCCAGACTTTTTTCCAGATTTTCCAAAATACAAAATTTTGGGTCTTACCACGATGGGTCTCACCACGATGGGTCTCACCACGATGGGTCTCACCACGACGGGTCTCACCACGATGGGTCTCACCACGATGGGTCTCACCACGATGGGTCTCACCACGATGGGTCTCACCACGATGGGTCTCACCACGATGGGTCTCACCACGATGGGTCTCACCTCGATGGGTCTCACCACGATGGGTTTCACCACGACGGGTCTCACCACGGTGGGTCTCGCTACGATGGGTCTCACCACGATGGGTCTCGCCACGATGGGTCTCACCACGATGGGTCTCACCACGATGGGTCTCGCCACGATGGGTCTCACCACGATGGGTCTCGCCACGAAGATCTCGCAGCAACATTTTTTTAAATTTTCCAGAAGGTTCTAGAACAATCCAGAATTTTTTCAGAATTTTCCAGAAGGTTCTGTAACATTCTAGAATTTTCGAGAAATTCCCAGAAGGTTCTGGAACATTTCAAAATTTTGCCGAAGTTTCCAATTTCCCTTCCCAAGACGGAAAGTCAATTTTTCCCAAACTACAGTAATCCTATAGTACTCCTACAGTACCTCTACAGTACTACTACAGTACCCCGACCATATCCCCCTACTAACCCCAAACCTATATCTCTTCAAAAGACTAAAACACAATTTTTCATAAACTACAGTAATCCTACCGTACTCCTACAGTACTCCTACAGTACTACTACAGTACCCCGACCATATCCCACTAATAACTCCAAACCTATATCTCTTCAAAAGACAAAAACTCAATTTTTCCTAAATTACAGTAATCCTATAGTACTCCTACAGTACCTCTACAGTACTACTACAGTACCCCGACCACATCTCACTAATAGCTCCAAACCTATATCCCTCCAACAGCCGAAAACGCCTTGCCTTTGTAAGCTATGACGTCACTTCTTAACAAACGGAAACTATTTTTTTATATATAGGTAATGATTTTGAAAAAAATTCCCACCTTAAAGGAACACTACAAACTCTAGATTTTGGTCTAGAAAAATCAATTTTCAGAAGGAAAGTTGCGATTTTGTTACCAAATAAATGACATGCTAATGTGAAAATGCTCTAACTGATAAGAATAAAGAAAAAGTGTATAGTTTTGCAAAAATGGAATGATTTTCATGGAAAAAAACCTGACTACAATTTTGGAAAATTTCGAAAATTCCCATATCAATGTTTCGGAAAAAAAATTGGAATTATTTTTAGTATTTTTTTCGAATTCAATCGATTTTTAAAAATTGATCAGGCTGCCCCATCACTCCACTACACACGAAAGGCGGGTAGATATTTTTTGAAAATTTGTGATTCCTTTCAAATAACTGTTTTTCAATTTTAGCGTCGATTTTTGTCAAATTGTTTTATCATTTTTCGAATAACTTTTTCATGTTAATCTATAAAATTGAAAATTTCACCGAAATTTCAAAAATTTAGCAAGTTAAGTGAAGAAATTTTTTTTGTAAAATTTTGTATAACTTTTCAAATAATTTTTTGTATTTATTGACATTATTTGTTTTTTTTAATGGCGTTTTGATTCTATTTCTTGACTTAACTTGCTACATTTTTAAAATTTCGGTGAATTTTTATAATTTTTATTAAAAAACAAAGATAAATCAATTTGACAAAAATCGACTTGAAATAAAATTATTCAAAATGCGCGTTACAAATTTTCAAAAAACATTTTCCCGCCATTTGTGGGCAGTGGAGCGATGGGACAGCCTGACACCACGTTTTTTTTTTCAAAATTTCCAAAATTGTGGACATTTTGTATGCTCGAAAAAGGAAGCAAATCTGGTATACTTTTAACATAAAATTGTCTGATACTAAAGGCTTTTTAAGGTACAAAACAATTATAGCGACCGACATTTGGTGGGTCAGAGTTTTTTTTTTTGATTTGAAAGTATCAAAAGTAAAAGGAGAATGGCTGAAAAAAATTAATTTGAGAATGCCAAAAAAATTGATGAGCTTAAAATTTGTCACAAGCACTAAAAAATCTAAATGTTAGTTCTTAGAAATTTTATGAATATTCAAAAAAATATATTTGTGAAAACTTTTCAATCAAATTTAAAGAGACCATCAAAGTTTTTGTAACTGAAAATTCCCTTTTTGTGACTTTCAAGTCAACTTTTAGCATGATCGCTTTTCACATGACCCTCTTAGGAACATTAAAAAGGATAAGAAAACGATGATGAATTGACGATGCCGCGAAACCGCGAAGAGGCGACTAATGAGCTAAGCGGCACAGCTTGAGCAGGCACAACGAGAGAAGGGGAAGGCGAAAAGAGTGTGAGCCCCCAGTGCCTTCAAGCACAAAATATATAAGAATGCCTCTCAAAACTTGACGCCCCTAATGATATGTTAGACGAGCCCGAAAGCGAAGAAATGTATGCGTGGAGGGAGGCGCGTGAGCAGCAAAAACTTTTTTTTGGACGAGATGGAGATAAACTTTCGTTTTTTTTTTTGATGTGGTGACTAAATTTGTTTTTATTGGAATGTTATGGCTGAGATGTGATTTATTGCAACGTC
This sequence comes from Caenorhabditis elegans, assembly GCF_000002985.6. NCBI lineage: Eukaryota > Metazoa > Nematoda > Chromadorea > Rhabditida > Rhabditidae > Caenorhabditis > Caenorhabditis elegans. The sequence continues at coordinate 1,406,416 of NC_003283.11, forward strand.
CGGGTTGCAGATCAATCGAAAATTTGAAAAATCCCGTGTCTAGCAGGGCTGTGCGTCTTTTTTTTTTGACGAACGCACGAAACTGTTTATCTTAAACATGATAATCCAACTTTTCCGACTAAAATTAATGTAAAATGTAGAAAAATATTAGTTCTATCCGAGAATAATATTTATTTTTGTTGCAAAGCTTCAAAAATTCTCAAATAGTGTCTGCCGTTTTTACGGCACATTTTTGGCAAAGGGCAAGTTTCAGGCACTATTTGAGGCCTTTGTTAAAACTTTTTAACAAAAATAATTACTATTTTCAGACAGAACAAACCTTTTTCTACATTTCTATGTTTATTTTGGTTTAAAAAGATGGATTATGATGGATGAAATAAGAAGTTTTGTGCGTTTACCAGAAATTACCGCATAGCCCAGGTATACAAGTATTTAAAAACACTTACTGCTGATGGACAGGGTGGATGCACTCTGCGGCACACTGACTTTGATCTCGGGCACCGACGTTGGTACTTCTGAAAGATAAGGATTATATGGTGATTACGTTTGCATTAAAACTATTTATAATCCTGTAGTTAAATATAGAAAAAAAAAATTTTCTGCAACAAGGATTTTCACACGAAATTATTTTGTCATCGAAGTGCGTAGGAACCTGATTTGCATCCATTTCATGACGTTTGGGATTATATTTGGGATATTTAATTCAAAAATATTTATATTTGAACAAAAAAAGTCAAATTACAGCATGGCGGGTTTATAAGCACCTGGTTTGCTAATTCTTCGCCAATATCGAGACATTTTCGAACAGCTTGTGTTTGAAACCTTTTGAATAATTCGAGACCACTGAAAGCAGATTTTCTAAATATTCATACACAACAAAATAGAAAATAATAGAGAGGCAATGAAAAAGGAAGGTCAAACGTTTTTTTTTATAACAGAAGCTCGGGTTTCAAAATTGAGATGAGGGATTACTTGAGTTACCAAATGATGTGCTACTCCAAAAGTCGAAAAATGAAAAAAATAATGATTTTCCAAGCGGGATTCCGAAAAACACATCGAAACTAAACCACTCTTTGCACCTCTGGGAAGGTTTCCAAAGGCTTATCCTTACTAAGCATTTCGGGATTATGAAAGAATTTTTAAAGGAAATCATAATGTCAGAATAAATCATACTTGTACGATTTTGATATAAAAATATTTATATATAGTGTTGACCTGGTTTCTGTTTGCTAAGGCAAATGACTTTTTCCGGCAAATCGGCAAATTGCCGGAATTGAAAATTTCCGGCAAATTGGCAAACGGGCAAATTGCGGGAATTTAAATTTCCGACAAATCGGAAAATTGCCGGAATTGAAAATTTTCGGCAAATCGGATAATTGCCGGAATTGAAATTTTCGACAAATTGGCAAATTTCCAGAATTTAAAATTTTCGGCAAATCGGCAAATCGATACATTGCCGGAATTTAATTTTCCGGCAAATCGACAATATTCTGAAATTGAAAACTTCCGGCAAATCGGCAATTTTTCTATGGAAATTTCAAAATTTCAAGTTTAATCCGCAAAATTACACGCATCCCGTAAATGTTCCAAATCGGCAAACTGGCAACTTGCAAATTTGCCGATTTGCCGAATTTGTCGAAAAAAATTAATTGTCGCCCACCCCTGGATTACATTACGCTCAAAAAAAGGATGAAAAAGTCAAGTCCAGCTCTGACTGCAGAAAATCACCGGCTACCACAAAATCGTTTGTTTAGATAATCTTCCCATCTCCTCTCAAAAGCATCACTATTTAATAAAAAAATTTAAACAATACAAAATTTAGTGCAACCATGTGCTGAGAAGAGGGGGATTTGGAAAATAATGGGATCAAGCTTGCAGGACTCCCAGTGAAAGCGTTTATCTGCCAAAATTTAAGCTGTTCTAAGAAAAAGTATTGGGAAAGTTCAAGGCCGCCCTCCAATTAGCTTCGATTCAACTTTCATCTCCCCTGGTTTTTCAACATTTCCTTCCACCCGATTTTCTTTCTGAAAAGGAGAAGCTGATTTTGAAATCTCCATCTTGCTAATTGCCTTTCTTGAAAATTGAAAAAAATTTCTTGAATATTCTATGAAAGTGGTGAAAGAAAAAAAAATAAGTAAAAAAAGGCAAACCAACACATGGATGTGCCGGAGGATTAGACAGGATAATTTTCAATAGAGGTGAGATAGAAAAGGCATTGAAAAAGATGTAGTGCTAGGATTTTTTAAGCGAGAAAGTCAGAAGGAAGTAGAAGGAAGTTGATACACCTGCGATTTTGTTGCGTTATATTCAATTTTTTGGTGTCTCAAAAATTAGATTTTGAACGTCATTTTTCTATGTCACTACAATTTTTTATTAGGTCTCCAAATAAGTTCCGGGTCAAAAATCATAACTTTGTTCGCTGTGTATCGATTTTTATGAAACTGTTGGAATTTATGTTATCAACCATGATCTTTCATTTAACAATGATCACAAAATTTTTTGACGACCCAAAGTGCTCTAACTCGGAGCCAATTTTTTCAGGCATTTTTCTGATCTCGCTTATTTTCAGCTTTGAATTGAAGTTTGTGTGCGGATTTTGCTTTGTTTAGAATACGTTATTAGAAAATGACAAAAGTTTGAAAAAAAATCGGTCCAAAAAATTTTTTTTGGTTGTTCGTCAAAAAATCTTCAAAAAAATTTTTGTCGAAAATTCTAGATTTTTTTTTACAAAAATGATGTACCCAAGTGTAAACTATTTTTACACATACAAAACATATCAGTTTAGTTTGCTAAACTAAAATGATAATAGAAAATATAATTTTTTCGGAAAATTTTTGAGTTTTTTGAATATTTCTTGAGATTCAAATTTCAAACTCAAATGTTTGGTATGTGTAAAAATAGGTTACACTTAGGCACATCATTTTTGTAGCAAAAATCTAGAATTTTCGACAAACATTTTTTAAAAGATTTTTTGACGACCAACCAAAATATAATTTTTTGGACGGATTTTTTTCTAAACTTTTGTCATTTTCTAATAATGTATTCTTAACAAAGCAAAATCCGCACACAAACCTCAATTCAAAGCTGAAAAGAAGCGAGATCAGAAAAATGACTGAAAAAATTGGCTCCGAGTTAGAGCACTTTGGGTCGTCAAAAAATTTTGTGATCATTGTTAAATGAAAGATCATGGTTGATAACATAAATTCCAACAATTTCATAAAAATCGATACACAGCGAACAAAGTTATGATTTTTGACCCGGAACTTATTTGGAGACCTAATAGAAATCTTTTAGATACCCTATGGAAAAATGAGCACATTTTATTCACACAAAAAAATTTAGATTTTTCAAAATTCACTGTGAAAGTTTGGCAAATTGCCAAAATTTTGAAAAATATGAGCTTTTGAGGAAATTCGAAGCAATGTCGCGTGTTCCTACCCCTAGAATGTTTCAATACAAATCTTAAAACAAAATTGCAAATGTAAATAATTTAGGAAACAATTTTTTTTGCTCGACTTCCACAATTATGAGTAGCAAACACTAAGTAATTGCCACTTTTAAAAGTTAGATTAAAAATTAATAAAAATTTTTAAAATTTGTTTGAAAAGTTTTATTTTGATAGTCGATCATTTTGGCACCATAGGAGTTGTTTTTAACACTTTTCCCGCTGGCGCTACTTCACCTTTAAGCTTATAAACATTCTCAAAAAATATGACTACCGCCGTCCCGCGAAATCACTATCCGAGTAATTTTTTTGTAGTCAAAAAGTAGTAATTTTACAAAAATAAGTATAAAGAGCACAAAAAGTGCGACGAGCCAAATGTTTCGATATTAAAAAAAGAGCATATCATTTCCAAATATCCCCCGCAGTTTTGGACAGAAGCCTTTGGATCCAGACTGACTTTCATTGTATGGCGAGACATTAAAGTGTATTTTTTTTTCAAGGTTATTTTCTAGTCTGTTTAATTCAGTTCCATTTAAAAAATTATAATAGAAAATTATTAAACAAAATAAAACAGTGAAATAAAATACAATTTATTGGAACTAATTTTAAGGACCCTATAAACTTGTTAAAAAGGACAATTTTTATTGAACTTGATTGAAAAAAAAAGATTTTCAGCAAAAAATCACCCTCAAACTTTCAAAATCAATATGGAACACTAAAACATTGAACAAAAATTTTTGCGGCAAAAAAACCGTTTTTGAAAAATCATCAAGCCTTTAAATCGAACATATTAAAAATCAACTGAAACAAATAGAAATGATGATCCTATAAGGTGTACAACATTCAACCCACATTATTAAAATTCAAGTTAAATTCAAATTCAAGTGTTATTTAATAAATTTCTCCCCTAATTTTGATTTTTAATTGAAAAAAATGTTTTTTTTTTCGATTTTTAACAGAGGAACTACCGGAACAGCCTGATTAGCTAACTATAGGATAGGATTAGGATTAAAGGAATCATTTTCTGTTTATTTTTTGCGTGTTTTTTGTTGCAACATTATCACGAGATGTGATTTGTGTCACGTCTTCAAAAGTATTCAATTCAACTATAAAACGTCACGTCATTCAGTCAACAATCCTAATGAAATTGATTCAGCTATTCTTAGATTGCTGGAGTAAGCCACGCTAGTTTAAAAATTACAGACTTTTTTGAAAACACACACTCATTCTATTTTTTGTAAATTCATGGAATCTGATAAAATTCAGTTCTCACCTAAACACAAAGCTTCTGACACCACTAAGCTCGAAATTATACCCTCGAAAATTTTGAATATAGGTTGAATTTTTGTTTACTACTGTTTGAATAACTGACACACCACGATTAAAAATGTTTTAATATCTACCTCAAAAATAAGAAATAGAATTAATTCGTCAGGTAAGTATAATATTAGGCATATAGGTATATAATTTTCCGGGCAGTAGACGAAAACGGGTTCAATAGTTATTATAATACTAACAAGGATCCCGAATTCATTGTAAATAAAACTTAAAATCTCAGCATTTACCCACCTGAATATTTGACTTTCCTTTTGATCTGTCGAACACATATCCTCGCTCCAAAATACAGAGCACAAGAGCTCAAAATCACCGCACATAGCGAAAGAATCGCCACCAGAACCCACCACCACCATTCGTCCATTCGGGTGATTCGAAGAAGACGAAAGTTCTCCTTGATAAGGTAGTTCAACAATTTTGCCTGAAAAAACTTGTTTTGAAATGTTTTCGAAATAAAAATGTTTGAAAAAAGTTAGAAAAAGTTAGAAGCTGACGGAAATAATATGGAAGCTATCTCAGGGTAGTAAAGTTTAAATAGTCAAAATTTGTTTTTTTGCTGAATTATAGTTCCCGAAACAAAACTACGTAATTTTCTGCAAAATCTGCAAACTCCCAAGACACCATCTACCAAAAAAACTTGAAGAAACGGGGCTCACGGAGCCCGAAGAGAACAAAAAAAAACGATTGTCTTGTTCGTGCTTCTCAAAAACGATTTGATTTAGTTTAGAATAACTGACAGGCCGCCGAAGTGAGCCGAAGTGGAGTTTCCGACACAAATCTCAAAAAACTAAGAAAAAAAAAGAGAAAAAATGAAGTGAGTGGTGGTGGTGGTGGTGGCAAGTGGTGATAAATCATTGAGGAATGAATGGAAAAAAAGGAAAAAAGGGAAGAGTTTCAAGAGCTCGAATGGAGCACTTTTGCACATAAATCTACCGTATGACCCTTCCCCACTTTTCTTTTTGCAGATTACGTACGCCCCCATCTAGAAAACTTATTTTTCCAAGATTTCTATTTTTCGCTGTTTTTCCTTTTTTTTAATGTGCAAAACTTGAATAGAAAACTTGATTTGATCCTATGATCTCATAAATGAAAAGGTGAAATAAGGTGAATGGATAGCCTGGACCAAAAAAAAAGGAGACGTGTGTGGCAGGGCACATGAATAAAGAATTACCTTACCGGGTCATTCAGTACAATTTCATTTTGAGCCGCCGCCGAGAGTACGAAAAAATAGCACAAATGGACGAGAACGTGGTTGTATGGGCTTAGGCTTAGGCCGAGGCTTAGAATTTGGCTTCGGCTTAAGCTCAAGCTCAAGCTTAGGCTAAGACTCATACTTAAGCATAGGCTTCGTATTAGGCTTAGGCTCAAGCTTAGGCTCCGGCTTTGGATTAGGCCTAGGCTTAGTCTTAGGTTTAGGCTTAGGCTTAGGCTTCGGCTTGGACTTAGGCTTAGGTTTAGATTTAGGCTCAGGCTTTGGCTTAGGCTTAGGCTGACGCTTAGGCTAAGGTCCTTCTGAAAATTTAAAAACCAAAAATGGTCGATTTTTAGAAAATCAAAATGTGGTGAGATATTTTTTTCTCATTTTATTTGATATAATTTGAGAACTTTGTTCCTTACTAAAAACCATCAAAAAGTTGAAAAAATCCAGATAGTCGTTAATTTCTTAGTCGAAACCATACGTTTCTGTTTAAAAAGTACCATTTCATCTAGTTTCAAGTCATCTTTACAATATAACATTTCTCAAAAAAATAACAAATTTCTTGCAATTATGTTATAAATCTCCAAGCCTAAACTTTGTCGGGCGCTGCAAAAATGTTTATACATTTTCATTTGTCCGGGAAGATAAGTGATAAATCTTATATTTTTATATGTAGGGATCTAATAAAAAAATAAAATCGAAATTGAAAAATGCAAAATATGAAAAAACAATTGTCGATAATTTTGTCAAAAAGTAAGTGTAAATTGATGAAACAAATTTCAGAGAATTATTTCTCAAAAAAACGCGTAGGTGGAATGAGTCTACACTAGACTTTTAGCCTCCATCCTCCACTGGCTCGGGCACGGAAATATAATGATTTGCTTCCGAACAAAAGAGCGGAATTCGGAATTGTGGATGTGATGAGATGACACATGAAAGTTGGAAGAGAAGAAAAGAAAGTAGTAGGAGGTATATGATATTATAACATATGAGGAAAATTTTTATTGGGAGCCGAGTGCCCCCATATTTGGGGTGGGTGTACGAGCCAGACATAATCATAAGAAGACTGGAAAACAAACATTGTGAGCACGCGGAGAATTAGAGGCGCTAGGCAGAAGGCTTGGGGAACGGGGAGATATTGAACCTGCTGAATATGCGACCACTTATTTTTTCAGGAAACAGTAATTGAATTTTCAAACGATAAGTGGGATATAAGTTCTAAAAATATTAACAAAAAAAAATAGGTCGCTTGTTTTTTTTATTCCGTACCACAACAATGACAATGTATTTGAGAAATTTAAATTTTCAGCAATTTTTTCTAGTCTTTTTGTAGTTTGTAGTTTTAGTCTGACTAATTTTTTTTTTGAAAATAATATAACTTTTTTTTTTCTTCAATGATTCGCCGTTACTAAAGAAAAATTATCGAATAAAAATCAAAAACTCGCTTTAATTTTTCCTCCATTTCGAAATAAATTTGAACATTTCATTTTCCAGTTAATCAGTCATCTTTATTTTTGAGTTACCATTTCTAATAATCAACAGGTCATGTGGTTGACACCGCTTATGATTTCATTTTCCTTAAAATATAATAATTTTTAAAAATGAGTGTGCTCCCACTAAACTGTGTTTTCTGAGTTTAAAGGCGGGGGAAATTGGGGTCACTATGATCGAATATCATGATAAAAAATTTTTTAAAAATTTCTAGATTTTATATGATTTTTTGAAAATTGAAAAATTTTCAGCTTTCCCTTAACTCATATTTCAATTTCCGCCAATTTATTCGTTCGATGGAGCGCGCTTTCATTATTTTTAATTATTTTTATACTACTCATATGATACCAAAATGACCGAATATCATAATAAAACTGTTCAAAAAATTTTTGAAAATTTTTTATTTACTGTCAAAAAGTGACAATTACAGTTTTTGCCACTCATAATTTTTGGAAGTCGACCAAAAAAAATTTGTTCTAAATTTTTTATACTTTAATTTTGTTTTAATTATTTGTATTATAATATTTTAAGGGTCGGAACAAGCGGTGCTACTCCACCTTTATGAAATTTTTATTTGTAACTAAAAAAAATTGAAAATTGAATTTTTGCACCTCAACCATTTTTCGAAAACTAGTCATGCAGTGAATAAAAAATTCTGCAACATTATAAAAAAATTTCCAATTTAGCTAGTTTTATATTTTCACTTCTAAAAATTAGTTAGAGAAATTCTATTAACATTTAAAAATAAATCAATATAAGCTCTCAAACATTATAAAACAACGAGTTTCTAGAGGAAGGAAGCTAAGAGTGTAATAGTGTGAAAAAATGAAGAAGAAAAAAATAGAAGCGGTACATACATGTATATTCATGTCATTAGGCGGTTTAGCATCTCCGGCGGAAATTTGCGTTAACTGGTCATTCCAAGAAAGAGACTCCTGAGAGATCTACTTCTGAGCTTAAAAAAAGGAAAGCAAAATTATAAGGATATATTTATAAAGAGCAAATAATAATTGAAGAGGAAGAGAAAAAAGGGGGGTTCTACAACACAAAACACTCGACACTCATTTTTTCCGCCTTTTCTTTGCGTTTTCGCGTCACTCTCGGCCAAACTAATACGATTATCTTGTGCTCTGAAACTGATGGGGCTGAAAATGCGGAAATTTCCGAAAAAAAAAAACCAGATAAGGGTGAAGGAGACATTGTTCGAACTTTGGAGTAGAGCAGAGGAATAAATGTTTTTATGAAAGACGAGCATTGGGAATTGAAAAATGAGCTTGACTCTTTTGGGCTCTCAGATTTGTTCTTTTTTCAAAGAAGGGCAGTTTTTTTTTAACAAAAGAAAAAACATTGTCAAAACCAAAAAGTGCACGTAAAGTTGTTGATCATTGATTTTTTGGAGACATTTTCAGGTAACTGATAAGAATGATTTTTTGAACGTTTTTATCAAGAAACTTTCATGTCTTTCGGGCGAAATCACTCTGTTTTTTCCAAGCCCCGTTTTTGCTGATTTTAGTAAATTTTAGACCCAGACCCAAATAGCTTATGTTTGTTTTCTAACCGGCCACGGATTTCTGGCTTCCCTCATAAATTGAAATGGAAGAGTTTGCCGAACTAGGACATTTTAGCTCGGACATATCTGGGGCAGATTTACGGCGCGTTGCGTGTCGCGTCGCGGCTCGATTTTAGTTGTAAAACTAAATGTATTTGTCCGTGTGGAGTACACGACTTTTGCACGCGTTGTCCGGCAGGTGACTGCCAATTGAGCGCGAAAAATACAATGAGGAATGCCAGAACACCGTGACCGACATCTCTAATTTTGTGGAGTTTTTTGAAACACTACAGTTCAAAAATCAAGCTTTTTGGATTCAGCTCCAATCCACAAAAAATTTGTCAACATAACACACAGAACAGTGCCAACATGTTGGCAGTAACAACCACAAAGAAAAGAGATTTCGTCTTGTCTTTTTGGCTACAAATTTGATCCCGAAATTGACATGTGTGTGCCGAGCACTTGAGACCTCCCTCCAACATTGGAGAATTGTTTAATTTTGTCATCTTTTTCTTTGGGGACAAGTCAGTGTTGTCATCGAATGAAAAACTTGGAAGATCTTTAAAACTGAGATTTTGTAGGTATTTTGAAATGTTGCTTTAAAAAAATTTGAATAAAAAACAAAAATACGGTAAACTCTTCCTCCACCCACCCAGCGTAAGCCTGAGCCTAATTATATGCCTAAGCCTAGGCCTAAGCCTAAGCCTGAGCCTAAGCCTAACCTTAAGCTTGAGCCTAAGCCTGAGACTGAGCCTAAGCCTAAGCCTAAGCCTGAAAAACCGGAAAATCCTAAGCCTAAATAGCGAGCTAACGCTCGCCACTGACGCCAAGCCTAAACCTAAGCCTAAGCCTAAACCTAAGCTCAAGCCTAAGCCTAAGACTAAACTAAAATTAATCCTAAGCATAAGCTTTAGCCTAAGCCTAAGCCTAATCCTAAGTCTAAGCCTAGCCTAAGCCTAAGCTTGAGCCTAAGCCTGAACGTTTTTGAGCGGGAATTCCTATTTAATTCAGATTCTTTTGATCTTTCAGAAAAGTTGAAATGCAATTTTTGAATAATTTTCTTGTTTTTTTTTACCAAAAATCTCAAAAAATACATTTCTAGACTAGCGGTTGCTCAAAGCTTTGCACAAACGTTTTTTGTTAAATAAAAAATTTAAGATTTCAATCAGATAAGCTACTGAAAATTGGAAAATTAAACCTAGAAAACCTTTCACACAGATGAGAAACCTAGTCAAGCGGAGCTAAGCGCTGAGATTTCGAAATACAAAAAACACAATTATAAAACAAAAAATTTGAAGGAAAAAGTTTTACGGGTTGCTTGGTGAGACTAGGAGTGAAGTAACATAGAACGTTTGTAAATGGTGAATGCAAGATAGAAAGTGAACAAAGTGAACGTTTTAGAAGAAAAAGAATAGTAGGTCAAATGAAAAGTAGGCACCGTATAGGCTAGACTTGGTGACGGCTATTTAAGGTATATGGGAATCAAGTTTGGTTGGGCCAAAGCAATGCAAAATAAATCTGAAAAATGAAAGAGCTTCAATTAACACCGAAAATGTGTCATATTTACTAACGTAACAAGGAAGTTGACTAGTGTTCCGATTATAGGAAGCATGTTACCCGTTCTCTAATTAGTAAGTTATACCATATTAACAAGCCGACTTTCTATAGGAAACATGGCTTCTGACGCAACTTGTTATTTTTACAATACACTGAAAAAAACACGTTTGGTGCAAAAACGGTGCAATCAGGTAAAGGAGCACTTGAATTATTAGAATAGTGGCGTACAAAATGCAAAAGTAAGGCCAATTACACGTGGCGTCAGAGTGTCCAATATCGGTTTGATCTGCGTAGATCTACAAAAATCGCAGGAATTTTCTAGGGGAAAAAATTCCCGCAGTTTTTTGTAGATCAAACGGTAATGAGGCAGCCTGACAACACCGCATGCAATTAGTGCTCGAATGGCTGATGAAAAATTGTTCGTTTTAATCGTTTATGTGCTCTGCGCTATTCTATCATATTTCGATAATTTTAAACCAAAAATTGCAAAAAGTAAAATCTCAATTTTTTTCAAATTGTGAGCCGGAAACGGTCAAACGCTGGCTCAGTATTCGAGACCAAACTGTTGACAATCCTGCCGGCGAATAATTATTAGTGTATCAACTGATTATATTTGAACGAGGTTGTTCAAATTTTAAATTTTCATTGAGAGAAGCTATTTTATAATTCTGTAATTTAGAACTAAAATGTTATTTTCCAGCCAGTTTTAAAAATGTTCTGACAGAGAAAATTTGGATTTAACTCAAAGTCCTATAAGCTTCAATTTTCCGAAAACTTGAATTTGCACAAACAGCTCTTGGAGCTTTGCATAAAAACAGCTGATTCATGAAAATTAGCGCGGAAGGAGGAAAATTCTAGCTGAAAAACAAAGAAAATATCGTTTTTCGCATCGAATCATCCCATCAGACGCTTTTTTTTCAGCGTCTTCAACAGCTTGAAGGCGACGACAAGTGACAAAATTGGGCAAATTAGTCTTGTGGAGACGGGGGGGGGGGGGGGGGGGGGAAGCTCTCAGTGAGCGAAAGAGGTGCAAGGCATCCAATTATCGGCTAACTACATGTTGCTTCCTTTTTTGTGACCCCGAGAAGAATTACAAAATGAACAAGGGGATGTGAGAAGACGACAATATATTAGCATCGTTTTGTTTTCTTAAAGTGGCGATAACTGAGAAATGAGAGGGATGAAAAAAAGATGAGTAAGTGAATGGTCAGTGGAGAAGATTTGCAATAAAAAGAAACTCATCGAGACATAGTTTATTAGTTTTCGTTTAAAAAAAAACTCAAACAAAGTCCAGGGGATTTTTTATAGTTTGATCTAGCAAAACGTGTTCTTTTCATATTCAGAAAAAAAAACAAATATTCACTTTTCTACCCCAAGTGTTCGCCGGCTGCTCTTTCAAAACGCAAACGCTGATGGCACGTGGTGTCAGGCTGTCCCATTACAGTTTGATCTACAAAAAATGCGGGAATTTTTTGCCAAAAAAAATGTGACGTCAGCACGTTCTTAACAATGCAAAATCAGTTGAGAACTATGCGTCACTTCTCCCGCATTTTTTGTAGATCTACGTAGATCAAACCGAAATGGGACACTCTGACACCACGTGTTATGGTAGACTCCTCTTGGACATTACATTTTATTTATGTGTCTTTTCGAACCTGTTTTTCTTGCACACGGGGTTCTGGCCTTCCTCATTGAATTTTTCGCGCTCCATTGACAATCGCCTGCCGGACAACGCGTGGGAAAGTCGTGTAATACCTACAAATACATTTAGTTTTACAATTAGAACCGAGCCGCAACGCGCCGTAAATCTACCCAAGATATGACCGAGCCAAAATGGCCTAGTTCGGCAAACTCTTCCATTTCAATTTATGAGGGGAGCCAGAAATCCGTGCTTGCATATTTTCAGAAAATTGACAAGATTTTCTAATTGATGAAAAACTACAAAAATAGGCAAAACCAAAAAAGAAATTGATGAAAACGCCGCAGAAAAATAATGAAATCGAAAAGGAAAACTCCGAGAGTACTACACGGTCGAGGATTTTTCTCGTCCGCGCTTTTGTTAGGTCATTTTTTCAATTGTCAAACAGAGTTTTCTAGTCCCCAGGTATTTAATTTAGGCCAGCCAGCAAGTACGTGTTTGCCCTGTAATAGCGGCAAGTATACGCGTGTAGGCCATCTAAGTCAGGTAAGTACGCACTTTTGAGCATGTGTGAAAATTAGGCAAACTATTCCAGAAATTGTTAAAAAATCATACCAAAGTTTATTTTCGATCGAAAATAAATAAAACTACTGAAAACTGAAATATTCTAAACTGAGATGCTCTCTGAATGACCTTTCAAAATAACCAGATGTGCTCAAAAAAGTGTGAAGCGTCAAGTCGATGAGCCAACAAAGTTTCAGAAAATCAAAGAAGCGGAAAGATGAAGACATTAAAATGAGAGGAATGTTGGTGAATGGATATGAACTCTGCACAGACAACTGCATAAAAGATTACGTGGAGAGAGAAGGGGGGTTCATTCCATCTCAGGAAATTGCAAATAAGGAAAGACTGGACTTTTTTGAATGGAAATGTGGAAGACGTTTTTTTTTTTTTGAAAAATGACCCCAAAACGGAAGATATTCAGAAATTTTAATGTGCTCTTTGTGATCCCACTATGTGATTTTTTTTAGTTTTCGATATATATAGCGTTTCAAGTGCAACTTGATATAGTTGTTTGAGCATCTGTAGATTAAAATTTTGAAAATTTGAAAAAAAAATATTTTGAAAAAAAATTAATTTCTCAACAACGCCTCTCCAGCAAAAACTATCTGTAAAGAAATGATTTCTAGCTGGTAAATTAAGGCAGGTGCTCAGGAGGTGTTGGAATCACCTGCATTTCATAAAACATAATTGATAATATTTTGATTCTGTTTTGCGAAGAGTTTTAGAGTTTTAGCGAATATTCGAGATGTATAAGATTCAGAGAACACCGCAAAGTTGCAAAAATTTACATAAATTTGTTAATAAATTTGTCAAGATGTCGGCCTAAAGATGTGTTTAGAAATTTCAGAAATCTTTAGAATTAGCTGAAAATGCAACTTTTTTGTATCAAAAACAATATACATAGAATAACAATAATTTTTAAACAACATTTTAAAATTGACAGCTAGCACTAAAAGAAGCAATAGATAAACCAAAAAGGTGAGAAAACTATCCATCAAATCAATCAAACAATTTCTGTTCGAGTTTGGTTTTGTGGTGGTAATTGGATTCAAAATCAACAAATGGTATCATTAGATTCAAATACGTCGAGTGAACGATACAAATTAGAAATTTCGAGGTCGTTCGTTTTTTGTTTGCAACATTCCGTGGTTTTGGAACGCAATGAAAACCCTTCGAAACTGTGAATTTGTTTGAGAAAAGTAGGAACTTGAAGAAAACCTTGTACGGGGAATAATAGTGAAAAATAAAAGAAAATATGAGGATACCAAGGCAACGCATAAATTACTAGTAACCTAATTTAAGAAAGTTGTGCTTTGCGATTTATTATTCTTTGACCAATTTTTATATCCTACCAAAAACATTTTTTGATCCCTTTGTGCATTTTTGACAAACCCCCACTTTTTAGAATTTTTTCTTCACACGAAAATCGATTTTAAAATGTTTAAAAGTTTTTGAGCAAACTTTGAAGCAAAATTCCGGCAAATATTTTTTTGCTGTACATTTTTTTTTCAATTTGTTTTCAATATCAAAGGTTTTCTGTTGATTCAAATTTCTCACAGAATATGAATATTCGAAAAAAGTTATTTAATTCAACAACGAATCTGCCATTGACACTTGAAGTTTTCCTAGACTTACCCTACTTGAACAAACTGCAAGAAATAAGAAATAAGACACAATTTCTTGGGAACAAAAAAAAAGGGAATTAATTGAAACTGATGAAAACCAATGGCCCATACTTTTTCCTCGAGGGCGTCTCCATCTTTCCTTTTTTGCGTTTATTTGTTCTCATTGTTTTATTTTTAGAAAACCTCCTCTTCATAATTTATTAAACAACACTAAAAAGGTTAAAAAAAAATGGCACAATAAGCTTTATCCAAAAAGAAAAGTTATAGGAAGCTCTTCTCACTTTCCACATCTTTCTCTAAATCTTACTAGAAAACCATTTGTGGTCAAGATAAAACTCAGAGAAAGATAAAAGGACCGACTTGTTATCCATTAGTAGAAAATAAGTAAAGAGCAACTGCAGAAGTGATCTTCGAGAACTGATTAAGGAGTAGTGGGAGGGTTTAAACAGTTGTTTGGAGGTGTACTGGAAACTTGTGAAGTTCCAAGACCTTAAAGGTGGAGTAGCGCCTGTGGCGATTTTGTCTAAATACACTTATAATGATCCAAAACAACTAAATATCATAATAAAACATCTCACAAAATTTTTGATTTTTCATACTTTCTAGTCGAAGTTTTGACAAATTGACAATATTTTGAAAAATATGAACTTTTGAGGAAATCCGAAGCAATTTCGCTTGTTCCGACCCCTACAATGTTTTCATACAAATAATGAGCATAAAATTAAAGTAAAAAAATATGTAGAAAAAAAAATGTTTTTTTGGTTGACTTCCAAAATTATCACATTCCCCACTGGCGCTACTCCACGTTTGATGAACAGTAATTAAATGTGGAGCAGAGTCAATTTTTTTTTGGGTTGAATGAGATAAAATAGACCTTGATGACCAAATATAACTGTTTGAAAATTTTTTTAAAGTTTTTTTTTATTTTTTAATGATATTTTTCAATTTTGCAAAAATCAAAAACGGCCGAATTAAAAAAAACTTAAATTTGAATTCCCGCATAATTGAGTGAAGCCATTTTTTTTTACATTTTCGCTTTTCTGGCTAAACTTGCCCGTTTTCAAATTTAATTCTGTCGTTTCTTTTTTTTTGCAAAATTGTAAAAATCATATGAATTTAGAAACTGCGCTTATTCGTGAGCTTATCAAAATGTTACCTTGAATCGTTTTATTGACGAAATAAGCTTGTCAACAGGTATGCTAAAATCAAATGTAAACTTTTCAATTAAAGAACTGGAAAATTGAATTTATATATATATATGAATGATATCAATCAAGAATAACAAATAACCGTCTTTTGTATATAGGTCTTTTCAGGGCACTAAAAAGAAAAAATGTTAGACAAATCTCCAAAAAAAAACAAATTGATTTTCAAAAAAGTTACCAAAAAAAAAGTGCAAGTCTAGAGAAAAATTTGCATGCCTAAAGTTCACAAAACTTCAACTCTTCTAGCAAGAAAACTGATAGCCGGAACCAATAAAACACATCCTCATGTCTTTATTGTGCACGGTTGGCTCGCCACCATTTTCTCCTCAAAATAGGTGGAGCGAGGCAGTGAGATGCATAAATGAACAACATTCCATGGCTCTTCATCAGGCCTTTTTCTTCACTCGCGTACGTACCTGTGTCTCAGAATTCTATGCGCTCTCTGCTCACAACAATCGAATTTGTGCGTGTGTGTGTCTTTGGTGAAGACATTGTGTGTCCGTCCTTTGGAGGACCCATCATCTTCATCACCTTCCCCAGTTTTTTTTCTCTTTTTCCTTTTTTCCCGTAGACCAAAATTTGGATGAGCAAAAATCTGGACAAAATTTGCGCTCATTGGTTTTGTTTTCTGGTTTTTTCCAATTTTTCTAACATTTTTTAATTGATATTTAAAAAATACTGGAGATGACTATATCAAAAAAATTTCCAATCAGCCACGGCTCCGCATTAATTTTTTTTACAAATTTAAAAACAATTCAAAAAAAATTGTTGTAAAACTATTTCATTAGAAACTCTATATCATTTTTTTTTTGATTAATAAATATTAATTACAAAAACAACAATAATTTACTACATTTTAAATAGGTAAGTCGGTTTTGAAAGGGTGGTGTCGGGGGGAAGCGATGTTTCAGAATTACATGTTCGGAAAAAAGCCGGTCTAATTCCTTTTCACGGGAACGATTATCAGCTTTTTAAGAAACAATCACAAATTTTGAAACCTTTTGGGGAAAAAAGAGAAGAGGGCAAAAATATGGCGAAACAATAGAATTTTGGTTTAAATCAATAGGAAAAAGTGAAAAGATATCGGTTTAGTATTGGTAGCAGATCTTGTATCCGCAGCTGGTCATACAACACGATGGCTGAGCCTGCAAATGAAAATATTAGTAATTTTGAGAGCAAAAATGGCAGAAAATGCCAAGAGATATTTGGAAGCATCGGAGCACATTCTAGCTTGAAGCAGTGCTTCGTGGCTTTTTTCATTTTTTTTTTCAGGGCCCCCCTTTTGAGCAGAGCTAGTATTGAAAAGTCCTAAAAGGTTGGAATTAGCCCCTTAGGCCTAAGCATAAGCCTCAACCTAAGCCTAAGCCTAAGCCTAAGCCTAAGCCTAAGACTATGCCTAAGACTAAACCTAAGCCTAAGCCTAAGTCTGAGCCTAAGCCTAAGCCTAAGCCTAAGCCTAAGCCTAAGCCTAATCCTAAGCCTAAGACTAAGCCTAAGCCCAAGCCTAATCCTAAGCCTAAGACTAAGTCTAATCCTAAGCCTAAGCCTAAGCTTAAGCTTAAGCCTAAACCTAAGCCTAAGCCTAAGCATAAGCCTAAGCCTAAGACTAAACCTAAGCCTAAGCCTAAGCCTAAGCCTAAGACGAAACCTAAGCCTAGGCCTATGCCTAAGCCTAATCATAAGCCTCAACCTGAGCCTAAGACTAAACCTAAGCCTAAGCCTAAACATAAGCCTAAGCCTGACCCAAGTGAATTTAAGGTCACGGCAAAGTAGGCGTTGATACTGTGTGGCAAGCCTGTCTTGAGTAAAAAGGTTTTGCGCCCCCCTGTGGTAGTCCCCCTATTAGCTAATTCCCCAAATCACTCTTGTTTCCCGTGAAGCTTGACCTACCGTATTCTCACGCCCCAAACAATCCTTATCACTGTTGCAGGCATCAGCGTGAGCAAACAAGCAGTTCAATCCGGAGTTGGCGTCAGCTGGGCAGGCTGGAGTACCAGTGACTCCACTCTGTCCACAGGTTCCTTGGCAAGATGAAAGGGATTGGAAGTTGTTGGCATTTCCTCCACATCCACTGTACATGAACTGATTACAACGTCCCGAGGAAGCGTCATAGTAGAATCGGACAGCTGGAGCGGTACAGGATCCAACGGCTAGGGGAAGGGAGCAGATTGATGTGCCTGTAAACGTTAAATTCAGTTTTCAATAAGACAATTTTTCCATTCTTACTAGCAATTCCAACTGGGTCTCTACAAATTCTGGTGGCCGAGTTAGTGACCGGATTCGGCTCGACACAACATTTCTGGATTCCTGGACAGTTCGAGTCCATCCAGCATCCGATAGTGTTATCCTGGAAGACCGAGATACCAAGTGGACGAGGGCAAGAGCCCGACTTCGAGTTGATCTCCGACGCCGGGATTCCTGAAAACACATTCATCTCCTGTTTGCCGAGAGTGCGCGGTGCGCGCTCGAGCAACGCAAAAAGTGTCATAATCTGCGGGAGGCACCACCCGCCTGTTTGTTTGAAGCATGTTTTGTTGTGATCTTTCGCGCCCTCTTGTATTAGGCCAACTACACCCATGCAACAAAAATAGCTTTTAAATTTTGAAATTTACGTCTCTTAATCAAAATTGATAATTACACGTGGTGCCAGGCTGTCCCATTACGGTTTGATCTACAAAAAATGCGGGAATTTTTCGCCTGTAAAAAAATGTGACGTCATCACGTTCTTAACAATGCGAAATCAGTTGAGAACTCTGCGTCTCTTCTCCCGCATTTTTTGTAGATCTACGTACGTAGAGCAAGCCGAAATGAGACTTTTTGACACCACGTGTACTTACAATTAGAATTTTAATTTTGAATATTTACATTTTATTTTTGACTACGTAGAAATATTGTTAAATTTTTTTTTTTTTGATAAAACCGAATAATAACAAGATAAAAGCTGTCAAATTTTAAAAATGAGATGCAGAGCTAAAAGTTAAGTTCTCTAATAAAAATTTAATTATAAATATCATAAAATACACCAGCTCAGTCGGTAGTGGCCGCCGCTAGCAATCTGGAGGTCACGAGTTCAAGCCCGGCCTCACCCCTAAGATCACCCAGCATCTTTTGGAAATGACTGGATTATCAACCAAAGTCCCCGGCAAGGACGTGTCTTGAATTATAGCCGAGCACCACGAAACCTGATGTCTGCTCATTATTTTTAAAAACAACCATCTTCAATTTTTAAAGTATCCCGACACAAAAAAAACATTCAAAAACTAACCAGCTGTCACAATTTGACAACACTTGTTTCCATCAGACTGAATGCATACTTGGCCTGAGAGTGGGCATGTTTGAGCATCGGCTGTGCATTGAATAAGAGCGGCCGAGCTAAATTCAAGACAATTGAAATTTGGGGAGCAAACCTCCAGACTTCCTACCTCGAGCAGAACCCAATTCTTGGTGCTGCGGTGGTGGGTGTTGGTGTCGTGAATTGGCGAGCGCATTCTGGATGCTCGTGGAGCTTACCGATATGTCTATAGTATTCGCAGATGTCAATGACACCGAACACACTGACAAATGTCTGAAATTTGAACTAGAACCCTCAGGAACGACGGAAATGGGGATTACCAGCGATGTAAAGATAATGGTCCTAATCATAATGTTGCAATATTATCACAAATCGGAAGGGGGATATGAATGAAATGGAGGCGAATGAATGAGCTTGTTTGACCGGAGACAGCCGGGAGAGAGCTCTAGGGGGAGGGCGGCTAGGAAAGGCGGTTTTCCGCCGGCGCCACCTCCCGAAATGCTCTTTATAACCGTAAGCGAGACGATATAGCATTGTGGGAGCGGAGAGCCAGGAGAAGCACCGGAAGAACAGAGCATGTGTCCAATTAGAGGATTAAGCGCTTCTTAGGTGTGGTAAGCAGGTTTTCGCAAATATTTGTTGGTGAAGTACTTTGGCAGATTTTGAGATGATTATCAGTGCAGCGATGTAGTTTGGCATTGTTTATTCGACACTGATGGTCACTTCACGATACGGATCAACAGCTGTTCTTGTTTCTTGTTGATATACACAGAACGATTTTTTGGTTTTTATCGTTCATTCGAAGAAAATAGAATTAAAAAAAAACTATTTTTTACTTTTCACAGCCAGAGTAGGCTCCAGACGGTATTAAGTCTGGAACAGGGGTGTGCGGAAAATCTCAAAATATGCCGAGCACAGCAAATTCGGCAAATTCGGCCAATTTGCCGTGCTCAACAAACTCCGAAAAATTTGATACTTTTTAATGCTTTTTGAAACACCAAAACTGCTGAATTCTGAACAAAAGTCTGGTTTCCGAATAAGTTTCGTGTAGTATGTCTGCTTAAGCATCTAAATAACTCAATTTCGTGTCATTGTACTAAATTTCAGCGACAAAATCAATAGTATTGGTCAGAATTGTACGGTAAAATTTTTGATGTGTGCGGTTAATTTCGAAATTTGCCGAACCCGGCAAACGGCAAATCCGGCAAATTTTCCGCACACTGGAACGTTTGGAACGTCGGAACATGGAACTTCTGGAAGGTCTGGAACGGGTATCTATTTCAGGTTCAGTGGGAGAATCTCTCTACGGAAGCATTTGCTATTCAATGACTCACTATTCTAACAATTTTCATTTTAAATTTCAGTACATCTGGAACAAGAGAAATTATTTAAAAATTCGAAATTAACTTTTTCTGGCCACAGGTTTAAGATTGAAAAAAATGGTCACCAGGTCTGTTCGGCAAATTTGCCAACTTTGCTGTTCGCCGAGCTTGACAAATTTGCCAAATTTGCCGCACACATCACAAATTGACTAAAAAAATTTGACCGAATTTATTGCTTTTGTTCGAAAAATTCTAGTAAGATAACTTGAGTTATTTCGAATTTTATACAGACCACACGGAACTTCTTGAAAAATCTGACGTGTTCTAAGAATTCAGTAATTTAGGTGCTCCAAAAAATGTAAAAAATAATGGCACTTTTCAGAGTTTGCACAGCACGGAAAATTTACCAAATTTGCCGAGTTTGCTGAGGTCTGCAAAAAAAACTTTTAAAATTTTTTTATGTATTGTCAAAAAGTAAAAATTACTCAGTTTTTGCCACTCATAATTTTGGAAGTCGACCAAAAAACAAAATTTTTTTTAACGTTTTTCATACTGTTATTTTGTTTTAATTATTTGTGTTAAAACATTGTAAGGTCGGATCATAATAAGTGTACATTTTCTGACAAAATCGTCACTTGCGCCACTCCAACTTTAAAACGTGCATCCCTTTACGTTCTTCACAAGCACTAACATTACGTCACTAGCGGTCAATGGCACACTCAACTTTGTGATTCCTCATGCAATCTCAGCACCACCGCACCTTTTTTCGTCACCCCCCTCGATCCAACTGTAAACTCGGCTTATTGTCCACTTCCGGAGAGCCTTTTTGCCGTGTGCGTCGATGTTTGCTTGCGTCGTCCTCTCCGAGACTTTCGCACAAATAGTCGGCCTGCTTGTTGGTGATGAATGGACGATTGGTCGGGGCAAGAAGTGTTTGTACAGGAAAAATGACAAGATAAATGACAGGTGCTCAATTGGCGGGGAGAAATCGAGCATGAGCATTTGCCGAAGATTTGTAGCAAAAGTATATTTATTCGAAATCAATTAAATACATAAATTTATTGCATTTTTACAGCTCGTCCTTGTTTGACGAATGCATGGCACTATTAGTTGGATCAATTAAATCAAATCCTTCTCGTTGGCGCAGTTCGTTCCAGAAAGCGAGAGGTTCTGAGAAGGAAATGCAATTAATTAAATTTTAAAATTTAAAACATTAATAGAAAATAAAACAAACCTTGGAAAAGACCATGCTCAATTGAGACCCCATCAGATCTGATATTCAAAAAGTTTACGTCGTCTGGATCGCTAACTGGTCTCCATTCTACATCTTCTATTTGGGGAACTCTGAAAATGTATAGTTAAAAAAATTTTTTTTTTAATCCTGACTGATAAAAATAGCTTGAAAAGGGTTGAAAAGGTGTGCGTTTTTTTCTGGCAAGTTGGCAAATCTGCAAATTGCCGTATTTGAAATTTCCGGAAAATCGGCAAATTGCAATAAAAAATAGGAATTGAAATTTCCGGCAAATCGACAAGTTGCAATAAGAAATATGAATTGAAGTTTTCGGCAAATCAGCAAATTGCCGTAATTGAAATTTCCACCAAATCGACAAACCGGCAAATTGCCGGTATGCCGAATTTGCCGACAATTTGCGGTAAGTTGTGGGTTTGCACATTTTTTTTTGGAAATTTCAGAATTTAAATTTTAATCGGCAAAATTGTAGGCATCTTATGAATGTTCCTGCACCTATTTCGAAAAGCAAGCAAATTCTATGAGAGTATCAAGAAAACATTCAAAAAAGCACAGTTTTAAGTTTTTCCGTCTTCTAAAAAAGCCCCCTTAAAGCTTCCGGCAAATTGATGTCGACAAACGACAAATTGTCAATTTACTGAGAATCTAAATTTTGGGCAAATAGGCAAATCGCGGAGAACTAAAATTTTTGACAAATCTGCAAACCGGCAGTTTGCCAATTTGCCGAACTTGTCGACCAAAAAAATTTGCAGTCTGCCTACCCATGGGTTGATCTACAAATTTAATTCCATAGTGAGTAAAGCACATAACTTTAACACTTGGAAAATTTTGCTATCCTTTTTAATTTTTATTTCTACAACTTACCCGGTTTTAGCAAATGAAATCACCATATCAATCAGATCATTTTGAATCCAACTGTCCGGTTCTTTCTTCATATCAATTTTTGCCATCACTGGCATATCAAATAGATAATGGTATTCATTAGCATGCGGAGAGCCTAAATTCAAACTCTTTGATGAATACCAATTAAATTTTACCTCTTGCTTGCTCTGGAATATGCTTTTTCCAAATATTTTTATCGTAGTGATCCATACGGTATGTCCAAACTGGAGTTTTTCTCTCAACTCTGCTAGTGATTTCACGAAGAATTGGCACGTTGAAGGTGATATCCGAGAGCAGCTTTAATAAACTTTTAAATTGCGCAAAAATTTTCGAATTTACTTTTAATTTGAAATTCTCAAAAATAATTTGACGGTCAATCCAAATTCTAAATTTGAGCCAATTTTTAAAGAATCTTACCTCTGAATATCGATCCACATAGAACCCATTGAGATCCTTCACTTCTGCCGGTTTTCCCTGCTTAACGTAAAAGTCTAGAATATCGTTCCAAACTTTTTCGCGATTTTCTCCATATCTGTTATTATAGAGAAGTTTTCTTCCGATGATCTCCGAAATGAATTCTTCATCTACTTTTGGCATATCTTCTGGTGACAATCCGAAATCGGCAATCACTCGTCCCATATTCAAAGCGGCTGAAAATGAATACAATGATTAGTAGATTTCATTTAAAGATGGTGTACCGAAATCTGGGAAATATGTTCAAATGACTCCAAATTTGCTCATGATTCAGAATATCTAATTGAAAAAATTCAAAAAAAAATTCCCTGATTTAATATTTCAGCTTGAAATTGCGATTTTCATTTGCGTTCCCCCATGAGATTTTTAAAATGCGCGCCGAAATAAATTCTCCTTGGAGCACATTTGCCTCATTTAACTTTCTCCATTTATTTTTACTTTTTTCAGGTTTTGAGCTATTTTCATCCATTTTTATGCTGGCAAAATGTTCATTCGACACGAAAGAATATATTTTTCAAAAAAGAACCGAAAAAATACGACAAAATGAATGAAATTAGCTGAAAACTGGAAGAAGTAAAAATATATGGAGAAAATTAAATGTGGCAAATGCGCTCCAAGGATAATCTATTTGAGCGCACATTTTAAAAATCTCAATGTGACTCAAAAATCGCGATTTCAAACTCAAATATAAAATCAGGGAAATTTTTTTGAATTTTTTCTTTATTAGATATTCGGAATCAGGAGCAAATTTGAAGTCATTTGAAAGTATTTCCCAGATTTCGGTACTCCACCTTCAAGATATAATTTTTTAAGAACAACCACCATATTCCTAAAACTTACCAAAATACGACCCTTCCTTGTTGCTCATTCCAATCAATGTTGGCTTTACTGGAGACTCCTTGATAAGCTCTTCAGGATTCTTTGTCATAAAATCTCCATCAATTACAGGGGACCATCTCAAAATATCGATTGTCCCAGTTGTCCATCCCTGAACTTCAATTGCGTCAAAAATTTCATGGAGCGATTTTTTCTTCATGCACTCCTTTGCTCCAGGCCATGGACACCCCAATATTTCTGCGAGTTGCTTCGAAGTTTCCACGACGTTTGGACCGGTGGCCCATCCGACAAAAGAGCTGGCCGACATGATAATAGCCTTCGAGTATGAATCTCTAGTATACGGGCTCATAGTGAGCTGAGAGACACTTGCTGCTCCTGCACTGTATCCCCAAATTGTTATCTGATTCGGGTCACCACCAAAATTTTCTATATTTGATTTAACAAATTCCAGAGCGGCAGCTTGATCAAAAAGGCCCCAGTTTCCTTGAACATCAGATGTTCCTTCGCTGAAGAATCCTGAACAGTATAGAAAATATAGTGACAAAAAGGACCCTTCAAAATTGAAACTATGTGCTTATGAAAAAAAAAATTAAAAAAATCATTTTAAAAGTCTTGTTCTGATTTCTGATTATTAAAGGTGGAGTAGCGCCAGTGGGGATTTTGTCTAGATACTCCAAAACAAACGAATATCATAATAAAACACTCCAAAAAATTTCAGATTTTCCATAATTTCGTTTGTGGCAAGTTGCCAAAATTTCGAAAAAAAGGTTTTGAGAAAATCCAAAGCACTGTAGGATGTTCCGACCCCTACAATGTTTTGACACAAAAAATTGATACAAAGTTACGGTATAAAAAATGTAGGTAAACACTTTTTTTCGGTCGATTTCCAAAATTATGTATCACAGTGAGTAAAAAAATTTCAAACTATTTTTGTATAATTTTTATATGATATTCGGCCCAAGGATGGGCGGCAAACGATTTTTTCCGGCAAATCGGCAAATTGCCGGAATTGAAAATTTCCGGAAAATCGGCAAATTGCTGGAATTAAAAAGTTCCGGCAAACAGGCAAACCGGCACATTGCCGATTTGCCGAATTTGCCTAAAATTCTTGACAAATTGGGGTTTTGCACTTTTTTTGTTTGGAAATTTCAGAATTTCAATTCCAAATGGCAAAATTAAACGCATCCTATGAATGTTTCTACATCAATTTTAAAAAGTAAGCATATTCTGAAAAAATGAAAATATGTAGAAAAAAACTGGAAAAAATTCAAAAAGGCACAGTTTTTAGTGTTTTCGTCTTATACAAATTCCTCTAAACATGTCCGGCAAATCTGATATCCGACAAACGGCAAATCGGCAATTTGCCGAAAATGAAAATTTCCGGCAAATCGGCACACGGCAATTTGACGATTTGCCGTACGGAAATTGCCGCCCACCCCTGATTCGGCCTATTTGGCACTACAGGAGTAGTTGTTAACACTTTCACCACTGAAGCTACTCCACCACTTTAAAAAATTTCGGTGAAAAAAACCAACCCATGAATCCAAGCCGATACTGAACTGTAGCCACAATAACTCCTTGTGAAGCATACCTCTTGGCGAAAAACTCGTAACCATGTTGACTAGCCGAACCGATTTCATATCCACCCCCGTGAATCCAGAACAGAACTGGCAGCTTTTCAGCCTTTTTGGGCTTAATGATATTCAGTGTGAGACAATCTTCACCGGAATAGCTAGAGAATTGAGCGACTAAACGATAGTGAGGAGTGCAATCGTTTCGGTATTGGGTTGCTGGGTAGACATCTTCCCATGGATCAGGGGCGACTGGCTTCTGAAGCAATTTTAAATTAAAATGCTAAACTTTTAAAATTATGAATTGAAATTTTAAACACCTCACCTCAAATCTCAAATCATCGACTGGTGGCTTGGCAAACGGAATTGCGAGAAAAACTTCGGCTCCTTCATATTCTATTCCCTCCACTTTTCCGTAGTTTGTTTCAACAATTGGTCCAGCCCAGCAGGCATTTATTAGTATTACAGAGACAAGGAATATCCGCATCTGAATTCAAAGATAAGATATGTAATAGATTTTTGAAGCCTGAAACTGTAAGACGCAGACGAATTATATGAAATTTTTTAAAATTAAAAATTAAAATCTTTGGAAAAGTTTAAAATGAAGTAGCGCCAGTGGGGAAAATGTTAAAAACTACTCCTATGGTGCCAAAATGACCAAGTAACAAAATAAAGCGTTTCAAAATTTTTCAAAAAATTTTCTATTTACTGTCAAAAAGTGACAATTGCTCAATTTCTGCCACTTATAATTTTGGAAGCCGACTAAATTTCCTCTTCAAAATTTTGGCATTTTGTCAGATCTTTGATCGCACATTTTGAAAAATCTTAAAAATTTTGGAAAATTTTAAGTGTACTTAGACAAAAAAAAACTTTTTTTTTGCTAATAGCATGAAAAAATATTTCTAAAATAAAGTAAAGGTTTCGTAGAGCTGCGATCACGTTCTTGTAGTCAATAGATAGTGCGAGACACAGACAGGAATTATTGAAGACACAAATACACACACACACAATAGTTTTTGATCGGTGTGTGGTCAATTTTGCCAAAATTCAACTTGGAGAGATAGAGTGGGGTGGATGGGAAACCCTGCAAACCACGTGGAAATGAAGATTCACAAATTTTTTGAAGATGGTGTGTTGTTTCGTCTCTTTATGTGTGTGTGGGTGGCAAACGATGTTTTCCGGCAAACCGGTAAATCGCCGAAACTGAAAAATTCCGGACAATCGACAAACCGGCCGATTTGTCAAATTTGTCAAAAAAAATTTTGCACATTTTTTGAAAAGTTCAGAACTTCGATTTTAATCGGCAAAATTGTAAGCGTCCTATAAACGTTCCTACATCTAATTTTAAATGTAAGCTAATTCTATTGAAACATTGAAAAAAATTCCAAAAAAGCACAATTTTAAGTGTTTCCGTCTTATAAAGATCCCTCTAAAAAATTTCGGCAAATTGATGTTCGGCAAACGGCAAACTGGCAATTTGCCAAAAATCAAAATTTCCGGCAAATCGGCAAATTGCCGGAATTGAAAAATAAATGCTAAATACACGAAACACAAAACGAACTACGAATGTGTATGTGTTTGTGCTGGCCACTGAAATTTTGACCCTTATCAGTTTTGCTATCAGTTGCATCAGTGCTGATCTGCATAAACCTTGATGTATGTTCACTTGTTATTTGCACATTTTTCAAGCAAACAAGTTTTGTGAAAATATGAGATGCAAAATTAACATTTAATATAAACTCAAAATAACAAGTCAATTTTTTGTTCCTGTGTTCACTGTATTCATGCCAAAAGCTTAAACTGCGGTTTTTC
Organism: Caenorhabditis elegans; assembly: GCF_000002985.6. NCBI lineage: Eukaryota > Metazoa > Nematoda > Chromadorea > Rhabditida > Rhabditidae > Caenorhabditis > Caenorhabditis elegans. Next base: position 1,433,463 of record NC_003283.11, read on the forward strand.
CCAAATCGCGGGAAATTCAATTTTTCAGTCCAGCATTTTTCTGGTGAAACCAGAAAAGAATATTAAAGTCGAGTTAACATAGAAATTAAAAAAATGCGTCACTTGACAATGATGTATGAGACTTAGATTAGTTGATTAGAATTCTGAAATAACTTACCCCGGCTTAGCCTTATTGGTAGCGCCCGAAGGCTGCGCAAAGACGCGAAGAAAAATGGTACTGCAGCCATACCAATAGACAAAATACGGCAGTTATTTCGAATGCAAATTGATGCATTCTTCATAATTGTTTATTTCAGAGAGGATGGAAAAGTATATTCACTATAGGATCACATCGGAGCGTTTCTTCTGAAAATAAAAACCGAATTATGATAATTGTCAGATCAATTTTTGGTTGTAAATGACGCAAATTTTTGGTTGTAAATGATGGACAATGATAACAAACTAGATTAAGAAAAAGGTAGAAATCCGATAATTACAAAAAATGCCAGCTAATGCGAGTGCACCATATATTCCTCGGCATACCCCGGATAAAATCTCCTGATTACACGAGCTTTCTTACCATTTGATTCCATCTTAAATGTGCTTTCAAGTGACTGCGGGCTATGCAGAGTTTTCAATTTCACAATAAAATGAAAATTCAAGAAAACATTTTTTCGTCATCATAGTTCGGAGTTTTAAGTGATCTGAAAGAGAGCCAATATGACTGTTTCGATATGGCTGAAGTGGCTGAGTGGCTAACAGTCTTCTCTTTAAGCACAAAAAAAAATCAAAACTGAAAAAAAAAACCTATTGAAAAACTTAAGTATCAGTTTGAAATGCGATTCCTTTGAAATACTATTTATTTTTTGAGTCAAAAAAAAAGAGAAAGGAATTAAAGTTCAATTTTCACGAGTATTCTTTGCAATCTTCAAGTATGTCGGAGACACCACAACGGTGATGTCAGCGTCGCCGAGTTTAATGTTGACTCTGTGCACGGCCTCATTGACTTCCGGGACATCAGCCATCCCCTCTTCCTCGTCCTCGTCCTCCTCTTCCTCGTCCTCCTCGTCCTCCTCCTCCTCCGCCCCCACAGCCCCCACGAGCTCCTCCTCATGCCAATCGTCATCCAAATGAACTTCTGGACCATCGTCCTTGTTAATATCCATGTCACCCAAAACATCCACATCATCACGATGAATGTGCGTTCCGAAGATTTTTGCAGTTTCCATTGGGTCCGTGATGTTGGTACGGATCATCCCCATTGTGAAACTTGCGGATTCGAGAACGACCAGTAATTATTTTAAAATAATGTTTTTTCAACTTTTTATTGTTCACTCACATTTTTGATCTTTGCGACATCATCAGTGGAAAGGTGGATCACAGAAACGTCGAAGTGTGTCATGTGAAGAATAGCATCAATCGGAATGGAAACCGGAGAAGGCGAAAGCACTCTGATCTTTTTTAGATAAATCCAATGCTCCGCGTCGATGATTTGAGAGATATCCGAATCAGCAACATTGACATAAAGTCGTGTCAGGGTTCCTGGTGAGAAAGATTGCAAAATCGTTGCAATTTTATATCCCCTGAATCCAACGAACGAGATTTTAGCAACCTTCGAGTTCTCAACCTTCTTGAAGAATTTTTCCAGACAATTCCATCGTTCGGTCCTTTCTTCTTCGGTAAAATATCGTAAAGGTTTTATCCAGAATTCCAGGTACTCCAGCTGATGATTCGGATTGTTGAGCTGAATTCCGAGCTCTCTAACAGCTATTTCCGTATGGTCTCCATCGTCCTCTCTTTTCTTATACTCCGTTTCCGAAGATTTGTAAGAATATTCGATGATATTGTCCCAGTTATAGTCAACTTCGACATCGTCACTAAAGGTATTGGTGAAGACGCCGCTAACACTCAAGTTCATTTTAGTCGTTTTCTTAAAAGAGTTGTCGACAATTTGGCGGATTCCAGTAGAAACATTTCGAATTACTGATCTGAAATAAACTTCATTAAGCTTAGAATATTTGGCTTTGAAAAAGTAGTGGATGTGCGGAAATTACTGAAACTGACACAGTACGAGAAAATTTAGGTTAAGTGGCGGAATTTAGGAACATTTTTTTGGTAACGTTTTGATTCTCCAAAAATTAGTGTGATAAGTAGCTCGAAAACTTCGGCGCAAACTTTACTAAAGACTACATTAAGTTATTAAATATGTACACCACGTTTCAGTAGTTTCTCCAACGTAAACTACTCCTTTTCAAATACGAAACTGCTAGTTTACTCACCTCCTCTTAAAATCAAGCTCCCCAAAGACTCGCTCAACTAGGCCAAGTGGAAGATCGCAAAATTGCTTGCTCTTTGGGTCAAACCTGAAACATCTTTGATAAATTTTAAAGTGTTAAGCTTGACAGTTCGAAAAAAGAAGAGACGCAGACAAAAATTGTTCCCCGCAACGAAAACACGCCGACGCCACGTGGTAGCGTTTCTCAAATCTTCAGGTGAGACGGCAAAGTAAAAAATCGAAAATGAATGGAAATGTAGATTTCTTATCAGACACGCCTCACGTTTTTGTTGGATTTTATTTATTTATTTGTTTGTTTTTCCCCAAAAAGAGGACACGTGAAATAACAGAAATAACAAACGTTTCTTTGTTTTATAATTTCAAACATTTTTTCGTAAAGAACACTTGCTAACCTGATAAAAATTTGCCGAAACTCTGAAACGGAGGCGTGCGGCAAATCTCAAAGTTTGCCGAGCTCGGCAAAATCGGCAAATTCGGAAATTTGCCGTGCTTAACAAGCTCGGAAAAATCTGATTTTTTAAAATGTTTTTTGAAGCACCAAAACTACTGAATTCTTAACAAATATCTGGCTTCTGAATAAGTTTCGTGTAGTGTGTCTAGTTAAACATCAAAATAACTAATTTTTGTGCCATTTTACTAAATTTTTGGCGAAAAAATCAACAGTTTTGGTCAAAATTCGATTGTCAAATTTTTGGCGTGTGCGGCAAATTCGGCAAATCTACTTTTTTGAAATTTGCCGTGCTCGGCAAATTCGGCAAATTCGCCGACCTCGACAAACAGCAAATTCGGCAAGTTTGCCGCTCTGAAATTAGCCTAAAAATCGATTATTCAAAATTAATTTTAGCTTTGCTTTACGGGAAAATGTCGATTTTTTAAATTAATTTATTTTTAAATAGAAAGAACGATATTTCATTTTAAGTGACAAGCGGATTCGAAAATATATTGCTCATAATTGGTTGTAGGTGTTTAAAGTCTCAAAAAATCTTCAATTGAAAAAAGCGATTTTATCGAAAATTTCAAAAATTCATCTAGCTCAGTCGGTAACTTCTCGGGCATGTGGGTGGTTCTACAAACACGGTCACATTTTTATCAATAATTTTTTATAATTTTTTTTACAAACTTTTTACAAATAAAACTTCATATGATTTTCCCGTACTTTAAAAAATTGGAAAATTTGACCAACTGGAAAAGTCCTAAAATTTTCTAGAAACATGTGGACAGTTTTAGAATTTCCTAAAAAATTCTGGAAAGTTCTGAAAGATTCCGGAAAAACATTTTGGAATTTTGCAACATACAGCTTTTGACCAAACATTCCAATTTTTCTAAAATATGTTCCGTACTAGCTAGCATTCTTTGTTTGGTATTTTTTAACAGAAGTAAAAATTCTGATCAGTTTTATGAAAAAAAAAAAAGGACTTCCTGTAATTTTCCCGTATTTTTGGAATTTTTGAAAAATACAGCTTTCAGACAAATATTGCAATTTATTACAAATATATTCCGGACTAGCTAGCATACTTTGTTTTGTATTTTCTGGTAATACAAAACATAATTTTGAGTTCAGATATACATATGTTTTCTACGTTTACTTCCTTCTACATTTCCAACTGCTTTTTCATTTCAATTCACATCTAATGATGAATCGTCATCAAGTCTAACAGGAACATGGTCTCATTCTCTTCACAGCAACAGACGTCATTAAAATGAACCAGTCTCTGATTTCAATCTTTTCATTTTATTTTCGTATGAATCTCTAAATCTCCATATTATTTTCCAGTGAGTGTCTACTTTTCAAACCCACAATTTCATTAATACTTCATTTTTTGTCTAGCTTTGTCTAGAAATCAACTTTTTTTTGAGAGTTGAAGTTTTTGTAGTTTGATGATTTGAAATCATAATTTGCCTAGTTTGAATGTTGCCATTCACAGTTTGAAATCATGTGGTATAATTTTAAACCGGAACTGCAAAGCTTTGCATAATCTGGCTGACTGATTGAGTGAATTCTATTGTTTGTTTGTTTAAATTATTTCTGTTCCAATACAATTTGTGAAAAATGGATCAACATTTTCTTTTAAATGTTTTCACAAAAAATTGATCCAGTAAAAACATGATTTTATAAATATTTTTCAAGCTTATTATCATATTTGTTTCTGTTTTTTTTTTTTGAGTTTTGTTAGCATATTATTAGCCGGTGCTCCTTACGCCTTTCCCCAAAAATATTTCTTATACCACACAAGCCAGCGTGAGCTACCCCGAAATTTTTTTTTTTCACTATTTTTGAATTTGTTGCTTTTTTTTGGCACTTTTCGGACAATTTTCATGACTTTTTGTAGGGCTTGAGAATGTCTCATTTTGAGTTCTTTTTGTTTTTTCTGAATTCTTGAATTTTCTAGGACGTCTTTTTGCACTTTCCCCCGCCACGTCTAAGTCTGCAGTCTCACCTTAAGCCTAAGCCTAAGCTTAAGTTTAAGCCTAAGCCTAAGTATAAGCATAAGCCTAAGCCTAAACCTATACCTTTGCCTAAGCCTGAGCCTAAGCCAACAGAGTCCTGAGACGCAGCGTTTTTTTCTAATAAGAACCATATCGTTTTCGAAGATTTCCAATCATCTGTCCACGACGTGACAAATTTGACCATCTGTCGCAAGTCCTGATTGAATTCGACCTGACACTTATTATCAAAAACCCTAAAAAACCAGTTTTCCGTCTTTCACAAATGAAGACGTTACAAGAAAAAATATACTCACTTGGAAGTGATACAAATTACTTCCTTTTTGATACAAATTACTTCCGAGTTTTTATTTTCTTAAATTTGTTGATTTTTTGCACGTACTCTGAACGAGTGTTTCTGGGACGTCTTTTTGTTTTCTTTCCCCCGCCACGTCTTACTAAGTAAGGCTGAGCCTAAGCCTCATCTTAAGCCTAAGCCTAAGCCTAAGCCTAAGCCTATACCTAAAAGTAAACCAAAGTTCCTGTGCATAAATCGATTCCATACTGGAATTTTAATAATTTCCAGTAGATTTTTTTTGGAATTTTTGGCAACTGCCAATATCAGTTTGAAGAGGCACTCGAAAACCTTACTGAAAATGACTACAAAAAATCCGTCAAAAAATTTACATATTTCTCAATAATTTCATGAAGTGACCTTCAAAAATGTTTTAATTGTCTTCTACATTTTGATATTACTAGCCGGGATCCACACTGATGAAGTGGAAAAAGAAAAAAAATTGTAACCGGTTTTCAGTCTTCAGTACAGTACTACAATACACATTGTTAATTCACGTGGTTCTCAAAACCTGTGAAAACAAGAAAAAAATCTTGTCCCGTATCAGATGATTGATAATTTGATAACCACACCTGTCTGACACCTGCAATCGGCTGATCCTTCCTTCTTTGCCCCCGCTCATTTTTCAAAAGACAATTTTCCACTGAGACCCTTATCATTATATTCAATTTTTTTTTTTTGATTTCAGAACAAAGGCTAGACATTCTATACAAATATCGCAACTCTTTTGTGTTTATTTATGAACGCCGTTGTTGCCAGTCAAAATAAAAATGATAGGTACAAGTTGAAATGTATGTTTTTCTGAAAACCTTGTAATTTTTTCAGAAGCTTCAGTAATATGGAAAGCGAAAGCAGCAGTAATGTAGAAAAGTCTGAAAAAGAAAATCATCATCAGAGCTTGCCAGATGTAAGTTTGTTTTTTTCTTTCAACTTGTTAGGTGCCTATGGAAATTTAGCGTAAGAAATGAATTCACAATTGCACAGTATTGCATTTAGTTATGGACTGCATTTATTTTTTTATTAATTTTTCAATGCTCAAAAAACATAATTATTCCGACTGGACATGCATTTTTAAAGATGGGGTACCGAAATCAAGGAAATATTTTTAAATGACTCCAAAATTTTCCCTGATTCCAAATACCTAAGTTGAAAACTTCAAAAAAAAATTCCCTGATTTGGGCGCGCATTTGAAAAATCTCATGGGGACGCGAATAAAATTTTCGATTTCTCAAATATAAAACCATGGAAATTTTTTTGAATTTTTTCGCTTAGATATTCGGAATCAGGGGAAAGTATGTAGTCATTTTAAAATATTGCCCAGATTTCGGTACTTCGCCTTTAATGACCTAGCAGGCCTGACAAATAAATTTGAATTTTCAGGAAAACTGGACGCCCTTCCTCTTCTTTTGTATCTCATCAATAGCACTTGCATCATTTCAAGACGGGTTTCAAATAGGGTGCATTAATGCTCCGGGTCCCCTAATTATTGACTGGATCAAAAAGTGTCATTTCGAATTATTTGGAGAAGTTCTTTCACAGTACCAGGCTGATTTCATATGGTAAGCTAACTGTTCTATATATAAGCTGAAGTTCAACCTTTCATGTTTTTAGGTCAGTTGCCGTTTCCATGTTCTCTGTTGGTGGAATGTTTGGAAGTTTCTGTTCTGGTTTTCTTGCTGATAAAGTTAGTAAATTGAAAATGGTGACTTTAATTAAATGAATATATTTCAGTTCGGCAGAAAATCGACTCTACTCTATAACAATATTCTCGCTTTACTGGCAGCAGTTTGTCTTTCAACTTCAAAATTGTTCAACTTTTACCCAATGATCGTGTTTGGCCGGTTCCTTGTAGGACTAAACTGTGGTATCACATCTGGCCTGGTGCCAATGTTTCTTACCGAGTTGGCTCCAGCGAACCTACGTGGCAAATGTGGATCCTTTCACCAGTTGAATATATCTGTAGCGATAGTTCTCTCGCAAGCTCTTGGTCTTCCGCAGATTTTTGGAACACAAGTAGGATGGCCATACATTTTTGCATGTGTGGCTATTCCAACATTCCTGCAACTTGCGACGATTCCATTTTGCGTGGAATCTCCGAAATACTTGATCTCCAAGCTTAACGACAGAGAAGAAGCTCGTCGAATTTTAGAGAAACTGAGAGGGCACACAAAAGTCGACGAAGAGCTCGAGCACATGGTGCAGGAGACAATGGTAACTGTCGAGCCATTACATCAACCTGGATACGTGTCGTTGTTCAAGGGAGATAATCAGTGGCCAATGATTGTTTCCATTTTGATGATGTTCAGTCAGCAGTTTTCAGGTCAGTTATGTGTTTCGTTCAACTACAGGTGTTCAAGCTTATAACGGTGATTAGTTCAGCCAGTTGAGACTTTTTGCCCTAAAAAATGTGACGTCGGCACGTTGTTAACCATGCCAAATTAGTTGTAAACTATGCGTCTCTTCTCCCGCATTTTTTGTAGATCTACGTAGATCAAGCCGTAATAAGACACTCTGACACCACGTGCGGCGTGAGCCTACGCTCTCACATGAAAGCCTTGGTTTAAGTTGTAGCAAGGGCTCTTGCGCATACTACAAACTACGAAGCAAAATTTTTTGAACCTTATATGTATTCCATTTTCAGGAATCAGTGCCGTCACCTTCTACTCTACCCTCATTTTCAAAAGAAACGGTCTATCTGGAAATGAGCCAATGTACGCAACTGTTGGCTTTGGATGTATCAAGCTTATTGCCACGTTTGGATGTTTATTCCTAATAGATCATCCTAAATTTGGAAGAAAACGTCTTCATATCGCTGGATTGTCTGGAATGTGCATTTCATCCATTCTCATTGTGATCACTTTGACATTATCAAATGCCGGATACCACTGGGCGAGCTACATGAATGTGCTCTTCATTTTGTCATTTGTTGTCACATTCGCATTTGGGCCTGGGCCAATTCCATGGTTTTTCACATCAGAACTTTTCGACTCTGCGACACGTGGAAGAGCTGCTGCAGTGTCGGCCACGAGTAATTGGGTGGCCAATTGGATGGTTGGACTCACATTCTTGCCAATAAATGTGAGTGGAATCTTTAGAACTCAAGAGGAAGTGATTAAATTAAAATATGCATTTTAGAACATTATTCACCAGTACGCCTTCCTCATGTTCACTTTCTTCACCTTCACATTTGCCATTTTTACTTGGAAGTTTGTTCCGGAAACAAAAGGAAAATCACCGTCTGCTATTAGAAAAGAGTTGGCTTTCATGAGAAAACGGATATGTTCATAGTCGGGATTAGAATCAATCATGCTTTAACTAGACTGTTAATGTTAATAAAATTTGGGTAATTGTTTTCAAACCAACACCTTATACCTTCTGCACTCATGGCAACAGTCATTGCCAAACAATCAAAGTTCCCGCCAAAATTCGGAAAATAAATTCGGAAAGGTTGGCAGGCATGAAATAGGCACGTAGGCATGAAGGCGGGTCTTCGTACCATGAATTTACGGTACTGTTTTTTAAACACAAATAGCAAAATTTGTTGAATTTCTATTCGAAAATAACGAGTTTTAACTGAAAAAAAAACTGTTAAATTATTTTCTGAAAATTCCAGTCAATTAAACTTACAGTATAGCAACAATTTTTGTGCTTGGCAAGATCTACAAGAACCGGGAAATTAAGTTTTAAAACGTACTAAAAAATTTTACGACAATGTTAATGAAGAAAATGAAGAAAACTTTTGCAAATATGCCAGATTTTTTCTACAAAGAAATTTGTACATTCAAATGAAAAATCGAGAATTTTATTTTCAAGTATTTCAGTTTCAGGTTTAGTAAAATCTTTAAAAGTTATCAAATACCTCCTCTTCGCCAAATTATTTTCATCGACCAAAAATCCAATTAACGCTTTCCACTTAAGAATGCCATGTGTGTATGTTTTCGTAGTGTCTTCAAAGTAAACAAAATAGTTTAGCACCTGACATTGTTGTCAAAATGACGTCTTCTAGATATTTACACGACTCACGTCATCTGGAATTCAATATAAAAGAAAAGTCTAAAATTTTGAGAAGATAGTTCTAAACTCGATTTTCCTGTGTTTAGTCTTCAAAATGCTTCGTTTGATTATTCTTCTCCTAGTCGCCCTTCTCGCACTTTCTTCAGCCCAATATGGTGAGTTTTGCCTTTTAAAGTCTTTTTTCTATATAAAATTATACATTATAGGATATGGGTACAACTATGGCTACGGAGCACCAATGTATCCTGGATATGGTGGATATGGTGGAGGACTTCTCGGGCTTCTTATTGGAAAGAAGTAGGACGGAGAGAGGAATTATTTGCTGACTTTCTTTATTTGATTGTGATATAATGTACAGATTTTCGTAATAAATATTAACCCTGAAATTTTCGAAAACATAATTCAGAAGATCTTTGATAATTGATAACTTATTTAATAATTTGATAACTTTATGATAACTATATTATGATATCTATAATTTATGTTGACTATTGTTAATTATGATAACTATAATTGATAACGACTTTGATAATTTTTTTGCAGACGCTCAGAAATACTTGCTTGCGTGTCAGAGAATCGTGTAATCTCAGAATAACTTGTGGTTTTTTTGTTGAAACTTTGATAACTCATACACAGTTAATTTGCGATGGTCACACAATGTCTCACTCAGTCAGTGAAGCCTCCACAATGATATTTCTGCGAGGTTCCTAATGGGGCATTCTTAAAGGTGGAGTAGCGCCAGTGGAGAAATGCACTTATAATGATCCAAAACAACCGAATATCATAATAAAACACTCCAAAAGTATTTAGATTTGTCATAATTTCCGATCAGAGGAATGGTGGTTCTCCTAACAGGGGAAGGATCTCGAAGAGTCCTCAGAAATCTGTTACGTAATAACGTATGTTTGATAGATGATGATTACAGATAATTACTCCAAAGAAATTAGCTGTTTTAGAGCAAGCTCCTTCCCCTGTTAGGGGAACCACCATTTTTTTCAGAACTACCTACATTTTCTCAAAAACTAGACATGGAAAAATTTTAAAAATATGTTAGTATTGTAACCAGACATCTAATTATCAGAATGGTAAATTTTTAAAAAAAGTTGTGGACCCAGTGGTCAGTTAGAGGACTTTTCTTGGCACAAGATATACATACTTTGTCGTAGTTTTTCTCTATTACAAAATGTGTTGTTCTAGTTTATTTTTTATGTCTTCCTTGAAAATGAAAAACTGAAACAAAGCTGAAAGTTGGCTGATTTAAAACAGCTAAAATCCATAAAAAACTCAAAAAATGCCACGTGTCACGCAATGGTTAAGAATGAGTTAATTCTTGGAACATGTTTTTTTGATTTTTTTGTTAAAAAATCCACACCGTTCTCAATTATCATTCTCAAGCTATTTTTGAAACACTGGAAAATAATTTGAAACTCTGTGTATTTTTGTCTGTTATGAAAATTATTTATTGTATTTATTGCATTTACATGCAAATATTTTCAAAAAAAAAGAAACAATTTTACTTCTTCTTTCCAAGGAACATCCCGAGAAGACCACCTCCACCATATCCACCATTCATACCGTATCCTCCATACATTGGATATCCTCCATAACCACCGTAATTACCATATCCATATGAGTTATATCCTGTATAATTAATGTTTTTTTTGCAAACTTTTGAGTTTATAAACTAACCCCATTGCGCAGAGGAAATGGCGACAATGGCAACAAGAAGGATGATAATGAAACGTAGCATTTTTTGCATAGAATTCGAAAATATCTATTCCGAACCTCCTCTACACCGCTCATTTTATACTCTCGCTCATATGACGTTCCATCAAAACTTTGACGAATTGGAGGATCGTCAATACAGACAACATTGTCAGGCGCAGATTCTGAATTTTAGTTTCTGACTCATTTTCGGGAAGGAGGGGAAGAAGGTGAACGCCTTGTTATTGTTTGGATCTATGATTTGTTTTCATTTAATTAAAATTATTCAGAAAAATGGAAAACTAGTAGATCTAAAAAATTGACAGAACTCTGGAAAACACCTCGGACCTTGGACAAAAAGTGGGTAGATCGGCAGATCTCGAGACATCGTGGCGACACCAATCGTGGCGTAAATTGAAATTTCTTCAGAAAAATCTTGGCGGGAATTCAAATTTTTTAGAAAATTTTGGTGGGAGTTCAAATTTCTTCAGTAAAATTTTGGCGTATATTCAATTCTCTTCTGAAACATTTTTGCGGGGAACCAAACTTCTTCAAAAAAATTTTGCCGGGAATTAAAATTTCTTCCGAATAATGTTTGCGTACATATGATACACCTGTAACGCTTTATTCCACTTTTACGTTTGATTGGCAGTACTTGCTGCTTTACAAAAAGTACTATAATTGACAGGCACTAAAGTTTCAAACTGTTCAAAACTATCAAACTGGTTTTGCATATTTTTGTAAAGCTTGTGCTAAAGTTTCAATGAATTCAAAAAATTTGCTTATTGTGAGACAAAAACTATTAGGAATGTGATTAGCAGTAAACTTTGCCACGTAAAAAATTTTCTGAACTTCGAAAAAATGTTCGGCTTTGGTGTTTGGTGTCTTAATTTTGTTTTCCTACAGTTAATAGTTTCTAATATTTTAAATTTCCACAAAATAAAACAAAGATCCGTACAAGGAGTCGCGTGTTTTTCTTATCATAAGAGATTAAGAATCAAATATGATTTGATGCACCTGAAAATATTGTCCGATGTTCGTCAAGTTTCAGATCAACGTCATCTTGGTAGTAGTACTATAAAAGCCCAGCTCAGTTATTTTCAATTCACTATCAGTTCAAATTTTGAATTGATTTAAATACAAAATATGCTTCGTTTTACCTGCATTCTTCTTCTAGCAATGCTCGCTCTTGCTTCTGCCCAATGGGGTAAGCTGTTATTCTTATAAACCACGTGTTGCCAGGCTGTCCCATTACGGTTTGATCTACAAAAAATGCGGGAATATTTTATCCAAAAATGTGACGTCAGCACGTTCTTAACCATGCAAAATCAGTTGAGAACTCTGCGTCTCTTCTCCCGGATTTTTTGTAAGTCTACATATATCAAGCCGAAATGAGAAATTCTGACACCACGTGATTAACTAAAGTTTGGAATTCAAATCAAAACTTTTCAGGATACAACTCATACGGTGGATATAATAGTTATGGTAATTATGGAGGGTATGGTGGAGGATACAATAATGGGTACGGGGTGAACGCTAATCTTGGCGTTGGTGGAAGAGGAGGTGGTCTTGTTGGAGGACTTCTTGGACGGAAATAAATAACTTTTTCGAATATTATTTTAAACTGTACCAACGTTATTTATAAAATCATTGATATTTTAAATTTTTTTGAGAATTTTAGCGCCGCTGTTATTTCTTGTCAAAAAAGTGATAGATATATATAATCGCGGCAAAGTGCATCGAACGTGATTAAAAATAATTGCCTTGTATCTTGAAAACTGTTCTTTAAACAATGGTCATAAGTATTTGTGTATAGACGTCCGTGGAACAAATGTTTATCAACTGATCAGTCAGATATCAAGTAGGCTTGTTTATTTGATAGGACATTTTGTGAACTGGAATCTAGTTTTGCAGATTTTTTCAAAATCAGAAGTGCGAAAATGATACATATATTCCATAAGTTCTCCAAAACAAAAAAGAAGCATTACTCTGGAAAAGAATGTCAAAACAGCTTGGTCACGTGGGACTAAATACACTCTTGCAAAACTGGGGAGTAATACTTAATGGTGGTGTAGTCAAATTTTTTATTGCCTTGTTAGACTCAAAATTGTCTGAAAACACTGAATTTCACATTGAAACTTCTTGAAAACTTCTCAAAAAAAAGTTATGATGGCTCAAAAAATGGCCGAAAATTAGTTAAAATTTGATGTTTGACCGACTTGGCAATGTCACAGTGGCTGGAAAATATTTTTTTTTTGAAATCGCCGAAATTTCACCGAATTCGGTCCGACTTTAAATGTACTTAAATTGAGTTGAAAACGCAAAATAATTAACTTATAATAGCCAAAAGTAGACGGTGATTTCAAAAGAATTTGGCTCAAGCCGCTGCGACTTTGACAAGTCGGTCAAATTAAAAAATTAAATGTTAACTAGTTTTAGGTCATTTTTTGAGCCGCCATAACTTTTTTTTGAGTTTTGTTGAAGAAGTTTCATAATGAATTTCGGAGTTTTTAGACAATTTCAAGTCTAATAAAGCAATTTTTAAAAACTTCGACCACACCACCTTTAACGCAAATTGAAAGGCCTGACCTTTCTGATTGATTGTCTTCCTGCGTATCATTTGGCGTAAATTCAGGGTTTCTGGAAGGTGTACAGTGCATATTCATGTATATTTTAGTCTCACTTCTGAGATTCTGAAAATTTCGATTGAAAAAATTCAGAATCAAGTAGTTTTGATTTTTTTTTTGTTTTTAAATATAATCTAATCGAGCTTTACAACGTGCTTTTCACGATGATTCATTTAAACTTTGGTACTTTCAGACAAAACAGGTGAATCTCTCACAAGAAGAAGTCTCATGTTGATGTTCGCCTTATCTTGATGCATCAACAAGGCGCCGCATCTTCCACCAAAATGACATCATCTAATTCGGCAAAGTTGTCACGTCATTTTTGAGAGTATTTAAGGGAAACGGTTTGAGGCTTAAAACAACAGTCTCATTTTGAACTGAACCTACTAAGTTGAACACAAAAATGCTTCGCTACATTCTCGTCCTTCTTGTCGCTATTATTGCCATGTCTTCTGCACAATGGGGTCAGTTTTTTTTTTTTGCTGGAATATTTATACTTTCATTTCAACTTATGCAAAACTGTCTAAATGGAAACTTTTCAGGCTACGGTCCATATGGCGGGTATGGTGGTGGATACCCTGGAATGTATGGCGGATACGGTATGCGTCCATATGGAATGTACGGTGGCTACGGAATGGGAATGTACCGCCCAGGGCTCCTCGGAATGCTCATTGGAAAGTAAATCGTCTTCTGGAAGGGAGCAAATGACACAGAGATCTCTCAGCTCAGTGATGATTCCGGTTTTTACATTCATTTTTCATTGTACATCATAAATAATTTTATTTTCATTTTTTTCATAATATTTCTTCATTAAAAATTATTCAAGGTTATAAATTTCATTAAAATGAGAAAAAAATAGGCGTCCTTGCCTACCTAAAAGCTTCAACTGATAGTGAGAAAACGTTAGCATTACTTATATCAAAAACCGACCAGTTTGTTCACAGTTTTAATTTTATAATTAGATCCCATCTGCGTTAAAATGCTAGCCTTTTTCACATCCATCCCCTCACACGCCCAGACAAAACCTGACACGAGATTTAATACCCTTTTTCTGTCAAATTAGGAAAAATCAAGACCATTGTTCATATGAAGAGACAGGAAGAAGGAGGAGGAGGATGGAGAAAAAGGAAGGATAGCCGGTCAGTTCGCCAAATCTTCTCGACGCGACATCTGCATCGCCGATAAATCGGTTTCATTTTTTATCCAACATACGTTTCAAGAAAATGCTACGTTCTGTTTTGGTAATCCTTGCTCTTTTGCATGCTTGCGTCGCTCAGTATGGTAAGTTTTATGTTAATTTTTTTCCAGGATAGAACCATTATTAAAACAATACATTCTAAGAATTTTTTTCAAGTAAATGTTTTTTTGGTAAGGTTCATTCTCAGAAGCTACAATGAACATTGACAAATCAGAATTCTTCTCTCTTGAATTACAAGAATTTATTTAGAGATTAAGATATTTTTGTATTTATGATGTATGTATGTAGTTTATAATGTATGTAGTGCAGTGGTTCTCGACGCCCCAATTACATCTCCATATACGTATATACTGAGTATTCATTAATCCAGCAAAAAAAATTACCAAACAATTGAAATTTTGAGTCTCTATGCATTCCAAGTTTTTTTAGGATACGGCCCAATGATGGGAGGATATGGACCAGGCATGATGGGCGGATACGGGCCAGGCATGATGGGAGGTTATGGGCCCGGAATGATGGGAGGTTATGGGCCCGGAATGATGGGCGGTTATGGTATGTCCCCAATGTACGGTGGATATGGAATGTACCGCCCGGGGCTTCTTGGAATGCTTCTTGGATAGGGAAGATCTCAGGAAAATCGATGGCGGGTCAAATGCGATACTGAGAAGTAATTAATAATAATTTTATTTTGATGAGTTTTATCGGTTTTCAATAAAAATTATTCGGTACCCAATAATGCTTAATATTATATTTTTTTAAAAACAGAATTCTGAATCAATGGTAGAACTGGATTTCCGTTCACCAAAAACATTTTAAAAAATTGATTTCCTATCAGTGTGTCTTCTGGCAGATCATTTTACAGTTAAGAGTTAAAAAAAGATAGAATTTAGTTAAAGGTGGAGTAGCGACAGTAGGAAAATTGTTAAAAACCACTCCTTTGGTCTCGAAATGACCAAATATCACAATAAAACGTTTCAAACAATTTTTTGAAATTTTTATATTTACTGTCAAAAAGTGACAATTACTCTGTTTTTGCCACTCATAATTTTGGAAGTCGACCGAAACAATTTTTTTTTAACATTTTTCATACGGTAATTTTGCTTCAATTATTTGTGTTAAAACATGGTAGAGGTCGGAACACGCGAAATTAATTTAGATTTCCTCAAAAGCTCATGTTTCAAAAACTTTGACCGGAAATTATAAAACATCTAAAATTTTTTGGGGTGTTTTATCATGTTATTCGGTAGTTTTAAAACATTATGAATGTATTTAAACCCAATCTAAATCGCTTAATATTGTCTGTAATGAAAGTTTTTAACTTAATTGGAACAATAAATAAGATGAAATGAAATGAAATAAATCTTTTAATGTCTTTAAATGAGTTTCAACATCTTTTTTGCACTTGATAAATTTTGGTAGCTGTGAATGTTTTTATTTCACACCGGACAGCCCATAGCAAAGTTCCGTGATTTTTTTCCGGGTTAGGTTTTTATTTTCTCACAAGTAAAGAGTCTCACGCTCAGAGTATATCATAGTAGTCTAGTACACACAATGTATTTTTTCCAGGACATTTTTCCAATTTGAATTATAACTCTTGTAACTCTTCAAGCAACAAAACAAATTTATTTTCAAGTTAATTTCCATAAGAGATCTAATAAAGCACTACCATCACGGCAACATTGGAATGTAGAAAAAGTGAGCATTGCAAAAAAGAATGAAAAGAATGAATGATTACTTGCCCATGAGCATTCCAAGGAGTCCAGGGCGATACATTCCCATGCCTCCCATGCCCATACCGTAACCCATTCCATATGGACGCATTCCGTAGCCGCCCATCATTCCTGGATATCCTCCATAACCTCCCATCATTCCTGGGTATCCTCCATAACCTGAAATGTTTTTATTTTTATTAAAAGTTTACTTGGACATAGGCTATGAAAAATGAACTGGGAAAAAAATCTATTTTAAAAGTTTCAGTCTTGTGTGGGTGAATGAGTCTCAAATATATTTGCAGACTATTATAATAGAACTGTTTTTTTAAACTGAAAGCTTACCATATTGAGCGGTAGAGAAGGCGATGAGAGCGACCAAAAGAATTAGGATGGAACGA
This sequence comes from Caenorhabditis elegans, assembly GCF_000002985.6. NCBI lineage: Eukaryota > Metazoa > Nematoda > Chromadorea > Rhabditida > Rhabditidae > Caenorhabditis > Caenorhabditis elegans. Next base: position 1,450,170 of record NC_003283.11, read on the forward strand.
ATCATTTTTGATTTGAAACTGATTTACAAACCGTCGTTCATACTCTTTTATACCGATCCGATGGTGGTGATCTATTCCATTGATACTCACAACTGATATGTATTTGACGAACCAAATGATGACGTCGATCCGTGATTTGAAATCGAACTACGGCTACTTATCATTAGTTTGGTCAAGGGGCTTTGCGTCATCTTGATAGATGAACACATGTGTTGTCTGTCTTGCATAGGGTTCAGTTGGTCACAAATTGTATGATTTACCGTAACCTGACCAGAAACCGCCCACAGTTAACGAAAAAACACGTGAGTTATACGATCGTTTCCACGTGTTTTACATTGTTTTCACATGACGTTTGTTTTTCAAAATGAGCCAAAATTGTTTGGGCCAATGAGCAAAGGTAGGAGTACTGTAGGATTACTGTAGTTTTGGAAAAAATGAGTTCTTGACTTTTGAAGGGGTATTGATTTGGGTTTAGTGAAGAGATGTGGTCGGGGTACTGTAGGCTTACTGTTGGGGTTTCTTGGCGGGTATTCAAATTTTCTAAGTAAAATCAAAATATTCGCAGGAAATTAAAATTTTTTGGGAAAAAATTTTGGCGGAAAATTCAAATTTTCTGATAGTGAGAAAATTTTTTGCCGGGAATTCAAATTTTTTGGGAACAAATTTTGGCGGGAAATTTAAATTTCCAGAGAAAAAATTTGTCAGGAAACTGAAATTTGGTTTGGAAAAAATTTGGCGGGAAATTCAAACTTTGTGAGAAAAATTTTTGGCGAGAAATTTAAATTTTCTGAGAAATATACGTATCTTTGAACAAACCTTGAAGTTTTTTGATATGCAATTATAAAAAACGGTATGTTAATAATTAGTAAAACTTCACGGTATAGTGGTGTTTAGCAGTACCCAAAAGTTTTTGGTTCCGCGATTTATTCTAGAACTGATATTTAGAGAGTAGGTCGCCTTTTATGTAGCCTTGCAGAAAAATCTATCCTTTCAGGTAAGGCTCACAAACTGGGTCGCCTGAGAGGAACAAACCTCTTTTTTATTAAATTTTCCGACTTGCAAATCTCTTCTTCCAAAAAAAAACTCTATTTCGCTAATTGAAATTTTCTAGATTTTTTGTATGTTCACATGAATACATTCATTGAACTATTTATTATTTTTAATAATGGGACAGCTTAGAGAAGTAGAGGGATACATATAATGTTACTTGAGCTCTCCTTGGGGATAAATTAGAAAAATAACAAATGTCATGTTTCTGTGAGAACAGAAATAAAAAATATATGTTTATCAATTTGTCGCTGAAATTTTTATTGTACGGCTACTAGACTACTTCACAGACAGGAACCACTAGTTATTTCCGGAGTTGTCAAAAATGTATAGTCACTTTGTATAAAAACTATATTATGACTTCAGACAACAGCTTTCAGGTTTTCCAAAAGTAACCGATCATTCACTTGGTCTCCAATGTATACCAGCTGGGCTCATCACTATGTTCCAAAGTTTAATGGATGCTGTGCGTTTTTGGTAAACCCGCTGTTCATTTTTTGCATCCTGAAAGACAACAAACTGCAATTGGGGAATTATCGATGGCTACTACTTTATTTTGCAATTTTCAACATGGCTTGTTCTTTGTGTGACATGCTTGTTCCTGTGGTAGGCTATATTCTGAACCATTTATGTAGATACAATTATTTTTCAGTGTGTTCACAATTATCGCTACGCGTTTTCAGTTTTTACAGCTGGCGGACCATTTCAAGAAGTAACTTGAATTTATCTGACATTTCTACAATCAATCAAAACTTTTCAGTATTCGGAGTTCAACCAGTTCATCATCGCGTTCAGATGTAGTTTCATCGCTGCCACGTATGCAATTCTACATGCTCACTTCACCTATCGCTTCATGGTTTTGTTCAAGAACAAGGCTCTCGCCAAATATTTCATGCCGTACGGCTTGATTTTAACAGTTCTTTATTGCATTCTTCATATGATTTACTGGGTGATTGTGAGTGTTTTCTATAATACATAGCAGGGGTGGGAGGCAATTGCCGTTTGGCAAATTGGCTATCGTTTGTCTATTTGCCGGAAATTTTTTTATTCCGGCAACTTGCCGGTTTGCCGGAAAACCCGTTTGCCGCTCACGCCTGATACATGAATAGATGTCATTTTTCAAAAAGATTGGAGAGGGTTTCAGACATGCTACGTATATATTGGTGCGGATATGGAGCGGAAGCTGTACATGCATGATACAATAATGGATGTCTACGGTGTGGAGTCAACCAAGCTTAACATGATAGTGGCACTTTATCGGGTGAGTTGTTGATTAAGTTTGCGTGTGATATTTGATGCAACAGTAAGGTTTTAACCCCAAAAATCAACTTATTGTACCAAGTGTAGGTGTGTGTGTGTGACGTCACATTTTACAGTGAAAAACAATCGCCGAAATATGTGGTGATGATCAAACGGAAGTGTGATATACTCTGAGTAGGCTTAGGCGTAGGCTTAGATGTAGGCTTACAAGGCGGTGGAGAAAAAAAGAAAAAAAATCCCAGAAATCCAAGGTTCAGAAAATTTTATGGAAATCCAAAAATGAGGCTGGCAGAAAAACCATGAAAAATTGTCCGAAAAGTGCCCAAAAAGGAATAAATTGAAAAAATAGTGACAAAAAGTTTTGCGAGATTGGAACATGACAATCTCATTTCTGAAGGTGTGATCCCAAGTTCATTTTTCTGAAGAGATTGCATTAAAAGCATTATTATCAAAAACGCCATACTTATATTCTCTACATACAAGTCTGTTATAGGAAGGAAGCCAAAATGTGATCAAAAAATCTATAATTGGACTGGTTGCCAATACCATATCTTCAGTTTTTTGCGTTTTTGTTTATGTTACGCTCGGTATATTGATCATCAAGAAATTAGGCAGCAATAGTTTAATAATGAGTAAGAAAACCAAAAAACTGCAAACCCAATTGATGAAGGCACTTATTGTTCAATCGGTTATCCCGACATTTGTCAGTTTTGCTCCTTGCCTGGCGTCTTGGTATCAACCAGTATTCGGTTTCGAATTAGGAAGGTTTGTTCAAATTCATATTTTTGCTCCGATTGAAAAACATGCCATTTTTAGCGCAGAAACTTACAATGAAAGTTGGTAGTTCTGGAAAGTTTCTAGAATTCTCTGTTTGATATCCAAAAATTTTTCAAAGGTGGAGTTGCGCCAGTGCGTAAAATGCGTAAAAAACTACTCATATGGTACCAAAATGACTCAATATCATAAAAAAACTTTTCAAAAAAATTCTGTCAAAAGGTGACAATTGCTCAGTTTTTGCCACTCATAATTTTGGAAGTCGACCAAAAAAAATTGTTTTCTAATACATTTTTTAAACTGTAATTTCGTTTTATCTATTTGCATTAAAACGTTGGGTAGGGGTCGGAACTTCGACCGGAAATTATGAGAAATCTGAAATTTTTTATAGTGTTTCTTACGATATTTGGTAGTTTTGTATCATTAAAAGTGTATTGAGACAAAATCTCCACTGACACTACTCCACCTTTAAGCTGTCAGAAAATGCGGTGTCACCAGGTAAAGTTATTTAGTACTCGGCATTTGGCTCTAGCTTCTTGCCAAAGTTTGGCCCAAAAAATATAAACTTGAATCAAAAGTTGGCAAAACTTGGATTCAGGTGTCATCAAAGTTTAACCCAAGTTTCACCCAACTCTTGCCAAACTTTGGCCCAAACTTTTCTTGTTTCGCTTCAAACTCAGGTAGGTTTTTAAAGAGTTGGGTGTAACTTGTGTTAAACTTTGGTAAAGCCTGAATACAAGTTTTGCCAAAGTCTTGCCTATCTTTTGCCCAAGTTTAGCCAACTTCTGATCCAAGTTATTATTTTTTGGGCCAAACTTTGGCAAGAAGCTAGAGCCAAATGCCGAGTAGTCTCTAAAAAAAACAATTACCATATATTACATCTATTATACATTTCAGAGCAGTTTATCACACTTCTTCCGTCCTAGTATCCGCATTTCCATTCTTCGATCCCACCGCCATCATTTTCTTTGTTCCAACGTTCCGCAAGCGATGCAAGGAATTATTGTGTTTCAATTTTCCCATAAAATCAGCAGCTAACAGCAATGCGAAAGAGGAAATTGTCAATGTTTCAGCACAAGTACCAAGCTAATTTTTAGGTTTTATATATTTTTCCTTGATTTTTTAAAGATTATATTTATTCAGTGAGTCAATAAATATTTTATAAATCTTTTACGCGTAATAAGCGTGTCCCTATTTTTTGTTAAACTCTGAAGCCGTGGTAATACGTGTAATTGAGCATTGTTTGAAATTTTTTTTTTTGGAATTATTTTTTTCAATTTCAACTTCCGATAATTGATAGTCAGCAAAATATATTTTTTAATGTATGTTTTCTCTTTTTTTAAATAATTTTTAACTGCGCAAAAAAACTGGCTTATTTCAACATGATAATCCAACTTTTTTGATTTAAAATAAATATATAAATGTAGAAAAATATTCGTTCTATCTGAAAATAACATTTAATTGTGTTGGAAAGTTTGAAAAAGTTCTCAAATAGTGCCAGAAAGTTGCCGTTTGCCGAAAAAATGACGTTAAAAGTTTTTTGGCGAATGGCGACTTTGGGGCACTATTTGAGGTCTTTTTGCAGCTTTTCAACAAAAATAAATGCTATTTTCAGATAGAACAACTCGTTTCCTACATTTCTATATTAGTTTTAAATGAGCCAGTTTTGTGCATTTGCCGTAAAAATGCCGCACAGCCCTTCTACACACTAATCAAATCTCCTTACAACGATGCTGTTGAAAACGAGCAGGTGAAATGGTCAAAAACGCTCAGATCTTGTTGATATTGAAGAATAATATATTTTCGAAAATATGTATTATAGACTTGCAGTACAACGATTTTTCGATCATTTTTCGACAAGCTCGATGATTCTAAATATTCTTTTATTATTTTTCCCGGTGGTTAGTTTTTTTTTTTTTTTTTTTTCACAAGTTAAATTATGGATGAATAATATAAAATATTCAGGTTTCTGCTGAATTCGACTTCAAGGATCTAAAATGGCAACCTGATTTAATCACAAAAGAATCAATTCTTCAAAATAACGGGAAATTAACGGTGGAGCCACTTTTCGAAGGAATGACGCAACTTGCTTTTGTCACACCGGTGGGTGTTAAAAGTTATTTGAAAATTTGTGTGCGCCGCTGTGTGTGTGTGTGTAGCGAAGTGCAAAATCTGGTTTTTTAGAAGCGGCCGACACGTTCGGGGTTCCGCGCCGCACTATGCATGCGGCGTGGGTGACGCCGTGAGGCCGGCGGAGGCTCCGTGCGGCAAGTGCGGCGACCTCATGGGAGCCACAAAAAAATCAGTTTGCAGTGGAATCCACGTGGCTTCATGCTTGCTCGCAAGCGAGCCGCCCGTCTCACATATATTAGTCCTGTTTGGTTTCGTGTTCATCCACTATTCGATACGGACCAAGAACTATCAGACGTGGGAATCTACGGCAAAAAGGATATCAATCCCGATTTTATTCGAGCACTACGAAAATCGAATCCTGACATCAAAATTGTGCCACGTTTCTATTTCGACGAGTTCAAATCGGCGATCTTAAAGGAATTTGTCGTTAAAGAGGCGCTGGCTCAAAAAGTCGGACAAACTCTTGCCAACTTCTGTCACAAGCACGGTTTCGATGGATTGGTCATCGATTTGTACAGCACATTTGTCGATGTGATCGCAAATTCGGAATTCAGATTGTAAGAAGAATCTAAAATTTATTATATTTTTTCTAGAGAAATAAATAAATTTCAGAGACGCGCTGGAGACTATTGAGCACATTGGAAAAGTTATTAGGAAGAATGAGCTCACCGCAATTCTATCCTTCCCTGCAGTTGTTAACGTCATTGAAGAGGAAAACGGAAGCCCGTTGGTTTTTCGTTATCCTGGCTTTGAAATTTTATTACTTTCAGAAAAAGCGTCTTCTTTATTAGTTCAGAAGAATGCAGTGGCTTAGTTGCTGCCTATTATCATCTCCAGCTTTGGACGTACACGGATGCACTGAAAGGAAGCCGAAAATATGTCAACGACGAGTTCATTTATCACAATCTTCATCACTGCGGATTCTCGCCAAAACTCATGATTGGAATCAACTTCTATGGAATTGAGCTCAATTTGAAAGGCGCGACTACAATCACAGCTAAAAGGTTCTTACAAGTTCTTAAGGGGGAGGATTCGGTTTTCAAGTTCAATGAGGAGAGCAAAGAGCATATGCTACTTTTTGAGTGTGGTTGAAATAGTTGAAAACTGAAAAAAAACTTATCTTCCAGACGCAATAAATCCACAATAATTTTCCCGACTCTTACAACTCTGGAGCATCGAATCGCGTTAGCAAAAAAGTTCAACGCGAGTATCTCCATCTGGGATTACGGACCAGGACTGGACTATTTTACTAATTTGGTTTAAACTTCAAGCATCGTGTAAATTGTATAAACTTTTCATAATCATATGAATAATATCGTCCTAAACCGGAATTACTGCCCTGCAAACATCAATTGGAAATAGTGGTGCGATCACCCCATCTTCAAAAACCTACCGTAACCCGTTTCGAACACGTGAACAGTCTGTGCTCTGCGTGCTCTCTGGGTGGACGGCCGGTTATCAATGGGCTCTAAAAGTTCTTTAAGCTTTGTTTGTGGTAGATCAGAGATTGACAATTTGGGGAGTTGAGTTTTGAGTGTTCTTTGAGTTGATTTTTAAGAAAAAAAGTTTAGGAGATGAAGTGATAAAAGAAACACAGATGTCAGTTACTAGAAAAAAATCTTCGTGAATTAATTCAGCATTACAATTTACAATCAGACCATACTAGGCATAGAAATGCGTATTTATCAGTTAACCATGTGGCGATCAGACCATTTTCATTTGGCGAGGAGCGGAAACAGTGAGTTGGGTGTTCTCTGTGGAAAGATTCAATTTTTGATGAAAAAAATATTTTTCAATAGTAAAAACCGGGGCCCAAAAAAATCGAAAACCGAGATTCTAGAATTTTCACCACTATGATTTTTTTAGCCGATTTATCAGGTCGTCCCATAAGTTTTTGTACTTTTTCAAAACTTTTTTAACAAGTTCTAAACTGACAGAACAAAATCGAATCTTTTATAAATGCGCATGTATAGTATGTACTACTTGTCAAAAATTTTATGCGTCATTTGAAGATCCTCCTGATAACAATCACGGAAACCGGAGCCAAAAATAGCGACATACCCAAATAATGGGAGGTGTTTTCCTTCGTCCTGCTATTCACAGGGAATTAATCAATGAACATGAAAACGTAGTATTAGTAAAGATAATGGTTCAAAATACATGGTCAGTATAGTTAAAATTATCATTAGCACTTATTAGCCGTTTTGGACGTGGACTATTTGGCTCATGTTTATCAACCACTGAGTGAACATCTTCATGGAATAATTTCTCACTAAAAGTGATGGGATTATTTTAATTTTTGTTTCTTATTTTATATAACAATACTTGCATAGTACAAATATAAACTTTGTTTTACTTGCTGATTTCTCAACCATAAGTTAGAAGCCCAACACTATAAATGCCGGGTATCACATGAGGTTGGCCATGTAGATTGTTTGAACGAAGAGGCCACCAGTAAAGTTTTTTATTTTATTTATGATACATAGATTCACTTCTAAATAACACTAGACTTAATTATCTATCTTTCATTCCGAGGACTAAATGGACCAATATATGCTTCAATCACTCCTATAGCCAATTGTTAAAAAGTACAAAATAGTGTGGTTACAAAATTCTCAATTATAACATTTCCCCATGACTGAAAAAATTAAACTTTTTTTAAATTTTGACTGCACATGATGTGCACTTATCGTAAACATAAACAATGCACCCGTTCCATTCTCAGCGGCTTCGCAGGAATCAAAAACTCGGACGCCCTATTTAATTGGCCTCAACAATTGTGTTTAGCTACAGTAGTTTTTCCGGAATAGTTATACTAAATTTATAATTATTTAAAACAAGAGTGTGGAAGCATCTACTTGACAGTATATATTAACCATTACTTTAAGCTATGGATGGTGTAGAATAAACTCCAGAAGGAATGGTGTAAAAAGCTGATTCTATAGTTACTCGTTTTTCTAAAGAACCGCGGGGGCCTGGGATGTCAGAGTTATGTTGCATTAAGGTGACAAGTTGGTGACATGCTACCATAAATATAAAATCTTAGAATTGTCCGAAAAAGTTTTGTGGATAATTCGAAAAAAAGTACAAAAACTTATGGGACGACCTGATACAAAGGCACAAAGCACATTTTTGAATAGTTAACAAGCGCTCAGTCATGATGGTATCGTTTGAATTGGAATTAAAAGTTTTGAAGTGGCCTAGAAAAAGCGAAAACTAGGCCAAACCTCAAAAATGGTATTAATTCAAACATGTGATTAAGAAGCAAGTTTCAAAGTGTCACTGGGGTTTCTTTAAAAATTAGAAAACCCTCGGTAATTAACAACGAATGGGATCATTAGCAGAAATTTTTTTTTTAATCTGTGGTTAACTCGGCCACCCATATTTTTTGAGGCCGGCCACGGGCCGAACTTTATCTTACAGTTTAATGAAGTCAAAGGCAGAGTAGCGCCAATGGGAAAGTTTTGCAAACCTTTCCTATGATGCCAAAATGGCCAATGTGGCAGTTACTGAATTTTTGCCACTTTTTGAGAAATTTATAGCATTGTCGCTTGTTCGAATACTAATATAAAATTCAAACTTATTTTTGATTGACGACGTATAAAAAAACGAATTAATCGAGTTAAAAACTTCTCGAAAAAATTTTGGCACTTTTTTTTGTGCAGTAAAAAAGTAGTGAAATCTCAGCAATTTTAAGTGCAAAAATATATTATAAAATAGAAGTTTTTCAAGTAGGAACTCCAAGTCTAATTTTGGAACAAATAATTTCAAATTTTTGAGAATGTCGTGTAAAATTTTAACTTGTTGAATGCATTCATAGTGTAATTAATCAAAAAAAAATCGTTCAGTTTTAAGCCACCATAGGTGTTTTAAAAAATTGCATTGCCTCTTGGAAAAAAAAAACATATTGTTCAGTTTTTAATTATTTGTTCTACTAAAACAACATAGTCTCATTGATTCTTGAGTCTAGTTTCCATTGGAACTACTACAACAAATGTAACCAATTGAAATTGTCATCCCGATGGAAATTGCTCCCAATTGTTCAATGTTTTCCGATCTTCTTCTGCAACGTTTTCAAAGCAACTACTACTACAACAACGATGTCAGCTGACTTTTGGAGTACTTTTAGTCATCAAAAAAAAAAGTCTTGAACCATATAAACAAGATGACAAATAGATCAGAAGCTCCGCCCCACGTTTGGGGCAATCGCCATAACCGAAGAACCAACAGTCTCCGGAACCGAAAAACGGGAAACTCCCCCTTTTTCAAAGCACTCATGATTTTTTCTGGAGTCTTATCAGCAACTTTTAGAGCAACACGTTATCTTTGTAAAACAGCCCACTCTCCTGTTCACATGCCATTTTTTGTGTATAAAAAGACGACTATTCCTCTAGTTCTTCGATACTTTTGTAATAAAATTGTCTAGTTTGTGAAAAATAGTTTGCAATCATTTAATTTCGTTCATTTTTAACCTTTTTTGTTAACCACTTTTTAAAATCGAATTTTTAAGGTTCGGCCAATTTTTTGTTGACAAATCCGGCAATTCGGCAAACTTCCCGTTTGCCGATTAAACTTTCGTTTCCGGCAAAAAATTTCCCGTTTTTTCTAGATATTTTTAAAGAATTATAATTCTATAGCGCACTTTTGAAAATAGATGTAGGGGCATTCAGACAATTTTGCCGTTTTTATCGGCAAATTCGGCAAATTGGCAATTTACCGGTTTGCCGATTTGTCGGAAATTTTCAATTTTGGCAATTTGTGGATTCGCCGGAAATTTTCATTTCCGGCACAATGCCGATTTGCCGAATTGCCGGACTTTTGAGCTTCAGAAGCTCAATGGCTTTTTCCACTTGACCGCGAAAATAGAAAATTAAAAAAAAACCGTTTTTGACAATTTATTTATCATTGCATAAAAAATTGCTCGACTTTTATCCTTTTTATCAAAACATCCATCATTTTTCTTAATTCAACATTTCTCTTTTCAGAAATTTTCCCCCACAAAACATGGTGCAATCCGGAAACGAAAACCCAAAGCCCCTGGTGGCAATTTTTGGCGCCGGAATGATGGGAAGCGGCATCGCACAGGTCTGTCTTCAGGCAGGCTATCCCGTCAATTTGTACGGTAGAAGCGAGAAGAAGCTTTTGGAGGCCAGAGAGACTATCAAGAAAAATCTAATTCGTGTCGCTAGCAAGAAGAAGACCGACGTTCCGATGGAACCAGCAGCCTTGGAGGAAATTGCTCAGATTCAACTTGATTTGCTCCAGATTCATACTGATGTAAGTCTTAAGTTTAAGCTTAGGCTTAAGCTTAGGCTTAAGCTTAGGCTAAGACTGAGGCTTATGCTACACCTTAGGCTGTCTACACCCGGTCTATAAAATCTGGAAGTAAAATATTTCAGATTCCGTCCGCTGCCGAAGATGCTGCAATGGCGATTGAGGCTGTGGCCGAAAACTTGGATCTGAAACTTGACATCTTCCAGACAATTCAGAAAACTTGCCCACAGTGAGCATTAAATTTTTTTAAAACATTTTTATAATTTTTTTTTCAGAAACTGCATGCTTATCACGAACACCTCGTCTCTAAAACTGTCTCAAATGCTCCCAGTTATTCAGAACCCGGCACTATTCGCTGGGCTTCATTTCTTCAACCCTGTTCCAGTGATGAAGCTTGTAGAAGTTGTATCAACTGATGAAACTTCTCCAGAGACCACAAATTTCTTGTTCAACTTCTGCAAAGAAATCAAAAAGCTGCCGGTCGCCGCGAAGGATACTCCTGGATTCATTGTCAACCGGCTATTGATCCCATATCTTATGGACTCCATTCGCATGCTGGAACGTGGAGATGCAACTAAAGAAGATATCGATACAGCCATGCGATTTGGAACTTCTTACCCAATGGGACCAATTGAATTGTGTGACTATGTTGGACTTGATGTTCTGCAGAGCACTTTGAAAAGTGAGATTTACCAACTCCTTTTCTAGGTTTTATTGAACCCTTTCTAATCTTTCAGTCTTCCGCGAAACCATCCCTGGTGACGCCCGTTTTGCACCAATCCCACTTATGGACAAATTGGTCGCTGAAGGAAAGCTTGGCAGAAAAACGAAGCAGGGATTCTACACGTATTGAACACTTTTTGAGCATATTTTTTGTGTACACTACTTGCCAGCTTTTTGATGTATATTTTGCTTCTTACAGGTCATAGTTTCAGAGAAATAAATATTTACATTTGAAGTTTTTGATAATCTAGAATTTTTGTAATAATGTCCATAACATGGAAAATGTCTAAATTGGCACATTGAAGTAATTCCCAAGTTGAAGTAAGTTGTCTCAGGAAAAGTACACTACCGAACTGGTGCAACTCTATATTTACTAAAAATAAATTTCTGGAACAGTTTTTTGGTATTTTTCAAATAAGCTAATATATTTTCTTTGTAATATTCAAGAGCGTATCTATTAAATTTATGTTTTCAAATGTAAATTAGAAATTCTTAAATATTGCCAAAAAATAATTTAAAACAATTTTTTGAAAAACGATTCAAAGATTATTCACAATAAGATTATTGAAAAATATATGATAAGACGTTTGTAAAGTTTAGTTTCAGATCAATAATAAAAATTGTTATATTTTGCTCATGAATTATTTATTTGCTTATAAAAAAATCTTTTAGATAAATTCATCTATAACCTCTCAAATTCTTCTTTCTCTTCTTTTTCCTCCTTCTCTGGTAGTTGTGACAATTTCCTGCCAACCGTTGATAAGCTATTGGTTTTCACCAAGTAATAAATAAAGAACATATGACCACAAGAGACGAACCCGTAAGAAATAAATATACAAATTGCAAAAGTTGCCGGTAATGGGAGAATAATGACTAGAACATCTTTTAAAACGGAGAACGTTTGGCACAACGCGTTGTGCATTCCGAATACTGTATTTCGTTCTCGTTCTGGGATGGTGACTTGCATTATGTGAGTGATAGCCAGATCCAGGCACCACAATCCTGAAAATTGATTATTAAAATTAATTTTTAAAAAATTCCTGATTTTTTTGACATTTCCTAATATGTATTAGTTAAAACTTGAAATTTGACCGGCTTTTCAAGCGGCTGGAAACAATTTTTTTTTTGTAATTACTGTCAAATTTTGAGTACAAAATGTAATTATGTTGCGTTTTCAACTTGAGATTTTTAATTTTTTTAAACCAAAACTTGCCGTCCATCGACTTTAAAATACCTATATGAAGTTAAAACACAAGATAATTACATTGTATACTTAAATTTTGACCATGGTTTCAAAAAAAGATAGTTTCCAGCCGCTTGACAAGTCGGTCAAATTTTCAATTTTAACTAATCTTAGCCCATTTTTTGAGCCGTCATAACTTTTTTTTGAGAATTTTTCAAGGAGTTTCATTATAAAATTAGGAGTTTTCAGACAATTTTGAGCCTGATAAGGTAATAAAAAATTCGACTACACCACCTTAAAAAAAACCCAAACTCACCATATCTTGCGGATGCAATCGCAATCAAGAACACAAAGATGCTGGCCAAACTGACACCATCAGACGAAAAGTGCTTCCAATCAACATGTGGGTCCAAGTTTGTAGCGTTATTCCCGTCGAAAGAGTGAACCATATCGTGCCACCAAGTTCCCATAGTGAAGTTTCCAAAGTATCCACCAAGGTTCATAGGAGATCCCGGGAGGAACACGGATATAACTGCTAGAACCGCAAAAAACTGCTGAACAACCAATCCCAGTAGTCCTGAAGTGGCGACACTGTATCGCTTTTCGAAGAATGCGTAGGAAAACGCTCCAAGGATCGCAGTCACGGATCCATAGGATCTGAATGCTCCGATAACAAATTCCGGAAGCCCTACACTTGAGCCATATCCTACAGCTAATCCATCAAATCCCATCACTGTCATGAATAGAAGACTCATTCCAAATGCAGCTGGGAATGAGATCTGGCACCAGTACGTGTAAACCACAGATTCTTTGAGCCTTGAATTGGCGAATGGGTCTAGCGCTTCATCTTTCTTGTCTTTCTTCACTTGAAGCAGAGGATTGGAGATGTAGATTGCTCTAAGGAAAATGGTTTTTGAAGCCATTGAAACAAGAGAGGCTATACCAAATATTCCAACTGTTTCACGAAGACCAACCCAGGTCACCAGAGCCTTAACTTAGTTTGTTTTTACTTTGGAATTAAAAAGCGAACACAGAACTAACACCAGTTACTAACGGTGCAATAACATTGGTACATTGATCCAATGTCAACAGAGTTGCGTTCATATTCGACAGTGTACCATCATTTCCGAGTACCATAACCCAATCTCTGCCTGTGATGAACTTTTCCGCGTTCAGGAAAAGCCGGTTCACCGCGCATATGCACATTGCTAGAACCAGGCAGACTATGTACCACGGTGACGTGGCATCGATAGACAGACAAGCTTAAAATATTTTAGCTTCGAGTACCTACATCAGTGTCAAATTAGAACTCACTGATAATAAGAGCAGCTGCAGCACAAATACTCAAATTGTTCAACGGTACGACGGTCATGATTGCTGAAATTGAAAACTTGATTTTCTCTTACAAATACTCACGAAATAAGTATTTGATTGTAGTTTTTGTTAGGTCAATGTGATACTTGAACAAATCATTTTTGCAGTAATCGAAATTTGTAAAAATGAATCGTTCACGTGGAGTCAGAACGTCCCATTTTGCTGTGATCTTCGAAAAATGCGAGAGAAGAGACGCAGAGATCTCATCTGATTTTGCATGGTTAAGAGCGTGCTGACGTCACAATTTTTCTGGTAAAATATTCCCATTTGTCGTAGATCGAACCGCAATGAGGCAGGCTGACACCACGGGATCGTTTAGTTGTCTACCGTACCCCGTTTCCTCGAGAGCCCGTCGAAATGCTTTCCTAAATATCCGCTGAGAAACATTTGCAAGACTCCCTCGAAAAGCTGCTCAATGGAAACCACTCTCATACCACCCATCAGGTCCATACAAAGAGAGACACAGAATGACCAAGCCCTGTCTTCCTGTAAATAGTATCGAAAAATTGAATGTTCATGTTTTTCCACATTGAACTAAAAAACAATTTTGAAGTTTATAAAAGTATGCGAATTTCTTTTTTTTTCTTCCTAGTTTTAAATTCCCTCTACACTCACCAAGCATGTCGAAATATAGGCACAATACAAAAATATGCTCGTTTTCGAAAGGGTGCCACTGTTTCGTCGATTATTCGGTTGTTGAAAAGTCATTGTCACAGGAATCAAACTGGAAATCTCTGCACTTCCATCGCCCGCGACACACTTACTGATTTCCATGTTAGCGATAACCTCTATATATTCTGTGATAACGGGCAGGAAGTTCAACAAAGTGTTGGTGCACATACATCATGAATTTTTTCTCTTGTCAATCAAAGATTATTTGAATAGGCCACTCGAGTGCACTGCTCACCGTCTCTTTTTTTTTCATCTTTGCTCGTCTTACCGAACACTTTTTCACGCGATAAATTGTTTGCCGCGCGGCATGAGAAGGCGGAAGATGGTTGGGATAGTTTCAAGCGAGATGGTATATAAGCCCACAATCAAATGGAAATACTCATCCGATACTTTCGGCTCTAATCATGCGCTTCACCTCCCTCGCCATTGCCTTCTTCGCCTGCGCCCTAGTGGTGTCTGTAAGTTGTGCAAGATCTAAAAATTTGAGTCTACGAATATTAATTTTCAGGGCAATGTGCTTCGTGAGAAGAGACAATGCGGATGTGCTCAACCCCAGCAGAGCCAATGCTCGTGCCAACAGGTTCAACAGACTCAATCGTGCTCGTGCCAATCTGCTCCAGTTCAGCAACAATCCCCATCATGCTCTTGCGCTCAACCACAACAAACCCAGAATGTTCAGGTTACTAGCAAACTTATGCTATAGCTCCAAAGAGAGACTTTCAGGTCCAAACCACTCAATGTGCTCCAGCTTGCCAACAGAGCTGCACCCAACAATGCCAGGCTGCACCATCGGTAGCCCAGTGCCAGCCACAATGCCAACAGCAGTGCCAATCCCAGTGCGCTCCAATGTACAATCCACCAGCCACCACCACACCAGCTCCAGTCGTCCAATGCCAGCCAATGTGCCAACAGCAGTGCCAATCCACCTGTGTTCAGCAACAACAACCAGCTTCCCAATGCCAGCCACAATGCCAGCAACAGTGCAACGTTGCCTGCGATGCTCCAGCCACATCCACTCAGGCACCACAAGTAGTCCACATCCAACTCGAGATCCAACAGGCTCAAGCTCAATGCCAACCACAGTGCCAGCAACAGTGTCAATCATCCTGCACCCAACAACAACAGCCAGCTAACCAGTGCAATTCGGCTTGTAACAGCCAGTGCTCCAACATTTGCCAACAAACTGCTCAAGCCACTCAACAGGTCTACAACCAGAACTCTAACACCAACACCCAAATGTACAATCCATACAACAACAACAACCAAGGTTCCGGATCCGCCAACTGCGCCCCAGCCTGCCAGCCAGCCTGTGACAACTCCTGCACTTCTCAGACTCCAGCTCCAATGTACAACCCATACGATGCCAGCACATCCGCCCCAGCATCTTCCCAAGCTGTGATCCAAATCGTTCTCCAATCCTCCGTCGCCCAGTCCTCCCAGTGTACTCCACAATGCGAGCAGTCGTGCCAGCAGCAATGCGTTCAGCAACAACAACCAGCCGCTCAGTGCCAGTCTGCCTGCCAGGACTCGTGCTCCAGCTCCTGCCAAGCCGCTCAGCCAGCGACTACGGCTTGCCAGCAGAGCCCACAAAGCCCACAAAACTCGTGCTCCTGCCAAGCTAACTACTCTCCATGCGGAAATGGACAGTGCTGTAGAAGAAAGTGAACGGACTCTGAACAATGACTTCAAGTTTTTGTATATAATGAAACCAATTAGTTTCACAAGAACTTAATAAACAACTTTGATATTTTAATTGATTTACATTATTTGGTTTTTTATTGTCTAGAAAATGAACAATGACTACAAAACTTATAGCTGGCTCACAGTTTATTGACTAGATTAGCACTAAAAAATAACATGGCCGCTTTTCAAGGAAAGGTTTTTATTTTATTTTATTTTTTAATGTCAGACTTCAAAACGAGACAAGTGCCATTTAAAAGTGTTCCATAAGGATATATTACTACAAAATTTTAAGCGGCAAAGCTCCACTCTCAACCCCTCTAGCATCGATCTGAAACTGTTACAGTGCACTTCTTCACTACTTTGGAGGCCTGTAGAATTGCTCCAAATTTTTTTTGTTGCAAACTTTCAATGTTTTTCAAAACGGTTAAAAGTAGGTAAGCATTCTGGAAAATTTTTGAAAATTTTTAAATTTTTTCAAAAAATCTGAAAAATTTTTGAACCGAGTGGAGTGGATTGAGGAAATTTTTAGATTTTTTTTTCAAAAATTTTTTAAAATTTTTAAAAATTTCCCAGAATGTAAACTTATTTCTAGCCGTTCTAAAAAACATTGAAAATTTGCACAAAAAAAATCAGGACCAATTCTACTGGCCTGAAACAATTTAAGATCGAAATTTTTGGGGTTGAGAGTAGAGCTTTGCCGCTTAAAATTTTGCAGTGACATAGCCTCATGAAACACTTTCAAATGACACATGATGGTTGCATATTACGAAAAAATGTTTCCTATCGATATGTCTCGGTCACCATAGAACCAAGTCTAATGTGAACACGAGACCATAAGAGACATAGAGAGTGAGACGCATTGCATCTTGTGAGTGAAGAGACCTCTGTGCCTCTTTCTCTCTCATCTATCGATTTGCATTTTGACTTGGCTTTATTTTCGGGGTTTTGTGGATTTTTAGAACCTGAGTTTTGTAGCTTATTTGAAATATCATATTTAATATTTAAAGGTGGAGTAGCGCCAGTGGGGGTTTTGTTTAAATGCACTTATAATGATCCAAAACAACCGAATATCATAATAATAATAAAACACTCCAAAAAATTTTAGATTTTTCATAATTTCTGATCAAAGTTTTGGCAAATCGCCAAAATTTTGAAAAATACGAGCTTTTGAGGAAATCCAAGGCAATGTCGCATGTTCACACCCCTACAATGTTTTAATACAAATAATTAAAACAAAATTAAAGTATAAAAAATGTAGGAAAAAATAAGTTTTTTGGTCGAGTTCCAAAATTACGAGTAGCAAAAACTGTGTAATTGCCACTTTTTGACAGTAAATAAAAAATTTTCAAAAATTTTTTGGAAAGTTTTATCATGATATTTGGTCATTTTGGGACTATAGGAGTGGTTTTTAACAATTTCCCCACTGAGGCTACTCCACCTTTAAATTTGAGGAATCAACCCCCACTGCTCTAATATGGAACATCGTGACGACGACTTTGAATTTGGACATCAATTTGGCGGGGACGAGGAGGAGGAGGAAGAGGAAGAAGCGATTGATGTGGATAGTCCAGATGAGTTGGATGTTGACGCCGAACCTGATGACGACTCTGATATGGAAGTCTATCATATGGAGACGAATGGAGCCGCCAATGGAAATGGAAGACAGGTCATTGGAGAAACGGGTGATGAAGAGGAAGATGATGACTATGATGAAGAAGACGCAATGACTTGGGATTCGATGTCAACAATCAGTGAAGTTGAGGTGGAAAAGGATGATGACGAATGGTATCCATTGATGAAGAGAGATAACGTGTTTCCGAACTTTGCATTACCAACTACCACGTGAGTTTTTTCTCTACGGTTTTTCAAAAAATTGATTTCCGGCAAATCGGCAAATCTCAAAATTTACCGAGCTCGGCAAATTCGGCACAATTGCCGTGCTTAACAAATTCCGAAAAATGTTATATTTTTAAATATTTTTTGGAGCACTAAAAGTACTGAATTCTTAACCCGCGTCTTTTTTTTTTGATTAAGTTCCGTGTGAAAAATGTAAAAATGACTCAATTTTGTGTCATTTTACATAATTTTTGGGGAAAAAATCAATAGTGTTGGTCAAAATTGTATTTTTAAATTTTTGATGTATAGAGCAAATTTCAAAATTTGCCATGCTCGGAAAATTCGACCAATTTGCCGCACACCGGCAATTGTCAAAACTTTTCGGCACGTTGTGGTTTTGCACATTTTTTTTGGTAATTTCAGAATTTCAATTTTAATCGGCAAAATTGTAGGCATCCTATGAATGTGCCTATATCTATTTTGAAAAGTAAGAAAATTCTATGAAAATATCAAGAAAAACAGGAATAAAATAGGACCAGTTTTAAGTGCTTCCGTCTTATAAAAAATCGCTTTAAAAACTTCCGGCAAATTGGTAATTTACCGAAAATGATATTTTCCGGCAAATCGGCAAACCGGCAATTTGCCAATTTGCCGAATTTTCTTACGTTTCGATTTTTCTCGTGCCGAGCTTCAGTTCATATCCCTATTTTAACTTTATTAGTATTGCCAAATTTCATATTAAAAATATTAAAAACAAAAAAATAGCCACCCACGATTTTAACTTGAACACATAAATCTCAAAAATTCCAGACGCGCTGCTTTCCGCATCGGCCCACAGCCGATCGCATCCGCCGATCCTTCATCAACTCCTGGCTCATCAGAACACCATTCAGACACTGAAGACGTCGAATTCAATGACTACAAAGAAGTGATGCGTCCAGATCCGACACGTGAAGAACTCCAACAACTCGTGATTGATCATTTTCTCCACCATGGATACTCGGAAGTTATAGAGACTTTCAGCAAAGAGGTGAATATTGTGGTTCCCAAGAAAGATATCGATAATATGAACGCGAGAAATGAAGTTCGCCGCTTGATTTGTGTTGGCGAAATGGAGAGTGCTATTGAAAAAATGACGACGCTTTGCCCGACTATATTGGAGGATGATGAGATCAACTTTATTGTTCGCAAGCAGCATCTCATTGAAATGGTCCGACAAAAGCTGACGAAAGAGCCCGTCGAATATTTTAGAGCTCATTTAATGAAGAACGGGCAGCGTCCTTGTGACGAGAAAATGGATATCATCGAGAGAATATTCACTATGCTGGTATTCAATTTGGAGGATGATGTCGAGTTCAACGTGTATTTCCAGCAATCCGAACGAGAACAGGTTCGTAATATAATATGATTACACATTCACAGAGCTATTCTCATATTTTCAGACGGCCAAGGAGGTGAACAGTGCTCTGCTCGCGATGAATGGAAAGTTGAAGTCGTCCCGCCTCGATCTTCTCGCCAAGACCATCGCTTTTACGGGATGTTCGCAGATGCGCTCCTCATCGCCAAGTAGAAAACATGCAACCATTGCTGAATTTTCGGAGGAACATTATTCCAAGCCGTATGGATTGTGAGTTGTTTTAAAAAAATGTTATTCATTTTTTGAGCACGGTCGAGTTTTCTTTTTCGAGGCCACGTCACAAAGCACGTGTATTCAGCTCGACCACCACCTCGAAAATGTTGAAAAAAAGGCCCGAATTTCTGGCTTCCCTCATAAATTGAAATGGAAGAGTTTGCCGAACTAGGCCATTTTGGCTCGGTCATATCTGGGGTAGATTTACGGCGAGTTGCGTGTCGCGTCGCGTCTCGATTTTAGTTGTAAAACTAAATGCATTTGTGTCCGTGTGGAGTACACGACACTTTTCCACGCGTTGTCCGGCAGGCGATTGTCAATGGAGCGCGAAAAATTCAATGAGGAAGGCCAGAACCCCGTGTGGTGTGGCTGCGAAAAAGAAGTCGGTCACCGAGTTTTCCCAATTTGTATTTGTTTTCACAATCGTTCCGAAAATTAATCGCTGAAAAGACTGTATCCGGTCTCGACACGAACAACTTTTGCTAAATCTAAAATTGTGTGCGCCTTTGAAGAGTACTGTAACTTAACACTCTAGTTGCTGCGGAATTTTCATGGATTTTTTACAGTTATCGTACATAAAAATATATGTATTTAGTGAAAACTGTAATCAAATTTTTTAGCAAATCGTGAAAAATATGAAAAATCAATTAAAATTCCGCAGCAACAAGTTTGAAATTACAGCACCCCTTCAAGGTACACATATTTTCGCACTTAACAAGATTTTGTCTCAAAAAAAATTGCGTCTGGGTAATAGCAAAACCCAATTTATTGCATTTGAGTGGAATTTATATTACAGAAATACAAAATTCTGAGAATGTGTATTGCGCAGCATATTTGACGCTTAAAATATCTTGTAGCGAAAACTACAGTAATCCTTTAAATGATTACTGTAGCTCTTGTGTCGATTTACGGGCTTCAATTTCGAAATTAATTAAAATCGTCGATTTAACGATGAAATATTATCACTATTCGAAGTGAAACTCATTTCAAAAATCGAGCCCGTAAATCGACACAAGCACTACAGTAGCCAGTTAAAGAATTACTGTAGTTTTCGCTACGAGATATTTTGCGCGTCGAATATGTTGCACAATACGCATTCCGGGTTATAGAACATTTCGAATTAAAAGTAATACTAATTTACAGAGCCGCCGAAACAAGTTCTGCCTTTCGCGGTGAAGTCGACCTAACCCAGGACATGCGTTGAACGGAATTTGTACATTTTTTCAAAAACAATAATCTGATTCTATTCGTAATTTTCTAATTTTCTCTTGAAATATAATTTTCTTATTATGATTTATTCACATTCTCATTTCAATTCTAAACTAAATAAAAATTGTTCAGTTTTTTTCTCACATCAGTATTGCCAGAAAATCCCGTTGCTCGCCGAGCTCTAGGAGTTCCACCCCCGTTTTCCTTCTTCCCGATCTCCCAACCGATTCGCCCCCACTGTACACAAAAGAATTCTCTGCACACACACACACACACAAATACACAAACAGCTGCCTATCTCTCTTCTCCTTCCCGCCGGGGGATCCTCTGATTTTTCAGCGATATTTCGCATCTTCTTCTCTTAATGTGAGCCTAGTGCTCGACGAGCAATTTTGCCGATCATTTGCATATTTTACACTTTTCCCTGCGCTGCGGAACTGGTTTTAAAATTTAAACTTTTCTGTTCGGATTCCAAGTTTCGATAAGATTTCAACATTTTAATGTTAAAACAAATTTCGCAACATTATAATGATGCTCACGTGTGAGATCACAGTTGCCGCCTTCTGTTCCCTCTGTGTGTGAGAGAATTCAAAGATTTTGTGTAATTTTGTTATTTGCGTCAGGCAGTTCAGTTGTCGAAAAGCTTTTAAATTTTTTTTCTAACATTTTTCGCCAGAAATTATCCGCAAATTGCCTGAAAATCGATTTAGAAATTAAATTAATTTTAATTTTCGCTCTAAAAATCTTTCCAATAAGGATTAACCAAGTGCGCTCCACCGTTAATTTTCATCGGGTCTCGCCACGAAATCAACATTTTTGAATTCAAATCCGCTGAACACTTTTTTGTCATCTTTTTTTTGTTTCTCCGTCAATTTTCGCAATTTAAACGCTTTTTTTTTTCATTTTTTAGCGGGAAATTTATTCGAAAATTGTTCTTGTCTGCGGAAATCATTCACTTTCCCCATTTTCCCCTTTATTTTGCTAGTTCCTCCCGTTCTCTCTGCTTTTTGTCGAGTTTTTCATGAAATCTTCGCAGATTGCTAAAAAAATTGCACTTTTTTATTTTATTCATCATTGAAATCCATTGAATATGTTCAGCTTTCGTCACGTCTCACTCATTTCCGGTGTCTCCTCAAATTGTTTTTTTTTAGTTTCTGTTTCGAAACCTCCACTTTTTCTGTTCGGGTCCCATGGCTATTGCGAAATACTAGAAATCCCCCTAATTTTCAAGGACCGACGATTCAGAAAGAAGGCGCAGCAGCGGCAGTGACGAAGGCGACGGCCCATTGTGTCAATCGATGGGGAAAACGAAAAAAAAAAACGAAACGGACAGGCGGCGCGCAGCGCGGGCGCTCCGCTTCTTCACCGCTCTCTGGGTCACATTTGAATGAATCAGTCGCGTTTGGGCGCAACATCGGGACGTTTTCTGTTCGTTCGGTCTATTTTCCCCCGTTCTGTGATCGCTTTCATGTCTGAAAAATATATGATTCATCACTTTTGTTCTGTATTGTTTTAGATTCCAGAATTTTCATGTGTCATCATCCATTTCTCGTTGTCGACCTTATTTTTCTCCATTTGAATTTTTCCTCTATTGACTGGGCACACCAACAGCCGGATGGACGGGGACACTCTTGAGAAGTGGGGTCGCGGCGGCGGTTGTGTAGTGTAGTTGAGGAGGACACTGCAGCAGTGCCGGAAGATGCGACGATCAACGACTCCGTGTGTCGCACATTACAACATCTGGCACTTCGACATATTCCTCAATTGATTCTTCTATCCTCTCTCGTTTTGAGAAACCATTTGACTGGCCTTCGTCGTCTGACGAACTGAGCCCGGCGACGACAATCAATACATGTGTCTGTCTCCATGAGAAGTGTGTGAGTGACACATCGTTCAAACACAAGATACGCAGTCGTACTGTCCTTGAACAATTCTCACAGTCGTTCGTTTTTTCATAATTTTGTAGCTAATCATCAGTTTTCCAAATATTTCGGCTGCTTATTGGGAGACCATTTAAAGGGGAAGTAGAGTTTGTGGCTATTTTAATTAAATCGACTAAAACTGGTCCATTATCCAAAAATGTTTATGGCCGGTCAAAATTTCGAAAAAAAGAGCCAAATTTTGCTAAAATCTGAATTTTCTCAAACTTTTCTTTGTCACAGCCGCTGGATTTTAGTTTTTCGGAAATTATCACCCTTTGATCCTTAATTTGGTAATTTATCTCGCGGAAATTCGTTGATTGAGACAACTTTTAGGCCGATAGGCATACAATTTTTATCATTTTTGGATGCCCATCGGCTCAAAAAGTGTCTCAATCAACGAATTTCCGCGAGATAAATTACCAAAATAAGGATTAAAGGGTGATAATCTCAGAAAAACTAAAATCCAGCGGCTGTGACAAAGAAAAGTGTGCGAAATTTCAGATTTTAGCAATAGTTGGCCATTTTTTCGAATTTTGGCCGGCCATGAAAAATTTTTGGAAATTTTTTGTGAAGTCTCATTATGAAATTCGGTGATTTTGGACCAGTTTTTGTCTATTTAAGCAAAATACTACAAACTCTACTCCCCTTTTAAATTAAATCGTCCGAGTTTTCTTGGACTATTTAATATTTTTGCATACGAAAAACACTGTCTTGAAATACACTGTCAAATTATTATACTGAGCGACTAGAAAAGATTCTAAAAATAATTCTCAAGATGACTAATTCATTTTTTTATTTCTGAAATGAGCGTGTCTTATTGTTTCGCAATTGCTAATGACTTTGACTCCTCCCACGTCGTTGGCGTTTTTGTTCGTTCCTCGATCAATTGGTGGCTCCCTCACAGTCAATTTGCCCTTTCTCTACGCCCACGCAAACCATCTGAACACTTCTATGCTAATAATGCTCATTCCGACTTGAATTCAAGGAAAATGATATGTTTTTTTTCTCACTGAACTTTCACCCGATGTTGAAATAACCCGAAAGTAGAGAATATGTCGGGGGGGGGGGGGGGGGTAGTAGATGGGCGGTGTAGTTGTCTGCGCGTACGCTAAGTGGAGATTATACGCTTCGACTGTCTCGTAGCACCGAGTTCCTTTCGCTAATTACTCTCATCAACTATTGTTTCCACTGTGTGTGTGTCCTCCTCCGGGTATGTCCTTTTCGTTTGCCCCTTGTTCAAAGCCGAAATCGATGTTGTTTTCAATATTTTTAACGTCTGGAAACAATTCAAAAATTGTTCCAAACCCTCTCCGTCATTCTCGTACCGCCATGCGCTGACTCATACACCGTCGTCGTCCTCCTCGTTGTTGTGTACAACACAAAAACGGGTGGTTTTCTAATCTTTCTCCTTCCCAGTTGATACCATAGTGTATATAACGTACTCCTCGATGCTGAATGATGATTCATACGATCAATAGCAGTGCATTCCTACTTTTTTCTAATTTTGTCAGTACTTTCTAGAAACTGAAGCCCGGGAGAAAGTGCAAACGGATTCACCACTAGGTAGTCCGTATCTGTTTTTTTTTGGTATTTCGGGCAGAGCAAGTAAGGTCGGGGGACAATGGTGTGTGTGTTGCACATGGCGAATGTTTGCTCGGTTCTCGCTATTTTCTCTCTTCACTCTCTTCTCTACCAGCTCTTCAGATCGTTCACTCTCTCTCTCCGGGAGGGGACGGAAAAGATGACCATTCGGGCTGGGTGCTGCTGCTGCTGTTGCTGCCCGTTTCATTTTCTCTCCGCTCCCTCTCCTCTACTTGTCACTATCTCGCTCTATCTCTTCGTCTCTTCATTTTCCTCGTGTCCCTCGTCCTCGTCTATCTAAGCGGACGCGCTCGCACAGGCAAGCACTCTGACTGGCGGTTGTGTTGTTGGGGCTGGGGGTTAGGCCGAAGGGACGGCCCCGTCTCTTTTTTTTTGCGTCTTTCTCATCCTGCTTCTGTGCCAATCACAATGGACTTTCTTGGCTCTTGTTCTCTCTCTCTCTCTGTTTCCATCACTTTACCAATTTACCTCACACTTATGACCCTTATGACTCTTATCTGGGTTACACTTTTTCTTTGTGTTGAGCTTCTTCACTATCGTTTTTCCCTTCTCGTGATTCGATTATTGATTGATTAAAATCATTTTTTCTTGCAGGAAACTCAACTTGATTCTATTTCCCCACCACAAACCAACAACAACATCTCAAAATGGTGAGTTTGAGATTTTAATTCGCTTCAATATTTTTAAATTGAAAGAAATTTGGAATGTTATGTTTGGCGTGTTTTTTTTTCATTGAATTTCCAAAATTTCACACTAAAATGGAATGGTTTTCTCTTCTTTTTGCCTAACCTAACCTAACCTATGTGTGCCTGTTTTCTAGAGTTCCGGTGTCATGGTCGACCCAGATGTGCAGACATCTTTCCAAAAGCTCTCCGAGGGACGCAAGGAGTACCGCTACATCATTTTCAAGATCGACGTGAGTTTTTAAAAAATAAAATCTGAATCAGATCAATTTAAAAAAATTTCGTGCCACTTTTTGTTTTTTTTGTTGAAAAATTTGAAAAATCCTCAAATTAATTGTTTTAGATGAACATTATTGATTTCCCTATTAAATTGCAACATTTTCCAGGAGAACAAGGTGATCGTGGAAGCCGCGGTGACTCAGGATCAGCTCGGCATCACTGGAGACGACTATGATGACTCTTCCAAGGCCGCTTTCGACAAATTCGTCGAGGACGTGAAGTCTCGAACCGATAATCTGACCGATTGCCGCTACGCCGTTTTCGACTTCAAGTTCACGTGCAGTCGTGTTGGAGCCGGCACGAGCAAGATGGACAAGATCATCTTCCTCCAGATGTAAGCGCTTGATCCTATTGGTGAATTATTGTACCATCTAATTTTTTTTCCAGCTGCCCAGATGGTGCTTCTATCAAGAAAAAGATGGTGTACGCTTCGTCCGCCGCCGCCATCAAGACTTCTCTCGGAACCGGCAAAATCCTTCAGTTCCAGGTGAGAAATCTCGATAATTTTTACAATTAGAAAAAAAAAATCAAATTATTAAAATTTCAGGTGTCTGACGAGAGCGAGATGAGCCACAAGGAACTCCTCAACAAGTTGGGCGAGAAATACGGAGATCACTAGATACACGGGTCTCTTCCGAAGTCGTCGTCGCCGTCACATCCTCGATTATTCTCGTCTCTGTCTGTCGCATTTTCTCCATTGCTTGATGATTTCTGATCGTTTTCACGTGTGCTCTTTGAATGTGCTAGTGCGTTGTTGTGGTGCTTTTTTCTTACCAACCTCACTACTTGTTCATTTTTTTTGGTGTCCTCAAAGAATCATCCGTTGAAAACATGACTGCGGCGATGTGTTTCGATGATGTTTCTTAAGCGTCTTCTTCACATTTTCACCTCTTAACATTGCTAATTTATCCTCTATTTTTATCTGTTTTTTTCCTGATTGACGATTGTTTTTTTCCTGGGGGCAAGTGATTGTGTGTGCCCACTAATTTAATACAATGTGCCGGGTAACCTTCCGTACTATGAAGAAGTTGAGACATCCCCTCAGATTCTCAGTATCTTTATTGTTTAGTGAAATGCGTGGTAAATCCCTTCTCATTTACGATTATATTCTCTCTCTCTTGTAAAGCTTTCTATATTTATATAGTGTACTTTCCCCCACTGGAACTCTCAATCTCCATCTCCTCACCATTCTTTTTTTTTCAAATCTTCTATTGCGTATTCATTTCCCTTCTTACTTTTTTCCCACCCTGCCCGATCCCCTTGAAGAATCACCCACCAAACCGTTCATGTGCTGTGCTTTTTAAGATTATCACAATGAAATCAAGTTTGGAGTTTCTAACAATTGTTTTAACACGCGTGGAAAATTTTGAAAGGAAACAAAAATTGACATAAAAACCAGAAAAATATTACAAACACCTTTGAGTACAGGCTTCCGGAGTCAAAGTTGATCCATCCTGCAAGAACGCCTACGATCTTCTCCACAACAAGCATCAGCACAGCTACATCATCTTCAAGGTGAGTTATTCTGCGAAAAAAAAAATGCGTACTGCACAACACATTTGACGCGCAAAATATCTCGTAGCGAAAACTACAGTAATTCTTTAAATGAGTACTGTAGCTCTTGTGTCGATTTACGGGCTCAATTATTGCAATTTTCTTTATAAATGGTTTCCGTGAATCGACACTAGCGCTACAGTAGTCATTTAAAGGATTACTGCAGTTTTCGCTACGAGATATTTGATGTATTTTGCGCGTCAAATATGTTGTGCAGTACGCATTTTCAGAGTTTTCTGTTCCCGTAATAATTAAATAATTTTCTAAATTTGATTTTTTAAAAATTTAAAAAATAAATAAATCGAAAAAAAATAAATCAAAAAATAATCAGATTGACAAAAATGACACCGCCATCGTCGTCGAGAAGGTCGGAGAGAAGAATGCTCCGTACGCCGAGTTCGTTGAGGAGATGAAGAAGCTTGTTGAGGACGGAAAGGAGTGCAGGTAAGCCTAAGCCTGAGACTAGGCCTGAGCCTAAACCTGAGCATAAGCCTAAGCCTAAGAATAAGCCTAAGCCTAACACTAAGTCTTAGTCTGAGCCTAAATGTCGCGTGTATTCTACGCGAAAAGTTGTGTTTTTGCGCCAAAATACGGTGCTAGGTCTCGACACGACTAATTTTTACTAGTTAAATGAATGCAGAGAAAAGAAGGTGTGCGTCTTTAAATAGTACTGTAATTTCAAAATTATTGTTTCCATGGAATGTTTTATTATCGAAAAAAATTCACATAAATATTAAGAAACTGTGAAACATTAATGAAAATTTGGCAGCAATGGAATTTTGAAACTACATTACTCTTTAAAGGCACATATGATTTTGAATTTAACAAAAAAGTTTCGTGTCGAGACCAGTTGGTGCAAAAAAACCGCAAAATTTCTTGTCTGGATAATTATCAAACAACAAAACTCGTCGGAAATCTCGATTCAATTCATCCTTTTTTGCAGATATGCTGCCGTCGACGTCGAGGTTACTGTCCAAAGACAGGGAGCCGAGGGAACCAGCACACTCAATAAGGTCATCTTCGTTCAATAGTGAGTTTCAACATTGAAATATTACACATACACGTGGTGCCAGGCTGTCCCATTGCGGTTTGATCTAGAAAAAATGCGCGATTTTTTTCCCAAAGAAAATTTGACGTCAGCACGTTCTTAACCATGAGAAATCAGTTGAGAACTCTGCGTCTCTACTCCGGCTTTTTTTGTAGATCTACGTAGATCAAGCCGGAATGCTCGAAATTGTCCGCATTTTTGCGTTAAAAAAACGGTAACACTATAATTTCGCAGCAACGAATGTTTTAAATTACTGTACTCTTTAAAGGCGCATACCTGTTTGAATTTAACAAAAATTTGTCGTGTCGAGACCAGATAGCGTAAAATTTCGCGTCTGGAAAATCTAGAAAATCGTCCAAACAAAAAACCAAGAAAGTTGATAAAAATGAACGAATTTACTGAAATTCTCGTTGGAAAAGTCGGCCATCAACTAGGAAGCCTCGGCCACCAAAAAGTCGGCCATAAACTAGAAAAATTCGGCCACCAAAAAACCGGCCATCAACTAGGAAACCTCGGCCATCAACTAGAAAACTCGGCCATCAACTAGAAAACCTGGGCCATCAAAAAGTCGGCCATCAACAAGGAAAAGTCGGTCATAAACTAGAGAAACTCGGCCATCAACTAGGAAAACTCGGCCATCAACTAGAAATACTCGACCAGCAACTAGAAAAACTCGGCTATCAACTAGGAAAACTCGGCCACCAAAAAATCGGCCATCAACAAGAAAAAGTGGGCCATCAACTAGAAATCCTCGGCCACCAAAAAGTCGCCCATCAACTAGGAAAACACGGCCATCAACTAGAAAACTCGACCATCAACTAGAAAACCTCGGCCATCAAAAAGTCGGCCATTAACTAGAAAAAGTCGGCCACCAAAAAGTCGGCCACCAACTAAAAAACCTCGGCTATCAACTAGGAAAACTCGGCCACCAAAAAGTCGGCCATCAACTAGAAAAACTCGACCATCAAAATGTCGGCCATCAACTAGAAAACCTCGGTCATCAACTAGAAAACCTCGGCCATCAACTAGGAAACCTCGGCCATCAACTAGAAAAACTCGGCCACCAAAATGTCGGCCATTAACAAGAATCTCTTTAAAAAAATTTCCATGTATTTCCACATTCCACTTCCCAAACTCCTATTTTCAGCTGCCCAGACAACGCCCCAGTCCGCAGACGTATGCTCTACGCCTCCTCGGTCCGTGCTCTCAAGGCGTCCCTCGGACTCGAGTCCCTCTTCCAAGTACAGGCCTCCGAGATGTCGGACCTCGACGAGAAGAGCGTGAAGAGCGACCTGATGTCCAACCAAAGAATCTAAGCCTGTCCAATTGAATCCCAATCACAAATTACAATTTCTTTCTGGTACTACTAGTCTCTCGGACCATCCAAGCCCGTCAAAAATGTGCCTTTAACTTTTTTTTTCTTGTTAAATTATGACTTTTCTTGTCTGTAATTCTGATTTCCCATTTTCTCTGGAATTTTTAAAAAAATATTTTTCTTTTAATAAATAAATCCGTTCCTTCAGAACATGTCAGTTGTTGTTTTCCATGACGTCCAGACGACAAAAAACAATAAAATCAATTACCCATTTTTTCCAGAGCCCCCAAGAGCCCTCAGATGTTATAGAGCACAACACACCCCCCGAGAGCATCTCTTTACTTTTGACCTGATGCCACTCGACTTGTGCTCACCGGCTCTCGGAGCACAAGCAGGAGCACAAGTTATGCTACTTTTCTTCGAATTTTGTTTGTTTGTTTCGAAACTTGAAACGAACAGCACGAAACATTCTTTTCTTTGGATAATTTTTAAAAATCGATTTTTTTTCGAAATCCAACAGAGTTGGCCCACGGGGTTCTGGCCTTCCTCATTGAATTTTTCGCGCTCCATTGACAATCGCCAGCCAAACAACGCCTGGGGAAAGTCGTGTACTCCACACGGACAAATGCATTTAGAAGTAAAATTTCTCACGACGCGACACGCAACGCGCCGTAAATCTACCCCAGATATGGCCGAGCCAAAATGGCCTAGTTCGGCAAATTCTTCCATTTCAATTTATTAGGGAAGCCAGAAATCCGTGAGTTGGCTTAGTTTTGTTCAAAAATCAGTTTTCGTAGTGTTCTGAAAACGGAAAAAAACATCGCGTTCCATTTGTTTCCCGTTGTTTTTAGATTCGTTTTTTTTCGCAAAAAATAATGGGAATCCTTTTCAAATAAATGTTCTCCAGATGCGGTTTTTCTGCATCATTTTTTCTAAGAAGAACACATAAATCTGATGTTTTTTCTGAGTAGATTTCAAGGTTTTTTTTTGCCATTTTGTGGGTTTACTTTTTTCTCTTGTCATCCTCCAGCCAAAGCCTAAGCCTGAGCCTAAGCCTAAGCCTAATTCTAAGCCTAAGCCTAAGCTTGAGCCTATGCCTAAGCCTAAGCCTAAGCCTAAGCCTAAGTATAAGCCTATGCTTAAGCAGAAGCCCAAGTCTAAACCTATGCCTAAGACCTAGCCTATGGCTAAGCCCAGGCCTAAGCCTAAGCCTAACACTAATTTCTTCCTGACTATTTCATCAAAGAAAACTATTGAAAAATGGTTGGCCGTGTAATTCCACGACCATGAATTTCGAGAACTACTGTACTTTTTTTCAGAGATAGTTGTTACGTGCTCTATCCGTTCGGCTCTTCAGTAAACAATACATATCGCAATATCCGTCATATTTTCAATAGTTCGGCTCTTTTCTGTGTACCGACATGCCTTCTTCTTATCCGATTGAAAGCTCAGACACTCTCGCAACACACACACACACAACCATTTCAATACGGATTTTTGATTTCTTAACATTTTTTTTTCTCGCTATCTTATATTACTTCCCTAGTATTTTCTGGCACTGGGCCAAGTGATGCTCGTATGATGAGCACAACATAGTTTTCATCCGTCCCCCCCCCCCATTGAGTTTTATTTTATCTTTTCGTTTTTCGTTTTCCATGAGCCCCATTCCCAACAACAACAGCTGACTTTTCGTCAAAGTCTCTCCGGATCTAGTGATCTCTAGGGCTTTGTTGAGGTGAAAGGTCATTGAAAGTTAAATTTTGTGGGAGAAAAAAAGGGTCTTGTGACGAAAAGGGATGACTAGGGGAGGTATCAGTTCTTTTGTTTGCTTTGGTATATATTTTGTGATTGTTCATTTAACGATTCTCATCTGGATCGGCTTTGATCGTTCACAAATTGAGTTTTGATGCTTTCCAGGTTGACACCTTATTTATTTGATACAAACATGCTAGTTTTCCTCAAAAACGTCGTATGCCATGACAACCTTGCGTCCATTCTTTTTGATATCTACCAGCTTCTATTTTAAAATTACAGAAAGTTTTTTCAGTGAAGCAAAACTAGTGTTACATGCAACCTATTTTTCCTCCAAACTTCAAACGATATATGTTTGATTCTAATTTATCACGATTAACTAGGTTATGGAAAACTTTTTGTCATTTTGTTTGGATCTGTTGCTTTTTTTTTGGCAATTTTCGGGCAATTTTACATGAGATTTTACCAGATTTTGGTTGTTTTATTTTCATTTTTTCAGAATTTTTTAATTTTCTGGAATTTCCTTCTTCTCTCTTTCTCCCAACGCCCAACATAAGCCTGAGCCTAAGCCTTAGCCTAAGCCTAAGCCTAACCCGAAGCCTAAGACTAAGCCTCAGTTAAAATTTAAGCCTAGAAATAAGCTTAAGTCTAAGCATAAGCATAAGCATAATCCAAAGCCTAAGCCTAAGCCTAAGCCCCAGCCTGAGGCTGAGTTTAAATCTAAGCCTAATCCTGAGCCTAAGCATAAGTCTAAGCCTAATTCTAAGCCTTAGCCTAAGCCTAAGCCTAAGCTTAAGCCTAAACCTAAAACTAAAAGCCAAGTTCCTACTTAATGAGAAACTTCACAGCTTGACCGTTATTTTCCGAGCTCTTACAAATAACTTCCTATTTACCATCGTTATTTGGCAAACGTTATTCCAGAAACAAAATGTCCTTCGACCTTGAAAGTTGCGAAAACTCCGAATCGTCTGGGTGCTCCATCGAAGACAAACTGCCCTCAAAAAATTGTCTTATTCGAGGCAAAGACAGCGTCTACGCAGTTGGCAAAAAAGTTGCCCAGGGCAGGTATGGAGCCGTTTATGAGGTGCTCCGAAGGTCAGACGGTAAGCCGTTTGCATGTAAATTGGAAATTTGTGAAGCCCACTCACACGGCCTGGATCAGGATTATAGTGTGATGACGAAAGCTGCAAAACGGGGTATGAAACAGTTTTCCACGTTTTTTTCGAACATTGCATTTTTTCAGGCGCGGAAAACCTTGTCAGAATGATTGATCGTGGCAAAATCGAAGAGCATTTCAAGTTCATAATTATGCCTCTGGTAAGTGTGCCTGCCTGCCTTCATGTCTTACCTGTGCCTACCACCAAGCAAGTTGTTCTAAAATTCTTAATGATAGCAAATAAAATGAAACAATGTCTAGAATAGGCGGTAGGCGTAAGTAGGCAGACATAGGCAGGCGCTAAATTCAGCTCGGTGAGAACCTGATGAACCTACGCTTCCTCTTCGAAGATGGCCGCTTTTCCCTATCCACTGGTCTTCGTCTTGCACTTTTCGCAATTCAACCGATTCAATCGCTGCATCAATTGGGATATGTGCACAGAGATATTAAAGTTGGTTTAGTGAACATTGAATGGACAAAATTTTTAAAATTTAAGGCCTCGAACTTTTGTATCGCGGACCCACAAATGCTTCATCAAAATCCAGAAGCACTGAAATTGTGTCTAATCGACTATGGAATTTGCCGATCATTTAAAGATAAAAGTGGCGAGTTGAAGACTCCGAGGACCGATATAAAGTTTCGTGGAACTAATCGATACGCGTCCCTTGCTGCACATTACGGAGATGAACAATCAGCGAAGGATGATATGGAGTCATGGTTTTATATGATGATTGAACTGATATCAGGTAAAACTTTTTTGTTTCAACTTTTCTGATAAAGAGGTGGATTGAATTTCAGGAAACCTCCCATGGTCATTTATGCATCGTGATCAACATAAAGAGGTTGCATCAATGAAAGAAGCATGTAGAACTACTGATGGATCTCTGATAATGATGAAGTTTTGTCCAAGAGTGAGTTGTCAGGTCGATCCAGCTTAGGCTTAGGTTTAGGTGTTGGCTTAGGCTTTGGCTTGGGCTTAGGCATAGGCTAAAGCTTAGGCTTAGTGTTTGGCTTAGGTTTAGGCTTAGGCTTAGGCTTTGGCTTAGGCTTAGGCTTAGGCTTCTGCTTGGACTTAGGCTTATGCTCATGTTTAGACCTAGGCTTAGGCTCAGGCTATGGCGTAGGCTCAAGCTTCATCTTAGGTTTAGGCTTAGGCTTACGATTAGGATTAGGGTTAGACTTAGACTTAGTCTTAGGCTTAGATTTAGGTTTAGGCTTAGGCTTAGGATTAGGCTTTGACTTAGGCTTAGGCTTAGGCTTATGCTTAGGCTTAAGCTTAGGCTTAGACATAAGGTTTGGCATAGGCCTAGGCCTAGGAGGGGTAGGAAAACTGGAAAAAAAACTTATTGAAAATGTCACAATGTCAAAAAAAAGCAGAAAAACCCTGTGCCCAGAAACTAGAAACAAGCCATATCTTGGAGCATCGTAGAGCTCTTTTTCAATACACCTATCAATTCAAATGTTCAGGTGGAATTCCATCGCATACAGGCGTACCTGATGGGTTTGAAGTATCAAAACACAGTGGACTACACATTTATATCCGAGATGGTACAGCTCGCAATGCGGAACAATGGCGTGAGGATGAATGAAAAATTTGATTGGCAGGAAGATTAAGCTTCTCAAAATATTTTCGATAATATTTATTGACACTCATTTTTATTTTGTGCTTGATAAAATTCTTCTATAACTCGGTCTTCAGACGCTTACTATAGCAATCAAAACATGTTCTGATCTACTGGTCTCCAAAGAGGGAACAAGTGATTCAGGTTTTTCGTAATATAATCAGAGTAAATGCTCAATAATATATTTTTCTTTTCATAATTTATGGTTTCAAATAAATGAACTTTGATTGATGATGATAAAAATTAACAACAAAAAAAAAGAGTTTCTTGCAAAGTTTCTTGGAGAATATAGAATATACGACTAGTAGCACAACTTTTAGCATAGGCCTATTAGAGCAAATTGCTGATTTGTCGTTTTGCCGGAGATTTTCATTTCCGGCAATATACGATTTGCCGGAAATTTTGATTTTCTGCATATTGCCGGTTTGCCATTTTGCCGGAGATTTTCATTTCCGGCAATATACCGATTTGCCGGAAATTTTGATTTTCAGCATATTGCCGATTTGCCGTTTTGCCGGAGGTTTTCATTTCCGGCAATATACCGATTTGCCGGAAATTTTGTTTCTCTGCAAATTGCCGGTTTACCGTTTGCCGAACATCAATTTGCCGGAAGTTTTTAGATGGATTTACTATAAGACGGAAACACCTAAAACTGTGCCTTTTTTGAATTTTCCCCGCTTTTCCTAGTTATTTTCATAGAATTCGCTCACTTTTCAAAATAGACGTTTTCATAGGATGCGTAAAATTCTGGTTTGCCGATATGCCGAAAATTTTCAATTTTTTCAATTCTGGCAATTTGCAGATTTGCCGGTTTGCCGCCCATCACGTTCAGAGTATGCATATCGCAGATTTTCGTGTCTTT
Source organism: Caenorhabditis elegans (assembly GCF_000002985.6). Classification (NCBI taxonomy): domain Eukaryota; kingdom Metazoa; phylum Nematoda; class Chromadorea; order Rhabditida; family Rhabditidae; genus Caenorhabditis; species Caenorhabditis elegans. The sequence goes on from NC_003283.11 coordinate 1,484,763, forward strand.
TTTCTAGTTTAAATTAATTTTTTTCAGAGTTCAAAAATAAATGAACCTTTTTTGTGTGCTTTGGTAGAAATTTGTTAATTTTCATTATTCAAAATCAATTCATAACCACTAAACAGAATAGAAAATAAATCTAAAAACCCGTTGGCTACATACAAATTACCCGACTAAATTTTGGGCGTTGTTTGGTTTGGAATATTGAGGGTTCAAATATATACAGACATTAAAAAAATTATGACGTGATTAGTGTGTGTGTGTGTGTGATACATATTCTTCTAGCAAATATCTTCACGATGGTAAATGTCATCACGGTGGTACACAATGGGGTCCAATGGTGGAGGTCCCTTTTCTAGTCCCGGGTACGGCGGTGGTGGCTCGGTAGGTGGAACGATGAAGTTTGGCGGGTAGCACTCGTCAAGATAGTGCATGTTGTAGTATCGGGAGAGATCCGGTTCTGGAAAAAATTAATTTTTGTGTGAGAAAAAGTGTCGATGTAATTGTAATTTTTGGTTAGATTGCTTTTGTCTGACAAGTTAGAAATTATAGTTTTTCTCCGATAGTAGTCTATTTACGGCTTTACGGCTCCTCAGAAAGGAAATTGAAAAAAAAAAGATTTACCTGTGATAGCGAAAATGTTATCTGTTCGACATGTCACAGCCTCACCATATGGAGGGGCTTCCTCATTCACTGGAGCTGTTGGAATAGGTCCTGAAATTCACATGGTACATACAAGATGATGGTTTACTATTGATCTACTTACCCAATTGTTGTGGTGGGAATGGATAGCCAACGTTCATTGAGCTTCGATGTCTTCGTTTTAAAATATAAAATATATACACGAGAAGGCTAAAACTGATGACTGGTACGGCGATGTAGAGTAAAGCGTGTTCGAGGAGCATCTGAAAAATAAAAATTGAACTGATAAGATTGAGAGGATGGCTGGCGGCAAGCAGAGAGAAAATGAAGCCTCATAACAAAATACGACGAAACCTTATGATTGCTATATATTTCGTGATATCATAAGAATACGCAAAGGGACCTTATGAGTAAGAAAGTCTAGAAGAAGGTAGACGACTCTTTACCCAAATTGAATTGAGACAGACACTCTAAATTTTTGGAGCACAACTGAAATCTAAGAAGAATGCTTTCAAAAAATAATAAGAGAAAGACGTTCTGAAAATGACCACATCTAGCTCCCCCTTATAATCCCTGGATCACTCTCTAATAACTACAAAGCGCTCTCATGTTATTTGTGGTCTCCACCCTATTTTCTGATTCATGTCTACTGAATAGGTGTGTGTACCTAGCGCGTTCGAAAGTGCAAGTCCATACATAGCAGCCTATTGTCCTGGAATTTCCGACCAGACTTCAGGAGGTCATCCGAAAAGAATAACCTCCGATGAAAAATGCGGGGATGAGATGCGGGATGAGGAGGAAGGAATGACGTTGAAGGGGGGACGGTAATCAAATTTGGATGTGTTAGAGTGAGTTTTTTGAGCAGGAAGAGAGCATGACGATAAAATCTAGGTGGTCAGAGAACGAAAACTATGGGTAGGAATGTTTTAAAGAGGTTATCAAACATTTGTTTTCAGAAAATTTTGGTTTTCTCGTTTTCCAAAACAGAAGTAGAACCGAAAACATAACACAAGGAACTATTTCTCTTTAAATTGAAATGCGAATTCAGAGCTGAAAACCTGAGAATGCCGTGGCACTTGTCACATAGGCTTGCAGGTGTTCTAGCCGCGATTTTTCAGAACATCTACATCTCCCTAATGATTTCAAATTTTGAATTGCCTCTGACGCACATGTACTGAAGGTTTTCACGTTCACGCGGTTGTCTGATAAATTATGAATAATTAGAATAATCGAAGACCATCAAGCTGAGGCTTAGGCTTAGGCTTAGGATTAGGCTTCAGCTCAGGCTCAGGCTCAGGCTTATGCTTAGGCATAGGCTTAGGTTTAAGCTTGTGCTTAGGCTCAAGCTCAGGCTCAAGCTTTGGCTTAGATTATATAATGAAACATAAGTTTTTGAGATTCTGTTTATTTAGATATGAGAGGAGGATTGTATCAAGAAAAGAATAAAAAAATATTTTGGTACTTTAACAGCGTTCGGTTTCCTCTCCTAACAAACCATAGATTGCCTCTCTAGACACAAAATCAGTTGGCGGAGGACGGAGGGCTACAATTGGAAGTTAGATGAGTGGGGGGTGGTTTGCCATATGACAAATTGAATCGGGTAAATGTGTCACCCAGCAGAAAAGCGTGGTTTGAGCTGCTAGTACTGCTGGACTGAATCACAGTTTAAAGCACCAGGGGAAGTAACTTGACAGAACAAAAATTGGGTTCACTGGAAAAACGTGTTTTGTGCCAAATTGAAAGTGACATTAAGAATATGCCTGAATATTATGTAGTATAAGAAAATTCAAATAGTTACTATTAAACAATTTGAGAGGAAACAAACAAAAAATGCCAAAAACGTCAGTGACAATATTTCAAAAAGAAGGAACAAAAATATAAATTCTAAAAACGTCACCTATCACTCAGAATACACTGGCAAGCAGGTGGAAACTTCACATATGATGAATTCTACAACACGAAAAATTGTGTGGCGATTGGTCAAAATGATCAGACTACTCGAAAAATTCTAATTAATATCAAATTTCTAGACAAGAGAAAAATTCCGAGCACACACTCGGCTAAATATAATTCCTGGAAAGGACGTGAGAAACTGCAGAGTTATTGGAAAGATAAGAATAGATAAGAATAATTATGAGAACAGAACAAAAAAGCAGAGCTATATGGACTTTGGCTCAAAAGCTTAACCTCTTGAAATGGCGAACAAAAAGCTCTCACTGAAGAAAAAAGTGAGTCAGAGGAAGGAGGAAGGCTTGTTATTTTCACCAGAGTAAGAATGAAATGAAAATTATTAGAAAAATGTGCAATTGCATGACAACGTTCTGATATTGTAATATTATCATCTGCATTGAATGTCGCCTGATTTGATTTAATCAAGCGTTTATTAGCTGATTTCTGGATTTTTTCTGTTGGAGATTGTGTTGATTAGAGAATAAAGAACTGTGTTATTGCATTGAGTCAAAAAGTTGGCAAGAAAAATATATAAATTGCTCGATGTTTTGGTAGTTGCAAACTCTTATTTTTTTTGGTCAAATAGATCAATAAAAATGACCCATTATTTTTTTTTTTTTTTAACTTTTTTTTTTGAACAAATTTTTTTGAACTCTGAACTCTCGAGTTTTCTGGGATTTTTTCTCTCTTGAGCCTAAGCCTAAGCCTGAGCCTGAGCCTAAGCCAAAGCCTAAGCCTAATCCAATCCTAAAAAACGCCAATACACACTGGGCAATCCTAAAAAATAAATAGGGTAAAAATACATACTGTTTAGAAGCTAATAGTAAAATGAATTGAGAATTACGAAAAAAAAAATCAAATGTTGGATTTTAAAATTTAAGAAAATTGGCACAAACAAGATGGCAAACACACCAAAAAATTAGTAAGATTTTTTTGTGAATAGGTAGAAAATAAGAAAAACATTTTTTGAACAGAATCTAGTGAGTTGTATCAAAATACGAAATGAATCATCTTTGGAATGCCATGATTCACCGCAAGAATCAGAACACACTATATATTCCCACAATTATTAAAAGTGTAAATTATCTTAGTTATGAAAGTTTTCTGGTCACAGAGCTCAAGAGCTACGTCAACGAATCCTACGCTTCACAGCGCAACCCAAACCCTATTCTTATACTAAATTAGTAGGTTAGGAACCACGAGAAGTTCTTCTACGAAAATTGGACAAAAAACAACGAAACCAAGAAATCAGAGTGGTGAAAAAATTAAACCGAAAAAAAGCTGAAAATATCAACACAGAGTTCCCACAATCTAAAACGAGCTCTCCCGGAATAGCGAATTTTGAAATTAGAACCAGAATTTCTATTTTTAATTAATTTTTCGACTCGAACCAAGTTGTTTTTCACATTGAAAAACTAAGAAAAAGACCTTTTCAGAAAGGATTAGACTCCCGGAATTAGAAGAGATGATTAGAAAATGACGCAGACTTATATGTTTCATGGAGTCTCATAAAATGATTTTGAATTAGTAAATCAAGATCGAACCAACAACCAAATGCTGGGGGAAGTCAAATTTCCTAGAAGAATTTCCTATCAACGACAAATATGATTATAAACATAAGAGCTAGGTCAGAGTATTATCGAGAGGTTATGAATCACAAGTTTACTTGGAAAAATCATATGATCTTCACAAATTATGGGATTGGTATTGAGCTTTACCCAACTTGAAACTTTGATAAAAATTCTAATTTCGACATCAAGAGTAGGCTTTGGTTCAAGCTGAAGTTAGACAAAAGTGGTGTCATATGTCTATCAGATTATCAGTTGTTAAAAGTCTATTGCTTTGCCTGATGTGTCTCGTAGTTCAACCAACAAAAGGTTGATAATTAGGAGTCTCATAGTCAGCGAAAAGATGTTTGAGTTTTCGAGAACAAAAAGTCTAACCCAACAAAATTAAAGGCGCAGTGCAGGCTTCTACCGTCAGGCACCTACTTAATTTTTGAAGATCTTCTCTAGACAAGAATACTTGACATCTCAAATTGTTCAAAAAATTTTAGCCCGAATCTGGAAAATTAACAAACACCTCTAAAAATATACATTAACACGGAAGTTTCGAAAAAAAAACCAGCTAGACCAGCTTAATCTAATTAAAAGAAAATCACCTGCATGAGAGGCAGAAGTGGAGAACAGTTAAAATATCCAGCGGAAATTGACTGAAATCTCAATAATTTTCTTAGAAAAGTGATGATAAAGTGCAAAAAACCGAAAAGTTCGTGAGAGCCAAAATTCTAAAAATAAGAATTTTCAGTGCCCGTCGAAACAGAAAAAATTTTGACACAGACGGATAATCACCAAGTTTTGAAATCAGACTTGAAATGGCAGTGAACCGAGAAATTTTGTGCAAGCTGCTCGAAGCTTGCCGAGGTGGACATAAAATCGGAAAAAAAGTATTGGCAATATCATTATAGAGTTTTGGAGCCGGAAATTGGTTTTCTAGTCTGTATATGTCTGCTAATTATTATAATAGTCGCGTGAACATTATTTTATGTTTATGTGGTGTGGTTTCTGATTTTCAAAAACATTTTAACACAGCCGAGACATTTTGGAGGTGACTTGGAATATGTAGAAAAATTCGGAAAACGCAAAAAAAAATTTATAATTTTCATACCTTTGCTCCTAGATCTACAACATCAAAGTTCACTTCGTTCACTACCTTCTCAGTTCCGGAAAAAGCTAGCGACCTAAATAAAACAAACGAAATTAGAAAGCGGTGGTTAATAAATTTCCAGTTTCACCTGTCTGGACAATTTTTGGTTCTCGTGTGATTTGGTGAGCCGTTTAGGCCTTTTCAGACACCCCCGCACCTATCAAATATTTTGGTTTGTGCCCTAGAACACGGTGTGGTAGAGTGTAGCAACTGTAGTTAATTAAGAACTAAATGTGACACATAAAAAAGGAAAAGTATTTAGGGAAATTTTTTGTTTAGCAAAAATCCAATTTTAAAAATTTAATCAAGCTGCAAAAGCGGTGCTCTTTTTTTGAAGAACGTTCGTACACTTCAGTACTGACTTGGAAAAATTTTAGATTTGAACCGCGCAGTGTCGAAGTAGACATCTCAAAAAAAAATCAATGCATAGAAAATTAATGAGATTCTGTTAGAAAGCAAAAATAATCAGAAGAAAAAGTGTTGAAAAAGTCAGAAAAAAAACTTGAGAATTTTCAGATTAAATGAGCAAAGTGCAATAGAGCGTAGCATTGGCAAGTACTCGCACGTTTCCTTGGAGCCATATGAGCTTTGAAGTTTTTGACGTTAAAATTTAGGAAAATAACATATGGGAAGAAAAGATGATTTCAACATGTTTATGATGTTTTGGAGAAAATGAAGAACTTTGGTTATTGGTTTTTCGAAAGAGAATTTAAAAGAAATTGCAGGTCTCTTCATAAATGTCATGAATAAACTGACTTTAATTATTGTGCAACCAGACAAAAAGTTCTGACACTTTAAAGTTTTTAAACGCATTGTTCATTGAAATTGAGGCTTAGGCTTAAGCTCAGGCTCAGGCTGAAATTGAGGCTTAGGCTTAAGCTCAGGCTCAGGCTGAAATTGAGGCTTAGGCTTAAGCTCAGGCTCAGGCTGAAATTGAGGCTTAGGCTTAAGCTCAGGCTCAGGCTGAAATTGAGGCTTAGGCTTAAGCTCAGGAACCTAAATTTAGACATAGGCTCAGGCCTAGGCTTAAACTTATACTAAGGTTTAGGATTAGGCTTAAGCTTAGGTTTAGGTTTAAGCTTAGACTTAGACAAGCTTGGGCTGAGGCTTAGGCTTAGCCTTAGACCTAAGCTTAAGCTTAGGCCCAGGCTTAGGCTTAGGCTCAAACGTATGCTTAGGCTTAGGCTTATGTTTAGGCTGGGGGGGGGAAGATAAAAAAGAAGGTCCAGAAAAATTCAAGAATTCAGACAAAAGAGAAAACAAATTAAAAAAAAAGTCATTTCAAAGTCTGTCAAGTACCATGAAAAAATGCCCGAAATGTGCCCAAAAAAGCAACAGATTCAAAAAATACAGGCAAACAGTTTTGCGGGGTTGGAGAGAAAGGCCCGTGAAAGTTTTATTACAATACTGAACATAAAACTATAGTAAATTTCCAATTAAAAAATTTTCCTCACCTCCATAGTCATTTCCTCATTTTCCGAGTCTTCCGTGGTAACTCTGGTGCTCTCTCCTTCAAATCGACGGAAATAAATGGAGTTCCAGACGCCTATCATCTGAATTAAATCTTTTTTTCATAAAAAAGAAAATAAATTCAATAGTTATCAGATCAAAATATATTTGAATGCCTGGAAAAGGTATTATAGTAAAGTATTTATTACTATGCAGAAAACAAATAATTCGGAATAGAAAAATACTGAAATTCAATGCCAAAATTTTTTCTGGAAATTGTGAATGAAAAAAAAGGAAAAGAAAATGAAATTGAGCAAGCGGGCGTTTAATCTCCTAGACCATTTTTTTATGAAGAATATAATGTGACTCACTATCATAATGTTACTCTAGCTTTATAGGAAATTAACAACCTTTTGAGCTCAATGAGCATCTTTTGATTAGGGCATAATTCACAGTAGACAGTGAAGTTCAGCATAGAGTTAGAGTTCTTAAATCAGTGTTTGATTGTGTCTTCTTAACTTTAGTTTTTTAAAAGAATTCTAGCTTTATTTAAAATACTTTGCAGTTTTTGATATAGTATAACATCAAAGTACATTTTTAAAAGTTCTGGCAGAAAAATACATTTCGTTCTTGTTTTTTTTAAACACTTTTTATCCGATTTTTAAACACATGAAAGTGGCTGAAATTATCAGAAAAGTGGAATGAATATTGATTTTTTCCGTTGAAAAACATGATATTTGGTGGAATTTTAAAAAAAGAAGAAAAATATAGACTTTAGAATTTCGCATAATAAATAGTGTAGTCGAAATTATTAATAGTACGTATTTCGGTCTAGATTGATCTCGCTATAAAATAGTTGACAAACTTTAGAATAGCTTTATTAGACTCAAAATTGTCTGAAAACACCAATTTTCATAGTGTAACTTTTTGAAAGCTTCTCAAAAAAATTTTAGCGCCTCAAAAAATGACAGAAGTTTTCGAGAAGTTTTATTATGAAATTCGGTTTTTTCAGACAATTTTGAGTCTAATAAAGTAATAAAAAATTCGACAACACCCCCACCTTCAACAAATTTTCTGAAAAAAACAAGCACAAACTCTTCCAAGTTTTAAAAAAATTCTGGAAAGTCAAAAACGGATTTAATTTTAAATTCCAAAATGAGATTTGTAAATTTTCAGATTATCTCACCACAAAGTACAAATATTTTGAATTGTACTGAAAGTATAGTTCAAATTGTGGAGTGAGTCAAAAATTGTACTTGGTGAAGCTTGCCGTTTTTCAAGACTTCAAAATCAAAGAATTTTAAAGTGATTCATTTTTTAAGTACAAAATTAAAGATTTCAACTGCAAGACGCATTGGAACTTTTAATTTCCAGTCACATGCAAGGTTTCAAACATTTTTTCCCCATTGGATTTGATTCAAACAACAAAAATAATGATGCACTTCCGGTGCCATTCATTTTTGCGCAGAAGGAAAACGGAAAAATTTTTATTCAAGAAGGCGAGAAATCTTCTTCTTCTCCCAACGTTTTTCATTCACGTGTGCGCGCGAATTTTTCTAATGAAGTGCCAATTCATTTGTCAACGACGACGAGACAACTGACTGACTGATTACTGGTTAAGAGGACAGGAAAAGTGGTGGGGGAAATTGAAAAAGTATTGTGGACGGAAGGAAAAATGCGGATGGGGAGGATTTGAAGGATTTATGGAGTTTTCAAGCATTCCACCAGAAATTCTTTGGCGTTGGAGCTGAAGTACTTTTCGGGACAATTGAAAACTGGATCCGGAACTGCAAAAGTGGAAAACAACAAATTATTTATGTCCTAAAAACTTCAAAACTGTTACGTTTTTTAGCATCAAAGTTGCCGAAAACACAAAAAAAAAATTTTGGTAATTGGTAATTTTGGTAAATTACTTGCCACAAATTTTAAAAATATGTTAAAGATATAAAAAATAATATTATACATATACCTGGGGATTTGGTTTGTACTTTTAAGCTAACAGGTAGACTTTAATTTATTTTCAAAATGTTTTCATGTGGAAGTTGGTAAAAGCTGGAAAAATTTGAAGGTGGAGTAGGTAAAACAGTGGGTAAATTATTAAAAACCACTCCTATCGTGCCAAAATGACCAAATATCATGATAAAACATTTCAAAAAAATTTTGAAAATTTTTTATTTACTGTCAAAAAGTGGCAATTACTCGGTTTTTTTTCCACTCATAAATTTGGAAGTCGACCAAAAAAAATTTTTTTTTCCACATTTTTTATGTTTTAATTTTGTTTAAATTATTTGTATTAAAACATTGTAGGGCTGGAAACATGCGACATTTCTTTAAATTTCCTCAAAAGCTCATATTGTCCAAGGCAATTTGCCAAAACTATGATCGGAAATTATGAAGAATCTAAAAAATTTTGGAGTGTTTTGTTGTGATATTCGGTTGTTTTCAATCATTATAAGTACATTTAAACAAAATCCCCAATGTCGCTACTCCACCTTTAATCATTAAATTTATAATTTTTTTTTGCAAAGAATTTGCAGAGAAAACTTTTAGCTGCATAAAAAATATGAAAAATATGGTTATACAAAGACTAAATCGTTGAATTGGTGACAACCAAATAATTTCATTCCTCAAAAAAAAAACCGGCGAAACCCCAAATAGGACCCCAGGTTGACTGGGTTCCTCTGAGACAGCTTCTCATCACTAATCGCATAAATATTTCAAGAGCCACATTTCTCCATCTTTTCCTCGTTTTCTCTTCCCATTTTCCAAGACGTTCTCATTTCCGATTCCTGCTGCAAAAACCTCACATGTTTGTAATTTTATGCACATTTTCATTGCTAATTTGTTTTCGTTGCCCTGTTGCTTTAGTTTCTACGAGGTCACGGGGTGTCAGAGTGTCTCATTTTGGTTTGATCTACGTTGATCTACAAAAAATGCAGGTGAAGAGACGCAGAGTTCTCAACTGATTTTGTATGGTAAAAACGTGCTGACGTCAAATTGTTTTGGGCAAAAAATTCCCGCATTTTTTGTAGATCAAACCGTGATGGGACAGCCTGGCACCACGTGCGAGGTAGGTAAGAAGGCAGAACTTAGGCACCCAACTATGTTCTATAAATACACACATTTTCAGATGAATCATTCAAATATTACTTTCTCTGGTAGATCAAATTGTAAAAAAATATTTTGTCCAGTGGTGTAATTTTAATACCTTTAATCCCCTACTCCAACCCTGATTTGTCATGAACAACTTCAGTATAAATCTATTCATTTTTCGAACAAAACAATAATTTTAAAATGTCGTCTTTCCAAATTACACTGCTATTTTTAACTATTGGAATTTGTTTGGTGTCTAGCCAAAACGGGATCCCGACCAGTAAGTTGATAATTGTAGGTTTCATCCTTGACAAAACTAAATTGCAGGCGAGGAATCGATTGACAATCTAGTTTCAGCAGGGGTGTCTGAAAACGCTGCAGCTGGAATTGTGAAATTTGACAAAAAGTTCCAGGAACCATTTGAAATGGAGAAAACGGACCCAAAAGGAGCAAAACAGTTGGAACAAGTGTTGCATAAGAATTTCAATGAATACATTGACAATATGAGCATAGATGATCAAGCTGCATATCAAAACTTTATCAAAAGCCAGCGCACATAATTGTTAAATATTTACAGTTGGAATAAATGTTATTCATATGCTGTGATGTTTGATGTTCAGTACCGGGGGTGAAAGGCAACTTTGCCGAATTTGCCGAAATTGCCGAGCAAATATCAAAAAGTTGATTTGCCGAATTGGCAGCGTTCGATTTTTTGAATTTTCAGAAAATATAGGTTTTTCGAAAATAAACATTTCCAAATTATCGATTTATCAAAAATTAAAGAATGCATTTTATTGATTTTTAGGTAATATAAAATTTCAGCTTACCAATTTTTCAGGAAGATAAAAAGTAAAAAAAAAACTCCCCTTATTGATTTTTTCTCATGAATTAATTGGTTTTTTTTTGTATTACAGTCATCTCAATTTGAAAAAAATCAATATTTTTCGATTTTTTAAAATCAAACATTTTTATTTAAAAAAATTAATTAAATAAAAACTCTTCACGTGTCCCTTTGTTATTCTCAACAACAACAAAAAATCAATAATCCGTGAGATTGATAATATCGATAAATTTCAATTATTTCTCACTTTCATACTCGTCAACACCTCATTTACTACTCGTCGTTTATTCACATTTTACAAATGAACTGCAGACAATCAAAGGTGAGGTGCTCGAGAAGCTGTCGTAATTCTTGATACCGTATACTTTTCAGAAATATTCTCACATCTGGGACAACGTCTGTACCGCCGGCACCACTCGTCATGACCCGTATTACGTCTGCTGTTAGTTTGAGAGCTGAAAAATCGATAAAAATCGATATTTTCTCAAAAATCGATACTTTGAATATTTCGAAAATATTGATTTTTAGTAAAAATCGATATTTTCAAGTTTTCGATTTTTCGTTGCAAATTTTTGAAAAACGATATTTTCACCTTTTCTTGATTATTGATTTTTTGCAGACGACACCACCGGCTCCACCATCTCAACACTGTCAATTTTGGAAGTTTCACGTGAACAAATTACCTTAGTGTCGCCACGTGTCAAATGTCCCCCCAAGGTGAGTTGGAAAATAAATTCATTTCGAAAAATACTCGCTGTACAAAATGCCATTTTTAACAACTATCTATCGTCAAATTCCAACGGGCAAAGTATTGATTTATTGTTTTTTCGGCAATATATATATTTTTATTTTTAATTTCAGCCAAGAGTTGTGGAAAAACCAAAGAAGAGGGATGTATACGTTACGAACTGGGATCGTGCGGCGGCGGAGCAACCGAAAGCGCTTTCTACGTGGATTTATCAGCCATTTGATAAGAAAAAGGTTGGTCGAAAATTGCGCCAAGGCTCTGAAATTTTGTTGGATTGTTGCGTACCTATCAGGAAGCCACAATTAAAATTACAGCTTGGCATGACAATTTTGAGCAAAGTTACGAAGCTTTGAAATTTCTCAAGCGACCGCGACGCAACCGCGCCGCGCGGCCAAGTTTTTCAATAGCTGTAACTTTGCTCCACGTGGTGATATTTATATGTAACTCTGTGTATTGATGTGTATTATTACGTACATTCAATTCGAAAAAAAAACTTATTCAGTACAACAACCGCACGGCATCCGAGGCCTTCGACGCCTACCAACACCGCCTGAGACTGAAAAAACTGCCCGAGACGAAGCAAAAATTCACAAAAACCACCAAAAGACACGTGACTATTATCGAAGCGGCGACGGAAGTTGTTCAGGATAGGTGGTGAGTTCGCTCGAAAAATGGGCCAAAGCACAAGTTTTGCGTCAAGGCAGAAGAATTTGAAGTTTAAAATATTTCTGAGCTTTATGAAAATTTTGAGCAAAGTTACATAGATTAGAAGTATTGAGAAAAACCGCGACGCGACACGCGACGCAGGCTAAAATTTTCAACACCTGTAACTTTGCTCTCACTGGCCCAAGAACTCCTTGACGTGTTTTTCGTGCCTTGGCGCAATTCTTGATTATTAACCCTAATTCTCTAATTTTTCTAAGTTTCAGTCACCCCCAACCGAAGTCCTACCAAAAAATTCGCATTTTCAATCATCGAGATGATGAGGTGAAAATCGATAATTTTTCGGCTCGTCGAGCTCCAAAACTCCGCGACGATGATAGTGACGAGCTCAACGTGGATGTACCAGCTGAAGATGATGATGATGTGGAACTCGATGACGTCATCGTTGCTCAAAATCCGGCGTTTTACGGCACAATTGAGGCGGAGAAGTGTGCGGAACGAGTTGCTGCACATCTTTCGATGGCCTGTGAGAACATGGAACGTCTGCAATTTGTGAGCGAGGCCGTGTATCCACAGAGTGCTGATCATTTGGTTGGTGATTGCGAAATATGGAAAGTTTGTATTGATTTTTTGCAGAAGAAACTTCAAGAAATCGATGATGACGTCAAGGATTTCAATTGGCAGATGAGAGAGCGTCGTGTCAAGGCTTCAAATCCAGCAGTATGTATTCACGGGGTTCTGGCCTTCCCCATTACCTATTACAATTTTCGTGTTCCAATGATAATCGCCTGCCGGACAACGCGTGGGATAGTCGTGTACTCCACACGGACAACTTCATTCAGAGTTTTACACTAAACTGAGCCGCGACGCGACACGCGCCGCGCAACAAAGTTTTTGAGAAGCTGTAACTTTGCTTTCCGTACTGCTCTCAAATTTTTTGTGCGTGCTCTCCATACAATAGTGAACTTGTTCGTGTCTTAGCGCATTTCTGGTGCTTTGGCGCTTTTCTCGTGCAAACACCAAAACCTCGTAAAAATATTTTATTTTTCCAGGGAACAGCCACAAAAGTTGCACACTTCATTATCCACGACAATTGATTCCTCGACTTCTGTGAATGAAGAATTTATGAATTGAATTTTCAACTTTTTTATTCTTTTTCATAAATATTTCTGCGGGAAATTCAAAAACCTTTCAGGAAATTCCAAGAAAATTCTGAAATGTTCTATTAGAAAATTTTTTCCTTGTTGTTTTTTTAGAGAAGCGCAAATATTGAATAGGCACAAGAAGAATTGATTATAAGCACATCTATGATCCTTGTGGTTTTTAAACTTTTTTTTTGAAGACTTCTATGCACTTTATTTCAATGCTATGTTTTTTTGTCTTTTTCTATGTTTTGAAATTAATTTTATAATTAGAAGAAAAAAAAAACAATCCAAAATAGTTTAGACTAACTTTCGTATCAATTTTAACACATATTGTGAAAAATAACAACATATAGGTTATACTACTGAACATTTTCGTATCAAATGTGACGTATGCTGCTTATTTACCAAAACATTTAGATATATGCATCCTTTAAAAATCAGAACATGAAATCTGAAAAAATTTTTGCATTTTAGGAAATTTCGAAATATTAAAAAAAAACAAATTTGGTTGACCACTTCTTCAAAAATTTGAACCTAAACTCCGAAAATCGGAAAATAATCTAGTTTTTGCACACACTTTACCTAATTGCGCTTTTTGTGTAGTATATAATTTTCCCAAGCGACATTTTGTTGAACATAATTGCACTTCGCTTGGACTAGAATAACCTCACCATACATATGAGTTAGTGATGAAGAATTAAACGTTTAAAACCTCTCTTTTTTCTAAAACGAAACTACTATGTACTATATCCAGATTTTGGAAAAAATATTTTTTTTGGCAAATTTAAATTGTAATGTGAAAACCGCCATTTTTTTTTTAAATTTAGACGAAAACTGGATCAAATAATTTTTATTCAAATTTTTCATTTATTGAATTTGTTTGCGGCAAACTCAAAATACAACTTCAAATAATATTTTTGGAAAATTTTTGTATCGTCATGCTCTCTCTAATAGTATAGCACTTGCTTGGCCGATACAATTTTTAAAAAATATTTAAACTATATTCAATGTAATTTACTTTACAGTTAGTTCCAAATTTACTTCAGTTTTGATAACCCAAGAACATTTCCGTCTTCTGTTTAAAAAGTCGTTTTCTAACTAAAAACATTTTTCATTTTCAAAATTTGGTCTACGAAATGTTTTTTTAAAATTAATTGTAAGAAAATACTTTTAAGAATAATGATATAAATTTTTCTGATGTTTTTTTTTTCATCTAGTTAATCTCTAAAAACGTTTACCCAAAATGAGCATATTCATTTTGATCAGCTCTACATTCTCGGAAAATGAACTTTTTAACAATATTTTTATTTGACGTTTTGTGTACGCTCTCAAGTACGCGAATGGACGACAGACACCATTACAATTATAATTCGGCACATAGACAAGTTATAGATTTGGACATCCCCCATGAGTGTTTCCTGACTCATTTGCTTTTCATTTTGACTGACAATGACGATTTCGACAACTTCTCTACCGATACTCCCCGGAATTCATGGAAATGAAACGTTTATAAATTTTGAATTTTCTTTCTTCACTCTTCCAATGTTTCTGCTCATCTTTCCAGTTCTATACATGCCCATCACTTTTATCGTTATGCTACGAATTTTAGTAAAGTTAAAGTATGCGATGAGAGATAAAAATATAAATGTTCCTTTATTTACTGCAATAAGTATTTCACAATTAACGGTAAGTATCTTTGTTTGATTTCAAGACTGAAAATTATTTAAAAATTTGCTTTTTCAGTGTGTCTTGTTTTTTATCTTCGATTTCGTGTACATTCGTCTTATGACTACCGGAATGTTTACCAGTTGGTGTGCAAGTGTTTCACCAAATCATTATCTTATGGTACTTTATATTTCCACATATTATGTGAATTATGCAAACATGATATTCCCTTTTTTGGTGTCCACAATGAGATTGGTCCTAATAGCTTACCCTCAAAGACAGGAAAAGGTGAGATAATTTAATTGTTTTGCAATTTTGAATACATTGTAATCTAAAACACTCTAGATTAATCGAGTTATACTAAAATCAGCGCTTCCGTTCATTTTAATTTATCCAATGTTCTTCACATTCTTCATGTGGCCGGCAGTTGGTTATTGTGTAGCGGCACAGGGGCCGTTTCCACACGGGTCTATAATTATCGGTTTTCGAGAATCCTGGTTTGGGGTAAGTAGGGGTAAGTCTGAAATTGGAACGTTGTAAAACAAGATCTTTCCAGTTGAAAAACAACTATTTTCTACTATTCAATAATCTTTTCTGGTTGTCGGCAAGTTTGATCAATAACTCGGTTCTTCTCGTAAAGCTTGCACATCTTAAGTCTACTACAGCAGCCCACACAAGATCCCAAAAGTCTCACAAAGCAGAGGTCTCTCTCACAGTCACCACTGTATCTATGATTTGCTCATATCTATCAAACTCCATGATTGTGGTAACTCAGACTATTTCCGAGAACAAAAACATATATATCAAATTGTTAAGATTGCTGCTCAACTTGGAATTGAATATTCCTATTACGCCATTATGCTTCGACCTTTTGGAAATGACCTGGAAACATGCATGGTGTCATGGGTATTCTACTTGACGCATCCAGTTTTTCGACGCAAGTCAGTGGCTGTCGTACAAGTGTCTCAACATGTTAGATTGAATTCTCCGTCAAAAGTTGTTAAATTTTAAAGATAAAGTTTTTTTTTAAATTTATCATATGAGCCAATGATTTTCATTGTGAGAAAAGAAACTTCTAAAAGTCACGGCCTCTGACGAAAATTCAAAGACAATGATTACTAGTATTCTGATAAGTTCTTTGTCTAGACGTTGTCTAAAAAGTAGAACCCGGAAAAAATACGCCTATATTATTAGACAATAGAGAAATTACAGAACAAATATTTTGGTACCTTCAAAATAAGATGAAAGTTCATCTAAATTCGAAAATCGGTAATTACATATTTGAGAAAACTTTGTCGTTTCTGACTGATTATCATTAAAAAATACTTCCAAAATCCAAAGTGTCGCAAGTGGGAACAATTCTGGTTGGAGTGTTGGTGATCAATAATTTTCATGATATTTTCCTGTTGATGCGATAAAATTTTTAATTTTTTTCTGAGATAGGCGTCTTGGAGCAACTTGAAAAATGTGTCAAACCATAGACAGGCCTCATGGGGAAACTAGTATGAATTCAATATAATTTTGTCAGGACCAATTTGATGCCGAATCAAAATTTTTAGCGTTCAGAATAAATCATGTTAACTGTCTGAAGGTACTGTCTGAAAATTTCATACCGTTCTTTTCAAATTCAAAGCCAAAAACACTGTCAATGATAGACCATTTATTGAAACGAACATTCTACTAAAAAGAAACTCGAATAGAATTATTGTAGTATCTTTTAATGCGAACTGAATTACGTCTTCCATTGGCATCAAAGTAATAAAATCAAGCGCTGTCCTCCAATTTATTGTTCGACACAAAATCCGAATCCCAAACTTTGAATAATCCAATTGGGTTTTCACAATTCTTGACCTCGATGAAAGCTCTGTGGCGGCCGGGATTCTCATCGAGCATCTGGAAAATCACTTAGTTCTTGTATTACGTTTGGCGGGCGCGTATGTTGGGGAAGCAGAAAACCAATAGGTCTACGTATATCCAGACATTTTCCGGGATACGCATTCAACTTGAAAATCACACGCAAAATCATAGTGATACGCGGGACCCGGAAACTATCGTGAATAGGGCTGACAAATTGGGGATAAAAACCAAGAACGTTTTTAAATATCTTACCTTCATAATTTGTTCCATATCATCCGTTGAGAGCGTCCAAAGAAAAACTGTAAAATCTTCAAAATGCAAGAAATGACCAATTGGAATATTGAGCACGGCACGTGATCTGAATTCCCGAATCTTCTTCCATTGTTCTGATCCAACAAGTTTTTCGTATTTGTCATCGTTGGAACCTTGTTTCGGACTATAAACAAGCTTATGGACAGAATGGAACATTGATATGAATTCCTCCAGTTTGGAGAATGTTCGGCTTGAGATATCAATTTCATGAGCAGTCAGGAATTGTGCTGGCTTTAGAATGTCATCCATGTCGTCCATACATTTCTTCCGAAATTCAACATCTTCCATATCCCAAATGTGATGTTTGAAGTTTTTAATCTCAAGATTTCGATTTCCAACGATCAATTTTAAGTCTCGTTTGGCTATCTCCAAGTACGTCTCGTCTTGCACAAATTCATCTTTTTCGACGTAGTGTTCTTTTGAAAAGTGATCTTGGAATTCATCTTTCATATCCGATGGTATGTACCATTTCTTGCTGACATTAACTCCATCTGCCATTGGGAGGTACTCCACGAAAAAATCGGGATCGAATCGAATCGTCGCAGACTCTTTTCGATGAATCACTTCTAGATATTCAAGATTCACTTTAGCTTTTCTCGAGACAGCGTCTTTGAACTTCCGAGAGACTTTGTGGAGTGCCAATCTGAAAATTGTTTCTTGAATTATTTGAATGTTCCCTAATTAAAGATGTTCTCACGAGTCGGGAAAATCCACGTGGCTAACTATTTTATCGTAGACTGTATGCATCACATCCTGAGGAGACTAGTCCACTAAGTCGAATGGGGATTGGTCGGGGCTGAAATATATATTTGTCATATTATTGGGAAATTAGACCATGTGACTTTTTTTAAAATTGCAAGCATTGCGCGAGCTATGCCATAAACATCCATTGGACTGTCGGCGGGCAGTCACAGAGTCGCTTAACGGCCGGCTCGAGCTCACAATTTTTTTTTGATTTTTACGGTACCTTCGTTCGATTTTGGCGTTCTTCACGGTTTTCTTCGTTGAGTTTTCTACATGCCATATGAAATCCTCTACAGTCTCGCAATCTTCGAAGCCCATGCGCTTAAACACTGTAAACTTCTGAGGACTTGGCGGTTCTGAAAAACATCGAAGAAAACTTATAACGCTTATCGAGTCGGAACTTACCAGAATTATCAATAGACACGATTATAGAAATCCAAGTTGATGTCAAGCAGATTTCAATCGAGAAATTTCTGGCGTCTGACGTTTTGTACGTAAACTCCGCCAAATTATCTTCACCGTACGAATTGAAGCACGGGTCGAAAACTCTTCCAAGTCCGATCGGGTCTTTACACTTGTTGGCTTTGATGCGAACTTCTCTGAATTTGGGATCTTCTTCAGCCGTCTGGAAATTTAGTTAGTTTTTCATTATGAGCATAATTCGACTTGATTAGTCTTTGGTGGGGTACACCTATTGTGCTATACACTATTATTAGACCCCTTAAATGTTCATGTAAGCAGAAAACCATGCATCCAGTTTGTCAACCCATGTTGTGAGTTTTGGGAACAAGTTTTGAGCTAAAACTATTGACTTAGTCGAAAATATCCCATAATTTTTCTACATATAACTTGGAAAATGTCGAGATCGGTACTGGCAATTGGGACGCTTTCATAACATTGCCAAATACATTTTAAATATCTCACCTCTATTATTTTACACAAATCCGACGGTGTAAACGTTGCAAAACGTAGATCAAAGTCCATGTGTAGGAAATATTCGATGGGAAGATTGATAGTCTTCGCTTGCTCAAACAGCACAAGATTTCCCATTTTTTGAGTGAAAAAAGTTTTTGAAATCCAATATGATCCGGATCCAGTTTGTCACAACAGAGATTGATGATCATATGGAGATTCTGTAGCATTTCGATAAGCTCGGATACTTTGATGTAACCGAGTTTCAATGTGAAAACCGTCAAAAATTCGGCAGACTCAAAAATTTCATTTATATCGTCGATACATTTAATCCGGAATTCCTCATTTTTTTCATCGTCTTCAATTTCATGAGAAAACTCCTTTATCGTCACATCTCTGTTCTCCACTATAAATTTAAAGTTTTTCTTGAGCAACTCCATATAGTTTTCTCCTTGTAGAAAGGTCTCCTTCTTGACGTGTAATTTTCCTCGGGACGTATATCCATGGCAGAGGATCGTGACCCCAGCTTTCTCCGGTCGATAGTCGATGAACTTATCCGATTTAGAGCCATCCTCTGATTTGATACAGATAGTCGCATAGCTTTTCCGGTGGATTACTTTCACATGTTTTAAATCAACTCTCTTTGTTCTCAAGAAAGTTTCTCTAAACTTTCGAGAGACTTTGTGAAGAGACAGTCTGAAAATAGTTTGTTGAATTATTTTAATGTTTCCTATCTAAAACTCACGTGTCATTGAAATCCACGCGGCTCACTATTTGATCGTAGACTTCGGCATTGCTCAGGGCTGAAATGGTTGTCATATTATTAGGAAATTAGAGCAAGCGAGCTACGTTTGGGGTTCTCTCAGACCACGATATGTTTCCTGCGAATTTTAAAGTCATCACAAAAAAAAATCATACTTTACAGTTTTAAAATACTAATTAACTGTCTTTAATGTACTGGAGCATTCCAGTGGGATTTTCGGAAGTTTAACTGTTTTTCGTTTCATTTTCTGTTTGGTGGGGGCAGGATAGCACAGGCAAACCGCATCATGCGAGCAACACCGACCCCGTTTTCTAAAGCTGCACGTACACTTTCTAATCAGCTGGCAAGTACGTGTAAGGTAAGATGTTCGTGGTTCATTTTTTGTTTTTAGATTTAACTGAATCTGAAGAATATTACCTTTGCTTCGATTCGGCGACCAACACAGCTTTTGTCATCATCTATCATTGCCTGCTACACGGGACTTCTTTGGTGGTGGTGGATCAGCTTTGCACTTGTCACATGGACACTCTGGTGGTCCGCCGATAAAGTTGCGGATAAGTACGAACATCTCGTCGAGCTGTGCTCCGTGCTGTCTGATCACCTTCCCATCGCAGGAGAACCACGCCTCCTCGGTCTTGCTGTTCACGTAGCCGAGCAGGCTTCCTTCGACACGCTTCCAAAAGATAGGGAAGACGTCTCCGCAATGGACGAGCTGATGCGTGTCGTTGAGCTTCTCATAACGGTTTTTGTATTGGATCCACTGGTACCAAAAACCTGGAAATTATTTAATTAGGTATTGAAATTCGTTTTAAAAACTAACCTTGGTCGTTGTGATCCCCAAGGTACTGCAGAATCTGAATATGTCCTCCGAGTTGTTGGTTGGTGGTCACTGAGCATTCCACAACTCCGTTGTTGCTCCACGAGCGTCCAAAGATTGGGCTTCCGTGCTCGTACCAGAGAGCTACGTGCATATTCTCCTCACACATGCATTGGACTGAGCTCGGCGGGAAGGGTGCTCCGATTGGCAGGACAGTCCAAGAATCCTCTTTTGGTGGCGGGTTCGGCATTGCTATATGGAGAAATAAACAAAAATTTATCGATTTTTTGAGTTTTTTCTTTTTGCAAATTTCTTATCTATTGTCATCTTTCGTGGCTATTTTGTCACGTAAAAAATAATTATTTTTCTAGAATTTTTATTTCTCAATTTTGAAATTAAACAAATTTTCTTTCATTTTGGGAAGTAACGTGATTAATTTTTTAATTAATTTTGAGACTTAATTTAAATTATTATTTTATTTCTGGAAAATGTTGTTGTGCAGTTGTCAGGTGGCGCCTGAAATTTCATAGAAAGTTTTAGATTTAAAATTTTTCTCCGAATATCCATGCAATTAAGAAAAAAACTTAGATTAAAAAATGAAACTTTCAGAATTAAAACATAAATCCAGCGTTAACTCGTTTGTTTTCTATTAGTCACCGTTTTTTTTCTATTTTTACACCCCCACCACTTGCTCGCTTTACAAACAAGTCTTTAATCATAGCCGGTAGACCACTTTCTCCAAAATTTGCACCTAAACCAGTAGAAGCAAAAACTAATCTAGTGTTTGCAAATATTTGCGCCTTTTGTGTAACATGAATATTTCCAGATACACCAGAAAATGAAATTTTGTAAGACATAATAGCACTTGTCGATGTGGACCGGAGTAACTTCAAAATATTCAGAGGTAATTTGAGATCATTTAAAGGCCTTTTCCCATATTTACAATTTTTTTATCATTCGAAAGTAGTACTGGATAATGTAGTCAAAATTCTCGAACAAACCCCCCCCCATTTCGACAGCTTCTCTTTATTTTCTCCGAAAACTTTGTGATTTTCATCTCTATTTATCATATATTCATACTTGGAAAATCTACTCGTGAACAATATTTTTCTACGCTCTCAAGTACGCGATTTGACGACAGACACCCTTACAATTAGAATTCTGCACATAGACAAATTATAGATTTGGATATCTATCTTCCGTCTTTCCTGACTAATATGCTTTTCATTTTAAGATGTCGCTGACGATTTCGCCAACTTCTCTACCACTACTTCCCGGAATTCATGGAAATGAAACATTTATAAATTTTGAATTTTCTTTCTTCACTCTTCCAATGTTTCTGCTCTTTCTTCCAGTTATATACATGCCTATCACTTTTATCGTAATGCTACGAATTTTAGTAAAGTTGAAATATGCAATGAGAGATAAAAATGTTAATGTTCCTCTGTTCACAGCAATCTGTATCTCACAATTCACGGTAAGTATCGAGCTCTAAACTATTCAAATTTATATTTTAGTGCCTCTTATTTTTCATATTCGATTTTGTGCACATTCGTCTTATGACTACCGGAATCTTTACCAGTTGGTGTGCAAGCTCTGCACCAAACCATTATATTATGGCACTTTATATCGCCACTTATTACGTGAATTATGCAAATATGATATTTCCTTTTTTGGTTTCCACAATGCGATTGGTCCTAATAGCTTATCCCCAGAGACAGGGAAAGGTATGAAACGTCGTTTTTTTTTCATAAAGCTCTGAAACAGGGATGTGCGGCAAATTTGCCGAATTCGCCGTTTGTTGAGCTAGACAAATATGCCGAATTTGCCGAAATTGCCGAGCTCGGAAAATTTCAAATTTGCCGCACTCATCAAAAATTTGACAATACAATTTTGACAAAGACTCTTGAGTTTGTCTCCAAAAATGTAGTGAAATGGTACAAAGTTGAGTTATTTTGATGCAGACACACTACAACTTATTCAGAAAACCAGATTTTTGTTCAGAATTCAATAGTTTTGGTGCTCCAAAAAACATTTTAAAAATATCAAAATTTTCGGAGTGTGTCAAGCTCGGCAAATTTTGAGATATGCCACACAGCCCTGTTCTGAAGCCTGTGAAGTTTTCAAATGTTTTCAAGTACATTAGAATTTTTTACCGTCACATAAATTGTAAATCTTATAATATGAAAATAATAAACGTAGCCAAACTTGTAGCCCCGCATTCATAAAGAATGCAAGTAGCACTAAGACATACTTGTCAGTAAGGTAATTTTGTAATAAATGGAGTAGTCCCTTCAAAAATCAACTTGATGAAAAATTGAACCAAATAACTTTTTGCCAACAAGGTTGCACACAGCCTAGTGTTTCTTTCTGAACAGTTTATTTGTTACAGATCAATCGAGTTATACTAAAATCAGCACTTCCGTTCATTTCAATTTATCCAATTTTCTTTACATTTTTCCTGTGGCCAGCTGTTGGTTACTGTACAGCGGCACTGGGGCCGTTTCCATTTGGGTCAGTAATTCTCGGATTTCGAGAATCCTGGTTTGGGGTAACGATTGACTGAAATCAGAAAAAAGGCGAATCAAGACATTTCCAGTTACGAAATAATTATTTTCTACTATTCAACAATCTTTTCTGGTTGTCGGCAAGTTTGATCAATAACTCGGTTCTTCTCGTAAAGCTTGCACATCTTAAGTCTACTACAGCAGCTCACACAAGATCTCAAAAATCCCATAAAGCAGAGGTGTCTCTCACAGTAACCACTGTATCCATGATTTGTTCATATCTCTCAAATTCCATGATAGTGGTAACTCAGACTATTTACGAGAACAAAAACATATATATCAAACTGTTAAGATTGCTGCTCAACTCAATTCAATTGAATATTCCTATTACGCCATTATGCTTCGTCCTTTTGGAAATGACCTGGAAACGTGCATGGTGTCATGGGTATTCTACTTGACGCATCCAGTTTTTCGACGCAAGTCAATGGTTACTGTACAAGTGTCACAGCATGTTAAGTTGGATTCTTAATCGTTAATTCTTCATTTTAAAAATAAATGTGCTTATTTTATATTTTAGTCATTTTTTCATATTCAGCAAACATGTTTTTAAAAAAATCACATCCTCTGACTCAAAATCTAGACAGCGATTACGAGCATTCTAGTAAGTTTGTTGTCTAGACGTTAAGCTCAGTTCCAAAAAATCTGAACCCGGAAAAGAATCCAACCTCTAATATTAGACAAAAGAGTAGTTGAAATTGCATACTTTCGGAGGCAAATAATTATTATCTCAAAGACATGAAAGTTCACCTAAAATTGGAAACCGGTAATTTGTGTAAATGTTTAAGTGAGTAATCTGTGTTGTCGTTTCTTCCTAGACTTTGAACCAATACTATAGCTTTTGTCAGGGATCTGCGTTGTTTTGGGTTCCTCTAAAAACTCTACCTTTTCGCGTTATTAGGATTTCGGTCGACTTTGTTCGGAATTCTATTTTGTGCAATCGACATTATTAGAAGCAAGCGATGGCCCACAAATGCACAAATGCTAAAATTTTGCAATCACAGCATTAGGAAATGGGTAGTCATTGTGCAGCAAAACATACAATTTTAGAAGTTCGGTGAAGTGTGCCTCATGTAATGAGGGCGTTATGACTACTCACTTTGGTTTGAAATTTAAAAGTAGAATTGTTGTACACATATTTCAACTTTTTGAAAATATTTTTAAGCAACATTCCCTAACATTGAAAGGTTTGAATAGACCACCACGCCGCCGCTGATTTTAATCTCCGAAACAGTCTCCAGAAGAAAATTTTGCAATGTCACGGAAATCGTGATTTGTACCCAAATTTGTTTTGCTGAACGTGTTTCGTTTGAACGGAAAGGTCTTATTGGGCACGAAGAACATAGATTGTAATTAATTTGTTCCTGTTTTCTCCATGCCACGTATAATATCGATTAGCAGATTTTTGGAGCAACTGAGCAGCTGGCATCGAGCATGATAAAGAATCATTTACACCCTCGTGTGTCTCAGGTTAACTGCGGTTTATCGTCGACCATTCACATCTTTATTGGCTGGACTGCTGTGTATATTAACATACTCCTTATATCCAAATATGAATATCGCTATTTTATTGATTGTGTAAAATGGTCCCGAGTTCGTCTTAAACAAAATCAATTCAGTTCCAATAGGATCAATTAAATTATATCGCCGAGACATTCCACGTCTTAGAGAGATCTAATACCCAGATCAAATGCACATCGCGATCTGGAGAGGTGACTGTTTTCATGAGCGAAGCTCATTTCGCAGTTGCTATCGAACATCACGCAGACTTCCAGGCCCGCCAAGATGTTGAAAATGCGAAGAAACACACTTTATTTCGGTACCACTAAAACATTTTAAGCGTATTAAGTTTGCCGTTTTGCCGGAAAAAATCGTTTGCCGCCCACCCCTGATCTAATCATTACGTCCACATAGTATCTAGGAAGTTCAATAAGTCGTCGACCAACAAAACCGGGTTATGATCAATCACACTACATACAGCCCGGATAAAGAATGGACAAACGATTTTTAATTGATAAGATTAGTTCAATACATCATCACAAGGTTGTACATGAGAATATGACGGGGTGGGCAAATTTTGGTCAAAGTTATTTGTAAGTTGTAAACCATTGTATGAGTAAATGACAAATTCTTATTATTAAAGTTTTTGGAACACTCTACCGACCATAAACGGTGGAGTACCAAAGTCTGGGAAATATTTTCAAATTTCTCCAAATTTGCCCTTGATTCCAAATATATATGTGAAAAAATTCAATATCTTTAATCCATCTTTAATCTATTAAAAATCATGTTGTCAGTAGGTTTCAAATACAGATTTTGACATATAAAATACATTATTTTTTTATTGGTACGTTAACAAAAAATGTAACCCGTCAAGCATAAATATATTGCACAAATCTTCAAGACAACAAAATATCCCTTACAGTAGGATCTAGTTTCATGAAATTGAAGAGATCCGAGACACGTGTTTGATTATACATGGCTTTAATTCCACAACGAATCCCGCCTAACAACAGCAGAATTTCCCCAAATCGTTCGGCTCCGCTCTCGGGAAACTTGCTCATGCAATGATCCATGAGCTCTTCGGTACATTTTGTGTAAAGCCCCGCAAGCACACCTTCTTGACCAGCATAGATAGCTCGCTTGGTGCATGAAGCTGAAATTTGGATAAAGTATTTTCAGAAATTTTTGGAAAGTAAAAAAAAACGACTCACGGGTCAGTAGAAGAATGATTTTCAACGCGGCACACTCGACATCGTCAATTTGAAGCCTGCGGAATGGGGTACCCAGGCAGTTTATCATTTCGGTAACAAAATTGTGATGAAGTCTGAAAATACTCCTGTTAAAATCTGAAATCTCTTCACAAAATGTTAAAAAAAACTTACTGTGTTTTGAGCTTCATACTCTCCATGTTAACATTTGTCACGTTCAATCCAAAAAAGTAGTCGGGATGCATAAAACTACCATTTTGAAGCAACCAAATCCCCAGATCAGCTTCCTTCGAAGTTTTGTATCCCTGATCTATCAAATTGAACGCGAGACAATATTCAGCCATCATACTCTTTTTTGAATCTACCGGCAATTTTTTAAAAGGCTTGAGACGACTTCCCCACTCGGATGCTTGTTTCAGGCAAAGTTTCAGCATAATATTCACGTCATGAGCGCGAGCACGACGGCGAAATTTCACGATGTTCTTAAAATATTGTAATTCATGAAAAATATTAAGAAATCAATAAATAATAATCCTCACCGATTGGTCCTTATGGAATGCTACATCTACTTGATGCTCCGAAAAGTATGGAAGATGCTCGGAGAACTGTTTCTTTTGGAAGCTTGCGAATTCTTCAAGAAACGTTTCGTATTGATCTGAAGCCTGGAGAGATTTAAAAACCGAAACAAGTATGAGACTGTACCTTCGAGTACTATAACGTCAGGTAGGGAATCTCCAGACAGCTTACGAGGACCCACTAAATCCCTCCTTTGAATTGAGTTTGGGCGCATGCCAACATTAAGACACTTTTGAAATCTACAATATCGGCAGGCACACCGGTATGCTGAAATTTTTACATATATTTTTGATCTACATATCAGGGCTGTGCGGCAACCGGCAACCAAGTTCCCGGTTGCCAAAAAGTTGCCAGTTTCCAAACGTTTTAGGGTTCGGCAACTTTGACAATCGCCGCACAACCCTGCTATATATACTCTGATCTAAATCTTTGAAAAATAATTTTTTTAAAAACCTACTGAATGAAATAAGACACTTTTGTTCTCTCAAGCACCTATACTGCATCTTATTTACAACAGCTCTCCGAAAAAATACAGTACACCCAAGACACGCCGGCGCGCCATATCTACTGTTGTTTGATCGATCTTCACAAACTTTGCATCTTTCAGTTAGGCACTTTGGTATTGAAGAGGGAGACGACGATGAAGGTGTCGCTGTGGAAGGCAATAGGAGCGCATCTTCGGATGTTACCATGTCTAGGTGCATTTCGAATGGGGACATTTTGGCTGGAATTTTGATTTTTTTTAAATTTCAAGGAGACTTTCAACGATAAAAAGCCAAGTTTGCCAAAAAATATTCTGTCAATAAATGAGATTTTGGTAATTTAAAGGTGGAGTAGCGCCAGTGGGGAAATTG
The DNA here is from genome assembly GCF_000002985.6 of Caenorhabditis elegans. Classification (NCBI taxonomy): domain Eukaryota; kingdom Metazoa; phylum Nematoda; class Chromadorea; order Rhabditida; family Rhabditidae; genus Caenorhabditis; species Caenorhabditis elegans. The sequence continues at coordinate 1,511,766 of NC_003283.11, forward strand.
TTAAAACCACTCATATGATGCCAAAATGGCCGAATATCAACATAAAACTTTTCAAAAAACAATTTTTAATTTTTAATTTACAATCGTGACATTTACTCAGTTTTTGACACTCATAATTTTGGAAGTCAGCCCAAAAAAAAAAGTTTTTTCTTCAATTTTTATAATGTAGTTTTGTTTTAATTATTTGTATTTAAACATTGTAGGGGTCGGAACATGCGAAATTGCTTTGGATTTCCTCAAAAACTCAAATTTCATCAAAATTTTGGCAATTTGCCAGAACTTTGACCGGAAATTTTGAAAAATCAATACATTTTTTGGAGTATTTTATTATGACATTTAGTCGTTTTGGGTCATTATAAATGTATTTAGACAATACCCAACTGGCGCTACTTCACCAAAAAAAAACTGAGAAAACATGTGACTTCTGATGCGAGATTACAAATAAAATTTAAAATGTTTGCGCGCGGAACCTTCTGAAAATGGAAAATGATGACAAAAGGACAAGGCTCCTTACGCAGAAGATGCATATTCTAAAATAAAAAGGCGGGAGACAGGGAATGTGTGACTTCGGAGATCTTATCGTGTCGCTTCGCCTTTCACGGCTTGAAAAAAGTTCAATAAGTCAGGGTGATCAGCAACACATGGGTACGGTAAAACACACTACACACACACAGTTGAGATGATAACTGGACGGACGATTTTTAATTGATTTGATTAGAAGGGAATGGAAAACATTTTACGGAGAAAATCTATTGTTTGCTGGATGCTTTATCAGTGCATCTTTTTTGATTTTTTGTTTTTTTTTTCAATCCAGACGCTATTTATACGCTATAAATAAAGATATTTCATTGAACCATACGATTTCAGATATTCAAATTTTTTACTCAGACATACGCTATAAACTATATAGAGATTCAAATCTTCGTGTCTTCTATTTTTCCTTACTTCTCCGCACCCATTAAACGGAAAGATGACGCAGAGAATGTACGTACATCAGACTATATTCATTGCAGCTGATAACGGCTTTCAAACCAGGATAAGTGAAATCACCTTTTCTATGCGCTATACGTTTTGTGTCACACACTGGAACATTGAAGCATAGCCTACCGTACCCCCAATTGGCGAGTTTAATATGGGGGATATTGTTTCAAATTTTCAAAAAGTATACAGAACGCTGAGGGCAGAATGAAATAAATGCGGATCCGGATCAGCTTTTGTATCTTCTCAAGTTTCACAAAAACCAGCTTTAAAAACTACTCCAGTGGTGCCAAAATGACCGAATAAATATCATAATAAAACTTCAAAGAATTTTTGAAATTATATTTTGTGTTTTTTACAAGGTGCCAATTACTCAGTTTTTGCCACTCATAATTTTGGAAGTCGACCAAAAAAAAAATTTTTTTCCTACAATTTGTATTCTATAATTTTGTTTTATTAAAAGTTAACAGTATCCAAACATTGTGGGGGGTCGGAACATGCGACATTGCGTTTTCTCAAAAGCTCATATTTTTCAAAATCCTGGCAATTCGCCAAAACTTTGACCGGAAATTATGAAAAATGTAAAATTTTTTGGAGTGTTTTATTATGATATTCAGTTATTTTTGATCATTATAAGTGTATTTAAACAAAATCCTTTGGGGAATGTTTTTTTTTGAAAAAAAAATGTTCAGAAATTTAGCTAGAAAATATGATTTTTTTTTAAATCTAATGTTGTTCATATAGCGTACAACTGTTTTTTTCAAAAAGAAGAACAATGACCAAAATTTTAAGATATTTTTTTAAAAATCGAACGTTTTTTTTTAAATATTGGAAGACCGAAAATCGCTAAAATAATGATTTCAAATAATAGTTCTATCCCAAAATGCGAATTACTCGGTAAAAAATAGCACAGGGCATAGAGAAAACATAGAAAAAATAAAAAATAAAATATTGTTAGTTGATCGTTTTTTAGAATTTTTTTTTGATTTTTAAAGTAGTAATTTTTTTAAAAATTTCGAGAAACCAATAACAAAAAAAGAGCCGTGATATTTTATGGAAAGTTAAGTGAACTGAAGTTTTTTAGTTGGAGTATTTTCGAGCTTTTGTGCTTGCAAAAAATTACGTAAATTCCCAATTTTTCTACATGTAGATTTTTACTAACAAAATAAACACCTAACCTTAAGAATAGATGATTACTGTTTCGTATATTTTTAATTATTATTGGTAAAGCGTATTCAACAATGTAAATAATATTTTGCCTTACTGGTTTGAATATTCAATAATACAAAACATATTTGTATCTATTTTGGGAAAAAAAAACCAGGAAATGTAATTTAGGAGAAAAATATGAAAAACATTATCTGATAAACCAAATAACAGATAAACGATAATGTTTGTTTTGATATGTTTTGAGTTGTTAAGCACATAAGGAGATTAGATAATTTATTTTTATTTTTATTATTTATCAGAGAGTCAGTCACCAAAAAGAATGATGTGTCGGTTTTTAGTAAAACTAGCTCGAGATAAGGTACGCAAGCATTAAAAGGCGGAGCCTTGTTTGATGTAATTTTTGGTGTGATTTGAAACGGGTTTGAAGGAGGACTAACAATTTAGACGATTTTAAACTTACATAGATACCAAACATGGGCTTAAATTAAGGAATTTCATAATGAAACTTCTCAAAATGTTGAAAAAATTTCACTGATTTCAGCTAAAATCTCGAATTTTGAAAACTTTTCCGTGTCAGATATGTTCGAAGCTAATAAATATTATGGCCTTTGATTAGGCGTTTATTCGTTGATTTCAGCACATTTATGGTCAGTGCGGAACAAAATGTGACTTTTATTTGTGCCCCACTGACTGAAAATGTACTTAAATCAACGAATAAACGCCTAATCAAAGACCAAAATACTTATTAAAAAGTGATGAATAAATAAAAATTAGGTTCCAGACGTTGCAACACCGAGAAGTTGGAAAAAATTTTGATTTTAGTTGAAAATGCGCCTTATTTTCCCGAACTTGGAACCGCCATAACTTTTTTTTTTGAGAAATTTTCAGAACGTCTGATTACGAAATTGGTAGTTTTAGACCAATTTGGGTCTAAAAAAGCAAAGTCTCAAATTTCGGTACTCCACCTTTAACTAAATCGAGATTTTTGCTAAAATCGGTGTAATTTTATAGAAATTTTGAACTGCCATAAAGAATTTTTGGAAAATTTTTTGAGAAGTTTTATTATGAAATTCTTTAATTTGAGCCCGTTTTGGGTCTGATATCTAAACTAAATGAAGTGAAAATTGTCCGTTACAAAAATTGATAATAAAATCTGCCAATATCTTGTTTTTTTTGTTTGTAATAACCAATTTGCACATACCTCTTGAATTTTTTTTGGTTTACTGTTTATATTCTTATGTTTACTTATAGATAATGACAGAATAAAACAATACAAGCCAATAATCCCACAAGTGAAAAGCCACGCTGAACAGGATAATGCCCAAACTCACATAGTCCAACTTTTACAAAGATGTCTGGTCACTGGGAATGCAAATCTCCGATATTTTGGAAATGAGGATACTTTGCACGTAATTTGTGAGAACAGAGAGAGAAATAGACAGAAGACACCAAGAAGTTTGTTTCTAGCGTGAACAGACCCCCGGCTGCGGAGATCATAATCCGGTCGGTGTACTTGTCGTTAGGAGGAGAGAAGACTGATTCCACACAAAATTTTAAATGATATGTATGATAATCAGCTATATTTTTAATGTGAGAACTTGTTTTGCTGGTTACTTGGACTCCTGATCTATTAGATATTTGCTCAAATACAGAAACAGCAAAACAGCTCAAATAAAACACACTTTGCTGAAAATATCTATGCAGAATGAGAAGTTGTTTTTTTTTCGTTTAATTAGGAACACATATTTTATTTGGCAGCGGTTGTAAGCGAATTATAGGAAACTTATAGTGAGATTATGCAGAATTTTTCAAAAAAAAAGTTCTATAGACATTTTTAAGTGAAAAAATTATGATAATGAAAATTTCGATATATCTAAAAAGTTCAAAAAGTCGTTAAAAAAGATCAACATTCGGCCAGCAATAAAAAATTTGTAGAAAGAGATTGTGGTTTCAAGCAAATGTTTGTGTGTTCTGCATACAAATTTTGAAAAATCAGAAAGTTGAAAACTTACCACAAGTTTCGTTCTGAAATTTTGCAACGAAAATGTTTTTTAACCGTTTTTTCCATTAAAGGTGGTGTAGTCGAATTTTTTAAAAATTGCTTTATTATACTCAAAATTGTCTGAAAAAACCGAATTTCATAATATGAAACTTCTTGAAAACTTTTCAGAAAAAAGTTATGACTGCTCTAAAAATGGCCTAAAATTAGTTAAAATTGGAACTTTGACCGACTTGTCAATTTCGAAGCGGCTGCTCTTCTTTTCTGTCTTAGGTTGAACAATTTTTCCCCTTTCAGTTAGATCAAGATATGAACGTTAATTGCACTCAATAGTCTTACACGATACTATCAAATGACCGACATAGAAGAGAAAATCGATCCTAAAATTTGAAAATTAGCATTGCTGGCCGGCCAAAAATCGCGTAGCAACCAATGCTATTTTTTCAATTTAAAAAGTTATTTGAAAAACTCAAATGTTTTAGAAATACTAGAATTTACATTTGCTATAAACACCTGAGACTTTCTCAAAAAATAAAAATAGAAACTATAAAATGACACAGCCATCTGGTATTGAACTGTTCAGTTCAAATGATCATTCAGTTTTTGGAAACTAGACAAGATTTAACAAACACTACATACCACGAAAATTTGGACGAAGTACCATATTTTATATTAATCTGACTTTATATATGTTTTATAGCTGAGGCTCAGGCTCAGGCTTAGGCTTAGGCGTATGCTTAGTCTTAGGCTTAGGTTTAGGTTAAGGCTTAGTCTTAGGCTAAGGCTCAGGCTTAGGCTTATGTTTAGGATTACACTTACGCGTAGGCTTAGGCTTTGACTTAGGCTTAGGCTTAGGCTTAGGCTTAGGATTAGGCTTGGGCTTAGAGTTAGGCTTAGACTTAGGCTTAGGCTGGAGGAGGAGAGGATAAAAAAGAAATTCCAGAAAATTAAAGAATTCAGAAAAAATATAAAAAAATACTTGCTTGTTTGATACATTTTTTATTGGGAAAACACTAGCGATAAATACAGTAAAAGTATTCAAAAAATGGCAGAAAAATGTATAGCCAAAGAGTTAGCAAAGCTGAAATCCAACAATCAAGTGATTGACCTTGAGAAAATTCAGACAACAAACTATCAAGGGACTTTTACATAGGGGAAAAGTAATCGACTTCAAGTTACAAAAAGGTGGGCTTCAACCCGTACCGCCGCTGCTAACGAAAATTTGCAAAAAATTCAATTCAAACACAAAACATAGAATCGTTTTCATAAAATCAAAATCAAAACCCAAAGACAAAACTCTGATCTAACAAAATATTACCTCCATCCTAACACGCGACTAAAACAAACTACAATTTTGTAAGGACAGACGATGTTATCGCTGGGAAAAAGTGCAGCCAAGAAAACAAACAAGGCAATTTTTGATTTTTTGGCCATCTCGTTCCACCGTGCTCGTTCGGTGTGCTAGGTCTGGACTCAGGGCTCGGGTACAAAGTATGCGGGTGTACAGATACTCGACGTTTCATAGTGTGCGGCTTCAATGTGTTGTAGATCAGAGAAGGTTCTATTTGATCAAGAGTACCAAAAAATCAGATTTTTTTTAATTGCAAAGCTATGAAGGGAAGTCTGTTGGAATTAGGGAAGATTAAAGGATTGAAACTTAGACCATAAGAGATACATAGAGTATAGTTACAATGTTGGCACTGAAACTAAAAACTAGTTTTCAATAGCATTAACAGGATTTCTTGAAATTTGAAATCGTCAAATTTTATCAAAAAAATATTCTGCCAAATTTACAAAAACAATAACTTCTTAGGACAATGTTAGGACTTTTGCAAAAAAAAAAAAAATTAAAAATTGCAGTACTAATTACCGTATATTCTTTATTAGTCTTGCACCCCATTGCTCTATATTGTAGGCGCGTAGAGGCATGAACACAGAACTCACCTAGAACTGTTTCTTTGATCTTTCCTCAAACTATTTTTTATAACAATGAAATCAGTGAGCAAATAGTGGGCGATCGTTGGCTCTTCAATATACATAGACATCTTTCTTCACAAACCCGGCCAATTTCCGATACCTATTTCAATTTTCGCGCATCATCCCAATTCGCATTAGTCCACAAAAAGACTGAATCACTAAAAACTTGATGTTACAAAACGAGGAGATCGCATTCCCTACTTTCCGACTCTGATCTTTTGAAATGGCTTTTGGAGAGGTAGTATCAACAAAAAGTTCAATTTTTATTGGTCTTCCTGACTACAATTCAGGGAAGATTTATAGTAGTATATGTGAAAAATGATAATTTAGAATAGAAAAAGTGTTTTTTCGTAGCTTGATCATTGACTTTATTTGTGAATGAGCGAATGAATGAGCAGCCACCATCGATTGTAGTCCGCGAAGGGCCATGTAGATCTATATTGTTTTCAGTGCTTCAGATGTGCTTCAGGTGCTTCAGGGTGGGCGGAGAACGGTGTTTTCCGGCAAATCGGCAAAGTGGCAAATTGCCGGAATCGAAATTTTCGGCAAATCGGAAGATTGCTGGAATTGAAAATTTCTGGAAAAGTGGCAAACCGACAAATTGCCGATATGCCGGATTTGCCAAAAAAAAAGTTTCGGTAAATTGTGGTTTTGCACATTTTTTTTTGGAAATTTCAGAACTTCAGTTTTAATAAGCAAAATTGTACGCATCCTGGGAATGTTCCTACTTCTCTATCCAATAATTAGCAAATTCTATAAAAATATTTAATTTAAAAAAAAACGGGAAAAAAAAATCCAAAAGGCACATTTTAAGTGTTTCCGTCTTATAAAAAATCCCTCTAAACACTACCGGCAAATTAATATTCGGCAAACCGGAAACTTGCCGATTTGCTGAATTTGTCGACAAAAAAATTTGCCAAACGGAAATTGCCGCCCAGGAACTACGAGAACCAGGCAAGATGGCATTTGCATTAAAATTCCTGGTATCAATGCTTGTAATACTAGCGAATTTAAGAGTTGCATTTGAATAGTATGGTACTGTTTTGAATTATGAAATACATGAACTAGGGACTCCATATTTTGGTAGCTCAGAATGGCGAAAATAAATATCGTAAGCATAGAAGTTGTCACTAAAATTAGAATCAAGAACATTCCGACGATATGTTTTGAATTTAGTTTCTCAGTTTCATTTCCGCTTGTTAGCCAATAATTAGGTCCCATGTAAGTGATATCAGATAGGTTTAAGCCGCGATCCAATAAATATGAGTTTCTGAAAAATTTAACAATAAAATAATGGACAATAAATACGGACAACATTTTATCATGGGCGACCAACAATTTTTACGGTAAATCGGCAAATCGGCTAGTTGCCGGAATTAAAAATTGCCGATTTGCCGAGTTTGGCACAAACACGCGATTGGCGAAATTTGCTTAAAATATGGGTTCCTTTTTTTAAATTCAGAATTTCAATAGCAATCGGCGAAATTGTACGCATCCTTTGAATGTTCCTACATCTATTCCGAAAAGTAAGCAAATTCTATAAAAATACTTAGAAAAAAACGGAAAAAGTTAAAAAAAGGCATATTTCAAAAAAAAAAATCCCTCTAAACATTTCCGGTAAACCTGATGTTTTACACTTAAATCGACAACTTTCCAAAATTGAAAACCCCAGACAAATCGGCTAATCGGCAAATCGGTAAATTTGCCCATTTGTCGACGAAAATTGCAATGTCTATGAAGCAATTGTTCTGGAGCGACAATAGAAAGACAGTAAAAAATTTACATCAGCACTTTTTCCGTTTCTTCCTGCGGAAAAAGCGTCAAGACAATAAAAATTGACCAAATAAAACCATACAAAATTGGAATCAAAAACCAAATCATCAGTTTTCCAGCAGATTTTGTGTTGATTAATGTGTTTCTGAAAACTAAGCTTTTATTATATCGATGAAAAAATGCCCGGCTGTTAAGAAAATGACATGATTATGTCTATGTCCTGTCTACTGCCTAATATAGAGTAAAAATAAATTTGGTTTTTCACTTGAATTTTTAGCAACACATAAAAACTTTCAGCAACTTTTCCACTTAAATAGCGATCTTGCCAAGATGGTCGTTTTTGAAAATTTAAAATGTCAAAAAAAATGTCCCGAAAAAGTCAGCATTTTTTTTTAAATTTCTGTCACAAAGTTTGTGCATTTATAACTCGAGTCTTAGTGGGCCGATTACCACGATTTTTGTCTCTCCCTCTTCCAAAAAAATTTCCGTTTACGGACATCTAAACGGGGGTCGATGATTTTGCTCGTGGAGCCCGTGGGAGCCGGCGTCCCTGGGAAAATGTTTTAGTTTGTTTTAAAAATATGTATGTGTCTAGTTGTATGTTGACGTCAGAAATGTTTGGCTCAGGCTTAGGCTTAGGCTAAGGTTCAGGGAGGAAGAGATGAAAAAGCGATTCCAGAAAATTCAAGAATTCAGAAAAAAAAACGAAAGATAAAACATGAAAAGTCTGGCAAAGAACCCATGAAAAAACAAAAAATTTTGCGGGGTTGGAAAGTTGAACTTAACAATAAAATTAAAAATTAAATTGATTTTACAATTTTAACAGATTGTGATGTTGTTGCTATAGGAGTTTCTTGTTGAACGGCGTAGATCTTCTTCCGTGTACAAGGTTCTGAAATAAAAAAGTTTAAAAAATTTTAGTTTGCAGCATTGTGATTTTTGTTTTAGACTGTGTTTTGTTTTTCAAAGTTGCTTGAGCGGTGATGTCTGAATGTTTCACTCTAGAAAAAACTCACTGAACAAAGCATTCCGAAAATTCTTGATAATTATTAAGGTTGGCAGTGGATCCAAAACTGGATACAACGCCACTGCAATTCCAAGTACTGCTCCAGCCATCTCATTTCCTTTGTGAAATATTGGTGAAGTGAACGCAATAAAAGATGGGAGTTGCATCAGAAAAACTGGAATTAGTGCTTGCAAAACTAATGCATTCAAAAGTTGAAGTTGCATCGAGTGATATTGTTTTGAGTTGCTCGTGTTTTTGGCAAAAGAAGCCACTGCTCGATAGCTAAGTGTCCCGAAAATTAGCATTGTGGACGATGATAAAATCTGAAATAATTTGAGAAATTTGAAAAAGTGCATAAGAACACGTGGTGTCAGAGTGTCCCATTTCGGTTCGATCTACGTAGATCTATAAAAAAAGCGGGGCAGTTCTCAACTGATTTTGTATGGTTAAGAACGTGCCGACGTCACATTTTTTGAGAGAAAAATTCCCGTATTTTTTGTAGATCAAACCGTAATGGGGCAGTCTGGCACCACGTGCAAGAATACAGTACCACTGTAAATATAGGAACTGCAATTCCAAACCAACTCATCAAATTTATAGCCACGTTGCCCTTCTCATCAGTGAACCAATAATTTTGCCCTATATAGATTAAATTTTCCACTTTCAATGTTCGATTTGATAGGTACGTCTTTCTTCAAATTTTGTTTTTAAAATTAGTTCCGAATAATTCCTCACCTTAAAACCATATTAGTCTTTTCATTCTCGCTCAGTGTAAATTCTATGGCTGTTGCGTAGAAAATTCCATAAAGAATCGGGGAGAAAAACCACACAAAAGATTTTCCAAAAGAATACGATTTTACATACGAGCTCCTGAAATTTGTAATCTATAAAAATATTTTGAGAAAGTTGATAGGTTACCCCGAAACTGCCAAATATCGGTAAATAAAATGAAGAGCAAATATGGCCATGGAAACTGCGAAAAATGTGCAAAATACTACATTTATCACCTTATATATCCACCTAGGCAGACTACTGTTCTCATAGAAAGTAATGACAAGAAACATGGAATCAAAGCAATACAAATCAGGTGCTGATATGATATCAACAATAGCGTATATCATCTCAAAAAGAGCAATGTAGATCATTAAGTATTTGTAGAAGCCCAGAGATTTTGGAGAATGACGGAGAATCAAATATATCAGTAGAATATTTATCGCAAGTGCGAGAGGTGCACATACCTTTTGAACCAGCGCTTGAACTTCACCAAGAGTTGCCATTCTCGCCGATCTTGAAGGATCACAATAGGTTACCACTGACAGATTAAAAAAATTAACAGACTTTTGAAATGTGTCTGGTCTGACTTTTTAAACTAGGAACTAAACTAGTATGTCTGATTATTAATGAGACAAAATTTGAGGTGGCCGTGAGAGTTTTGTAGTGTAGATATACTTTGTTTTTGTTCAACGTGGTTTGTGATTCCTTTTCTCATGCATAACGCTATTTTCTTTGAACTTTATTTGGCGGGCAAGATATTTTTCTGATGATGATGGTGATGTTTAGTCTCATTAAAGAATTTCAATAAGTCGCATTTTTTGAAAGGAGATTAGTCTACAACTGCACTACTACAAAATACAAACATCACTTTGTGCTTGGTTTATCGGAAAATTGAACTATTACAGCAGATCAACTTTTTATGATCTTCAATTGATCAAAAAACGTATTGACTTATCAAGAGTTAATTAAATTTAGCATTGTATGATAATAAAAATCTCAAAAATTATTTTAAAATTCAGGTAGACATCCCGGCTCACTGGCCTCCCTAGTAGTGAACGTGTCACAATGTTGCTTGACCTCACAAGGAATTAGCAAATAGTGTGCTACGAATTTCATGAAAATTACTAGAATATTCATGCATATTGGAATAAGTTTAGACACGTATTATACATCTTCATAGAAAATTTTGTTTAAATATCAAAGAGCACTTAGTTGAATAGCAACTTTGATTACCTCAAGCACGGAAACTTTTCACCACGAGTGTTAGTTTTCAAGAGTTCAACATTCTGTCTAGTATACTCATATTCATTTTTTTTATTCATCAAGCAACATCTCCTTAAAAATGAGCTGGACAAGTGTTCAATGTATACTCCAAAAAGTCTGTACCCCCATTGCAATAATAATTAACATTATTTTAATTCAACTAATTTGGCACAGATCACCAAAAGCTATTGGTTTCTACAAATACTTAATGATTTACATCTCGGTTTTTGAGATTCTCTACTCGCTACTTGATATATTAGCTGCTCCCGATTTTTTCGGTCATGATTCCATTTTCATCGTAATAACTTCGTCTGAAAAAATGATTATTCCCAAAGTTTTCCAAGTTCCGTTCACAAATATATTTTGTGCAATGTTTGGAGTTTCGCTGGCAAATTTTGCAATTCATTTTATCTACCGATATTTGGCTATTATTAAGTAATGGAGTCGAGAATAATTTCTTAATACGACATTTTACTTCAGAAGCCCTTTACTAGAACCTTCTGTGAAATTGGCAATTTGGTTTTTTATTCCGATTATTTATGGAGTCACGTGGTCAGGTTTATTAATTGCATTCCTTCATCCTTTTGAGGAAACAGATACAATTTTGAGGTAATTTTGAGGTCCAGCTTCTTGCTCAAGTTTGGCCTTAAAATATTAACTTGGATCTGGCTAAATTTTGGCAAACGTTGGGCAATATTAAGGCAAAGTTGGAATCAGGCTTCACCAACGTTTCCCCCGACTCCTGCCAAAACTTTTACCCAAGTTCGAAACGAAACAAGAAAAGTTTGGGCCAATGTTTGGTAAGAGTTGGGTAAAATTTGGGCTTAAATTTTGGTGCAGCTTGAATTCAAGTTCAGCCAAAGTTTAGCCAGCTTCTTATCCAAATCAATATTTTTGGGCCAAACTTGGGTACCAAGGTATGCCGCGCAGGTCCACAAAAAAGAAGTTTACAGGAAAACATATTTACTCGAACGCAATTTAACGTTGTCTGACATAACTTATGTTGGAACAAACTATTGGATTCCAACTGATAATGGGCAAGAAGTTCTAAATCTAAGAATCGGAATCGGGATGACTCTAATTATGTCATTGGTTACCAGTTCAATAGTTACAATTTTAGTTTTTGCAACACTGTGCTATCACAAAATTGAGTCTCTTGTTAAAGTATCCAGTAACTCCACTCAATATCGACTTCTTCAATTACAACTGCTAAATTCTCTAGTCGGACAGGCGCTGATCCCAGCTGTATTGATGCTTGGCCCTAGTTCCACTGCATTCGTCTCTCCATTTTTTCACGAAGGAAGTGAATCAATAGGTGCATTATTTGGAATTACAATTTCGTTGTATCCAGCATTGGATCCACTTCCGACAATGTTTGTGATCAAGAGCTATCGAGAAGCAATATTCGGTTGGTTTTCTAAATGATACTGGTTTTAAGTAAATGTACATGTGTTTTTGAGGATGCTGCCGGAAAACCACAAGAGTTCACGCATCAAGGACCTCTACAGCAGCTTCTTGAGTGTGGAGTAGCGATAATGTATAAAAATTTAAAACTGAGAAACAATGAACATAAAAGAACTTCAAACTCTGGCTAATCTCCCAAATTCAAATTTCTACAGCAACTTCCTTGTTGGTTCTGTTGTATTTTCAGTCTTTCTCATTGGAGTCAGTTTTTCCCTCAGCTCATTTCCGGCATTTTATTTTTTTTACACGTCTCAATTTCTGTAATGTTGCTCATCTCAAAACAGAAAGTCTGATACTAACATATTTTTTTATATTCACCAAAAGTATTCACAATGATAGAGACAATAAAGTTTGAGAATTCGGAACGAGTTGTTCAGCTGGTCTGCATGCCTCTTGCAATTTTAACTAATTTAATTTTAAATTTCCTCGTATTTTGCAAATTAGATAAGAACTTGGGACTCTAGAAAAGCTTGATGATATATATTGCCGTTTTCGAGTTAACGTATTCAATTCTAGAATTTCTCGCTGCACCCGAGTTTTTCTGTAATACGACCGTTTTCATAATAATTATAAGATCAGACAGAATCCTGCTTCCGTCGTATTTCAAACACTTCGCGGTTAATGCTTTTTGTGCTGTATTTGGAGAATCGTTGGCAATTTTTGCTATTCATTTTGCTTATCGATATTTGACTATTACTGGGTAATTCACTTGTCTGATATATTATTTAAAGGCTCTGCTTAATGATTTTTCTCATCTAAGCATCCATATATCAAAACTTCATCTTTTCATAAAACTTCTGCATTGTTCCTCATTACTATTTTGTTCGGATCAATATGGTTACTTACACTGAGCGTCACGCTCGCATCCAATGAGGATACCAATGAAATTCTTGAGTAAGTCACCTAAGCAAATACAATACATAGTAAGTTATATAGTTTTTTAAAGAAATGATTACCTTGGAGTTAACTCAATTAGTCTCACTGAACTAACGTACCTTGGCCCCAACTATTGGAAGTTCGACAGTAGCGGAAATGAAGCTATTAATTGGAAAACGACTGGAGGAATTCTTATTCTGTCTGTTGTGCTTTTTGGGTCTTTTACCGTGATACTTGTTCTTGCAACGTTGAGCTATAAAGAAGTGTCAAAGTTACTAGCGGTATCTACAGCTTCAAAAGAGAACCGGTCCATCCAATTGCAACTCTTAAACTCATTGGTGTTCCAGTCACTGATTCCTTTATATCTGATACAAATACCTTCTTCATTCTTCATTTTGTCACCGCTTTTTCATCAGGGAAGAGCAGATTTTGGAAAATTATTTGGAATCTGTGTATCATTGTATCCGGTGCTCGGTCCACTACCAACAATTTTTGTCATCAAAAGTTTGCGTAATGCAATTTTTAGTTAGTTTCATGAAAACAATTTGAATAAAAAACTATTATTTTTCAGATTGCTGCCGGCAATCAATAAAACTCAATATATTGTCACAGAACAGCCCTGTAGTTGCACCCATGTCCTGATTATAGTTTGTATTCACTTTCAAAGCCATGATCTACTTGTGTCGTTGCTCAAAATTTAACTCAAACATGCAAACATGACACAACTTTTTTCGTTAACATAAACTATTTTCCATTCAATAATTTTTGAATTTTTGACCATAAATGCTCCGCTGTAGACTATGAAAATGCGCCCCACACGTGACGTCAGAGTGTCTCATTTCGGCTTGATCTACGTAGATCTACAGAAAATGCGGGAGAATGGACGCAGAGTTCTCAACTGATTTCGCATGGTTAGGAACGTGCCGACGTCACATTTTTTTGGGCAAAAAAATCCCGCATTTTTTGTAGATCGAACCCTGATGCCTGACACCACGTGGCCTCAACGCAAACGCTGATAGTGGACTCCTCTCGGACATTACATTTTATTTATTTTTCTTTTGATTAGTTTTTTGTCTATTTTCAGAAAGTTGACAAGATTTTCTATTTGATGAAAAAAGGACAAAAAAGGACAAAAATAGGCAAAACCAAAAACAAAAGAAATGCCGCAGAAAAATAATTAAATCGCAACAGAAATCTCCGAGAGGACTACACTGCCGAGGATTTTCCTCGTCCGCGCTTTTGATAGGCCATTATTTGATTTGGCAAATGGAGTTTTCTAGTTACCGGGCATTTAATCTAGGCCAGCCAGTTTTTTTTTTGAAATTTTGAATGGTTGAGAAGAAATAAACAAATAAAAAAAAAGTACAAAAATCTCAAATTAAAGAGGGCTGTTGTAAAGTTAGACGGGGTGTAGTCAGGCATCAAAACTGAAAAAATGTTTCGATAGCATTTCAAATGTAATCATAGAAACTTGCCTGAAATTTGAATGATTTCGCAATGATCGAGCCCAATGCTTGCCGATAGTGTTGTATCATAAGCAGAGTTGGTAAAGGATCAAGTACTGGATATACGGCAACACCAATACAAAACAACGCACTTCCAACTTCATTCCCATAGTGCAGAAATGGAGTGATAAGTTGAAGTGAGGCGGGAATGTGCATTAGCACTGCCGGTATGCACACTTGAGCCAGTAGCATGTTCAACAATTGCGATTGAAGTTTCTTGTAACCTTCAGAATGATTAGACTCCCGTAAAAGCTTTCCAACTCCTAAGTAGCATTTGTAGGCAAATATTACAATTGTGATAATTGAGATTAACTGAGATTGTTGATGGACTGGGGCAAAATCTTGATAGTATGCACTTACCACCATCATAACAATCACAAACATCCCCGCACAAACTGTCACGTTGAGAACTTCTATTCCCTTGGAATCAAATATATAATAGTTCGGTCCGATGTAAGTGATTTGATTCAATGTTAGATTACGATCATGTAAGTAATGTTTCCTGAAAAATATAGTTTAATTATTCAAGTTTAAGTTAAATATTTACAATAGGAGCATGTCGGTAGAGAGACTAGGGACCAGAGTTGTAAAAATTATAACTGGCCATATCGATCCGTACAAAATTGGAGTGAGGAACCAGACGCAGAATTTGAAGTTTGAGTCCATCTTGACAAAATTGCTCCTGGAAAAAATTACATTAAAGGTGGAGTACCGAAATCTGGGAAATATTTTCAAGTGACTCCTAATTTCCCTCTGATTCCGAATATCTTTGTGAAAAATTAAAAAAAAGATTTCCCTGATTTTTTATTTGAGCTTGAAATTGAATTGCGATTTTCATTTGCGTACCCATGATATTTTTCAAATACGCGCCCAAATAAAATTAAACTGAAAAAAAATTAGGCAAACGCGCTCCAAGGATAATTCATGAGGGCGCGCATTTGAAAAATCTCTAGGGGACTCAAATGAAATTCGCGATTTTAAGCCAAAATATAAAAGCAGTGAAATTTTTTTTAAAGCTTTCACATAGATATTCGGAATAAGGGGCAAATTTGGAGTCAATTTAAAATGTTTCCCAGATTTCGGTAATCCACCTTTATAGGCTCTATCCACTTTTTTTCAAAACTTACCCAATAATAACGCAATATCTGTAGATAAAATGCAACGTGAACATTGCCATCGACATTCCAAACATACTGCAAAACATCGCGTTTGACGTCATAGTAAACGCCACTGGTAAGTTCCATCGGTCAGTTCTAGCAATCACGAGATACACCGAACTGTAGCTAAAAAACTCCTGAAAAACTATGGAATGTCCGAATCATTTTTCAGAATAAAAATCTTACAGGTTGAACTATCAAATCCAACGTCGCAAAGATAAGCTCAAACACTGAAATATAAACCATCAAATACTTGTACATCCCAATTCCTACAGGTGAGCGGAACAGAACCATCTCAATAAGCACCCCGTGTATCAGGAAAGACAATATTCCGCATGTAGTTTGCGTCAAAGGAACGATTTTTGTGAGTATATCCATTGAATTAATAATTCTAGAAGTAATAGTTTCAAGCCAATATTCGTATATTTTCGTCTGTTCGAGAATAAAAGGGTGTATATTCGCATGTATAGTTAATTTCCTTTGGGGATCGTGTAAGGAAATAATACGTATACATATTTTTTCTGATGCGTTTCTGTTAGGGTTATGGTTAATATAAACGAAAAATATAATAAGTACTTCTTTATTGAAAGTTAAAAAAAAATGGTAGTAGCTTTATTATTCAAATCAAGGGAGCGGGGCGGAAATTTCCGTCCGGCAAATTTTTTTGTCAACAAATTCGGCAAACGGCAAATTGCCGGTTTGCTGATTTGCGGGAAATATTTAGAGGGATTTTTTTACAAGACGGAAACACTTAAAACTGTGTCTTTTTTGAATTTTTACCCGTTTTTTCTAGACATTTTCATAGAATTTGCTTACTTTGCAAAATAGGACGCGATCATTTTTGCCATTTGAAAATGAAATTCTGAAATTTCCAAAACAAATTGGAAAATCATAAATTTGCCGAAAGTTTTCGTCAAATTGCCGTTTTTCCGGCAAATTCGCCAAATCGGCAACTTGCCGGTTTGCCGATTTGCCGGAAATTTCAATACCAGGAATTTGCCGATTTGCCGATTTGCCAAAAAATATGTTTGCCGCCCACCCCTGATTCGAATACATAAACTCGTGAAATGACCCGAATTCGAAAAACCAAAATTAAAAAAAAAAAATTAACGTCCCCTAATTGTAGCATCCTATGTTTTTCGACCATCTCGGATTCTTATGATAGTGAAATGTGACAGGGGTCATAGAAGGTCCTGACTTATAGTCTGCATCCGAGTGAATACAAGGGAGGTCGGAACGTTGAGGTATCTGTAATTGTTCTATATATTCATGTTGCGTTCAGAAAAATTTCAAAATTTACCAAACAGTCTTCTCCATTTGGGCACGTGTCATCCTGAGCATTGTAGTATTTTTCGTAGTAACATCGAAACAAAATTGGAAAATAGTAAGTATTTTTTGGTAATTTGGCAGTTATTTTTTGATAACGTGATGAATTCAGAACTCTGAAAAAATTTGAAAAAACTGCAGCTTACTTCAAACACTCTTACTTTACAAAATCCTCTTGAACTGGTTGCATAACTGATGCATTCAATTTTAAATGCTTGGCAATCGAGAAAGATCTCATCTCGTAAGTGATCGGGTCCTGGCCATCAGTATCAACAGGTCTCTGTAGATGAATGAAAAAGTTGTGACTTACAACTTGAAAGTTTTTATCCGGCACGTTGAATGATCGGTGAATCCACATAGAATTCAGATCGCTGGGCCGTGCCACAATTTTTCCTGTTGCCTGTGTGTTTGCAAACCACGAATGACTGAACTGTTCTATCATGTGGAAGTCAGAAATATTAGGCTTGTTATGGAACATCATTTCTTGTTTTGGGTATTGAAATGTGCGAATATTTGGGTGAAAGTAGAATAGTGACGCGAATTCGTGGAAATATGTCTCATATCCACGTGGAATTAGTACATCGTCTAGATCGGCAAACGTGATAAATTTAGCGGCTTCTTTATATTGTAAAAGGCAATCCGTATGTGCACCTGCTTGATTTCTCCATTCAACATTCGAGTTTGGCTCAGGCGAATTCAATGCGGAATTAGCGAAGTTGTATCTCATCCAAAAGTCCAACGTGACATATCCCAATTTTTCGTATTCTAGCACTAAATCGAAGTAGGACTCCAGCATACTAGTCACGTAAAGATGCAAGTGTCCACCGAAATTATGCGAGATATGCGCGTGAGCAACGAATATTTGCCATTGCTCTGCTACGAATTGCGGCGAGATGCAAATGATCACAGGTGCGGGAGCCGTGCTACGTGCCAGTTTTAATTGGATCTGCAAAAAAGTCATTTGAATTTTATCAAAAACAGAGTCACGATTTGTTCTTTTTAGCTGGTATTTAAAAATTAACGAAATTCCAAAGAAAAACTCCAATTGTCAAACTCACGTCAAACTTCGAGTCACCGCTCACCATCTCAAGTTTCTTTAAACTTGGCAAAGCTGTTACGTGAGCAACTATGTTTGAATATTCACAATTTGCGTAGGCTTCTCTACAAAAAATTTTTTTTTTTATTTAATTTAAAATTGCCAAAAAAATTTCAGAGAAACTGCTATTCACAGATGTCAGCTTTCAATTCCACCCAATAATCCTGTTTGAAATTCCTTACAAATAAAAACTGCCAACCTATCAACGACAGGGACACTGATTCGAATTGGAAGCTCACATCTTTAAAAGTAGTTTACTTTTTTTGGCTTCATAGCATATACTCACTTTAACAACTTAGGAACAACAGTCACCGAAGAGCCTGAACTATTAGTTGCTACTAGCTGCATTTTGTATTTGGTAATATTTCTCATGGTACTTCGATTCATCAGTAAAACCATAGCCAACGCATTATCTCCAAGACTTTTGGATGTTGGATAATAATACGTGTTGACAATATAGGCATCAGTGTTTGTGACAGGATCGCCGAAAAACTTTCGAGCAACGTCTTGTTTGAATGAATCATACTGTTGAAGGTATTGATCACCGTTTTCCAATATGGACGGAAGAATGAAAAAGGTAGTGAGGTAAATTGTTGTGGTGACCGAAAGAAGTAAGATTTTCTGAAAATTTTTGAGCTTAGCTTTTTCCATATTTTCTCGGTAATTTCTGAGTTTATAAACAAATTGTAAATTATTTATGTAAGTGTAGAAAAACATTGACTTGAATTGTTTAGTTACACACTTATTGATAAACTACCAGCCGCTCATTTTATCGAATTTTTCAGAAAGTTCTAGAACATTCCAGAATTTTTTCGAATTTTCCAGAAGGTTCTAGAACGTTCCAGAATTTTCTCGAATTTACCAGGAAGTTCTAGAACATTCCAGAATTTTTTCGAATTTTCCAGAAGGTTCTAGAACGTTCCAGAATTTTCTCGAATTTACCAGGAAGTTCTAGAACATTCCAGAATTTTTTCGAATTTTCCAGAAGGGACTATAACATTCTAGAATTTTCTCAAAATTTACAGAAGGTTTCCAGGAGGAATTAGAACATTGACCATTAAAATAAAACAACGAAGTGTACTACGAATATGATTGAATTTGATAAATCCTACCATAGTTTTGAGTTCCATACTGCCATTAGATGTACTGAAGCGGAACAAAACGAGACAAAATATCTAATTTAGTTATGACGTCTAAATGAAAATTTTTTCCAGCTTATTTGAAAATTGCGGAAAACTGGGAAAATAGTGAATCCTAGATGACACCGTTAGATTAAAAATTTGAACCAAATACACTGTATTTTGTGTATCGCTTAGATAAGGGGTTTTCATAGTGCGCACTGCATTCCTACAAAGTTGCTCATTTGACTCAAATTATCCGTACCTGCCTGCCGCATTCATATGCCTGCCTGCCGCCTTCATCCAAGCAGCCGCCCACATTTTTTATACTGCTGAAGTACACATAAACCGATTTTTATCGTTTTACATAAATCGTTTTTTTGTTCAAAAATGTTTTCAGAGCATTGATTGAAATAAAAATCTGAAAACTTCTCGAATCTACACCGTAAAAGTACCAAACTATTTTTTTTGTGAAAAAAAAATCCGGAACTGATTGATATCGGAAGAAAATTTGTATGTCGCTCGCGTTTAGTATAGGCAGGTCGGAAATTATCTGATGAAGAATAAAAAGAGTGTTTCCACGACACTCTATTAGGACGTTCTTGTAATTTTTCTTCAACGGGTAAGTAGACAATCCTTTTAATTTTACTTGAAGAGAGAGCGAGAGCCGAGTCAGAAAGTTCGACGAAACAAGAGTTTACTTTCATTTTTGCTATATATTTAGAGTTCTGATTATTCTGCCATGAAGAAAAGAAAATAAAGAATTGCGTTTGGAAAAAAAAATTTACAAAACTTTTATAATGTTTTCCACATGTCCCACAGCTGTTGACTGCTCCTGACACCTAATTCCCAAGGGCCAAAAAATTTCTGAAATAGTTACGTGAGCTTACTCATTATCTTAAAATTTTTTACAGTACTTAATATTTCAGATCGATAGCTTTTGACTATGAAAATTGTTGGAAGTGGATCAATAGCCGGGAATAATGCAATTGTCGTAGCAACTGAAAACTGGGGGAGCACAATATCAAGAAAACAGCATATGTAAAGTGCAGCGACCGGGATATGCATTAAAATGATTGGAACAGTTGAAAGTATATGTGCTCACTCGCCTACCTGAAACACCAACGCGACAAATAATTGCTTCTGAATTTGTTTCAGTCCGACGGATCGAAGATCCGTGTGATCTACCAATTTTCCGATACTTAAGTAGCAACGCAGGCCAAAAAATATGATTAGGGCAAATGAGGTGGTCTACAACTTTTTGGATCTTTGCATACTGTTTGTGAAATGAACTCTCACCGTTAATACCGATTGCAGAACAAAAGTCAGGAAAGCAGTAAATTGCAATGAATTATCGTGCGTTGAAAATATCAATGGCCCCGTATATACAACCTTATCCAATGTCGTATTCAGCTCATTTAACATAGCATCTCTGCAGTTATCCTTAAATCGTAATATTGTACAGTTTGCCCCACCTCACAACAGTATCCATCTCTGGAGAAGAGCTAAGAGGAATCCAATCCAACAAAAAACATATAATAGCATATGAAATGGGAAATGAAAACCAGGTTAAAATCTTGATGCCTTCAAACTTTTGGAGAAGTATGCTTCCAGTTGCTACAAAGTACCGATACGCGAATATAATCACGAACATGCCCAAGGAGAATCCGGAAAAAGCACAGTACGCACCTTAAATTATATGTATGTATATCTAAACATATTCATTTTTAGAACTTCCAGTTCAGAATCATAGCAATTTCTTTTCCGAAAAATCGTTCCTCATACGGAACCACTACAGCAAACGATCGTTTAATTGAAAGCACTGTCTGAAAAAGTCCGCAAGTTATACACACACCCCATATGTTCAAAATTACAGTCTCGGATACAAAATCCAACACTGCATAGAATATTTCGAACACTGAAACTCCTATCAGCAAATGCTTATAGTTACCCATTTGTGGCGGGGATTTTGAAATAATCAGCAAAGTAAGAATAAAGTTTGCGACGATGGAAAATGGAGTAGTGATTAGAAAAATTACTTTCTGGAAATGAAACATTTTTGATAATTTTGATAGTGAGGACGTTTAATGCAAGAATTGATGTAAATTAAAGATGCTTCTGATTTCATGTCAAACCTATCCCACCCACAATGAATCTCAAGGGAATCTCATTACAATATATTTTTCAAGCGAAACACTTGTTAATAATATTTTATACCACAATTGGCTTGGCTATGTATACTGAAAAATAGAAAAACAATATAGAAATATTTTAGAAGCATAGATTGTCTTAAGCCTTCCATTTTTTTGAAAATTTTTCAGAGCATTAATTGAACTGGAAATCTGAAAATTTTGTGAATCTACACTGTAAAAGTACCAAACTATTTTTTTTTGTAAAAAAAATCGGGAACTGATTGATATCGGCAGAAAATTTGTTTGTCGCTCGCGTTTAGTATAGGCAGGTCGGAAATTATCTGATGAAGAATGAAAAAGAGAATTTCCACGACACTCTATTTGGATGTTTTTGAAATTTTATTCAATGGGTAAGTAAATTGACAACTCTTTTTTTTTCATTAAAAATAACTTGAAGAGAGATAATTTGAAAAAACTGCTAAAGAACATCGCAGATAATTTAATTACCAGGTTTACTTTAAGCATTTGGCGACGATCTCCTTTGGATTCTTCCTTCCAACTTCAACATCTTTCCGTCCATATCTTGTTACTTCAGTACCGTCTGGCTTGAGGAATATAAGAGTTGGAATAGTGCTAACATCGTACTTGGTGGAAAGCTTCCTGAAACATCAGTTAAAAATGTGCTAATAAAACGTATTGAAATTTACTCTTCGGCGTCATTTCCAAATGGAATATAATACCAGTTTCCGTGGCACTCCTCCATATAATTTTTCAGGTCACTCTCGCTTTGATCGGAAGAGGCGAAGACGATCTCGAAATCATCTTGAACCTCTTCATAGAAATCCTAAATCGTAAATGCTGTATTTCTAAAGTTTTAAAATTATTTCAATACCTTGAGAACCGGTGTGAAGTTGCGGCATGGTCCACACCAATGAGCCGAAAAGTAGATTCCAACGATTTTTCCGGCAAGAGCTTCATTTGCGTCGACCAACGACTTATCAAGTTTTTCAAGTTTCATTCCAGCCAAAATATCCATATTTTTCCCTGAAAGAAGAATGAGCGTTGAATAATTGGCAAACGGGTCAAAAACGTGCCATTTCAAGTTTACCAGTGGGGTTTTTATACTAACATTTTGAAAAAAAATCTGAGGAATTCAAAATGGGAAGGATAAGCCAATATCTCAGTGATTTGAGGAACAAGAGTGATGTTTCAAAATCAACAAAAGTAAACATTTTCTTGCAATGAGCAAGGGGTAGTTTTGAAGTTGGCAATCAGCCACGTACTCCCTGGCTGGCCTAAAAAGGTTTCTTAAAGGTGGAGTAGCGCCAGTGGGGAAAGTGTTAAAAACTACTCCAATATTCCCAAAATTACCGAATATCATAATAAAACGTTTCAAAAAATTTTTAATTTTTTTTAATTTGCTGTCAAAAAGTGACAATTAGTTTTTTTTTCTTCAGTTTTTGCCACTCATAATTTTGGATGTCGACAAAAAAAAGTTTTTTCTACATTTTTTATACAAAAGTTTTTTTATTTATTAAAGTATTAAAACATTGTAGAGGTCGGTACATGCTGAATTGCTTTGGATTTCCTCAAAAGCTCATACTTTTAAAAATTTTGGAAATTTACCAAAACTTTAAAACTGTTTCAAAAAAACAGGAAGATTTTTTGAAAACTTTGCTTTGTTTCATTGTGAAAATCATATTTTCAAAAAAAAAACATTTTCACTGATACCATAAATTCAAATAAATAAGTGAATACAAAATCCATCAAATTGAAATAAATGACAATGTACATACACCGAAAGATTTTTGTAAAAATGAAAGCCACGTTTTTTGAATAACCCGTCAGAAGTCCACTTTTGGCCGTTGTTTGAGATCCTCAATTTCAGCTGAAATGAAATGTTAAGCATATGCACTGTGAAGGCAACCTACGCCTACTATAAATGTGAATCAAGCCTACACCAAAAAAATAGGCGCGGGTCGCTTTTCAGTCAAGTGAAGCCCAGACATTCAAACATGTGGGAAGCTCATAGAAATTGTTAAAACCTACAAATTTGAGTCTATAGTTTACTAATTGAAAGTGGTGTAGTCGACTTTTTTCATTTCTTTATTAGACTCAAAATTGTCTGAGAACACCGATTTTCATAATGAAACTTCTTGAAAACTTTTCGAAAAAAATATCGCGTTTTCAACTTGATTTAGGTACATTTAAGGTCTATGGATCACCAGATTTGGTAAAATTTGGTAACTTCTGATCCTCCATCGACCTTTAATGTACCTAAATCGAGTTGACAACGCAATATAAAAACTTCAAAATTTAAAATTTACCATTTAATACATCGATATGCTCCAACGCTGCATCCAGCTTCTTTTTGAGCTCATTACTGATTCTCTTCTGCTCTTCCATCTCTCTTTCCAGACACTCCTTCTCTTCATTCGAATAGATGGTTTTGCAGTCGAGCCTGCATCGATAATAATCACACAGGGCTCTATGTTTGACGTTCATTTTGTTGAGCTTCTTTTTCATCTGTTCAATCTCTGCAGTTGCATACATGTCGTTCACAATAAAGAATGACTTTTCATACGACTCATTGTCCAACTTGAGCTTCTCCAATTGCTCTAAAACATATTTTCGTTTTCAAGAAGCTTGAAAATTCAGTCTACCCTTCAATTAAAAAATTAAAAAGCTGAATTGCTTTTCAACATTTTTGCAGAAAATGTAAAGTTAAAATTTTGTTTCAACAATGTGTTTCAATTTAGAAAATGAGATCTAGAGAAATCCAAATTTTGGGCTCATGGTGCATCGATTCGGTACAACATCACTCACTTTTAAGAATTTCGATTGTTTGGTCCTTTTCCTGAAGAAGACGGACATTTTCATCTGTCATACTACTACCTGAAATAATCAATTTAAGAACTTTCCTAACATATTCAAATATACCTTCGTCAGAACCAATCGACTGATCATCGCTGATTGTGGGGCTAGAATAGGCCACATTTTCATTCTGACAGTGAACAGCTTGGAGCTGAGCTGCAACACAAAAAAAATAAACTTAGAGATTCAAAACTGGGAAAACCAACCTTTCAATTGGACAATTTCTTCATCTTTCTTCTCAAGGTCAACTGAAATTCTTCAAAGTTTTTGGAATACTTCTGAACTTGCCTACCTTTATAAGCTTCCTTCAAATTTTTCACAATCAGTTCCAGAGATTCTGTCTGCTCTTGGGTGTAATTTGGCACTGAACATTTGTGTTGTTGACATGGACTTGCATAAGTGTTTAAAAAAAGTGTTTAAATTTTTATAATCAGTTTTAGGCTCAGGCTTATGCTTAGGTTCAGGCTTAAGCTTAGGCTTAGACTTAGGCTTAGGTTTAAACTGGACGAGGTGGGAGAGAAAGAAAGAAAAAAGAACTCCAAGAAAATTCAATAATTCAGAGAATTATTTCAAAAAACACGAAAATGAGACATTCCGAAGTCAATAAAACCCACAAAAAATTGTCCGAAAATGGCTCAAAAAAGCAAAAAAGTTTTTAGTAACATATCGATAAAATCAGAATTTCAACTATGTATAAATACTCACCAAATTTTTGCATGAAATACATGATGCCGCTCAAATAGACATTCGGATATTGTTTTTGATGATCGAAAGGAGTCGAGGCCAACATCAGAATAGCATCCATTCTTGCGGAATTTTTTTTTCTGAAAAGAAAAGTTGAACGCAAAATATGCAATAAAGTGATACGAAACTTTACACAGAAGCGGAAAAGTTCATTCGACTGGTGGGAATTTAAAAAAAACATAACAAAAGATTTTCAATTTAAGATTAAACACACTTGTTTTATGCTTTTGAAAATATAAAACGTTTTGAAAATTCGGAAACCTACCACAGAAAGGATCAAAATTGTTGCCCTCAACTTTTATGACCCATTCTTAACTATTTGCTCGGAGACGCAGAAAAAACAGGTGCCGGTCATACAAGACACATTTGTTACTCCCTTTTTGAAGAGAAAGACGGCAGAAGGAAATTATAAAACTCGAAAAAAAAAAAGAAGAGGCCACGCGTTGGTGTGTCGCACACGTGGTCGTTGGCTGTCCTTTTGCATAATTTTGAAGCAAACGCGCCTCATTGAGAATTCACGTTGGCGCCAACTCTCGCTATCCATTGGGCGTGAGAGACGCAGATACTACTTTTTTTCTCTGGACGTGAAAAACGCCAAGAATAACCGTTTTGCCGTCTGCGTCTCTTCTTTCACACGCTATTTTGGCTGTGGACGAGGAATTCTCCTCTTCCAGGATTTTCTAGGCCATTTTCTCACATTTCTCAAGTTTTCTCGTCCGCGAGAAAACGTGAATTTTGAGACAGCCAGCGAGCACCTCGCAACAATCTGGGGCTATGTTTCCGTAAGAAAACATGAGTTAACCAACAAAAAGAAATCAAAATTTTGTGAAAACTAGCTGGTGTAGTCAATTTTTTGTGTCTGAAAACACCGGCTGGAGTTTAACTTTTTTGAAATCACCATCTAACTGTTTTTTTGATTTTCAGTTAAAAAAACTTTAGTGGGAATTAAAATTCTTTGATAAAAAAATTGGCGGGAATTCAAATTTTCCGAGGAAAGATTTGGCGGAAATTCAAATTTTCAGTGAAAAATCTTTCGTGGGAATTCAAATTTTCTAAGAAAAACTTTGGCGGGAATTCAAATTTTCTGAAAAAATCTTCGAAATTTTGAAGTATTAGAAACTTTGAAGTAAAAAAAAAAAAAAGTCTCAGAAAGTTTAGAATTACTAAAACAACTTGGAGTACGCCAGCCAGAGCAAGCCCTTGCGAACGGCTGGTAAAACAATAAAAAGTTCGACCACAAACTCTACACCCTCTTTTAAGGCTCAAAGGATAATAAAAAACTAAAGTTTTCAAACTAAAAAGAATTGTGGCGACATGAATTACGGGAAAAAAAAGTTCCAATGAATGTGTACAATAAAAATTAATAATTTTTATTTTAAACAGAGATCGTAATAAATTTCAAATAATGCTCGTTTTCATTCTATTTTCCAAAAAAATCATAGCTTGCAGCTTTGAATTTTCCCCGTCTCCATATCCTCGTAGGATGCTTCTGTTTCCTCAGTGATTTTTTCCTTGAGACTTGTTTTGGCAGGTGGCATTTGAGATCTTCCAACTAACGATTCGATCAACATTTTTTCAAGTCTGAAGTTATATTGTATGTTGCTTGTAGAACAATTTTTAAGCAACTTACTTTAATATTGGCATTTCGAAAAGACAACTCCAGAAGAAAGCAAACACAAATGAGAGGACTGTTGCAGGAATTGAAATATAGAGAAACTGAAATAGACATTTTTAGTTGATGACAAATATATTTAAAAAAAAACACTCACCACGTGCCAAGCAGACGTATAATGTAGAGCTCCTCCAACATTCAAATAAAAGTACAAAACCATCCAATGAACAATATAAGCACAGTATGATAACCTTCCAAACGGTTGCCAAATTGGATGTGACATGAAAGTATCAATAGGTCCACCCCATCCCATATGGTTTGCTCCAACGACCCAGCACACGAATACTCCCCAACCTAGTCGATGAAAATTGAAGAATGTGGCTCTAGAAAACGTGCTCCACTGCTCTCCCTTGTCATAATCGTACGTTGAAAATATACAGAATCCAGCAACCACAAATGCCACAATCCAAACACCAATCGAGACTGCCCAATTCAATCGGATCCTTCTAGTTCCATAAGTAGCTAGCAGGTACCCAGTGAGAAGTCCCACTAGATATGGTGGGCATCGAATCCAAGGTTTCGAGTAGCCAATTCCGAAAAAATACCGGTGATCACCATTACCAAGTGGATCAGCGGGAACATCATAAAGATCGAAAAGAATATATGTAGCAATGATGCTTCCAACACATCCAGCCACTATAATTGCAGTTCCAACAGCAAATGAGAAAAACAAAGCGATAAGCACAATTGGTGCAAGAATATAAAGTTGAGTGTCTACAGCTAAGTACCAAGTGATTGCGTAGCAGGTGTTTCTTTCTCTATGTTGGCTGTTGTCGAAGTTGTTGATGTAAAGAAGATTGTGCCACCAGTAGTCTTTGCATGCCTCGACTTGTGGAAATTGAACATCTGTAAAGAGGTGTTTTTGCCGTATTTGCCATTTGCCGAGCTCGGTGAATTTTAAAAAAAGTAGATTTGCCGAACTTCCCGAGCTTGTGCAAATTTTGAAATTTGCCACGAGGGCTCCCATTAGGCCGTCTCATGTATCCAAATTTATAATGCGGCGTGGTACCCCGAACGTGCCGGCCGCTCCAATTAACTATATTTTCGCACTACGTTGCGCACACACTAAGCTACTCGTTTCACGCCAGGCTGTGGAACCCCGAACGTGTCGCCCGCTCCAAATAACTATCGTTCAGCACTACGTTGCGCACACACCAAGCTACGGAACCCCGAACGTGTCGGCCGCTCCAAATAACTATCGTTCAGCACTACGTTGCGCACACACCAAGCTACGGAACCCCGAACGTGTCGGCCGCTTCCATATAAGTACCTTTTCGCACAACGTTGTGCACACACTAAGCTACTCGTTTCACGCCAAGCTACGGAACCCTAAACGTGTCGGCCGCTCCAAAAAGCTACCTTCTTGCACTACGTTGCGCAGACACCAAGTTACTCGTTTCACGCCAAGCTACGGAACCCTGCATGTGTCGGCCGCTTTTCATAACTGCCTTTTCGCACTACGTTGCGCACACACCAAGCATGATTTTGTTCTAGAAATTGTAGTAAAGTAACATAAAATGGAGTTATTTTTAATTTTATGTAGACCAACACTCCACACGGAATTTATTCAAAAATCAAAATTTTGCTTAGAATTCAGAAATTTTGGTGTTTCTATTTAGGAATATAACAATTTTCTCATTTTTTCGGAGATTGCTCATTACGGCAAATCTGCCAAATTTGCCGAACTCGGCAAGTTTACCACACAGGTTGTATAAATAAACTTACTTGAGAACGAAGCTGCAAACGGTCCTTGAACATATGGAAAATAGACAGTAAAAAATCCAATAAAAATCATTACTGTAGGAGTTAACCGTAAATATCGATGAACGTAGAAAAGAATCCACGTAACTGGGCTTGCGGCCATTTTTATATTGGGCTTCATTTTGAAAAATAAATAAGCTACCACAATTCCAGATAATGCAAAAAAGGAGTCAACGGACACCGGTGCATTTATGATCAAATGGTTCCAGAACTGATTTTGGAATTCCATAACCGGCTTCATTGTGTCCGCTTGCGTCATGTAAATAAACGAATGTCCGGTTATCACCCAAAATATCGATAAGCCTCGAATACAGTCCAACGATTTGATGAACCCTGGCTTATGCTCTTTCACAGAAAGAATTAACTCAGCATTGGTCCAGAGGGAGAAGGTCAGTATGATTTTTATGAAAATGTTCTTCTCTTTGAGGTTGCTCAATCCTAATACAGCATCTTGGACGTAATCCAAAAGCGTAGCAAATATGGCAACAGCAATTACTATAGTTAAAAATACCCTAAAATGATAAGAAATTAGAAATTGTGAGTGCAAAAACTCACGTAAACCCCCAGAATGGCACATCCTTCTCAACAGTATTCTTCACACAATATGCATCACAAGCAGTGAATGGATAAGGCGACAGTTGATTAAAAATATTAATCATATCCTGATGGCTGCAGGAATCTGGAAGACACACAGCCATCCGCAAAGTTACGTTGGAATACACGGAAGGTGCCGAGCAAGATATGTTTTTCCCAAAATTGAGAATAAGATAACAATAGTTGGTTTTGTATCTTTCGCCATCAATACGGTCGCATTCTTGATAAGACCCATCATAAAGGGTTCTGAGTTCGAGTAATCCAGGAGTTGGGAATTCTCCAAATGCGTCGAGTTCTGGAATTTTATGACTTATAAAACTAGGGTACAGATTTGCAAAAAGGCATTTTGAAAAATATAGGAAGACAATCTATATGATTAATTAAAGCAATCTTGCAAAAAAAAACCAATATTAAAAAGTCTCCGTTTTTGGATTGAACACTTCTGCACTTTTACATTTAAAATTGAAAAAATATCTATAATAAGAGTGATAAAGTTTACGTTTAACTGCATACAAATTCTCGTCTAGAATTTTTGATTCCTGCGTTGTACAATTGTTCAGTGTGAGACATTCCACTGATACCGTCGAAAAAATTTCCAGCGATTTAAGCCATGTATCCGTGTCGTTTAGACATTTCTCTGACAAATCGTGAAGGGGCTTTGGATCGAAAATGTCTTTCCAATTGGAATTCATTGTCGAAATGCAGTGGGAGAAGGGTAGGAATAAAGATAGAACAAGAAATAATAATCGAGTCATAATTGTGTGCTTTTCATAAAACAATATGTTCTATGTGTCTTTTATAATACACTCAAGGGCATCTTTTAATATTTTTAAGTGACGAGTTAGGCGAGAAACATTGAACTGTTCTGATAAGAATGACGACAAGAGTGGGTGGGTAACGATTCATAAAAACAGTCAAACTCAAAGGTTGGGCAAAAGTTGTTTGAAAAATTCATGTTTCAACGTAAGCATAAAATATTGCGGTTAGTCACCCCAACTTCAAAGTGAGTTTTTGAATTTTTAGGAATGCAGGTAATATCGAGAAAAAGGTCAATAACTTTGGGTTCTTACTTTGTTTTAGTAGTGTTCTAAAAAATGTCTTGTGAAGAAGGTACGGCGTACCTTCTTCACAAGTTTCTACATTTGTCTATAAAATTTTATTGACTTTACTAAATATTAAACACCATACTGTCAAATTTATATGTGCTTGGCTTTACTCAAAAAAGTTTTGAATGGAAGTTAATTTTTGAATTTCAATCTAGACTGTGAATAATTAACATCTTAGTAATAGGCTTAGGCTTAGACTTAGGCTTTGGCTTAGGCTTAGCCTTAGGCATAGGTTAATGATTAGGCCCCTCCTCCGAAAATTTTTTTGTTGATAGATTACAGTTTTTATTTTCCTAAAATTGAGACTTTGGTTCAATTAGAAATTCAAAATTTATCCAGGTGAAAAATAGCGAGATCAGAAGAAAAATTCTTGTTCTTAAAAAACTTCAAATATTGATTCTCAGAGCTTCACACTGAACTTTCTCGTTTTCAGCTTCCTCATCAGGCACTTTTCCAATATTTTTTCCAAGATCTTCAACTTTCAATGAAGTTCGTCCACCTCCTCCGATGAGCTTTTCAATGAGCATTTTTTCGAGTCTAAATTAAAACAATAAATTTACTATGAACTATGAACACTAGATACTTTAAAATTGGAACTTCGAAAAGACAGCTCCAGAAAAATGCAAGAACATATGAGAGAAGTGTAGCTGGAATCGCAATGTAGGTAAACTGAAAAAAAGTTGATTAACGGTGGAGTAGCGCCAGTGGGGATTTTGTCTGAATGCACTTATAATGATACAAAACAACCAAAAATCATAATAAAACACTCCAAAACATTTTAGATTTTTCATAATTTCCGGTCAGGGTTTTGCCATATTGCCAAAATTTTGAAAGATACGTGATTTTGAAGAAATTTAAAGGAATATCGCATGAGGAAATTTACAGAAATGCCGCATGTTTCGACCCCTACAATGTTTTAATACAAATAATTTGAACAAAATTAAAACATAAAAAATGTCGAAAAAATATTTTTTTTTTGGTCGACTTCCAAAATTATGAGCTTCAAAAACTGAGTAATTGCCACTTTTTGACAGTAAATAAAAAATTTTCAAAATTTTTTGGAAAAGTGTGATAATGATATTTGGTCATTTTGGGACCAAAAAAGTTGTTTTTAACAAATTCCCCACTGGCGCTACTCCACCTTTAAGCAAACATTCTGCTTCTTAAATTGTGCTCACCACTTGCCAAGCCGATGAATAATGGAGAACTCCTCCAACATTCAAGTAGTAATACAAAACCATCCAATGAACAATATAAGCACAATATGATAGTCTTCCAAACGGTTGCCAGATGGGATGAGACATAAATTTATCGATAGGCCCACCCCATCCCATATGGTTCGCTCCAACAACCCAGCACACAAATACTCCCCATCCTAGCCGGTGGAAATTGTAGAATGTGGCTCTAGTGAACGTGCTCCAGTGTGCTCCCTTATCGTAATCATAAGTTGCGAAAAGACAAAATCCAGCGATTACAAATGCAGTTATCCATCCAGCGATGGCTAATGCCCAGTTCAGCCGGATCTTCCTAGATCCATAGGTGGCGAGAAGGTATCCTGTGAGAAGTCCCACAAGATATGGCGGGCATCGAATCCAAGGTTTTGAGTATGCAATGTTAAAGAACTTTGTTTGATCTCCATTCCCAATGATATCTGCTGGAACA
This sequence comes from Caenorhabditis elegans, assembly GCF_000002985.6. Taxonomy (NCBI): domain Eukaryota; kingdom Metazoa; phylum Nematoda; class Chromadorea; order Rhabditida; family Rhabditidae; genus Caenorhabditis; species Caenorhabditis elegans. The sequence continues at coordinate 1,543,793 of NC_003283.11, forward strand.
TTATACACTCCAAATAGAATGTACGTGGTGATGATGCTTCCAACGCATCCAGCAACAATTATAGCAGTACCTGCAGCAAATGAAAAGTACAAGGCAACCAAAACTATTGGAGCAACTAGATAGAGTTGAGTATCAACTGCCAAGTACCAGGTGATTCCGTAACAAGTGCTGTTTTGACTGTTTCCGTCGTCGAAATTGTTGATGTAAAGAAGGTTCTGCCACCATAAAGTTTTGCAAGCCGCAGCTTGAGGAGCCATTTGGTCTGAAAATTGATTTAGTTTTTGTAAAAATTCTATGTTTATGTAGAAATTAATTGGTTTGGAGCTTCTTTAGTATGACATCATTGGGCGGCACACAACTTTTTTTCCGGCAAATGAGGTGGGTCAAATTGACAAATTGCCGGAATTGACAACTTCCTGCAAATCGGCAAACCGGCAAATTGCCGATACGACGAATTAGCAGGAAAAACGGCAATTGTCTAAAATGTTTGGCAATAAGTAACTAAGTAAGTAAGTAACACATTTTTTTGGGAAAAAAGTTTCAAAACCGCACAGTTTTGTGTGCTTCCGTCATATAGAAAAATCACCCTACATAATTCTGGCAAACTGATGTTTGGCAACCCGGCAATATGCCGACTTGCCGAATTTGTCGGCAAAAAATTTGCCAAACGGCAATTGCCACCCCTCCCTGATCTGATTTAAAATATTATCAAATTCTGAGCTTGGTACTTACTCAGTTCAGATGCTGAAAATGCTCCTTGAATATACGGTGTATAAACAGTGAAAAATCCAATAAAAAGCATTACGGGAGGGGTTAACCGTAAATATCGATGTACGTAGAATAGAATCCACGTCATTGGGCTTGTGATCGTTTTCTTCGTTAACTTTGTCTTGAAAAATAGGTAAGCCACCACAATTCCTGACAGAACAAAGAAGGTGTCCACGGAGACAAAAGCATTCAAAAGTAGGTGATTCCAAAAATAAGTTGGAAAGTCCAAGACAGGTTCCAAAGTATCTGCGAGAATCAGGTAGAGAAATGAGTGACCTGTAACAACCCAGCACATTGAGAGAAGTCGGATGCAGTCAAGTGATTTGATAAATCCTGATTTTTGCTCTTTGACGGAGAGAAGAAGTTCCGCGTTTGTCCAAAGTGAGAAGGTGAGCAGAATTTTGAAAAATGTATTATTTTCCTTTTGACTCGATAAGCCATAGACAGTTTCTCTTACATAATCTACTATTGATGCAATAGCCGCAATGACAACCATAACGATCAAGAATATTCTGAAAATCAAACAGTGGAGCCAAAATTAAAAACAAAAAGCAACTCACGAAAATCCCCAGAATGGAGTGTCTTTCTTCACCTCATTTTTTGTGCAATAGGCACTGCACGCTGTAAAAGGATACGGAGACAATTCATTGAAAATGTCAATCATATCCTGATGATTGCAGGAATCGGGGAGACAAACAGCAATTCGTAATGGTAACTGGGAATACAAGGATTTTGAGTTTGAGGGAGCGCAAGAAGACACATTTTTTCCAGGTGTGAGAAGCAGGTAGCAGTAGTTGACATCGTACTTTTTCCCACTGACACGCTGACATTCTTGGTAAGATCCATCGTAAAGAGTTTTAAGTTCCAGAAGGCCTGCTCCAGGAAACTGTCCAAAAGCATCCAGTTCTTAAAATTTTCGAGTTTAATTTTTCAATTTCACTGATAAAAACTTACGTTGAACAGCATACAAATTATCCCTCAACACCTTCAACTCTTTCGCATTACACTTTTTCATTATAATACACTCTGCATAAAGTGTTCCGAAGATCTCCAACGAGTTTATCCAGGTGTTCGTATCATTGAGACACTGAGCTGATAAATTATCTAATGGTTTTGGCTTGATAACATCTTTCCACGTGGCAGAAGTTGTTGGAATAATATTCAACAGCAATATTATTAAAAATATTAATTGGGAAATCATTTTTTTTATTAGTATCAATAAAACAAAATTGATGCCTATTTCCTGTACAACAACCTTTTTATAGTATTTTTATGATAAATTTCGAATGACGAGTAAGGCGATAATAATTGCACTCGATTTGATAAGACTAGCAGCTAGACTAATTCAAAAATTCAGACCACAATATTCGCTGCTTTATCACTGTTTTGCTGAACTTGATAATCATAAAAATGTTATAATCTCCGAAAAGCGTTACAATTATACAGTCTGTTGGAAAATTGCACAATATTGTGATAGCTCATTTGATGTATATATTCTACAGTTATCACTACGCTTTTGTCACACTTAAAAAAGGCATGGTGTGCGGAAAATTTGGCGAATTTGCTTTTTGTTGAGCTATGCGAATTTCAAAAAAGTAGAGGTCGGCAAAATTTATCAATATAATACAATTTCATTTTTCGGAGTTTATTAGGCACGGCAAATTTGCAGAATTTGCCGGATTTGCAGTGCTCAGCAAATACTGGAAAATAGATTTGCCGAATTGCCGAGCTCTGCAAATTTTGAGATTTGCCGCACATTCCTACCATCAATCTGAATACTTGTTAAGCATTTGAACGTGGTTTAGAAGTGAAGTTTTATGTCTGGTAGTACTTAATACTATTAAACAATTTTTTTTAGATAACGGGAAAATATAAATATTCAGAGTTTCCATAAAATTTCTTTACTTGAATCGTTCAGGAACTTGAATGGTTATTCTCTACCCGAATTTCATTTTCAATTGTTTTTCAGATTTTGTCCACTCACTGAGTAATGTTTGCAATAGGTGTCATAGTCGCCTCTATTGTCAAAACATCCTAACAATAAATAAACTTTGGAACGAGATTACCGACTTTTTGTGGCTCACTCACCTGCCCATTGTTTGACTTCCCTATCACGACGAAAAGTGTGTTGAAGATACGATTTGTCAACTGTGACCATCGGAAACAAATTGTAACTAACTCCAAAAAAAGTGTGCAACCTTAATTTCGACTGCATACCCGGAATAAAGCTACATATCTGAGCATTCTACATTTTTTAAAAAAATCAAATTACAGATTTTTTAGAACTCCAGAGGATCTTTTTTCCTTTGAAAACCAAAAAAACCAATTCGTTCACCTCGTTGAATTGTATTGGGTATAAATTCAGTTCATATTACAATGTGTGTATAATAACGTGTTTTATTTTCTTTCAGACTATACAATAACGACTTCAAGTTAGTTTGACACCTTCAAGAAAAATCATTTGGATTATAATTGCGTTTTCCAATTTCCAATCTGCCCACTCGATACAAACTTTGACCTTTTTAATGAAAATGTTTGAACAGCTTTTGACTGAAGGGCGAATTATCCAAACATCGCTGAATGAATTTACAAAAAAATTGTAAAATTGATAAAATGTTTACTAGTTTTATTAAAACTAATTCAAGTGATTTTAAAGCTAATTTTAATAAAATATGAAGAAAAAAAATTGAGAAATTAATTTTTAGGAATTTTCAATTCTTAAATTCTATTTAATTTTTCATTTTACAGCTTAAAGACTTAATAAATTAGGTTCCGATTTTTAAAAAAATCAGAATAATCTGAATAATTTATAGAACCATTAAAAGAACTAAAAAACCTGTAACACTTTTTCGTATTTTATACAGTTTCACAGTTTTTTATCAGAATTTTCCTTTTAGAGTTTTTTCTGCATCTTTTTTAAATATTGACTATGATAAACACTTTTTGCACCCAGTTCTTCAAACAAAAATGGAATACAGTTTCAATATACCAAATATAACTATAAAAAATTATCAAAGGTTTCTTAATTTTTTATGTTTTTTTTTTTTAATTTGAAAAAAAAAATATTTTAAACAACTTTTTTGTGGAAAAAAATTTGTTTAATATTGCCGGAAAAAGGCAAAATTGCCAAAAATTACGTCACTCATTTGCGCGGAATTTCAAAAATAATTCAGTCATGTTTTCATTTCAAATTTTGAAAAATCATAAAGCTTTAAAAAAATTTTATAAATATGATTACAGTTATATTCGGTAAATTGGGACTGTATTTTATGCAAGACATGTAAAATGTGTATATATAAATTTTACATCAATTCATTATTATCTTCACAAGATTGTGAATTCCAATTTTAGAATGCTGACGACAAACCATTAACCATTATAAATCATAGACTCGACAATTAGTTCGAATTATGTCTTACACACTGTCTATTTGTCGAACATGTTTCATTGAACCAACGCTTTTACGCAGAGAGACGAACAGATAAAATAATAGGTGCTTTTCCTTTTTGCGTTTCTAATAACATCACTTTCACCTCATGTTTACTTTCTTTCCTTCCCTTTCCGCAACAACTTCGCTGCGCGGAAGCTTTCGTGCTCACAAGGAGTTCAACACCAAACCGTTATCCAAACTTTCAAAAGTACCTCCTTCTTTAGAAGTCTACCACAATCTCAGTTTCGGTTTCTTAAACCTGTCGCCGCATCACGATGAAGCAGAAAGTTGCGGACAGTGAGAAATCAGTGGATCCCGTTTTTCGAATAACTTCTGGACCGACCAGCTTGGAAAAAGATGAATCGGATAGTTCTCTGGATGCTAAAGAAGGTAAGAAATTTTTTGCAATAAAAATTGTTTTCTCAATTTTCCAAAATCTGTTGTTATTTATTAATTCGAAGTGAACCTTTTGTTTAAATTTTTAAATTGTTCAAATCTGATCTCAAAAATGTTAAAAAGTAGCAAGATAAAATTTTAAAAAATTCAGCATCAAAACTAGATAATTTTGAACATTTACTATTAATACAAGAATTAAATAGTGTCTTAAAAATGCTTTAAAACATGCTCCATGCTCACTTTCTGGTTACAGAATGCTTCTCGTTGGCCGACGAAGATGCCGAGGAAACTAACTGGCGACTGATCTACATCACTGCGGTTGTTTCTTTCCTGGGCGCAATTGAAGGAACTGCTGTTCATATGAGCGAATGGCCATACATGAGAGAAATCGACCCTGATGCCACTGTGAAATTTTTTGGAATTGCCAGTTCAGCTTCAAAAGCGGCTCATGCTCTTTTTGTTTTGATTTTTGCAGTTTGGAGTTTCAAGTATAAAACTGTAAAGTAAGTATGAAAATTTACTACGTTGACTTTCAAATCACCAACTTTCAGATGGCCCCTTATTGCGGGACGAATCATTGCAATGGTTGCATGCTTTATTTATCTATGCATCGAATATTTACCAACTGGAAGACGATACCTAATGATGTTCTGCTACATTCTTTTTGATATCTCAGGCAGTTCTCCTTCCATTCTCCGAGCCTATATCGCAGCTGTCTCTATGCCAAAGGACAGATCAAAGGCGTTTGCAGCAATGTCTCTTTCTATGACCCTGTCCATTATCTGTGGTCCATGTAAGTATTTTGAGTGCTCGATTGTTCGATAAATTGCAAAAATTCAGTAATTCAAATGGCCTTCACAACAATCCCATACCCTGGATTCACTATCATCCCTCATGTGAAATTCCACGTTTATTCCGCACCAATTTGGATTGCAAACTCTACCAATTTCATCTCAATTGCAATAATTGTTTTTGGAATGAAGGAACTCCCAAGAAAACCAAAAACCAAGAAGCGTAAGTAGAGGTTTTGCAAAACAAAAAACTAATTTTGTAAAACGACCTATGTTCAGCAAAGAAGCCATCGATTTTTGAGCTGGAAGGATTGAAGATGAGAATCCAGAAGATCAAAAAAGCAAATATTGATTGGATTTTAGTTTTCGTTGTGTGGATTGCCAAATGCGGAAAGACTATGACCGCAAGATCCATCGGAACGTGAGTCTCAGCATTATCCTGAGACCCCCCCCCCCCCCCCCCCAGTTGCATCTATTTCCAGACTTCTACCGATTCTCATGATGGTCCAATACGGATGGACTGGAATCGAGACCGTCAGAATCACCTCCTTCCTGATGGGCGGTTCAGGACTTCTGTCAATGTTTGTAATTGGAAGCTTCATGTTTTGCAAGCTCGGAACCATGTGCGTATATTAGTTTAATATTTGAACAAATAATTTCATTTTCAGAGTTCAACCACGCTTCATTTACCTGTTCTCTATCTCGCTGTTCACGATGCTCTACATTGTGACCTACCCGTATAAATCTATTGGAGTGGAAGTTGCAATGTACAACGCCACAGATAATACCGGTTGTGATCCGGACAAGTACTCGTGGTGTGAGGGAGGAATTGCTCCACAACCAATCTTGTTCCTATGTTGTATGGTATTTGTATTCGGAATGACCATGCCATCATCAGCTATTTCTCTGGATACAATTTACTCAAAGATTTTGGGAAATATAGACCAGGTTAGTATTAAACATCATAGTTGCGATAATTTGCATAATCAAAGTATTCCTACCTAGAAAAAAAATAATTAATTTTAATTATAATAGACAGAACATCATATTTTTCAGAGCGTCATGCAAGGAGCTGCTGTTATCTTGGACGACATCATGATGGTCATCACACCGACCTACGCATCGTAAGTTGATAGTCTTCATTTTCATCCCAGACTGCGATGTTTTTAAAGATACATCTACACGCTTCTTGGTCTGCAACCTCTTTGGATAATGAATGGATGCATAATGTCTTGTGTGGTTGGCTTGTGGATCGTTATGCTTCAGAAGTTCAAGGATTACTCGTAGAAACTTGGATAAATCAACGAACAACGGGTTATCAACACTCGCATATCTTTGTATGAACTGTATTTATTATCAAAAACATTGGGGATTTTAACACCAATATACTGATATTTTGGAGAGTGATTTATTTTTAAAATTTAAAATGATATGTACAACAATGTCTGAAATTCCAAAAAATTGTAATCAGCGTGATGTCTTACAGAAAAAAAAAATTAAATTTAAAGGCAATAAAATACAAAGACAAAAACAGCTATCTATGTATGTTTTATGAGATATTCAATAAGATTATCGATGCTTTGCGGGAAAAAATTGGCATTTTTTGGACACATTCCGGAATAGAGCTGGCATATTGAATTTTCCGATGGGTAAGTTTTCACGGCGGCCGACAATTTCCGAGTTTGGCCACTCACTATACTTAATCATACAAATTTAAAGTGAGTTGCTAAACTCGAAAATTGTCGGCCGCCGTGAAAGCCTACCCATCGGAAATCCGTTAGCAATCTAGAAGTCTCAAGTTCAAATCTAGCTTTACACTGTAAATTATGGTGTTACATTTATTCAAAAAGTTGTCAAAAATAATTGTCAATTATCACTTGGCGGTGTATTCTTGAGAGCGGTTGGAACCACCATTGTAACAGAAGGTCCGTAGGCTGTACAGTACATTCGAAAAAATCGTTTTCGATAATCTTTTGATCGCCATATTATTGTATAGAATGTATGAGTGAATGATATCATCGAGAAAATTGACTGAAAATTAAAATAATCTGATCAAGCTTGAAGCTGTCAGAAAAAACTCACGATGTTTCCAATGACTCCATTTAATTCGTCACCGGCATAACCATAAAGTATAAATGCGTTGATGACAAAAACGCTTAAATAGTTGGAAATAATAAATATTATAGCTGAGAACTTTAAATGTCGCATTGTTTTTGAGCTTTCATTGCTAGTTTTTCCTGAAATTTGGGCTTTAGTTTTTGCTCTGATGAGAGGTTATTTCTGGGGGGGGGGGGGGGGTCGCGGCAATTGCCGTTCGGCAAATATGTTTTGTCGACAAATTCGGCAAATCAAAAAATTGCCGGTTTGCCGATTAGCCGGAAATGCTCATTTCAGACAATTTGCCGATTTGCCAGAATTATTGATTTTCGGCAAATGGATAATTTACCGTTTGCCGAAAATCAATTTGCCGGAAATTTTTTGAGAGACTTTTTTATAAGGCGGAAACACTGTGCCTTTTTGACAACTTTTTCGCGTTTTTTCTCACTTTTCAAGATCAAGGATACGTACAGTTTTGCCAATTAAAATGGAAATTCTGAAGTTTCCCAAAAGAGAATTGGGCAAAACCACAATTTGCTGAAAATTTTCGGTAATTGCCGTTTTTCCAGCAAATCGACAATTTGTCGCCTTGCCGATTTGCCGGAATTATTCAATTCTAACAACTTGCTGATTTGTCGTAAATTTCAGTTCCGGCAATTTGCCGGAAGTACTCAATTTCGGCCACTTACTGATTTGCCGGAAATTACAGTTTCGGCGATTTGTCAATTTGCCGAAAATTTTCGGAAAATGCCGATTTTCCGGTTTAAGTTCGGCAAATTGGTAATTTGCGTGTGATTTCAATTCCGGCCTTTTTCCATTTTTGCCGATTTGTCAGGAAAAATCTGTTACCGTCCACCCCTTGGTCATTGTCTAATAGTGATGATTAGAATTGTTACCTTTTTTCCAAAAAATTGAGATCAAAATCACAAAAACGACCAGACTGAATGTATTTGAAATAACTGTCGCACTTGCTAAAACTCTTCGAAGAGGGCGCTGTAGAGCTGAAAATTTCAATTGTTTCATACTTTCATACTTTTACAGATATACCTATAAAATAATTGCATAAATGTAAAGTTGGATTTTCCTCAGCCTGGTACCCGATTGTCACTACAGCAGCGCCCCAGATAAACGGTATAGTTGACATAATCAGCACATATTTCAAGGTTCCAGTATTTCTATGGGCCACTGGGAATACTACTAATATCAGAATATCCAATAAAATGAAAAACATAATTGTTGACTGAACACAATAACAAAAAACAGTTGAGAATGTTATATTGAAACAAGTTTGACGTAGGATAACACTATCGGTTAGCATTAGATAAACATCTATACAGCTGTTCAAAATACAAAACACTTGAGCAAAGCTTTGAATGCATTGTAGATATGCTGAAAATGGAAATGTATTTGATATTTTAGGTCCCGATGCGTTTCTAGATTGCAGACAATCTGCTGAAGCTTCAATGTTACGGCAGTTTTTTAAAAGAAAGATAGTATTTTTAAAGCAAACTGTAACATACTAAACTTTTCAGTAATTTGCCTAGTTGGAATTCTTCTTCAAATATAATCACGCATAGAGTTAAATGCACTAGATGAACTAGAGTTAAAAATGAAATTTTCAGATGGTGAACTATTTTTTTTAAAGGAAATAGGCACGATTGAAAAAATGATTTGTTTGTTAGTTGTGAATTTTAACCTACTCACATGCTTTACTTCTGAAACTGGAAGTCGTCAGAATTATGTATATCAGGTGAATATTTCCGAACATCCCAAGCAATATGAATATTGATTTGTGTGAGGCTATGAATATTTGATTCCAGCGTTGCATCTGAAAACATTAAAATCTAAAAAGTGAAAAAAAAATTTTAGAAATTCACGAATAAAAAACTAAAAAACAAATCTCAAAAAATTACGTTTCCTAAAGCAGCGCCCACTTTTTCTCACATCCTTTTTTACTTCTGAATAATTACAAACTTTTTCTTTGTACCAAAACACGCTTTCCTACAATTCTCGGATGCACTATATTCGGAAAACAAGTTGTTCAAATAAAATATCACAAAAAAATTTATTTTTTAACAAAAAATAAAATCCCACTGCAAACTTATATTACTCATTTTTAAATAGAAAAAAAAACTTGTTTTGAATGAGCTATTATTATAATAAAACAAGCTCTATTAAATTTTGAATGTTTTGATCATAAGAAAGACTACAATTTCAGATTCGAATTACACGATTTGAAAACATAAAGATCTTAGAAATAACTCAAAAATAAAACCGACTTGATCAACGAAATTCTGAAATTTTTTTTTCCCGAAATGAAAGAGAACGATAGTGAGAAAAAATTTGTTCGTATATTTTCAGGATTCGAATCAACTGAGTTTTTGGTTTTTTCACCTTTTTCACCTTAATAAAGAATAGAAATTGTGTGAGCCTGAAAATTTAGGAAACAAAAGTTTGACAAAAATATTTTGAAAATTTGAAAAGAAATTTTTTTTAAACAATCTAAATTGTTTAAAAAAATTTTAGCATTAAATTTGTAAAATTTTAATTTAAAAGACACAATGCACATTGAAAATTAAAAGAACAAAAAGATTCCTAGATCTGATGCACTTCGGCATCGGCCCTTTAATTAAATTTTTCGTTCAAATAAAGAAAATTGAAAATCATGCCCAAATTGATGTTGATACGAAATTCATTCTAGAAAGTTGTGTGAAATCCCAGAGAATACAATTCAGTAATTTTTCTCATATTTAGTGTTTAGTTGTAGTGATGAAAAAATCTTTACAAGTTTAATTGAGCTTTTGGTAAATTTCTGAATCATAAAACGTGATGCTGAGCTAAAAGTGAAGGCGAAACCTAGTGTAAATGTAGTATAAAGGTTTCAGGACGGTGTTTTCTGGTGTGGTTTTTTTTAAATATATAAAATACGGTTTCTAAAAATTTTTATAAAATTTGACACATAGAACTTTAAGTTGCGAAAGTTTTTTCTTTTCTATAGTCTTCTTGAGATCTCCAAATTTCAATTGCATGATCATTAACAGCTCGGCGAGCTTTTCCATCTTTATGGTCCCCGCCTGTGTTTATATATTCAGGCGGTGCCGCCCGGCACCACCTCTCCGGACGCGTTACGCGAGGTGTGGACACCAAAACAACCGGAGCAACAGGCGGTCCGATTACCGCCTCATTTATTTCCTTTTTGCTCATTGTTTACCGGATTCATTTTGATTTTCAAAATTCAAAAGTTGCTTCTACATTATGTAAAATGTCATTTTTTTAAATAATCTGCCAGTTTACTTTAATTAGCCTTTAAAGGTAGAGTAGCTCCAGCAGATAAATTATTAGAAACTACTCCTATGGTCCCAAAATGACAGAAAATCAGAATAAAACTTTTCAAATTTTTTTTTGAATTTTTTTTAAATTTACAGTCAAAAAGTGACAATTACTCAGTTTTTGCCACTCATAATTTTGGAAGTCGATCAAAAAAAACCTACATTTTTTATAATGTAATTTTGATTTAATTATTTGTATGTATTTTTATTTGTATTTGTATTTGTATTATTTGTAGGGGTCGGAACATGCCCCATTGCTTTGGATTTCCTCAAAAGCCCATGTTTTTCAAATTTTTTTAAAATGGTTATATTTCAGTCTGCCAATTCAAAATCAATTGAAAATTTACTGCGGCACCCACTATTTTTCTAGTTTTTGCAAAAAAAATTTTAAAAATTAATCGGATGTTCCTCGTATTTCCATACTAATTTTTAGAGCATACATGCTAGGTGGGGAGCTTTTCGATTAACTTTTAAATAGCTGGAATAAATAATGGTCCGGGAAAATTTTTAACGAAATGCATTACTCCAACCTCCAAAACACAATTCAAATAGAATAATAATTCTTCTCATGACAACATTTTTCTGATAAGATACAGGGTTCCTTCAAGACTGTCCCTAGCAAAGTTATCACAACTATCAGTTGCCCTAGCCTGTGCCGTGTTTGGGAAGATGTTGCGCAACTACATTCAAACTCGTTTTTTCCTATTTATTGATGTTGCGTCAATTCTTGTTACCAACCTCCTAGAATACTGATAATTGCATTGGCAGGTATTAGACATTTATATATTGTTTTTTGTTGACCGGCTCAGAATACTTTTTGTGTTTTTTTTTGCATATTGCTGCACAAATTAAACAATTTAATTTTTTTTTCTTTTATACTCAAAGACATTTTTGAAATTTTCCTGAAAATGGAGAATCAGAACACAACAAGGTTTTTTTTGTTTTTTTTTGAATTCTGTAAGTATACAATGCAAACATACATCCCAGTCACAGCGGTCTTGTTTACTTTTTTCATAACATATTTTCCTGTTTTTTTCCGGCTCAAATTCAAATTCTCGTTTTCAAATCTCTCGTTTTCCTACTTTTCTCATAAAACCCCTCTCATTAGTACCAGGCAGATGGTAAAGATCTTTCTCTATGATCTCTCCGTTTCCCGTACTATTTTCCTATGACACCCTTTAATGAGCACCTTTGGAGCTGACGACAAACAAACTGCTCCCGGGGGGAACAAAAAAGGTAAATTGTTACCATGGCAGCGTCAGTATAACATTTGAAAATTGATTTGAAATTGAAGTTTGGAATGAGAGGGATAGGGTGTGGTTGCAAAAATATATATAAATTTTACTTATTAGGAACTATTCATTTGAAACGGGGAGTTTTCAGGGCACAAAAATCTAAAACAACAAAGAAAATATGTTTTAATTTTTTTAATTTTTCCAAAATAAATTTTATTGCTAAATTTTCCATTTGGACCCCAAAAATGCCTACCTACTGTCCGTGGTATCCTCAAACAATATGTTTAAAAATTTTACAGAAAATGTAAAATGTAAAATAAAAAATGAATATAATAGAGAAAAGCGGAAAAATCAAAGAAATTAAGTGAGTGAGTGATGTCGTTTTTTTGTTAAAATTTTTAAATTAAAAATGTTGCCACCACTTCCATTTCAAATTCTCTAAATTTTCAAAGTTATCCAAGGGGCAATGTGTAGGTGCATCAGATCTGGAAATCTTTGAGAATCGATAGAATGCGGTCCTCATCTACCTCTCGAGTCAACCCGTAATCTCGATGAGTGGCAAAAAACAAGAGGTCAGATGTCCGAAAGAGCATGGGATAACAGGAGAGACGAGAAACAAAGGAATGTGAGAGTGAACTGTTATGTAACCGACCCCGCGCACATTCGGACCTATGAGCCATTTTATTGATTTCACATATTTTTTAAAGTTACCTAACATTTAACTAAATTAAAGAAGGAAGTTTAGGAAATGTTTAGGTTTCAAACTGATCAATTTTTGAATTTTTTGCCACCTCATATTTTTATCTAATATGGTTTTCCTCAAAAGAACATATTTTTCAAATTTTTGGCAGTTTGCCAAAACTTTGCCTGGAAATTAGGTTTTTTTGTAAGGTGCAAAAATCTAAAATAACCAAAAATATATGTTGCAAATTGTTTTGCTTAATACATATAGTTTTCGAAAATAATTTTTCTTGCTTTATAATAAAAAAAAGGCCGTTTGGGAAATTTTTAGGATTCAAACTGATTAATTTTTGAATTTTTCGCCACCTCATATTTTTTATCTAATCAAGCTCCCCCAACACCATTTCCTGTGAATCTCATCACTGCCGCCAACGCCAAACCCAAACACCAAATTTTGCCTATTTTCCCTGTCAGTCTCTTTGTTCTTCCCACCTACTGTTTCTAGACACCAATTTGAATTGCTCTTATCAAGTTTGTTGTGCAAATTTTAAATTTCAAATTACTATTCCAATTTGTTTTTTTTAGGAAAAAAACTACATTCGAGGGTTGTTGCTTTTTGTAGATGCGATACAATTTCTCACAACATTTTTTTAAATTCAAATGGGAAATTTCTACAGTAATCAAATTCAAATTTGTCATTGAGAAAGAGGGTTTTAAATTTCTAATGTTATAAGGTAGCAATAACTACAGTTAACATTAAACTGAAATATATTCGATTAACCTGGTTTATTTTTTAAACATCTTGATTAAAAGAATATATCAGAAATAATTATTTCAAGATTTTGATTTTGAAAAAACCGAGCTTTTCCCTTTTATAAATGATTCCTTATCAAATAAACAATCTATTAAATGAAATCTCCTTAGATTTCAAATTTCAAGTCAAGTCACTCGGTTCCATTGGCCATTATCATGCCTATCACAATCAGCCATTATCGCTGATGGAACAACGGTCTCAAAGACGAACGCACACGGGGTAAGGTGGTTCAAAGTTGGTGGCTGGCACGAACCATGTTTGCCTATCAGCTTTTGTTGTATCAATTGTTGAATAGGGCACTTCACACTTTATGATTTTAGGTTCCGGTTTGAATTTTTTGGGTTCCAAGTTTCTTATATTTTCAAATAGATTAGTACCTTATTTTCATTTTTGGACAAAAAAGAAAGTGGCAAAAATCTTTTCTCCATTAATTCTAAAAAAAACAAAAAAAGCTATGATTAAAAAAATAATTTTTCAATTTTCGAGCTCCTTGAGCAGTCTATAAATACATTTAAGTTTACTTTAAAAAAAATTAAATGACAATGTTTTTTTCAGTGGCAATTCTGTCAGCGTTTGATTCGATAACTCACTGAATAATCTTAACAATTAAAAAAAAAACTTCAATTTTTACACGACCATTTGAGTAGAGTTTGATAAATTTAAGTATTGTTCTATTACGTTCTTGGATTTTTTCAGAAATATATCTGGCACTATAAATAAATGTAGTTAGAGAATCATTTTCAATTATTATATATATATATATATATATATATATATATATATATATATATATATATATATGATATGATGTTCTTCAAAATTTCCATTTCCAAGATCATGCGCTTTTCAAATTTCGAGCACCCCAATCAAATTTCTGCTCTCACAATCGCATTACTTCTACTACTATTACTATTGTATTTACTACTCTGTGTTTGTGTTTGAATCACTTTTCGCGCTTATCAGCATGTTTCCTATGCTATCTATGTATTTTCATTTTACTTTCAAAGTGGTAACAAAAGAATGGGCGGTCTAAGTGACAGGTTTCTGGTAGTTGCGACTTTATTGGATTATTTTTTGAGTAGGTAGTTAGGTAGCCTAGAAATTGTACCAATAGCTTTTTTCATTTGGGGTTTTCGGTGGAACTGGGGCAAAAATGTTTTGATTCAAAAGTTTGAAATAGAAAATATAAATTTTTCTGTAAACTTTCCACACAATCCCATTCCAACAAAGGGTGTCGGTTTTTCGATTTTTCAAAAAATTGAATAACGAAAATTTTTTGAATTTTTCGATTTTTGAAAGAAATACAAAAAAGCGAAAATTTCATCCTTTTTGATTTTTTTAAATCGAAAAATCGAAAACTTTCGTTTTTCGTTTTTTTTTCAGATTTAGCGATATTTCGAAAATTTTTTCGATTTTTCGATTTTTGAAAGAAATACAAAAAAGCGAAAATTTCTTGTTTTTTGATTTAAAAAAATCAAAAACTTTCGTTTTTCGTTTTTTTTCGGATTTAGCGATGGAAATTTTTTTCTATTTTTCAAAAACTTGCTTTAAAATTTTGTAATTGTTCTTCTTTTTAGAAAATGTTTTTAAATGTTTTTTTCCTGATCAATATAAACAAAATTAGATTTGAAAAAATCATATTTTATGCATAGTTAATTTTCATAAAATTGTTTTTTCGATTTTTGGAAAATCGAAAAATCAAAAAAAAATTTGTTTTTCGATTTTCAATTTTCCCTGAAAAACATCAAAAAATCGATCGCCACATCAATTTTTTTGCCAATTTTTTAAACATCACATCGTACAGTACTATAGACTTCTACTCCTCCCATCACGTCTAATACAATCGAACAGAACCGCCCTATATTGCTCACCTAACGACATATCTAACATTTACCTCTTCTTTGTTTTCTCTCAGCTTTTTTTTCTTCTTCTTCGTGTTCTCTTTTTCCCTCTCTCTCGACCCCGAACCTTCGTGATTCAGCCAGCCAGCACCCCAGTCCCACAACTTTCTCTCGTTTAGTACTGTTTTTATTCCCATTTGAGCATTATTCAGCTCTCTTGGCGGTGATTTTATATGACCTCGAGAACGTGGCCCTATTACAAGATGCTGCCCACATTTTTTTTTCACCGTTTTGATTGCATGACATAGGATTTAGATTTCAAGGTGATCTAGGGGGTGACCACTTGTTCTTTGTGTACCTATTCTTATATCCTATAATCAAGGTTACCGGTTCTACTCGCCTCAAAAGATTTATGACATGTTTGAGGACTATAATCAACCATTTTTTTGCCTGGATCCGCAAACTTGTTTTTACTTCTTGGACCACATAGTTATTGAGGTTTCAAATCAAAATTCAAAAATATTCCCCTTCTTCTCAATTCCATTCTGTCATTTTATGTCAACGACCACATGCAATTGTCATGTTCTCATAGTGGGTTAGTGGGTCGGGTGCGGTGCAAGTGATTCATGACAAGATGGTTCACAGAGTCCGGGTAGTAGACCGCCTGGGTTTTATTCGAGTGCATTTGAATCTAGAGAAGAGCATCAGTTGCTCACTCGTGGTTTCGAGGAGAAACTTTCTAAAAAAAATAGGGGAAATGCATAGCTGTTCACAAAAAAAAGGTGTAAAAAAAGTTTACTCAATCTGAAAATGATATTTATTTCCGTAGAAAAGCTTCAAAAAAGCTTCATCTAGTGGCTGAAATTCGTCGCTGTTCGACAAACTTTTAACGGAATTTTTTCGGGAAACGGCAACTTTTAGGTACTATTGAAGGCTTTTTTGAAGCTTTTCAACAAAAATAAATATTATTTTCAGATAGAACAAACCTTTTTCTACATTTCTATATTAATTTTGGATAAAAATCTGCCAAGCAGCCTCTAATAAATGCCGAGTGTGGCGACTCCGCCCCTTTTTCGCGTTATTTCGCGTTTTTTTGGCTTGCGAAAAAATGTCACACTTCGTTTTCATTAATAACTCCAGAGCCGTTTGACTTTATGTTCTAATATTTGAAATCCTACTAGAAATATTTTGCCCCACGGTGGAGCAAAAAACGGCACTAAGTTCGGAGCAAAATTGAGCCCAGGGCGGCTTTCCCCAGTTTGAAAAAATTTTTTGTTGCTCTTTTTACCCCCAAAAAAGCATGTTTTAATTGAATTAAAATTCGGGTTTTGCTCGGTTTTGTTCCAAATTTTTGTGCAAGATACTACTCAGAGAGACTGATTTTTTGAAAAAAAGTTTGAGTTCATAAGTGCAAAAGAAAAAAAGTTGTGATAAAACAAAAGGCCAAAAAATGACATTTTGCCAAAAAAATTTTTTTTTCCGAAAAAGTAGTTTTTCGTCATTATCTCAAGTTCTACTACATCTTTTTTGATATTTTTTTTGTTTACCCCACGTAAAAAAGTAGAAAAAGTTCTATGAGTTGGCCGAGCAAGACGAATAAGTGCCAAATTTTGCACACTTTCTCATTTTCGCGAATCTACTTTTTCAATCATAACTCGGTCAGTTTTCAATTTTTCTTAGTTTTCCAAAAATTGACGTGTAGGTCTCATCAAGACGCATCGAGAAATATAAAATTTGTAAAAAGTTCAGTGGGAAAATTTTTCAAGAAAAAAATAATTCAAAAATTTAGTACTGGGGGGAGTGGTTTCCTGGGTCTCCTGAACATTTTTTCCACTAAAGTTTTGCGGAATGTTTTTTTGATACATAGTTTTTGATTTTATTTAATGGACGATGAAGTTTCGTCGCATTAGAAATACTCTGCCAAGAGATATTATTTTTATTAATTTTCAGGCCAAAACTTGTTTTTTTTCTATACATCTGTCTGTGTACAAGATATAGCCCTCAACTGTACGTCTCCTTTTCGGGAATTCAATAATGAGTACAATCCTGTAATAAAATTTTCAAAAATTCGTTTTCCCGCTGACATATCAGTAATAAACGGTTTTCGAACGCCTTTTCTCAAAATGTAACTATTGAAGAAAGCGGAATCGAAAAACGACTCCCTCCAGAAATTTCTCTTCCCTACATCTCCATCTCGGCTTCTCACGCATGGCCGAGTGGTTAGTGCGTATGTCTGCAGAAATTTTGGTAGTTGGTTCAATTCTACCAAGTGATAAATTTTTTTGTTTTTTGTGAGTAATCGGGATTCGAATAGAAATACTCGATTTTATACAAAATATGGGTACGTCTCCCCTAATATAAAGCCTCCTCAAACTTCAATCAATCAAAACTCAGCTTTAACTGATTCATCGGGTGCATCTGTTTTTGGTCAAACCGAACTCAAAAATTAAGAAGACTCCCATTGACATACTGAAATTTTCACAAACCCTCTACCAGGTTCGAGGCGAAGCCGAGAGCCTACGCCCGGCAAGGGGACTCGCCTTACACCCCTTACAACTGGCGGGCCCGCAGGGCCCGCTAGTCTTAGATTATTATGTATTAATTGAGCAATTTTCCGGTAATTTGCATCATTCTGTTAAGTCATTTTGGACAGTGCCCTTCTTTTCAACACTTATATGTACGTACAACTCCAGTATTTGTAGTTAAAAATTGGCAGTCTCAAAATTCAAAAAAAAAAGATATCCTAATCCTCATGCAGCCAAACTGGCCGATTATTCAATAATTAGGAAAAGTACAGTATTGGACAAATAATTTTTGTGAAACCGATTTTGGAAATCTAAGAAGGCATCCGTTTTATTTGGTATCTTTGTAATTGTTAGCTCTATAAAAAAACTTGCCTACCAAAATTTGCCTACCGCAGCTTGTAATTTACCTCCCTAACACCCCAACCATTCATCACACTTCTCCTCTCATTTTTGTTCTCTGGCACATTTACCACTCTTCTTCTCAACCGGTTTTCCTAACAACCCAATCTTCGGCGGTTTTCCTCTTGTCGTGCCAAAGGTTTCAAATCGTCTTTTTCTCATAGTCAGTGAATACAAAACGAACAGCTTCATGGGCTTGGGGAGAGTGTGTTGGAGACGAAGAGACGCAGTGGCGCCGCAGCTGTAGAACTAATTTATCGAGCAGACAGAAATTGAATACCAAAATTTATCAAAAGCTTTAGTGCTCTGATTTAAAAATGTTTTTAAAATTAGTGCAGCTGGATGTTGTATTAAAAAAATTAGAAAATTGTGGTAACCAGTTGTGGTAATTTTTGTAAGACAACTAGAAGTTTGAGATAATTTGCAACAGTGTCAAAATTTGGGCGGAATTATTTCAAGGCATTTCCTGAGCTCAAATAAATATTTTAAAACATTTAACCGAAGCCTGTTTTCAACTGGATCAGCCATATCACTTTATTCTGATTATGTGGTGATGATTCAAATTTAATTTCAAAAGAGCACATTTATATCAATTTCCTATTCTCGTCTTGCAACAAATTCAAACGAAGACAGACAAAAAGAAGATGGCGAGAGGAGACGCACCTTATTATACACCGGCTCTGAATCATAAATGAATAATAAGTGCGGTACCTGGTACCCTGTTGCGCTTCTTTTTCTTTTTCAACCGTCTCCGTTTGAATTTTGTGCAGTACCACCGAAAATGTTTTTTTTATTCTTTAAAACTCAAGCTCTTAGCCTTCACAATCAGGCTTTGCTGAAAAATTAGCTGACAAAAACTTAAAACTGAACATTTTGGAATATTAAAACTGTGAAACCTAGAAATCCGCTCAGCTGTTCATATTATTTTAAAATAAGTAGTCCTCATCTCCAGATTGATTTAATTTTATAGTCACATTTTGCAAAAAAAATAACCGTTGCAGTTCAGTTAAAATTAAATTTTTTGTAAATGTCATGCGCCACCAAGCTCAAACACAAAATGTTACTTCACACTGCCATTTTCTAAGCGCGTTTGTTTTGTCATCAAACAAGCGGTCATGTAATTATTGTAAGATTCAAAAGTTATATAGACAGTGATGCTGGGAATGTTGGTGGAGTTACAGTAGTTTTTGAGTTTTATTGGTTTTTTATTCTTCTATTCCAGATGAAAGTTTTCAACTTATGTAGTTATGTAGTTGAATAAAACCTTTTAGACATGTAAAATTGTTTTCAATTAAGTAAGTTAGAGCTGCTAAAAATATCCCAAAAAATGCTCCTTTGTATTTGCTCTTACCTGGAATATTTTTTAGTTGATCAAAAATTGTTCCCTTTCCTTTTTTAAAGGTGGAGTACCAAAAATTGAAACTATGCTTTTTTAGACCGAAAATGATCGAAAACTACCAAATTTCGTAATGAGAAGTTCTAAAAATTTCTCAAAAAAAAGTTATGTCCGCTCAAAGTTTTTAGAAAAAATGGTTTATTTTTTGCTAAAATCTCAAATTTTGGCAACTTTTCCGTAACGCAGCGCTTGGAACTTAATCTCTATTTAATTAACATTCTTTAATGCATGTCTTCACAATTTATTACAAATTAAGTTTCAACCGCTGCGACACCGATAAGTTGCCAAAATTTGAGATTTTAGCAAAAAATATACCTTTTTTTTCTAGAACTTTGAGCGGTCATTACTTTTTTTTGAAAAATTTTCAGAACGTCTAATTACGAAATTTGGTAGTTTCGACCATTTTGGGTCTAAAAAGCAAGGCCTCAATTTTCGGTACTCCATCTTTAAGTAGGCAAAATCTAAATTAATGATGATAATACTCTAGAAAACAGCTTCTAAGTGAGGTGCGACACATTTTGCTCAAAATTACTGCTTCAAGTTTTGAATATTTTAGAAGCACTCTACATAGATAAAAAAAAATATCTCTTTGCTTTTCTACAACTCCAAATTTTTTTTCTATTCGATCTTGGTTTGCAACTTTGCTTATCGAGTAAACCGGAACACCCATTACCAATCCAATTTTGTTCGCCTATCTTTCTCTCTTAGAATTACGCCACCTGACCACAACACCATTCAAAATCATTTCGCTTTCTCCTTCCCTTTCTACTTTTTATTCTCACTTTCGCCATTCATCATTTGTCAGTTTTTTGAAACATTGCTGGGGGTGAGCGCCCTTTCATGCTAAGCAACACACATCACGGGAACCTTCCCAATGCTTTTCCTTCTCATTTGTCTGTTCCGTTCCTCTTCTCTCTCCGTTGCCCAAACAAATTCAAAAAGTTGCCAAACCTTAGGTGGTTCCTGTCCGTACCACTGCCCTCCTTTTTCGGATGACTCGCCAAAAAAGATATGTGTCACATAAGGAAACAGGACGTCCATTTTTTTTGAGCTCTTCATCATTTTTTTGAACGGTACTCTCGAACTTTTGAATTTTTAAAGCTAACATTTCCTCCTAGTCCGTAAATAGACATAAGTTTTTGTTCATATTAAGAAATCTTTCTAGCAAAATTTAGTGTTTAATTTCAATCTATATTTTTATATTTTAAATCTTAGAGCAAGGATGTTGATGTCTTGACTTTTTCGGAAAATTTGGGCGGCAACCGATTTTTCCAGCAAATCGGCAAATCGGCAAATTGCCGGAATTGCAAATTCCGGTAAATAGATAAATCGGCAAAATGCCGGTATTAAAAATGTCCGGCAAATTGGCAAACCAGCAAAATGACGATTTGCCGAATTTGTCGAAAGTTTTCGGCAAAATGTGGATTTGTACATTTTTTTTTTAATTCAGAATTTCGATTTTAATCGGCATGTTCCTACATTTATCTTGAAAACTAAGCAATTTCTGTGAAAATTTCTTGAGAAAACGTGAATAAGTTTCAAAAAGGCACAGTTTTAAGGGCCTCCGTCTTATGAAGATTTCCTCTAAAAAATTCCGGCAATTTGGTAACCGGCAAACAGCAAATCGGCAATTTTCCGAAAATCAAAAATTTCGGCGAATCGGCAAATTGCCGGACTGGAACATTTCCGGCAAATCGGTAAACCGTCGATTTGTCGACAAATAAATCTTCCGACCCTACTGATTCGAATTTCCATTTAAAAAATTAACGATATTTTGTTGGCCAAAATTTTCAATTTGAATTAGAATCAAAAACAAATCAACGGTATTTTCGGGTATTTTAGAAAAGATATTCTCTAAAAAATTGAACTTTAAAAAGTTTACAATTTTCTATGATTTTCAATTTTTTTTTCTGAAAATGTCCGAAAAATATAATCAATGAAATACAATTTATTCTACGACACACATAGCCCAGGGTTGCCACTAGGCATCGTTTAAGCTTCTTGCTACAAGGTAAGGCTTGCAAGATTGGACCCTCGAAATCAGGCTCATGTACCTATGTAGATAGGTATAGATTTTCATGCCTTCTAATTTCAAATTCCGTTCCTCTTCCTTGTGCCCGTTTCATTTCTTATTCCACCTTTTTTTCGTCTTCTGTGTGCACTTACCTTTCTTCTTTCCAAATTTAACAGCCCGCTATCAAATACCGTGTCGGCTAGGATGGTGTTCACAGCAATTAAGCCAATTTTATAGTGGGGGCACCCCCAGCACCGAAATTTCGCATCACTTTCCGAGCATTTGAATCGTGGCTCACGGCAGGGTGTTCCTAATTTTTGAACTGTCCTTTGATTGCTCTGTCCAAAATGAGTGGAAACCGATTTTTGAATTTTACCGCATTCACCTAGTTCCCTACCGCCCCACTAACCATTTTGTGCCTACTCACCCGTATGTGTGCTAGCGGTACTTGGTCGTGCAGCCCTGTTTGAAAATTTTTGAAGACATTATTTCCGGATCCGCTTGATTTTTTTTCGTTTCTATGAAACAATTTTAAGCCTTTCATACTTATTATCTGTGCTCTTTGTCCGTTCATCACTGTTATTTTAACAGAAAGTATTAACTGTTAAACTTTTGTTTTTGTTTTTTTTCTATAAAAATTAAAAATTTATCAGATGACCCTCTAGCGCCATTGAATTTTACTAAAAGTTGAAATAGTTTGCAGTTACAGTTTTAAGTTTTTAAACTTTATCATAAGTAAATTTTCAGCTAGTTTTTTTTTCAATTCCTGAATTTTTCTAATCATTTGAAGCTTCATACTTTAATCTTCAAATTAACTGTTTTTTTTAACGGAATTTTCAAAGAGACTGAATATTATAATAAAACCCTTTAAACAATTTTGGATTTTTCTTAATTTACTGTCAAAGTATTGGCAAATTTCCAGAATTTTGAAAAATATAATTTTTAGGGGCATGTTCCGACCCGTATAATGTTTTAATACGAATAATTAAAACAAAATTAACGTAAAAAATGTAGGACATTTTTGGTCGACTTCTAAAATTATGAGTGTCAAAAACTGAGTAATTGTCACTATTTGACAGTAAATAAAAAATTTCCGAAATTTTTTTGAAAAGTTTTGCTATGATATTTAATCATTTTGGCACCATAGGAGTAGTTTTTAATAATATCCCCACGGGCGCTACTCCACCTTTAAAACTTTGTGCAAATTTTCAGCTTGTTTTTTCTGAATTCCTGAATTTTTCCAAATATTTGAAACTTCATACTTTAAACGTCAAATTAACAGGTAGTTTTTTGAACAGAAATTTTTAAATTTTAACCAAATGCTGTAAAACGCAATTTTACTACAATATTCTCAGCTCTCTTTTTTTCTGTTTTGTTTTATTTTAAATATGTTTTTGGCGCACTACAAAAGGCTTTTTTAAGTTTTCTAGTCAACTTGCATTTTCAAATTTCAGATATATGAATGATCATTTGCTTCAAATTCATTTTTCTCGCTTTCTCTAAAATGACCTTTCCAACCTCTCACCTTTCCGCTAAATAACCTTTCTTTCAATTACAGACACCATCTGGAGACGCTCTTCACCCCCCGACTTCAAAATCTCAGGTCAATTTCAATTTATAACTAACTACCGTCTCATCCTAACTACCCATCCGCTTATCGTCATAGTTCATCTTTCATCTCAATCCATTTCATTTGAAACCCTCCCGTAGCGGTACTGCCTAGTACGACGAGCAATATGGAGAGAGCGGTTCGAAACCTTTGGGCGCCAATGTCCGCGCCACGGCCATTGCTTGATTGGCGCCGTTGCGTGGCCAAGGACGTGACACCCAAGAGAAATAGTGTATTAGTATGCCAATATGGTTAGAGTAGTGGGGGCTGCGTTCAAAATCTCTACTCGGGGAAAACTTTTGAAGTGAACGGTGACAGGTTTTCACAGCTGGGGGTCCGTGCACTTTTCAGAAACTAGGTTAAAAAATTAACTCTTTCAAATGGTGCTATGACATGCCGTTCACACGTGCCCTTCCGTTCCGTTCTCCTCATAAAAGCAACCAGCAAAAATAAAGGAAACTGGACGCCATAAGTTACCTAACACAACCTGTTTCCTTCACTTTAACATGCCATTATCCTATTACTTCTTGCTTACCTTGAAAGACATCCTATGTTAGATGAGTTTATCCGCTCATCTCAGTTCTTGGTTCAATTCTTGAATTTCAATTGAAATCATCATCATTAATTTTCTAGCAGACAAGTGAATATATGGGTCGACAATTCATTAGCTATCACTTTTCCAATTTATCACTAGGAAGTTTTCTGACTCCATCAACTTTTTGAGTGAGTGGTGGAGGAAGAACATTAATTTTAAAAGAAGATTCTAGTTTTAATTGCACGGGGCTTATTTTGGACTAGTAAGTATAAGTATATAGTAGATAGTAGTATATACATAGTTTATAGATAGTAAGTATATATGTAGATAGTACATAGTAAGTATATAGTATAATATAGTTTAGTAAGTATATAGAGCCCATGAAATGTTTGCCTAAAATTGACGTTATACGAGTCTGTCTTACAGAATTCTACGATATCCTTGCAATGTGCCTACGTGCCTGCAGCATGCCTGGTGTAATCGATTTTTTTTATTGCTTTATTAGACTCAAAATTGACTGAAAATTTCATAATGAAACTTCTTGAAAACTTCTCAAAAAAAAATTATGAAAAATGGCCTAAAACTAGTTAAGATTTGAAATTTGACCGGCTCGTCAATGTCGCAGGGGCTGGGAATTCTTTTTTTTTTGAAATCACCGTCACATTTTTAGTATACAATGTAATAATCTTGAGGTTTCAATTTCATTTAGGTGCTTTAAAGTCGATGGACGGCGAGGTTCGGTTTAAAAAATTTGAAAATCTCGCCGTCCACGACTAAAATACCTAAATGAAGTTAAAAACGCAAGATAATTACAATTTCACATTTTAACTAATTTTAGGTCAATTTTTGAGCCGTCATAACTTTTTTTTGAGAATTTTTCAAGAAGTTTCATTATGAAATTCGGCGTTTTCAAACAATTTGGAGTTTTATAAAAAAATTTAAATAATTCGACTACACCACCTTTACACTATGTCTTTTTTTTTTAGTATTAAGGTCAATTAATTTATTTTTAGATCAAAAAATTAAAAATTGACGTGCACGTATGTATATTTTGGCGATAGCAATAGTTTTTGATTTCCTTACAATTTTCGTTCCTTTTCAAATCAAACCACTTTTTCAAAACGGCCACGCCATTGAATTTATATCCCCCATGCACATAGACAAAACGGCCTTTCATTCCGCATGCCGATCCGCGCCATTTGTCCGTCCGGGAAAAAAAAGAACTGACACTTTTTGTGGATCCCCAAGGTGAACGGGCGGACGGCACTTTTGAATTGCGCCACTCCGACTTTTACCTATGGCGTTATTAGCGCACAGATGGTGGCATTTTTCGGGCAATGGTTTTGAATTCTTCTTGTTTTATTCTAATACTTCTTTAAGTGTTGGCGACCTTTCCATTTACCCCTTTTCAACTTAAGATAAATCCCGATGGCAGTTGCCGCAATTAATTTGGTGCCTGGTACGCGCTTCCGCGCAGCTTTCGCTACTTTTTTCTCGAGATGGCTTACAAATGTTTACAACACAATGACGACTCAGAAGCTCGTTTTTGCAACTTTTACTTTTTTTTCCTTCTGTAATATGACTTTTAAATATTGTAAAAATGATCTTCTCGTAGTTTCAAAAATTTTTGCATTGCTTTTTAAAAAATTGATGAGTGTGTTTTGAAAAATGTTTTGAAAGCTCAATTTTTTGAACTAGGAGTATGTTTACTTAATGGTGGAATAGCGTCAGTGGGGAAAGTGTTATAAACTACTTATATGGTGCCAAAATGACCAAATATCACAATAAAACTTTTCTAAATTTTTTTTTGAATTTTTATTAATTTGCAGTCATAAAGTGACAAGTACTCAGTTTTTGCCACTCATAATTTTAGAATTCAACCGAATAAAATTTTTCCCTACATTTTATACTTCAATTATATTTTTATTATTTGTATCAAAACATTGTAGGGCTCGAGACATGCAACCATGCTTTGGATTTCCTTAAAAGCTCATTTTTTCAGAATATTGGCAATTTTCCAAAACTTTGACCGTAAATTTTGAAAAATCTAATTTTTTTTTTGAAAAATTTCATTTTGACATTCGGTCATTTTGGCATCATAGAAAGAGTTTTCAACCCTATCCCCACTGGCGCTACTCCACTTTTAATGCTGTGCAAGAATTTTTTGTCTACTTCAATGCCTTTCCTTTTCCCCTCTAGCTCTACTTTTTCCCACTCAACCTGAAATTAAACTTTCCCTTAACCCACAATTCAAACTTTCATTAGAGTCTTTCCATTCCAAAACTAGATAGTTTGGCTAACGGGCCCCGCCTGTCTCCGCGCCGCTCCCCTTCTCAATCTTCCGTTTTCACCGCCAATTATCACGTCGTTTTACGACTATTCTGGAGAAAACGTCCCGGTTCATTTGAATTTCAAATCTGGGTTAGTGAATTCACACACGCACACGCAAACACACAAAAATTTCATTTTCTAGGGGAGCCTCTAACAGGAGCCCGAATCGGTAATAACGTGGCAACTGTTGATTGGGTGTCTGTCTCAGAGAACAAATAGTGTATGGTCATTAGAGCCTGGCGGCACAACGACTTTTATGGTCTATTAATAGTGTCAAATGTAAATAATGGAATATATGGAGGGCACTTGGAGCACTTGGAAAGAGCAGCTCACAACAGTAACCATCTGGAATATGTATGAAGACTTTGAATAGAGTGACATGGATCTGCAATAGGAGATGGATAGGATTAGTCTACGGATGTTTGCGTGTGTTTGCGTGTGTTGGGATTTTTTGATGATTAGGCAGATTCATTAATACCTACCTAGGGGCCTGCATACCGCCTACCTTTCTCATTTAGAAATTAATTCTGAAAATGGGATTTTTTGCGTTATAGCAAGAGGCATAGAAAATATTAAAGTTTGTCATAAAATTGAGAATTTTATCTTAGATCTAGAACCGAAGAACTTTAACTGATCACGTTAAAATTGAAAACCCCCGTTTATCAAAAAGCTCAATTTTCTCGAACTAAAACCTTCTACAATTTAAATTCGAATGAGTCAACTCGAATACAAAAAGAGCCCTTCCAATATCCGCCCGCTATTCTTCTGTGTGCTCAGTCAACAGACAACGCGAGAAGAGACACCCCCCACAGATTCAAATGGTCCTTTCCACTTGTGCGTCTCCTCTGATCCCACACTATTTTCTGATGTTCTCGATAATATGGGTCTAGGACTAGAGAGGGAGGTCATCTTTTTCTGCACAGACAGAGCGCACATTGATGAGCCATCTCCCTCCTCGGATATTTGAATTCTCGACGCAGAACGGGGGAAGAGATGGGACTGGAGATGTCAGAGAAAACAATTAGTAAAGATAGATTAATGTAGAATATGTAGAATTTTCTATTGGCACTTGACTTATTGCTCTAAAACATATAAGTTTTTTGAAAAAAAAAACAAAGTGTTGTATGCATGACGCCTATTTTATGCCTACTTTACCGTTTATAAATGATCACTTGACCCAACAAATACCTGACTTGTAGATCAAAAATGCAGAGCAGTTTTTATGAAATCACGTGGTGTCAGAGTGTGCCATCTCGGTTTGATCTACGTAGATCTACGAGAATGGCGGGAATTTTGACGCAGACTTCTCAACTGATTTTGCATGGTTAAGAACGTGCTAACGTCACATTTGTTGTGTAGAAAATTCCCGCATTTTGTGTAGATCAAACCGTAATCGGACAACCTGACACCACGTGTGAAATGCTCTTAGGCTTTATGAACAATACAAAAAATCTACAGTACCTATAAAACATTAGGCTACTGTAGAACTTGAGTTATTCTCACCCCATTTGCACAGACTCCCTGAAAAGGTATGTATCTTGTAATTGATGGATTAATATTGAACTCCACTAGATTCTTGCTCGTGGGATCCCCTAAATACTTCAAGATATCAATCTGTCCAAATAAGTTGTAATCATGATGTCCTACTAATGTTTACGGTTTCCCAGTCAATTACAATTACAGATTTACAACACTGTGCTGTAAACTTGCTCTAATCTGCATCTCAATCCGAAAACTTTCAAATCCTGGGAACCTGTCACCACCACTATATCCACAAAGACCACCCAGAGAGGGGAAGTGAACTAATCAAAAAGTAATGAACCGCTACTCGATTTGACCCCAATTTCGCGCCACACTGTGCCCTAGACACGAGCGAAAAAAAAAATGAAACAATTGAGGTGTTCGCTTTCGATTCGCCGCCCCTACCTATTTTCACTCATTTCTGTTTTTGTGAAGGACACCCGCCATAGTTGACGACTTGAACGACACCTTTCGCTTTGACTTACATTTGCATTTCATTAGACACCCCCAGACCTTTCACCGGAAACTGGTATTTTTTTGAGGAAAGGTGTTCAAATTGTTTCAGTTTGGTTGTTAACTAGCGGAACCTAGGGATTAAATTAATCTTATTTTTGTTAGGATTTCTTCATTTATGAGCTTCAACATGGGCCTAAACTATATTAAAAGTTTGAACAATACTTAAAATTTATGTCCAGAATTTTCACTTTTAGTTTTTCACAACGCCATATGAATTTAAAAGTTGATAATTTGTATTTATCTAGAATTGTTTAATTTTGAACATGTCTGAAAAAATTAAAGCACTGTTGAAGTTATATATATACAGTCAAAACGAACCTAACCTGTGTGTTTTCCAGCAAACTTTGCCTACTTCACCGGGACCTTACATTCGAGCACTTCTGGGTTTATGTTAGGAAACTGTAGGGGTACTGTAGTTTTGCATAGTATTTTATAAAATCAGTCTAAATTTTTAATGCATTTTTTTACTGCATAGATATAATTGGTATTTAGTTTTTTCAAGTTTACAAGCTTCTTCTAACGTTTAAAATTTTCTAGAAAAATTTTGTACATCTGCTCTTTTTCCATCCTCATCAATTTTCACCTCAACATGCAGCAAGTCTCACAGCATCCTCATCGCTCATACCTCTGCTCCAGCCAGACCCAAATTATCATTTACTCATTATACAATCTTATTCACCGCATAATTAGAGATCGCTAGACTTGTCAGACACCCAGACACATCTGTTCAACCCATATGAGTGCACATGCCTTCAGACATTCTGTTTGATCTGTGTCTAGCGCTCTCTCAAAGATCAACAGTCTCTCCGGCATTGGAAAGCAACAGCTGTATGTGGGATGAATGGCTATTGCGCGCGAAAATAGGTGTTTTTTGGCTTCCTGGGGTTGGATGTGGGTAAGCAAAGACAGATGGATGGGATAAACCAGGGGATCAGTATGAGGGAAGTTTGTTTTAAATTTGGGGTGCTTAATATTTTTAGATGATATTTTTTGTTTCGATGGAAGCAGAAACATTCCTATTCACTTACACATAATTCGAAATTGAGCTTGAACACGTGGCGTCAGGCTGCTCCATCTAAATGTGATCTACAAAAAATGCGGGCATATTTTACCCGGAAAAGTGTGAAGGCAGCGCACTCTTAACCATTTAAAATCAGTTGAAAAATCTGCGTCTAGAAGCGTCTAAATTACCACAATTCTAGTAGATCAAACCGAAATGGGACACTCTGACACCATGTGCTAGAATTGGCTTAAAAAAGTCTGATAGTCTAGGCGTCTGCAAATTTAAGATTCAAGTGCGTAGTTCGGCATTTTGTTTGCAAAAAAAGCTTCTTTTGATCTTTTACCAACAAAAAATGAAGAGTTCTGGAACCAAAACACCATAGTTTCATGCCCACCTCTTCTTCGGACCATTCTACCACACATGCGCGAATCTTTTGTCAATTGCGCAACACCTGTCGCGGATGCCCATGGACCTCCTGTGGGGGCGCCTGTCGGCTCATACGCAAAGAGCTCTGACCATCTCCTTCATCGCGCATTTACGACTGTCGTCGAGATTACAGTCAACTACACGACGGGAGGTGGTGAGAGATCTCATCTGGAATAAGGCGGTGATGGAGGGCGGAGCACACCTGGACGGATGTCCCTGGGGAACATTCTAGCACATGGACCAGTATGCTTGGGTCCCCAAGGTTGCGTAAGGTCGCTCGACATATCGATTTCTTGTTTTATGGTAGGTGTGACTTTTTTTGAGAATATGAGTTAACCATGAATATTTTATTTAAAGAACATAAATGCATTTTGATACTTTAAGTCTAATTTCCCAAAAAGTCTTTTTTTCCCTTTCTTCTCTCAATGCCGGTCTATTTTTTTCCTCTCTTTGTCGGACTCGTGAGGGTCCCGACTTTTTTTCATTGTTTTGATTAACTTTGATTAAACAATAAATTCACTTGTGGATCATCCTCAAGCCAATTTAAAAAAAAAAGTTACTTTTATATAAATAAGGTAGAAACAATAATTAATTTCAATTTGAGCTGCCTAAAAATAGTTTTACTAGACCCTTGTTTTAATTATGTTTTGTAGTGATAATATTTTGAATCTGAATTTTTCTTATTAACTTCAGTTTTGATGTGATGTGATAAGTTAATACCTGCCTGTCTAAACATCAGTCTACATATCTTTCCCGCATTTCTGAAAGAGCTGATGTATTTAAAACATTTTCGATTTTTAGTCATTTCCATAAATAAATGCATTGAAAACATTAAAATAATAAAATTAAATTTCGAATTAAGTTTTCGGTAGATCTAATAGTAAGGAGGAAAAATTATTATGTCCCAATTTAAACCTATTCTGCTCAAATTCTTATTTAATTTTTATTTAACTTTTTTTTCAAAAATTAGACGTTTCTCTTACATCTTCACTGTACCATATCATTTTAATCCGTAACTTTCCTACCTGTCAGTTTTTTTTTTAAATTAGACGGCTTATGACTCAGTTGTTGTTCCGTTTAACACAATAAAATTAACTTGCAATACTTCTTAATAAAGTTACAATGCATAATTGTGAATATCTTCCAGCCCACGTTCACAATGCTCAGTAACGGTTGTTATTATAGTCATTAAGTGTAATTTATGTAATCCTATGGGATTCTAGAACATGGCAGATTTACAGTATAATGTTTATTAACCAAACATGTGTTCAGATACATTACTGACAAGTAGGGATTAGAACTCATACTCATGGATGAAGACATCATAGGTCACTCGATATGCTTTTCCAGTTACGCAAGTCAGTTGCATCAGACACAAACTCACTTGCTAAGAGGTTTATGATCGTTTGCCAGCGCGGTCAAGACTGATGATCCGCTGAGTAGATAGTAATTTATTTGGTTGGTAACGAGAGTTGAGGAAATTTTGAATTTGCAAAGCCACTAACATTAAAACATCTGGTAGGTGTCATTTGGTCCCTTTTCTGCTAGTGTAATAACGTTTACAACTGGCTCTTCATTCACAAGTCGACGACTCCTATTTATCACCTATTCTCACTCCATAGCTTTTGAATAGGTTTCAATATTTGTAACTTTTCATATTTTCCAAAGACAAAAAATGTTTATTTGCCAAAGCCCTTGACTTTTCTCGTCTTGTAATACTTGCCGGTAGCTCCTTTTTATGTACACAGGTACGTCGAAAAAGACCATCCAATTAGGTATTAGATATCCTGCAGCACATACCCGAAAAGGCCTGTGGAACAGTAGGGCAGCAGGAACGGTATTTGAATGCCTTTTTCACGGTATGAATAAGGTGTATAGAAAAGGGGGTGGCTCTAATTATATGCGCGTATTATATTTGAATTCCGTAAGAAGACGAGAGGGTGGCAATAACCTTTTTGACGGGAGAAACAATAGGAGATATTTGAACGGGAGAGGTGGAAGATGCACACGGGTGGAAGCTAGGTGCAATAGTAAAGGGTGCCTTCGAGCCTGCCTACACATGCCTATTTTGTTTTTGGACTAAAAAATTAAATAATTAACTGTGGAAGTAAGTTGGAGTTTTTGAATTTTGTATTTTGTATTTTGTATTTCAAGAACAATGTGTTCTACTACAAAGCCGTATTTCATTCCAGGATTCAAAATGAAAATCCAGCCTAACAGCTTCCTCTACATCCCACCCATAACTCATAAGCACCTGCCACCCGTTGGCCCAAATTCCGGAGCACCCATCATCGCGCACATGTTTTGTAATGCTTGTGGTCCGTCTCTCTCTCTGCTTCCACACGGAATATTCAAATATCCTCCCCCTCCCTAGTCCCAATGGAGCTCCTTTACTGTGCTCCTCACTGCGCGCAGACTGGCTGTCAGCTGTCATCTGATGTCTGCGTCTCGCTGATCCTCACGCTATTTTGAGCTTCTTATGATATATTGCATAACTAAGAACGATGGCGGTAAGGAGACAGGAAATGAGGCATTTTGTATTCTTTTCGAGGAGGCTGGCTCTAATTTGAACATGCACAGACGAACGGAACATGCAGAACTGAACATAAGGAGGGTTGTGATCTTCAGCTAATATGTCTGATTTATGAGCTGACACTTCATTCTAGTTACTGATGAACCCGTAGAGACCCGCAAAAAAGGAAAGCTTATTGATTCAAAATTCAGCTTCCCATAATAAATTCCCATACAGCACGGTTCTTTTCAAAACCAGAACCATCTGCTGGTTTTGAACGGAACCGAAGCTGTCTTGGGCACCGCCAAGCACCCCGTCAGAAATGAGAAATTTCGGCGAGAGATTTGGAGAATTAGATAGGCACACACACTCGGGGAGGGGCGCCCACAGCTTTGACCTAGTGGCATTGAAAAATTGCCAGCGAGGGAAGAATCGGTGGCCGATTCGTCTTCTAGTTAGCCATGCCTTTTACCTACCATTTTATGATTTTATTCTATTCGGAACTTGGGGGCTAGGCACCTAAATCCGTTTGACAAGACAAGGGTCAAGTTTGCCGAACATTTCTCTTAGGGGTCCGCGCAATATTTGTTTGACTATAGGTATGCAAGTTTTTTTTCTGATTGCCCAATGTTTGTACAAGCTTTTTAGATAAAAACTGTCTCACTCCAGTTATATCACAAACTTTATTTTAATTTTCAATCTAACTTTTCAAAGTGACTAGAAAGGTCCTGATCCAGACAAGTGGTCCAGAGGTTTGATTATATTATATAAAACTCGAACCATTCGCATAGAGTGAGGTCAAAAATTGTTGCGCAAAAGTTGCGTCGTTATAAAATTGCGCCATCGCCCTCCAAACAGGCGGTCTTTTGAATATGAAGCTCGTCGAGAAACCCGAGTTGCGCTGGGCTGAATGTGCAGATACGCAACATAATCCTCGTGAGGAATCCAGCCGAGCTTTTGCATCATAAAGGAAAACAGCTGCTTTTGTATTCCATATTTCATGAGGGGGTCTTAGATGTTACGTGGAAGAGGAAGCATCTAATTAAAAAATTGAGTATTGTACATAATTATTTCTGGCACCTAGGCGATTTTGAACAAGTTAGAATTTGAAACTGTGAAAATTGGTGTCAAGTGAATGATAAAAATTTGATTGCAATTAAAAATTTGAAATTAAAAATTGAATTTTGGAGTGGTTTAAAAATTGCAGATTAATGCATTTTAATTATTTTTGATGAAGTTACTTTTGAAATGAAATGAAAGAGAAAATGAAATGAAAAAAAAGCTTTTCGCTTGTCCGCCGCTTTTTGTCAACCCGTACCGATTGTAAATCACTCATCATACAATTCCATCTCCAAAACTTAGTGATCCTTGACAAAACTGGTCCGAGTTCTCTCCTCCACCCTTCCATTTCTCGTTCTTTATTTGAAAACCCCCTCTCTATCTTGCACTCAGGTCCCTCTCAAATCCGCTCTCTTCTCTCTTCAATCTTCATGCTCTTTTTCCCCCGTTCTATAAGGGGTCATGATGGTGCAACCGGGTCGGACCACCTCCATCCGACCTCCCGCCTCCCACCACCCGACTCCCTCAAGCATTATTACCTCATACTCGGGGCGGCACAACCACCTTTTTCCCTGTTTTTTTTTGAAACCTTTTTCTGTGTTTTCAAATATTCTTTGAAATTTATAGATATTTTGATTTTAAAAATTTTTTAAAAATTTAATATTTTCAGAAAACTCCAAACACGTGGGCACAGTCATTTAATCTAGAGTATTTATTATGAATAGGCCTTCACAAATATCACAAGATGTAGCACAACCGCTTTCTAATCAGCATGGTGAGTTGAATTTTTATTTTCAATAAGGTGTATTCATTTTAGAATCGTAAAATTGACAGACTACATCTTGATTTTGTTTTCAATTTTATCTAGAACAAATACCAACTAGTATATATAGTTGTAGTTGAACATCTATTGACTTTTTTTTCAAAAATAGATCCAGTGAAGAGGGTGAACATAGAAACAAAGTCGTTTAGGGACCTATATTATTATTGCCAAAATGTTATAGATGGAGTATGGCCAGTGGGGAAAGTGCTAAAAACTACTACTATGGTGTCAAAATGACCGAATATCAGAATAAAACTTTTCAAAAAACTTTTTGAAATTTTTTATTTATTGTCAAAAATGACAATTACCCAGGTTTTTCCACTTATGAATAATAATGGAAATCGTCCAAAAAAAATTTTTTCCTACATTTTTATACTGTAATTTTGTTTTAATTAATTGTATTAAAACATTGTAGGGACTCATATTTTTCAATTTTTTTGGCATTTTGCCAAAACTTTGATCGTAAATTTCGAAAAATCTAAAAATTTTTAGAGTGTTTAATTATGATATTTGGTTGTTTTGGATCATTATAAGTGTATTTAGACAAAATTCTCACAGGCGCTACTCCACCTTTCATCTAGAAAAAAAAAGTTGATTAGCATAGTTGTAGTTGCAGTTGAACTGTTCTTTATTTATTTTTTTTTTTTTGAAAAATCGAACCTTTGAAATAAAAATCATGTGGGTGCAAATTGGAAAAAAACATAGCAAAAAATGTTATTTCGGGTTCTTTTCTCTCTAAATTTTTATTGCCAAAAAACTAATTCATATTTAAATTCAACGCAATTACAGTTTTTATTTCTGTACTTACTATCTGACACGAAAACTTTTGGAACAAATTATTGTACTCAAACAATATCTAATAACCCTAGACCATGTGTATGTCCTCTCTAGGAATTCAAATCATTATTAGCCTCGGTTCTCCTATGGAGGCTGATTGCGCATATTTCACGCAACATATCATTGCGTAGTGCCTGTGAGGGGGTCCTATTGTATTTCGCTATCTCGAGAGAGTACTCTCGTTTGCCCTCCTTATGCTTGGGCACTACTGAACATTTGGTGCCATAAGGGGTTTACTACTATACATACGGAAAAATTGACAAATTTCCTTTCAATTCAAACGATAGCCTAGCAGCAGCAGCAGCGGCTAGCTGCAAGACTCGGCAAATTTTACTAGTAGTAGTTCACGGCCTTGGATGCGGGTGTCAGATAAGCGGAAGTCGCTCACTCCCCTTTGCTGGTATCATCCATCAGGTAGCAGTATAAAGGAGGCTGTAAAACTAAACCCACCGAAAGAAGGTTTTGACCACTATAAAATAAATTGAGCGGGGTCAGGGTCTCTTAATTATATTTGAAAACGTTCGAATTTGATGAGATCTCATGAGAGGAGAGTTTTATTGAAAACGTTTGAAACAGATAAATGTGCAATGAATTTTTTAGAGTTAATAAAAATAGCTGAATTTGAGAAAAAAAAAATTAAATTTGAACTATTTTGAACAATACAAAAATAGTTGTTATTTATGGAAAAGCGCGCCCACAAAACAGCGGCAAACGCACAGAACTGCTTATTTCAACATTATAGTTCAACTTTTTTCATCCAAACTTGATATAGAAATGTAGAAAAAAAATTGATCTATCTGAAAATATTCCTTATGTCTGTTGAAAAACCTTAAAAATCTTCAAATAGTGCCTAAAAGTTCCTAAAACTTTAAACGGAATTTTTTGGCAAACCGCAACTTTTAGGCACTATTTGAGGCCTTTTTGAAGCTTTTCAACAGAAAAAAAATTATTTTTAAACGGAACAATCCTTCTTCTACATTTCTATATCAATTTTCAATAAAAAAAGTTGGATTATCTAAAAAAAAGTCGCAAAAAAGAGAAATTTGGATTTGAGTCTACTGAAACATTACACGAAAATTTCTAAATATATCGAATTTCAAGTACTCCAACCCAGCCAGCAATAAATTCCCTGAACTCTTTTTTTAATGATTTTCCAAATTCTTATGAGAAACTTACGACTTTATTGCTCGCCTCTTCGCAATTTTACAGTTTACGATTTTTATTCACACCACACCACACAAAACATTTGAAACTAGTACCACACCTCTCCTCCGGCACTAATCAAAATTTCCAATCTGACCTCTTTTTGAAAAGGGAGGCCCAAAGTTTGTTCAAGTAAGGTGAGAAAATGGTAATAGACGGGGGGGGGGCAAGCAGATAAGTATCGTTAGGCCTAAGTTGACAAATTGGCATGTCGAGCAACCTGGTACCAAGGTTTTCGATAGGATCTCCCTTTTCGGTGTTCCCTTTTTTACGAATTTTAGTGCCTTCAAATTTCAAATTTATGTTTTGTTTATTTTGTCCCCCACCTAACTTTGTTGCCCTTGATTCTCAAAGATAGCGGCTTCTGCATAATATAAACATATCTGTTCGATGTCTGACACCACCAATCGTACTTTTAATATAAACATTTTTGAATGTAGGTTAAAGTGATGACTGATCATGGAGGAAGAGAAAATCTTATATTACGCTAGACGGGGTCCGATTTCCTCGGGTCAACTTTCTTCGTTACTTTTTGACATTAGCTACTGTAGAATCTGTAGAGTCACACCTGTCCTCTCCTCTCGAGATTTTTTTTTATTTCAATTTCAATTTACAACAAAAACACAAAAAAGACCTCTAGAAAAAATGGCCTCCACCCGTGGCCAGGTGTCCTTCTCTCGGCCGTTTTTTTCTCGCTTCACCCCCTTATGAATACAAGATTCAAATTCCGTTAGACCCGTCGAGAGGGAGGAAACACACACTAATGTATAGGTATTGATGGTCCGAATTTCCTAGCGAGCC
Organism: Caenorhabditis elegans; assembly: GCF_000002985.6. Taxonomy (NCBI): domain Eukaryota; kingdom Metazoa; phylum Nematoda; class Chromadorea; order Rhabditida; family Rhabditidae; genus Caenorhabditis; species Caenorhabditis elegans. The sequence goes on from NC_003283.11 coordinate 1,580,685, forward strand.
TGCCACCTGGCGCACTCTTTTCATAGTGAACACGACAGCCGGCTCTCGTTATGTCGGGTTACGTTTGAATGGGAACACGCGCATTAGGTACCATATATAGAGGCTTCATTGATTAGATTTGAAAAATACCAAAATTGTTTTTATTTATTTTTGGAACGAAAAAAAAAATAAAATTTTAAAAATGAAATGTTTTTTTCTAAAATTTAGCAAGGCAGATTTTATAATTTAATCCAGATTTTTTTTGATTTTTTTTGAGAAACAATTTTATAAAAACGCTTATGAGTTTTTTATAAATCAGCAAAAACTGAACATTTTTAAGTTTTTGATTTTTAGAAGCATATGGTTATGATAGTTTTTTTTTTAATTTCAGCAGTTTGAACTTATAAAATCAATTGATATAAATATTTCAAAAATTGAAACATTTTAAAAATTTTTAAAAATCGACTTCCAAGATCATGAACAGCAACTCATAAATACTGCCACTTAATAAAAAAAATTCGGTTATTTCAAAAGTTATTATACAATAATTTCAATTCCCCCCAAAAACCCCAAGGTCGAAACTCAATTTCCCACATTGCCCTACAGTAACTTATCGCTATCACATTAAAAATTTGAAAATCATATGGGAATATGGCTTTTTCCTCTAGTTTTACACAAAAAGCATCCGCGGGGTGGGTTACGACCGGACGAGTTACGCAACACTGACCGAGGAGGGTTACAAAAAAGTTTTCTTTATGCCAATCTACATATCTCTAGTTATCTTTTCCAATGTTTCTGTGAGATTGTCCAGTACACAGATTTTTTGATACTCTCATTGCGGTTTTTGGGCAATATTTGCTTTTTCCAGCTGTGTTAGATTCGGTGACAAACAATGGTTTTTGACACTGGGAAACACGGGCTCACACAAATCTGAGTTAGGAAAATGTTCTCATATAATTTCTAAAAATGCACTAGAAATTTTAAATAAAACATCATAAAGCCATTAGAAAGAGCAAGAAAATATTTTGGGATTTTTTTTCAAAATTTAATCATTCAAAACATATTTGAAAGTCTAGACACCGCTCATTTCTTGGTTTCTTTGCTTTTTTCGATTTGGTTTTATTTAATTAACGTAGAATTTTGTGCGTATGTTCTATCACTTCCAACATACTTCTGGGAACGCCTTTTTGAACATACTTTCCGGGAATTCCTTCATTTTTGAAAGATTGAAATCTAGTAATCCTTTGCCAGAACCTGACGTAGCACACTTGGATTTTCGTGCGGCGCTCATCATAAAAATCTTAATCTCTTTTCCCAAGGAGCACGTTTGAGTTCATGAGAGAAGAGCCATAAAATTGCACACAATTACTGCTCTTTTTGGATGAAACTGTAATTGTAGCTATTAGGAATATGTTATAGGATTTTGCAAGAGACATAAGAAGTGTGTGAATCGAAAGTTGTAGAATTATTATTTGCAATTTAATAACTGTTTGTATTTTGTGTTGAATTTACTACTGTAACAGTTCATACATTTTTTGTATTTTGCTTTCTTAAAAAAATGGAAAACTGGTAAAAAATTATTTTCTATACAATGTTTTTCAAAAAAAAAATCGAAAAAAAAACTGTAAAAGTAGAGCAAATAGCTAGCTTTTCCGGCATTATCCCCGAGGAGAAATTGATTTGACAAGAATTTGGACCTGGGAAAATTGATCGTAAATATGGTAAATTGAAAGGTCTTAATCCCTTCTCAAAATCAATTTTTTCAACAGCTATAAATTTTAAAACCAAGTTTAACGAACTGTTTTCACCAAAAATTTTTCCTAGAAGGTGTATTTATCTTTCTAATATCAGTCATTCTGCTATCAAATCACCGAAATTTCTGATTTCTGACATTTTCTGCCATTTCCCGTGTTTCGAGACAAAAAACGACCTGAGTAGACCCAAATCTCACCAAGATAGACGTGTCTATTTCTAAATTTTGACCCTCTCTCCCCAGGTGAAAAGTTTCTTTTGGGATGTATTGGGTGGGACCTGAACCGCCTATTCTCAGACCACCAGGCCATCCGTCGTTGCCATTCGTACTCCTTGTGCATTCCAACATTTGCAGAAACCGCGATGATGTCCTCCGACGAAGATTCCATGTCACGCGACTCGGGGATCTGCGAGTTGATGGACGAGAACACGCCGGTTTGCTTCTCCTCAATGTCTACAGAGTCGACGGTAAGTTTACTAGTATGATTTTAACACTCTCTTTATTTATTAAAAAAATAAATTTCAATGCAAATTTCATCAATAACTTCTAATTTCCAGACCGTCCAAGTCGAAGAGTGCATGGAAATCGATGAGGATGAAAATTTACAGCCAGGACCTGTGTCTCGCCGCCAGAAAAAAGTCACGTTCAGGTGAGAAGAGTGCACGATCAATATTTCGATCGATATTCCATTTATGGGAAGAGGAAAGAAGAAAAGAAGAGAAAAAAGTGTCTCACCCTTCAAACAAAAGTTTTGATCTACCCTCTCTGCCGCTCAAAAGTGAACATTGCATTTCACCGCGGGCAGACTACACTCATTTTTGAATACTTGCGGTGTGTTGGCCCACTCTCTCTTCATTCTTTTTGTCCATTTTCCCATTTTTTCCCCCATTTCGCTCCGTCAAAAAACCACCAAATTTTCAGACGAGAGAAGAGCTCCTGCCAGGTGCGTCTGTTCGACGAGTCGCCCACCTCGCACAAGATGTTCATGCGCCCGCAAGCCCCGCTGTCGGTTCGATCCGAAAACCAACAACTCCTACAGCAGCGGAAACGGAAGTTCGAGAAGAGCGAACAATCGTCAGATCATTTCCATTTAGAGCCGATGAGCGTCGAGGCGATGGACGACGACGAAATCGTGATGATGGACCAGAACACCACCAAGTGGGAGCCAGGCTTTCGAGCGCCGAACCATAAGAAGGGACGTCTCACCCGTTCAGCAACCGCCTTCCCGTCACTAGAGACATTTGAGGAGGAAGAGCACGAAGAGCAACATCATCTGAACGTGAAATACCACCTCAAAACTGTTGCAAAGGAATCCTCGAAAGGCTTCAGAAGAATCACCGCCGAAACATTGAGAGACATCTTTTTCCGACTCTCTGAAAAAGAATTTGATGACAAGTATATTCTCATTGATTGCCGCTACCCATATGAATATAATCGTGGTCACATCAAGGTAATTGAGCAATACATTTATATTTAAATTTTAATTCAAACTGTAAATTTTCAGAACGCCATCAACCACTTCGATCGGGTCACAGTGAGCAAGATCTTCTATGATGAGAATGGCCGAAAGCGGTGCAACAAGATTCCGATCTTCTATTGCGAATTCTCACAGGCTCGTGGTCCAAAAATGGCGTATGCTCTTCGGCAAGTAGATCGAGAGCTTAATGTGAACCACTACCCAAAATGTGATTATGAAGAGATGTATGTGCTCGATCTTGGATATCGAAATTTTTTCTTCGCTGCGAACGAAGCCAATATCACGGTGAGTATACGGCAAACGAACAAATAATTTCTGCAATTTCGGCAATTTTCAAACCTATTTTTGTTTGGAAAATAAAAAAGTTTTGAAAAAAAAAACATAATTTTTCAGTTTAGAATTTTGCTAATTTTTTCTTTATTAGGTTTTAGACATTAAGACTTAGGCCTAAGCTTAGGCTCAAGCTTAGGCTTAGTCTTAGCTTAAAAATTCGCCTAAAAATTCGCTTGAAAATCAGCTGGAAAATTGATCATTTTGCAATAAAAAATCTTTTTAAACTTTAAAACTAAAATAATCGACACAGATGCTTTCTGAAATAAAATGCAAAAAAACCTGAATTAAAGCTGTATTTTACAAGCCTATTTCCAGAATCTCTGCCAACCCCACGCATACTGTGAAATGCACGACAAGGAGCACACGATGGAGCTCAAGAAGTACAACTTCCACAACAAGGGTCAATCGGTACTGCGGACTGTGAGCATGAGCCGCTCCTTCAAGTCCTTGCCGACGGGTTCCGCGTTCAACTTCGTCGCCTCATCTGCTTCGTTCACCTCGGCACCGTCCACGTCGACAGAGAACATTGATACCAACGATGATTGCCAGAAAAGCCGGACGCCTGCCGTTCCGCGGATCGCTTCGAGGCGTAACTTGTTCAGTGATCCTTCACACTCTCCAACGAACTTTGCACAATTTCCTCTGACTTGTTCACGAGAAACGCCCTCTCCCCACAAACATCCCTTGACATGTCCTCGTTTTTCATAAAATTATTCCTCCTTGATTTCTCCAACAGAGTGTTCCATAGTTATGTTGAGCGGTTCTTAGATTCAATTATCGAATCGACATTTTTCTATTTGAACGTGCTCTGTGCTAGACAATGTAACTGGTCAACTTAACAATAGGACGGTCTGTATTTGCCATATTTCCGAACTTTCAAACTTTTATAAGTTGGCAAGTTTCTCTCTCATCACCCGCCAAATCTTTCTTTCGCGCTCTCTCTCTCTTTTCTGTTTCCGAATATTTTCTATGTCTCTCTTTATCAATCTTTGCCACACCAAAAATTGTATTTCTTGAATTATGGGTTCCTTCGGTTTCTCTGCCACTTTGTCCCGTGTGACTTCCCCTCAATGTCCCCTGGGTTTAGGATGGATGGGCTAGATCACACATATATGTATCTATAAGTTTCTAGATGTTGACGTACTTTCCCCCCTCTCTGTATCCAGTGCTCAGATCCTGAAGAACATAGACTGTAAGAAGACTAGATTTATTTTCAACTAATTTTGACTATCGTCCTATTTTTATATGTAACCACACAGTGTTATATAGGGATCATATTCCGACTAAATAAAATTTATTTTACTTTATCATATTTTCATGTTTTTCAATTTTCTGACCAGGTTGTTTTTGTAATGTGATTTGGCGAAAGATGACCGGATGATAAGAAGTGATAAGTTGTGGAATTGTGGGGGAGGAGAAAAAGTTCCAGTTTTTGGTACTAGTATAAATAAAATTGGAAGTATCGGCTGAATTACCAGACATTTCTATTCTGAAAATGAAATTCTACATTCTCCTGGTAGTCCTTGTCGCTTTCGTTGCTGCTAAACCGCATCCGGGGTACGGTAGGCCATCGTATGGCGGAGGTTACGGCGGTGGAGGTGGTAAGTCATAGGACAGTATCAGTTTTTGTAAGTCATGTGTACTTTCTAGGTGATTTCGGTGGAGGTGGCAGTGGTGGTCAATGGGGATCGCAATCATCATCGTTCCAACAGAGTCAAAGCTCGGGAGGATTTCAGAATAACGCTGGAGGTGGATTTGGAGGAGGAATGGGACCAGGAGGTGGAGGATGGGGAAGAAGATAAATTTTGAATTTATGACGTGGAAACTGTGGTTATTGTTCCGAATAAATTTTCCTTATCGAAGTTTTTATAATTTAAGTTAAACTATTAATTTCTAAAATGGCGGGGGGTATAATACACAAGTACCGAAATTTTCACTAACAATCCAAAAAAAAAAATAAATTTTGTCATTTACTAAACAAATTTCACATTGTTTCAAAAAACTTGGTTAGAATTTTCCAGCATGAGATTATCTTTTACAGAAAACCACAAAAATTGATTTTTTTTTTCGAGAGAGAGAGAGAGAGAGTTTTCTCACAAAAACGTCTTTGTTGACGTCATATATACTAATTTCTATATACTAATTTCAGGCTTGTTGCCGTCGGAACTCAAAATATCACAATTTTACTCATTTTCATTACTTTTTAACAAAAATGTTGCATTTTTCTTGTTTATTTCTTCCATTTTCCGGGGGAAAAAACACAAAAAATTAAGAAAATAAATGAAATAATGTTAATAAATAAAAAATAATGCAAGTACGCTCCACCGAGCAAATCCAATTGGCGGAAATTCAAAAATAATTAGGTGAAAACAGTGATTTTTCCAATTTTCAAAAAATCATATAAAGTCTAGAAAATTTTTTAAAATTATTTTATCAAGATATTCGGTTTTACAAATAGACACTTTTTTGGTCTATTCACGAGTGTCACGAAATATCTCCTAGCGACTTCTACCGTATCATTGAATAAAAATAGCAACATCTTGAAATTTAATCTCTGAAGCGTGCGCAAAAATTTATAGGTTTAATTTGCGTGCTGCGTGAAATCGAGATGAAAAAAGGGAAATGTGAAGCTTGGAGTTTCCGTATTTTTACATTTTCACGTCTCCCGTTTATTTCATCTCGGATTCACGCGTCACGCAAATTACACTTATTAATTTGCTGATATTCTGGTCACATTCTAGTACAAAATCAATAATTTTATGCAGAAATTTGCCTTTAAAAATTAAATTTAATATTTGAGGCATATGGATGCAAGAAAATGAGCTTTTTACAGCTCAAAATGAAGATTTCGAGTTTTCCGAAGTCCATTTCGCGTTATTTAATTTTGATTTGTATTTTTCTTTCCAAATGTAAGCTAAATTATAGCTTTTTCCTCAAAAATTAACATTAAAATCAGTTTCTAAAGAATTTCGGTTAGAAATGAGAGACGCAGACACAAAATGCGCCAGCTCCTGGGCGCGTGGGTCTCGCCACGAAAACTTTCTCACCCACTTTTCGCCAATTTTTCATAGTTTTCTATCATTCTGTCTTCTGTTTCGCTCGAAAATGGACGCTGCCAAAAATAGTGAGTTTCAGAAAGTCGCCTTATAATTTTCAGCAGAAAAATCATCCTAAAAATCCTTTTCACACTTGCTCCACAGGCACAAAGTTTTTCAACAAAACATTTTAGGCCTGTGGAGGAATACTATTTTGCAAACCGTTGTTTTTTCAGTCAATAAAGCCACCGAACAGCTAAAACAATCGTTTTCTACCGAGAACTGGGAGAATGTCAACAAACTTCGGACAGGATTATCCGAAATGACTGAGAGACTCGAGAAGTGTGACAAAACTACAAAGGAACATGATGCTATTTCTGAAGCTGTCAAACGAGCAGGCACTGTTCAATACATGTTTGATATTGGGAATCGGTAAGTGTAAATTGCGAAAATGAAGAATCACTCCCTAATTGTTCAGGAAGCTCGATGAGAAGCCGTGCTTTTTGGTTGGCAATATTCCATCTGCGCTCACGAGTAAGACGAGGGATTTTGACCTGATCAATCATTCGTCCAAGGGGCGCACTTACTGACCCCCCCCCCTTTTTCACTCGTTTTTCTCATTTTAACTTGAGCATCGATTCTCTTTAGTTTTCCTCTGTTTTTCGAACAAATTTTGTCGAATTTTAATGAAATGTTCATAAATAAAATGTAAAATAATCGATTATTTCACAAATTTGTCGAAATTTCGGCTTTTATCGTCATGAAAAATCACTTTTCCGTAATAATTATAGAAATTGACGATTTTGCCATTTTTTCAAGCCTTTTTAAAACTTTTTCGAGTCTAATATTCGCACAATTTGATCGATTTAGCAGAAAATAAAAATAAAAAATTATGTTTCATTTCTCCAGTGTCCGTAAAAAATCCCCCATTCTACCATTTTCTTTATTATTCCCAATTGGTTTATTCTGTTTTAAACGGGTCCCATGCAGTCTAGACGACATCGGGCGCCCCGTGTATCTTTTTTATTTTCATTCCCCCCACCATTTTCCCCTAAACAAATTGTTTGGAGATCTACATGTAGTAGCGGAAATGTTTCGTCAAAATCAGGATATTTGTTCCTGAGAATATCTTTTAGCTGTTTTCCAAAGCTTAAAAATAGCTAGTATTTCAGCGAAAAATGCCATGTGGAGGAAAGAAAGCACACGATTTCCAACAAGGCACGTAAACGTCCCGGAACGGATTTGGATCAAATCCATGAGGATTTAAAGCCTGAGAAGGCCGCCAAGCTTCTCCAGAAAGAGGTTTTTAGATTTGTTATTGTCACAAGTTCCGCAATTTCGTCCACGGTTCTATTTTGAAGGTTTTAATCAATTTCTTGCAAAATAATCAAATTTTGGCTGGAAAATTGGTGAAAATCAGTTAAAATCAAACCGTGTGGGCGAATTTACGGGCAATTCTACTGCATCGAGTGTGAGAGGCATTTCGTCGACGAGAAGACGCGACAGCTTCATCGCAAGACGAAATTGCACAAGAACCGAGTGAAGACGCTGAAAGAGTCCATAGGCAGAAGCCAACGCAGCCGGTGGCTCAGGATTCTTCCCGGCAAATCACTTTGAAAACACGAGTCGAACTTCCCAAGCAGCCGGAGATTCCTGTTGTGACAGATGCTTGAGCAATGCTGGGAATACTTTTTTCTTAATCTCCAGAAACTCACAATGGACTCGGATTTCTCGACAGATCTCGGCCTCGACTTTCTGGATCACGTAGAAGTCGTGATGGCGATAGAGGAAGAGTTTGGATTTGAGATTCCGGACGGAGATGCGGATCGCTTCAAGACGCCACGTGACATCCTCCAGTACATCGCCGACAAGGTAGACGTTTTCGAATAAAGAGAAAAAAATGGTTGAACATTGAATTTCCAAAAAAACCTTTTGAAATAACCCAAAAAATCCGTTTTTCCATGTTTTCTATTAAACGAAAAATCGGAAAAATATGGATTCATCAATTAAAAAATATTTTAAAGAGAAAATCCTTCAAAAATAACTCGAAAAATTCTCTACAGACTCGGCCTCCCGCCGTCTACTATGAGAATTTCTCGAATGCTCCTCGAAAACGTGGTCGAACTGTCGGATCACGAAATCGGAAGGAGGGAGACACCACAATTCCAAAGCAGCAGCGGAAACGGAATCCACAGCAGGGGTGAGCGGCAATCGGCGATCGGCGATTTTCGTGATTTTTCGGCGATCGGCGATCGCCGATCGCCGAAAGGGAAAAACGGGTCGGCGATCGGCGATCGCCGATGAAATTTTATAGTCCAAGACCCCTCTGAAGAAGGAAAAAGGTATATTTTCGGACTATTTTTCACTACTTTTCGAATTTTAAGGTATCAAGGAGTGCTTTTCGTTGCCTAATATTTCTGTTTTTATAAAAAATTATTTGAAAGAGCTCTTAAAATTAGGATTTTAAAATTGAAAAAAATTAGACGCACACTGATCGGCAATCGGCAATCGGCGATCGCCGATTTTTTTTTGGCAATTTGTGATCGCCGATCGCCGAAAAAAAATTTCCATCGGCGATCGCCGATTTTTTTGGGCGGCTGCTCAGCCCTGATCCACAGCCCGTCGGACGTGGACGTGGACGTGGTGGTGGACGGCCGCGTGGCAGTCGATCTAGCTGAGAATCAGTGATGGATCGAGGATTTGAGCAGGACAAGGACGAGTATTTTAGGTTCGAATCACAAAATTTCAGAATTTCCAGCAAAAAACTAGATAAATTTAGCTGAATTTACCACAATTCCAGTTACTATAGCCTCGAAAACTGTTGATGGCCGAGTTTTTCCATTTTCTAGGTCATTGCTGCAAAACTGTGGCCAAATTGAGCAATGACCGAGGTTTTCAATTGGGTTTCCTGAGCCACGACCCACAGTTTTTAAACTGCACTGTATTTTAAGTTCGAATTCCGACAATTTCAGATTTACCGCAGAAAAACTCGATGAATTTTGCTCAATTTCGGTTACTATAGCCTCGAAAACTGTTGATGGCCGAGTTTTTTTTTCATTTTCTAGGCCATGTCTGCAAAAAAGTGCCCTAACTGCGGTATTTTCTAGGCCATGTCTGCAAAAAAGTGCCCTAACTGCGGTATTTTCTAGGCCATGGCAGAAAATGTTTTAATTGTGACCGTGTTTCTTATTTTTCTAGGTCATTGCTGCGAAACTTGGTTAAATTGAGCAGTGGCCGAGGTTTTAACATTTTCAGATTTCCCGCTAAAAACTCGATGAATTTTGCTCAATTTTGCACAATTCCGGTTACTGTAGCTTTGAAAATACGGGAAAACTAAAGGTGGCCGAGTTTTTCCATTTTCTAGGCAATTTTTAGAAAATGTAAAAATTGGTGGCCGATGCTATATTTCTAGGAAGAATTTTTTTATTATTTTTGAGTTTCCTAGGCCATGTTTGTCAGAACTGTTCCAATTTCGAACAATTCCCGAGTTTTTTGACTGGATTTTCTAGGCCACCACCCGTATTTTCAAAAATTTGTGATAAAAGAATTAGTTTTTGAGTTTCCTAGGATATGCCTCTCAAAAATGATGCAATTTCCCAAAATTCAGCTGTGGCCGAGTTTTTCCATTGGGTTTTCTGGGCCACGATTAGAATTTTGTGAATGGTGACCGAGCTTTTCATTACCCTAGGCCACCTTTTTAAAATTTTCCAGTTGCTGAGGTTTTCTAGGCCACGTGTTATTTTTTCCAATCCTGTAGTTAGGCCACGTTAAAAATGGGAAAATTTAGATAATGGCAGAGAAGCATACAAAACTTAAGTTAGAAAAACTTTTTAATGCAAAAATGGAAGAAAAAATGCCTCCCTAAAATTGATATTAGGATATTATATTTCAGAAAACCGTTTTTTTTTCAATTTTCATGTTTACTCCAATCGCACATACTCTTTTTCACGATTATTTCGGAATCACTTAACAAGTATCTCAATGTAAAAATCAAAACAACGTCCTTGTCATTTTTTGATAACTGATATCTATTGAAATTCAATTTTTGACTTGTTATTGTCTGTAATCTGAAGACGTAAAAGAGTGGGTGTCATGATAACTGATATCAGCGCAATTCTAGTTTTTTACAAATTTCAGGATACTATAAATTAACTAGTACGATTGAAACTTTCAATCATTCGATTTCACAATGAAGTTTCTTATTTTACTCTTAGCTGTATTGGCAATTGTCACAGCAAAACCGCACCCTGGATATGGACGACCTAGTTACGGAGGAGGTATGTATAAAATTTTGAATCAAAACTTCAAAAAAAAACATTTCAGGTGACTTTGGTGGAGGTGGTGGTCAATGGGGATCCCAATCATCATCGTTCCAGCAGAATCAAATGTCCGGTGGTTTTCAGAATGGCGGCGGATTTGGTGGAGGAATGGGTGGCGGAAGCGGTGGATACGGCTATGGAAAATAATTGATTTTGACAACAGTTTTCAGTATAAACTTCAGCTTGAATAAAATGAGTTTATATGTATCTTTTTCCCCTATAATTTTTACAAAGATATAAGCCTATTTCATAAGCTTGAGCCTGCTTTTAAGGATACCTACGTCGGCCGGTTCAATAACTTTAAGAGTGACTACAGATTTCATACACATATCACACGTGAAATTATTTTGAACCTCCAACAGTTTACTGTACATAATTAAAGAATATATAAATTATGAATTATGTGAGCACAAAACACAGAAGTTCATGTCAAAATGAAGTCATGTTTTATACATTTGGTACAAATTTCAAAAGTTTAAACAGTTTTCAGTCTATGAGCAAGTGGAAATATATGAAAATCGCTTTAATCTGAAAAAACTATTTTAAAGTATACCATCTATTATCGTTAAATGATAACTGTAGTAAACGATCAAACATTCGAATTTTAAAAATATGACTTCAAGGCCGAATGATTACGATAATAGTGATTTTGATTTGATGTGTGGAAAATCGGTCACAAAGTTTTGTTTTCTGTCTTGTAACAAAATATGGACTTTATGGATCGGATAATGAAAGATGATTTTTTACTTGTGAAAAAAAATTCCGGTAAGTGCAAAAAAGGCAGTGCAAAAATGAAAGTAAGGCAAAATATAAGCGTTTTTGAAAACTTAACACATATTTGAGAAGCCGCGTCCCATGCCTAAAACTTTCAGGAATTAATATCGAATTTTCTGGTTCCGGAAAAGAAAAATGTTTCCATCAAATTAGATTATTGAACAGAGCCTAATTTAAAATTTTACGTGGCGCCAGAGTGTCATATTTTGGTTTGATCTACTTAGATCTACGAGAATTGCGGCAATTTATACGTTGACAGCTCAACTTATTTCGCATGTGATCTTATACAGTGCGTCCAACTTCTATAGCACCCCCCTCCAATTCGGCCGTTTGGAGCTTTTCAAAATATTTTTCGGAAAAGTGTTAGTGCAGTTCGATAGCAAATGTTGAAAAACCTATGCTCCCCAATTTTTCTAATGATATCTCAAAAATCACGGAAATTAGGTCAAAATATCTGAAAAATGGCCGTCCAACTTCTATAGCACCCCCTCTGATTTTTGACAAATTTCTGTAAATTCGGGGTTTTCTTCGTAGTTAATGAATTTATTTCGTAAATAAGTTCACACCAAAATAATCAGGTGGTTCCACTTTCACATTTAAAAAATAAATATAACACTTGAAAACACGTGGAATGCCTGGGATTGTCCTGGAACGTTCTTATTTGCTTCAGAGGCCATATCTCGGCTCCCAATGATTTTCGCAGCACCAAAATGGATCAAAATGTTTTTCTCCGTCTATTCATTACTATGTAATTAGTTGTAGAAAGCATTTATTCATATGAACCAAATGGTAAAGGGAGCAACTTCAGTGATTTTCAAAAGGCTTGATTTAACTATGAAAACTAGCGTTTGGAGGCGCAGAGCTGAAGGTTTTGACTTCGTATTGTACAGAACTTCAGCTCATCCTGCTCAAATGTCTTTGAAGCTTCGATTTTGATTAGAAGTCTTTGAAAATTTATACGGAAAAGATCATGAGACCGCTCAAAAAAGAAGACAAAGGCAAAGCGAGGCCGCAAGTCTTTTTTTCAAGCTAACATGCGAAAATTTTAGACAGAAAAGTAAGATATACCTTTCCGAATGACGATTTTGCTAGTTGTTGGAGTGGCGCCAGTGGAAAGTTTGTCTAAATACACTTATAGTGAACCAAAACGATCAAATATCAGAATAAAACACTCCAAAAAATTTTTGATTTTTCATAATTTCCGGTCAAAGTTTTGGCGAACTGCCAACTTTTTGAAAAATAATTAGTGGAAAGATTTGTATAACATTGACTTTTTAAATTTGTTCAAAATTAACAGAAGTTTGGTTCTAATGAAAATTGTGAATCATCTTCTGGTTTTCAACCAAACTATAAAATTTTGAACTTGTTCTTTACTGTGACAAATCACAAATTTCACATTCGAATGACTCACGGACTGTTCGCTCAACAGTACACCCACTCGTTTCAGCTTTACCACTGAAACTCATCACCACGTCTTTTTCTGATTCACTTCCGCAATTCGACAAATGACGTGTGAAGCCCAACGAAGAGAACAAAAACATACGATCAGTATCTTTCTACTCTATCAATCTATCAACTTCCCCATCTCTAAGTCTCTTAGCTTCTCGCAATATTTTTCCCGGAACGTCGTCTCTTGTGACCTATCACAGTCGGTCGGTCACTCTCATCGGAAAATTACACAGTCTCTGTGATAGTTGAAAATGTGAAACCAAAATTGATAAGTCGAGTATAAAAACAAAGAAGATCCATCTGCTGGCCATCATTCCGATTTTGTTCAATCATGAAGGTTTTCGCAGTTCTTCTCGCTATTGCCGCTGTTGTTGTTAATGCTTATCCAGGAGGTTACGGTAGACCTGCTGGAGGATATGGACCACCATCCGGAGGTTAGTTTTTTGTTAGCAATCTTCCATACCCTGCCATTTCGAACCCTGCCATTTTCGAACCCTGCCATAGAACCCTGCCATTTCCTGCTAGCTACCATTTTCTCAAAGAAATTCACAACTTTAAAATTTTTTAAAGCCTAATTTTACAGGTTACGGAGCTCCAGGAGGATACAACAACCAAGGAGGTTTCGACGGAGGATCCCAATTTGGAGGTGACGGAGGCTTCCAACAAGGAGGCGGATTCCAACAAGGAGGACAATTCCAACAAGGAGGCTTCAACCAGGGAGGTGGATTTGATCAAGGACAAGGATTCCAGGGATAAAAGCAATATTAATAGAAGTATTTGAATTTCGACATGTTTAACAGTTTTGTTGGACCTTTTTTTCTTAAATAAATTGATTTTGAATGAATATTGAATACCTACTTGTAAAAAAAACTAAAGAAATTATTGATTTCAAAATAATATTCAGTCGAGGATCTCCGGGCGCGTAGGCATTTTCGCGCTCTCGTAGAAACGTCTGACATAATAAATTTTGATAGCACGTGTTTCTAGGCTGTCCCATTACGGTTTGATCTACAAAAAAGCCGGTAGATTTTTTTGGCCCAAAAAAATGTGACGTCAGCACGTTCTTTACCATGCAAAATCAGTTGAGAACTCTGCGTCTCTTCTCCCGCATTTTTTGTAGATCTACGTAGATCAAGCCGAAATGAGACACTCTGACACCACGCACGGTCTCCTCGGGTGGAAATTGCGATAGGGCGCGCTCGCTGCCCCTTCATTGCGTCCATCGAGATTTCACCATTGATAAGTGGTTTCCCTCGTTTTTTATTAGTTTTTCGCCGATTTTTCTATTTCAAAAATAGTAACAATTATAAAGTAGACTGAAACGAAAGTGGAGAAACAAAAATTATCGGAAACCGTTCGGTGGAAATGCATAACGAACTGTTTGAAAATGTTTGAAAATATCAACTGAATTTTCGGATTTTTTGAAATTAAATTTTTATTTAAGTTTTTCTCATAACATGCAAAAGTAACGTTTATAGAGCAAACTTTTGTCGTCATTTTAAGATATAATTCGTCTATGTACCTGTTGAAAGAACTCAGATCGAACTCTTTTTGTGAAATTCCGTTATGATTTTCTGCTCAAAAAGGCACAAATCGCAGTAATCTTACGGTCAAATGACATCCAAAACTTCGTCGGATGATATGAAAATGTTTCTACTTCACAAAAGTTTCCAGTTCAGAAGTCAAAGAGGACTGCCTGAGCATCAAGAATCGAACATGCTCGACTTCAACATTTTTGCGGGATTTTTTTCTCACTTTTCGTCGTATTTCTCCTATGCCATTCTGTATTGTAAACTAGTTTCTTAGCTATGCTCCGATTTCAGGTAAAGCAAGGATCCCGTCATCTCACAGACCGTCTACACCAACCTGAGCCTTTTTAAAGGTTAGAAATGTGAACTGATTTTAGGCATATTGTAGTAGATAGTAGTAGTGTCACTCAGTTGCCAAAAATGTTTTTTTATGCAAAAAATACGGTACAAGGTCTCGAAAAGTCCGAAAATTCTTACCGTAATTTAAAAAGTATATGAATTTCATTACACCCAGTTTTTTCGAAAGTTTTATCAGATATTCAACAACTTGGCTTAAAATTGAAGCAAACGACTATAATACAAATGATTATTTTGAAGAAATTTATATCAAAAACAGGAATCCACAACTACGTACTATTTAAAAGTGCACAGTCGTTTCGAGACCCATTACCGTATTTTTTTTTGCCAAAAATGACATTTTTAGCAATTGGGTAATAACGTGAAATTTGTTTAGAAATTTAGTGGAGATTTGAAAAGTTAATGTTTAGTTGTGCACTGCAGTTTCCAGAACATGATTTTTTAGATAAGCAGCATGCTGCGCAGCAGGAAACATCAGACGGCTGGGAAGAAAAACGTATTGTTAGGCCCGGCAGCGAAAATTCAGAGAAAAATTGATGAAGACTTGCAACAATTGAGAGAAAGTATATCACTCTCGACCACTGAAGTTCAAAATCTGAAAAATAAACTTGAATTAAAAGAAAAAGTGATCTTGGATTTCCGTCTTGACAAAGAGAAATTGGAAGAGAAGGTTCTCAATATAGAAATTATAATAGAAAAGAGATGTAAAGAAATAGAAGAAGAGAAAATTAATCATGAATTTACTGTTAAAAAAATGAAAGTGTATATCGAAAAGGCACGCCAGAATGAGTTGAAAAGTGAGCAGGATCGTTTGAAGCTTTCGGAGCAAGTTGGTCAGCTGGAGCTGATCTCGCCTAAGTCTTCCAATACTCGAACACTGAAAAACTTCGCGTTAATCGGACAAAAATCGATTGATCAACGATGTGAAAGAATTCTATCCACGATGAGAAACTTTGCAGGATCTGAAAATTTAGATTCATTTCTTACAAGTTTCGTCAGATACGTAGCCAAGAGTCCAAATTTCTCTTTTCGAACGGATCTCACAGTCGAGGAGACCTTCAGGGCTGTCATCAGATTTGAAATGTCTGATGGGTTTATGAAAAACTTTAAAGCATTTTGTAAGCAGCAAATAGGATCCACTTTGTTAGCTTCAAGAAAAGAAGTAGACCGTCTTCGTAAAAAGTTGGCACCCGAGAAGTACTACAGTATCTCATCTGAAAAGGCAACACGGAAAGGTGGTGATGGAAAATACGTCGAGTATTCCACGATTTTAGTGGTATGTGATGACGTCAGAAGAGCCTTGAAACATCGTCTCGAGCAGATGGATCTGATTTTTGATGATGGTACAAGAGATGAAATTGTAGTCAGTATCACTGCAGATGCTGGAGCAGGAATCACAAAGTTTTGTCTGATTATCGAGAATTGTAGTAGACCGAACAGTGCACATGGGCTTCTGATTCTGTGATGGTACAAAGGACCCGACAACCATGCCACGATGAAAAGGTTCTTTTCTCGACCGATTCAACAGCTTCTTGAACTCGAGGATATTGAATTTAATTTGAATGGAGCTGCAACTGTAAGAAAAGTCAGGCAAAAGTTAGTAGGTGACTGTAAATTTGAGTCAGCAGCTTATAACCACGCAGGACAAGCCGCTCTCGATGGTTGTATCCAGTGTGAGATGTCTTGGTCCCACTCCGGAGCCAACATGGCAAAACTTGGTACCTTCCCATTTGAGCAGTGTGGCAGGATTCGTACTTTAGAATCTATGAAAAACAATGGAAAAGATCCACTATTCAAGGTAGAACCATCCGATGCTACACCTCCACCTCTTCATATGTTGATGAGAATCGTTGATAAGTATGTAGTTCCTCCATTATACGCGTTGTGCAATCAACTTGACTCGAACTCAACGTTCATCCCAGAAACTTGGGCGGAGCAGCAGTCGGAGCTCAGACTTCTGGTGGCAGAAGAATCGGGCAGGAAGAGTGTGACGAGTAGCCTGAAAAAAACAGTTGAATTGATGGAAACATTGAAAAAATGTATTGAAAAGAAACCCACCGCCAAGTCATCCAGGTGTGAGGTTGCACCATGTTCCTATTCCAACTGTTTCGTGCATCTTCTTCCTAAGAAATTCCGCGATTCTCAAATTTTTTTCTGCATTGCATGCTCTAAGGCTTTACATGTATTGTGTGGAGGCTTGCTGACAGAGGATCAGCGTTACGAAGCCCTTGAACTGTCCGCCAAATGTATCCATTGTAAAGAGGAAACAATTTTATCCAAGGAAAATTTAATTGAGTACATTGACGAAGCTCTTGAAAATACCAAAGAAATTATGGCAAGGGAGTTGGGAGATCTTGAAGAGCTCACAGGTGACAGAGAAGAGCTCGAAAATTTTCTCAAAAAATCCAAAGGCGAAACAAGACAAAAGCTGGAAGCAGCTCTAACTGAAATTGGATGTGATCCAACTGTATACTATCACCAGATGAATGGTAACCAAGTAAGATTTCACACAATATATTTTTATACAAAACTTATTTGCAGATTCGGAGCCTTCTTAAAAAGGAAAACATCGAAAAAGTTCTGAATAAAACCTTCGACGTGATGACTCCATACCTTTCCAAGCGTAAATTGGTTATGATAGATCTTGGAGAGATCATGTCGTGGAGCCGCAATTCTATTCTGTCGGAAGCGGATATTCAGTCACTTGAAAAAGCTCTTAATTCATTGCGAGAACATCTTCGAGATGTTCATCCTCACATGAGTGTTCTCCCGACTCTTCATATGATGTGTGCTCATCTTATTCCATTTGTCCGGAAAAATAACACTTGGGGTCGCTCCAGTGAGCAAGGAGTTGAAGCATTTCATGCTTTATTCAATAGAGTCGAGAAACGATATCTTTCTGCACAAAGTCCCACTTTGCGAGCTCGGCTCTTGTTGCAACATTTCACAAATCTGAATTATATTTTTGATAGTGGAGATTCTTGGGACAACACCTCTTAAAGTCTGCTGATTTTTTTACACTTATATTTCGAAACATTTTGTTTTTGTCTACATTTTCCATTCTTTTTCTGGTTTTTTATTGAAATTGGTTCAGATCGAGGCCCATTCCATAGCTTTTTTTCGTTAATTTAAACAAAATTTTGAGAAAACGAGCGACTTCCAGAAATTTGTGCATGAAATCCCAGAAAATCTGAGTCTTCATGACTTTCATCGAAACTTTTCGAAAATACACTCCGTTTTTGGCTCCAGAACTGTTCAAAACGGAAAGTGAATCAATATTTTAAATTATTACTGCAAATAGTTCAAATTTCCAGACTTCCGCTAATGAATGAGCCTCGTTTCCGTACAATTTCAATAAAAATCCAAATTTTTTGTTGAATTCTCCACCTGAAAAACAGTTGTTATAATTTAATGGTCAGAAACATATTTAAACTTCATCATTTTACCCTTTTCCAATAAAAATAGTTTTCCGCGTGAAAAAATAACAGATATCTGCGCAGATAAAAGTTTTTTGTCTAGCAAAATTTAAATATCCAGAAATGCGCCAGCACGCGAAGTGCGCATCGCTGAAACGCGCAAGCAATCTCCCTCCCCCTTCGTTTCCACCCGAGGAGACCGTGACCACGTGCGATAGTTAGAAAAAACAAAGTAAAAACTTGTAGCTTGTATTTTGATAACAGTTATGAACTTTTTTTTAGTAAATTTTGCAAAAAACAACATTTTATATTTCAGGTCAGTGTTTTTTCGGCAAACGCACAAAACTGCTTATTTCGCACATAATAATCCAACTTTTTCTTCCAAAATTAATATAGAAATGTAGGAAAAGTTTGCTATATTTGAAAATAATATATTATTTTTGTTGATAAGCCTAATAAAAGCCTCAAATAGTGTCTGAAAGTTGTTGTTCTTCAAAAAACTTTTAAACGACACTTTTTCGACAAACGGCAACTTTCTGGAACTATTTGAGGATTTTTGAAATTTTTCAACAAAAATACATATTATTTTCAGATAGAACAAACCATTTTCTACATTTCTATAACATTTTTTGGATGAAAAAAGTTGGGTTATCATGTAAAAAAATGCCGCAAATCCCTGTTTTCAGATACGATATTAGAACTTGGTCGGTTTTTTGAGTCACTTTTCTAAATAACTCTGCTATTTGAAAATTGTTTTTGGGTCCCTAACTCTAACTTTGTTAAGTTGTTAAGTTAAGTTAGGATATTTTATGACTGCAATATACTTTATATACTTGTTGAACGACCACCCAAAAAAGTCATCTTCTCACTTTCACAGTTCAAATTTTCAAACAGCCAAAGCATGTCGAGATTGAAGATGTATCTTCTTGTTTTTGAAAAATAAAAACTCGGAAGATAAAACTTGTTTTGTGTTGCCTTTGAAAATATATTATTTCAACTTTCTTTATGTCTAATTTTCAATTTTTTCATCTTTTTACATTAATAATATTAACCTAAGTTTTGACTTTTTACGGGGAAAAGCAAGGAAGTCAAGGCCGATCATTTTAATGGGCAGAGATTGTAGAAAGATGTACGTTTTTTTCCTAGTAAAATATTTTCACAGACCATCTTTAAACCTTTTTTAACTTCGTTTTGTTTTCTTTGTTCTTGAATGTAGAGTAGCGGGAAAGTGTCCCCTTCCATGGTCTCAAAATGACCGAATAAAACTTTTCAAAAAATTTTTTAATTTTTTATTTACTGTCAAAAAGTGACAATTTCTCAGCACTCACAATTTTGGAAGTCGTCCAAAAAAATAGTTTTTCCTGTTTTTTTATACTGTAATTTTTTTTAATTATTTGTATTAAAACATTGTAGTGGTCGAAACAAGCGACATTGCTTGAATTTCCTCAAAAGCTCATATTTTCCGAACTTTGGCCGGAAATTGTGAAAAATCTAAAATTTTTTGAATTGTTTTAATATGGTATTTGGTCGTTTTGGATCATTATAAGTGTATTTAGACAAAATTCCCACTGGCGCTACTCCATCTTTAAAATATATTTTTTTAATGAAAAACTCAATTTATACAAAAAAAAAACATTTCGCTCCAAATTGTACGTATTTCACAATAACTGCCATTCTCCATTTTCACCGAACCTGCGTCTCTTGTGTGTTGACTCTCTTTTTCGTGTCCGTATTCATTTTCCTCCCACGTCTCGAACCAAGTTCCCTAGGTGATTATGCACAATTCCGCCCACAAAAAAAAATCATATTTTGATGTCTGAAATGTTCAGCTGCTTCAGCTATATAACGAAGCCTTTCGTGTAGTTTTTTTTATGTTTTCTTACACGCTTTCCGTTTTTTTTTGTTTTTAGAATACTGATTTCGAAATTGCAGAAAAATGCTTCGTCGTAGAATTCATGAAATTTTGTCTCGAAAATTTCCAAAATGGGTTTTTGAAGAAAGATTAGAGCCTCTGGACTGGTCATTCTTGCCAGTTGAAATTCGAAGGGAAGTTGTTAAGCACACTGATTTTCAGACAAGGTTAGTTTATTTCCAGGTGTAAGTATCCGCTTTTTTGTTGAAAATTTAAATTAACAGATTCTATGAAAAGTTGAATTAAATTTTTACTTAAAAGATTTACCTTATTTGATTTTTGTGTCAACATATTTGAATGGCTTAAGTTTGAAGTTCCAGTCGAAAATTTTTAAAGTCAACAATTAACTCAAAACTGTCTTACAGTTAATAATTGAATATCTTGTTTTTTTTTGAAAATTCGAATTTGTGATGACAAACTTTGTCTAAACGTTAAGACTGAAATTTGTCAGAAAAAGTTTATTGAAAAGTGAAATTTGAATTTTCCGCCAAAACGGTTTGCAAATTAAATTTATGATTTTTCCGCTAAATTTTTTTGCGAATTCAACATTCGAATTTCCTCTAATTTTTTTGAAATTTTATTTGAGATTTACACGATTTTTTGAAATAAAATCTAATATAAATTTTTCCTCGTAGCAAAAAAGTGAGGAAAACTTGGTGTGACGTTCCATATCCCAAAATTCTGAATTTTTATTTGATCTTTTTTAGATGCCGTTTACGCCAATGCTCTCTGCAAGATCAACAGATTGTGGATTCGCTTTTAATTGAGCTTCCTTTTGTGAGAATTGAAACCGACAAGAACTACGTTTCAGTGCTCATTTGTGAGAGTAAAACCAGCATTTTGAGAATTGACTTGGCGAAAAGAAAAATACGATTGAGAAAGAAATTTGTGATGAATATGTGAGTTAAAAAACTAAAGTTTTAATTTTATAAACTGCTCATAATTTTATTATTTTAGAAGCGACAATATTCTTGGAAAAAATGCAAAGGAAGTTCAAATAAATCACGAATTCGACACAATTATTGAAAGTCTCCTTAATGCAATTTCCAGGATTAATGTTTCAGTATCTTCTTTAAATCTCTACATAAAATACCCAATTGATGTGACCTCTAACTTCAGAGCTCTTGAAATTTGAAATAATTTCGTTTAGGCCGTCATAAACTATCTCGACGTTCAATTTCGCCAGCAGACTGGTCCAAAACGGAAGACGAAGATTATTTGTAGTGGGATGGAATTTTTGATGGGCCAGGTGCACTTTTTGCCTGTTGACGAGGTCAGAGTAATCAATGACTTGATAACTAATTATGAAGAAGGACGAATGATGTTGGCTGGAAAGAAATATAATGTCTCACCAAGCGGTCATTATGCAGAAATCGGGGAGACTGCATTCTGGAAGCCAACTTTGCTGAATTGTAATCTAGGAGCTCTTATTGCGGTAGGTTTCAGCATGGTATGTAGCAGGGGAATTGCCGTTCGGCAATTTTTTGTCTACAAATTTGGTAAAACGGCAATTTGTCGGTTTGCCGGAAATTTTATTTTCCTGCAAATCGGCAAAAACATTCAAAACTGAGCGTTTTTGAAACTTTTTCTCGTTTTCTTTCGATATTTTTATAGAATTTGTATACTTTTCAAAATAAGTGTAGGATCACTCATAGGATGCTTACAATATTGCCGATTAAAATTGAAATTCTGAAATTTCCAAAAAAATATGTAAAACCACAATTTGCCGAAAACTTCGGCAAATCGGCATTTCGCCGGTTTGTCGATTTGTCGGAAATTTTCTATTCCGGCAGTTTGACAATTTGACGATTTACCGAAAATTTCGATTCCGGAAGTTTTTTTCTGGTTTTTAACACTTAAAACTGTGCCATTTTGACATTTTTCCCGTTTGCTGTAGAAATTTTGGTAGAATTTGCTTACTTTTCAAAGTAAATGTTTTTTTTCAAGTAAAAATGTTTGGCAAATTGTCATTTTTCCAGCAATTTTGGCAAGTCGGCAATTGCCGATTTACCGAAACTGTGCAATTACGGCAGTTTGCCGGTTTGCCGATTTGTCGGAAATGTTCTATTCCGGCAATTTCCCGACTTGCCTATTTGCCGGAAAAAATTTTTTGCCGCCCTTTTTTTTTTGCTGCTAGGACTATGTTTGCCAGTCGGAAGTCGGAAAAAAGTTTCAAGTACCTCATCTAAAATAGTTTTATTGTAGGGAATCATTTGGAAAATCAACACAGAAATGGAGTGTTACTGTATCCCTGGTCTCGATGTTCCAGAGTACCAAGAATATTGTGCCAGATTTGAAGGCCAAATCACCGAGTAAGTTGGACAAAAGTATATATTTTTCAAACCTATATTTTCAGATACCGTAACACACGGGTTCTTCATATTCCGGTTCCGGAGACAACCCGTAAATTATTTGTGTTGATTAATAAGTGTGGTGTAGTGATTCAGAAAGCAAACATTGATGATGTTGTGCACATTCCAAAGGTAAACTTAAAAAAAAATTTAAAAAATTAAATTTCTTCCGGATGTTCGGAATAGAAACAAGCCAAGTATAGAGTCAAAATATGTTTAAAATCTCAATTTAAATTTTGCGTTTTGCCCAATTCTTTCCAGGGATTGGTAACCTTCCACCTAAATTATTATAATTAAAATAATGTTTTAACATCTTTCCGAATTTATTTAAAGGTAAACCTACAACTAGGACCACGGGAAAATATTGAGTTTGGCGTCAATTTTGCACCGAATCAATAAATTACAAATGTTTGAGAAAAAGTGAATTTTTTCAATTTTTTCAAAAGTTTTTTTTTCAGGAAAAATGCATACTGGACTGGACGTGCTCAACATGTGATAAAACCATTGAAAGTTGGTATTTCAGAAGCACCTTGGGAATGAATGAATAATTATTTACTACTATAAGAAGTGAATAAATAATTTATTTTCATATAACATCGATATTCTTTCACCCATCGAAAATCTCCGGATCTGAGAGCTCCACACTGAAGAAATCAAAAATATTTGCCAGCTCAATTGCAATTTTCCGTTCCATATGAAGTTTTTTGACCGTATTAACAACGCTCATCAGTTTAACAAGACGACCCGCGTAGTTCGATCGCCGTTTAATTTGGAGGTAGTGATCGTGGAGATTATTTGCTAACTCTTCTTGTTGAGCTTCAGCTAGTTCCATTACTTTTCCTTGGAGAGCTTGTGCTGGAATAGTTTTTATTGTATTTTGAAAATGTATTAATTTTTAATAATCAAAATACAAACCTGCTAACTGCCAGCTTAGTTGGCTCAACATATATGCCATTTCCATCGATGATGGTTCCAGATAGGCAAGTGGAACTCCAGTTTGCTCAAACATATTTTGAATTGACCGTCGGAATATTCCACCCATAAATGGTACGGGCCAATTCGTGACTTTTGATATGTCAATTTTCAGCTTCGGAGTAACATAGTACTTGTCAGAAATTGCGAATTTCTAGAAAAATTAAAATTTAAAAATCTTCATTTCTACAATCAAGCCTCCTACCATAACCTCCCCAGGAGTCTCCCTTTCATACATTTTCACTGACATCTCCACACGCTCAAACCTTCTCCATACATTCCAGACAACTTTGAACATTTGATACTTCAACGTTGATTCTAGTTTTTGAAAGTATGGACAATGTGCCAGCCATGTGGCAACTATCACCATTTGTTGCTCGCAGAACACGAACATTTCCTCAATTGTGAGCTTCGAAATTTCCTGAAAAAAATTTATTTGAGTAGGAAGCTCACAGGGTTTTGGATTTGATCTTATAGGTATTATGTACTAGATTGAGCGTTGTCTGTTTAAATTTTTTATTTACAGGGTGCGCCAAAAGTATGGTTACACATGAAGTGCTATTTTACATGAGCTTTTCGCGCGACTGCCACGTCATACGTCCATTTTTCTATAGAATACTGATAGCTGAATAAATTTCCTCCAATTTGACCCAAAATTTGTAATGTTTCCCAATGAGGTGCGATTTTAATCACCTCGGCAATTTGGCGAACTCTTTCGAAAAAACGGTGTTTTGGCACGCGGCACTTCCCCCACAAACACACCTCTCACGCACGCCAATAATTTTCAGATGTATGATTTTTATGTTAAATTTAAAGTAAAAGAAGTGAAGAAGCGTTTTTGATTGTTTTTGTAGCATATAAAATTGTTCTGTGTCGACATTGGCGCCTAGCAAGAACCTTTGAATATTTCATGAATTCAACTTTGCGAAATTTACTCAGTTTTTTTAGTTTCACAAGGCATAACGACCCACAAAATCAGCGGAGCTAAATTTTTTATAAAAATTATGAAAAGTCAGGTCAAAACGTGCCGAAAAGTACTAAAATAAATTTTGCTGCATACTGCTGCCGCCGCTCACATCCATCTTTCTGGCGACTGTGTCATTCAAGACTTAAACTACTGCCACAGTCCATGACAGAAATACCTCGACAGAAATTTTTTGGATTTTTGTTTTTAAAGAATCTCCAGACCAAGAGCATTCTTTGAACTATGAAAACTTGTAAAACACATGAAAAAAATGTAGAAATCCCGCAGAATGCCGACTTGCGTGCCATAAAGATCGTGATCTCAAAAGTTCTGAAGGCCTGCAGCGATGCGGATGGGAATATTTTAAAAATTCAAAACGTTCATCTGGTCAGTATTTTATGGAGAACAAAACTTGTACAAATTGATGTAATAACTCTTTCCACGCGTGAAGTTATAGAGCTGCAAACGTGTTACCATACTTTTGGCGCACCCTGAACATAGTTTTTTGGTCTAATTTCCTATAAATTTTAATATCTTTTTTAGGTTTAGGCTCAGGCTTAGGCTCTTGGGCCAAGAAAACAAGAAATATTGTTTTGTGAAAAATCAGCACAAAAAACAATTTTTTCAAACATAAAATGCCTACCTCCATTTCCTCATTAATTTTTTGCTTCGACCTCCATTCACGAAGAGAAAGTTCCAGTCTTTCCAGATTGTTTAGCTTTTTTAATCGCGGATGTTCCGGTATCTTTTTCTGAAATTTGAAAAGTTAGATTTTTTCAAATAAAAATATATATCACTTACATCATTGAGTATCTTTTGTATTTTACCCGCTAAAAGTGTGACGTCGACAATTCGCTTTGGTTTTGTGATTGTAGGAGTGAGCATTGATGAAGTGAAGGTAGGTCTCTGCAAAATGAAAATAGAGGCTTCGAAAGAAAATTTGTTCAACTCTATGTAAACATCATGCTACATACATACATACAGTGAGTTTTGAAATGTCGGCGGTTTAGTGTATGTACTAGTTAAGTAAACCAAAAGTTTGAATATTCACCTTGACTGGTTTCAAATCGACCTCGTCTTCACTTCCTCTTCCATCCCTTTTCTTTCTGCCTTCTGGAAACGGATCTCGATTCCATTGTACATCTGAATAATATTATTCTTGTGCCTTCTGTCTTCTGCTTAATCGACTCACTTTCCGATGTCATTCCCAGCGTCACGCATTTGTTAAACCTGCACAGTCTGCATTGATATCTAAAATCGCGCTTTTGATTTTGTTCTGGATCTTTGTGACCAACCTGTCGTTGGTGTTGACTATACACTTGTTCATGCCTCCGCGACACCTGTATTTCTTGGTGCGCGACATTACAATTGTTCGCCTGAAAGATTGCATTGGATGTGCTGTTTCATTAATCAGATAACCTAGGAGACTAGACTGTATGATAATCTGATTAAAATAACAGAACACTTGAGGATTCAAACATCATCAAAAAAACTATAGATTCCATGTTCTATAAATCAATCCATATAAAATCTTATTACTTTAAGTTAGCAGCAAAATTGCATTTCAAAATAAATTCCAGTGGCTTAAACTATAGTATATTTCCATTTTCCACGGCAGTGCGTGGGTGGCCACAAAAATGTTTTCGAAACAAAATTCCTTTCTCAAGTTGCGAAACGTATCTAGCTATTGCTAATACAAAGAACATGTCAAACAAGGCAGACTACGGTATAGTTACGTATATGTAGCTTTGCTCATTGCTCGATATTCTTGTTCGTTGCCTATATAAACGACTATATTTGCATTGAATTCAAAAATTCAGAGATCAAAAACTAAACACTGAATGAGCAATTTCTAAAAGTTCAATAGAATAATTGTTCTGCTTCATCAAAAATATCAAACCTTATTTATCCGGCAACTAACGCGAAAAAAAATGTTAATAGCAGGTGCATTACCTATTAACAAATAATTAAAAAACAAACGCTGCTCCCATATTTTTTAATTATCGAGTAAAAATGTGAAGTAAAATAATTGTTATTTGTTTTTCGGGATTGTAATTGAACATCAACTAGTATTTAAAACTAATTGAAGGTATGTATAAGCTCGAAAAATGAAGTAAAAAGTTGGAAAAGAATTGTTTCAAAAGTGGTATTTGATATAGACTAGGTGAACTTATGAATACTTTTTTTTCTTATTTCAATTTATCGTAGGTTTTTTATTTTGATAAAAGTAAAAATTAATGGGATATGTCAAAACTGGAGAATGAAATGCACTAGCTAAAAATTAATAAGTATGTCAAATTAAAAAAATATTAAAAAAAAAAATTAAAGTTGCAATTTTCTGATTTTTTTTCAAATGAAAGTTTACCTGAAAAAAGCCGCACACGCCCTGCAACTTGTGACTCCGAAGTGTACACCATGTGCGGATAGCTCACATACTTTGCAAGTGGTCTCGCTGGAATTAGTTCCAGAATTTGGCGACGAGGGAGACGACGTTGACGGCGGAGAAGACATTTGTGAAGATAATTAACGAATGCTGAAGTCGCGGAGAAATATTGAACTGGTCGAGGTGGGGAGAGGGTCACAAAACACAGCGGGGTGGGGAAGAAAACAAATCCACACAGGGCACAAATCACATCGAGTGAGTATGTGTCTTGTTGACTAACTGACTGTTCGGCAAATCAAGAATCGCGAAGAAAAAGGCCGAGGGCGTAGGGGGGAAGGTGATAAAGTTTTGATAGAGGTATGATATAGTAAGGAACCTGTAGTGATTGTAGTCAACGTGATATGATATTTATAGAAATAAATCACAAAAAATTGTGCCTGAATTGTGGTTTGTTAAATTTTGCCACTGCAAATGAAATGATATTTGCAGGGATTCGCAACATTTTTTGTTTAACTGCTTTCAATAAAACTAGAGGTTCAGAAAATACACAAGAGCTTAAAAATATATCATGGTTAGTAGCCTTTTTTAATAATAACTAAACAACAATTTTTGAAAAAAAAAAGTTGCCTTTAATTTGTGGAAATGCGAGGCAACCCGACGAGAAAAAAGCTTAATTAAACCTTAAAAATCATCAGTCAAAAGTTTAAATTTAAATCTACAAACTACTAAGCCACAAGATTCTTTCCATGAATTGATTTTTAGGTCCTGTAATTTCATTGCAAACATTTTCTAAAGTGTACTCGATCAATTGATGATTCATACTTTTTTCTAAATTAAAAAATCATTGCGGTAGCAGACTGCGGAGTACATATATTTATTGGTTTCCGATTTTTGAAACTTGTTGAAAATCCTCAACATTGCAATGACGGGAAGAGTAAGATTGCAATTCAAGATATTTGAACCTTGTGAACCCTTATTCAAAAATCTTTCCCTTTTATGTATTGGACAAGTTTGAAGGTTAAAGTATTCTTGTCAATTTGATCTCTTCAAACTATGACTCTAATAAAAATTTCCAATAAAAATACAGCTTCTCAAACGTGTTATCATTTTAAATTGAGTTATTATTAATTCGAAAAACGTAGTCAGACACAATATTACAAAAAATTAAGCCACTTCTTTATGGCCAAAAGGCAAATGAGTTTGTTCAAAAGTTCTAAAAATCAAAAAAAATTATAGAAAAAAAAAGAATTTTGAAACTAGGAAAAGCCAAACTGGATGGAGAGAAAGAGCAAAATAGTGTTTCTTTGATCTTTCAAACTCATTTAATCCAGACATTCTAATATCCGATTAATTTCAAAATAAGCTATGTACAGCTCTACATACGGAGGAGGGAAAATGGATTGAGCAAATATGATACATTAAACTAGAAAATATTATCCAGGAGTTAAAAAGAAACAGCTAATTACATCTAATTATTGAATTGAATTGAATTTATTACGATTGAAATCGTGATAATAAACATAATAAACATACGATAATAAACATACAGAAAAATAATAAACATACAGAAAATGAATTATCATCTGAATAGTTGATTAGTTGGTACATGAATGTGCGGGTGTCAGGGAGATGAATAATGGGTAACATGAAAGTAGTTTGAAAGTAGTTTTATATGATTCATAGTCAGATAAATTGATTTTTCGATTTTTCAAACTTTCTTTCTGATAATTTAATCGATTTTCATCGATTTTTCAAACTTTCTTTCAGTTAACTTAATTTATTTTTTTCTGTTTTTTCGATTCGTTTTGCAACTTTATGCTGTTTCGTTTCATGTTTTAATTTATTGACTTTAACCCTTTTTTATTGCATATGAAGGCAATTGCCGTTCGGGTAATTTTTTTGCCGGAATTTTCAATTTTGACAATTTGCCGGTTTGCCGAACATCAATTTGTTGGAAGTTTTTAGAAGGATTTTTATAAGACGGAAACACTTAAAACTGTGCTTTTTTGAAATTTTTCCAGTTTTATCTAGACATTTTTACAGAATTTGCTTATTTTTAAAATAGATGTATGACATTCATAGGATGCATACAATTTTGCCGATTAAAATTGAAATTTTCAAATTCTCAAAAAAAAAAGTGCAAAACCACAATTTGCCGAAAATTCACTGCAATTGCCGTTTTCCGGCAATATAGGCAAATCGTTTTGCCGCAAAATTGTAATTCCGACAACTTTCCGATTTGCCGATTTGCCGAAATTTTATATTCCGGCAATTTACCGAGTTGTCGATTTGCCGGAAGTTTCAATTCCGGCAATTTGCCGATTTGCTGGAAAATGTCACTTGCCACCTCCGTGCATTTTTTTTAAATACATACATGGATTATTTGATAATTTCCCTGCACCTTTCTTTAATCTTTTTCAAGATTTTGGTAAAATGAAAACTTTCAAAATTCATATTGTTGATCTTGGGCGACAATTGCAAACGTACACTTGAACTATTTAATACGAACCTTACATTGTATGTCATTCCGCCACAGCATTTGTCTGCATGTCTCTCTATTTCTCCTTTTTTGTGTATTCACTCCAACGACGCTGGCAGTAACTACCTCTTATCTGATTTTTCGTCATCATTGGCTTCTTTCTCTCTTTTCATTACCTTTTCTTGTCAAAAACATGAAAAATTTGATTAATATATGTCCGCGTCCATCAACATCAAATCATTTTTCAAATATTTCCTTGTCATCATCAGAGCCGCCTCCTCCAAGGAAGGACTGCCGAATTTGCTTTGAAAAAGGCCACGGCTACCATTTTGGAGTGTTCTCTTGCAGAGCTTGTGCTGCTTTTTTCCGGTTTGAAATTAAAATACTATATTGATATTAAAAAAATAAATTTATATTTTAGACGTTGCCACTTCCTAAAAGAAAACCGTCGTAGATGTCGGCTATCCAAAGGAAAATGTGGACCGAATAAAAATGGAAAATGGTTTTGTAAAACTTGCCGATTGGAAAGGTGCTTTCGATTGGGGATGACTCCTTCAAGTGGGCTGACTGAAATTTCCGGAAAAAATATACTAAAAAAATATTTCAGATATCCAATATGACAGAGACGCCTATAAATCATCGGTGAAAAAAATAAAAGACAGTGCTGAAAACGTAAGTTTTTGGTTGAAACCTTGAACTGTTCGAACCACTGAATTTTAGTACTAAATTTCGAATTTCCAGAAATTTTTAGTGACAAAGTGTGAGTTTCCCGCTAGAATTTGCTTGAAAAATTTTGAATTTCCAGCAACTGTTTTTGAAAAAAAAATTTGAGTTCCCGCTAATTTTTTTTGAAAAATGTTGAACTTCCTGAAATTTTTTTTGCAACAAAATTTGAGTTTCTTGCTAGAACTTGAATATCCAGGAAGTGTTTTTAAAATAAAATTTGAGTTTCCAGCTAAATTTTCTTTGAAAACTTTTGAATTTCCAGCAAATTTCAGGAAATGAAATTTGTGTTTCCCGCTAGAATTTGAATTTCCAACAATAAATAATAGAAACGGAATTTGAGTTTTTCACTAGAAAAATGAAAAAAAAATTGGAGTTTCCTGCTAAAATTTGTTTGAAAAATTGTGAATTTCCAGGATAATTTTTTTTTAATAAAATTTGAATTTCCCGCTAGAATTTGACTGAGACAAGCAGATTTTTCAACAATTTTTAAGAACAAAACTGGAGTTTCCCGCTAAAATTTGTTTGAGAAAATTAGAACTTCCAGCAAAATTTTTTATGAAAAAATTTGTCTTTTCCGTTACTAAACACAGTATCAAAGTAATTTTTCTTTTCCAAAATCTAATAATTTCTAGATCACCGAGCCAAAACGTGATGCCACCTCACTCATATTAATCAATAAAACCTCTCAAGTCCTTCCATATGTGGATCTATCACAACTGGTTAATAAGGCAACTCGCATGCTTTTAAATCCAATTTTCACCAAAAAAACTAAAAAAATGAGCAACTTGGAGCAACTGACTCATGGGCTCATCGAGCTTCAGTGGTCACAAAAAGACAATTTAGCAGAGGTTGTACATCTATCTGTGAGTGATGTCACACAAGATATGGAAAGATCCATGTTTGGAGCTGCAAAATGGATGATGTGTTCCGAACGAATCAGGAACTATCAAGACTCGTTAAAAATTAGAATACTGCAAGCAATCTGGTACACTTGGGGACGTCTCGAACGGATTGCCACTACGGCAAAATTGAGATTAGAGAAAAAATGCGAAGAAAAGGTAGTTACTGAATTTTAAATGCTTTCTGTTTATATGTATCCAGGTTTTTATTTTAGCATTTTGTGTTCTCCCCAATGTTTGCACTGAATTTGGATGAAATGTCTTTTGATGCTAGCTGCTGGACAACTCTCCCGTTTGAAGAAATGCAATAGTAAGTTGGATATTTTTATATGAATATCATTTAAATTTTTAGTTTCTATGTTCCTAGAGAGCTGTTCTACGAAGATGCCGTATTGGAAATGATGGAAGTGAAGCCAAATGACGTGGAGACGACATTTATCATTTGCAGTATTTGCTTTCACTTGACTGGTGAATTTTTTAAAAGTTCAAAAAAATTAGTTTAAAGTTAAGCGCGTAGCAAATTCATTTTCCGGTGTTTGGATATCATTTCTTAACAGAAATTATGTTGTAACTTGTGGCTTTTAAAAGCCCAAACGAAATGACGAATGACTGTTGAAATTTTTTTTATTTTCAGGCAAACGATTCGGTGGCGAAATCCAAGAAAAGATGGACCACTTACAAGACGTTTTATCAAACGACCTTCACGAGTATTACCTGAAAAACAAAAACTCCATGTACCTTCGGAGGCTAAAACAGTTAATGAGAATCAAAGAGAATTTTCTGAAGCTGAGAAGTGCTCGAATGGATAAATATGAAATTGGCGGATTTTTCAACTCATTCAACCCACGAATTTCAAACCCGGAGTTTTTTGAGGTGTTATCTTAACTGTATTTTCGATGTGAAGTTGTAGTACTATTATTGTGTGCAACATTTTTTATACAAGGAAAACATCAGTCAAATATGTTTTGAACCTACATCATAGTAGATTTACTTTCAGACTTATGTTAAATTTCAAGGTTTCGAAATAGTGGCAATATGAGGTATAGGCTGAGTAGATCTTTTAGATCGTCGACTATCCTCAATTTTTGATTGTCTTCTAACTAAAATTTCAATGACAATAATTGATTCAATTGCTCTTCCGACTTGCTTCAGCATTGCAGTAACTGGTCCTGTAGTCGTGTAGGCTATCAACGGAGAATTGGGAAACTCGTGAGCCACAAACGATGGAACAAAGTCGAAGAAGAAAATCAAAAAAGCGTCGAGAAGAGCTAGTCGATTGGCCTGAAATGTTTCCAAACTTGTTGAATTGATATCATTATTTTAATTCTAAGACCTTACTCTTTTCGTAACTCCAGAGTTTTGCAGAGTTTTTGAAAAAAGCATTAGCTTAATGCAAAGAATTATTGTGAAGAATATGATCACAGGAAATATAACAGACTTATAAGTGGTCCACCAATTATATGCACAAGTATTCAAGGTGCATGGGAACGTTGTACAACTGTCTGGGATATGTTTTAAATTTTTTCCACAAATTATGAAAATAACAAAGTCCTCGACAATGAGAAATATAAATGGAGGAATGTAGAATAGTAGGTTTGAAATTCGAGGTCGAGCCACGTGATATTTAATAGGTAGGTAAGTTGCCTGTAATGGTTAAAGGGGGAGTAGAGTTGGTGGGTATTTTGCTTAAATAGACTAAAACTGGTCCAAAAACAACGAATTTCATAATGAGACTTCACAAAAAATTTCCAAAAATTTTTTATGGTAGGCCACAATTTCGAAAAAAAAAGAGCCACATTTTGCTAAAATCTGAAATTTCTTGGCACAGCTGCTGGATTTTAGTTTTTCTGAAATTATCATTCTTTAATCCTTATTTTGGTAATTTATCTCGCGGAAATTTGTTGATTCAGACAACTTTTGAGCCGATAGGCATCCAAAAATTATCAAAATTGGATCAGCGAATTTCCACGAGATAAATTACCAAAATAAGTATTAGAGGGTGATAATTTCAGAAAAACTAAAATCCAGCAGCTGTGACATAGAAAAGTGTGCGAAATTTCAGATTTTAGCAAAATTTGGCTCTTTTTTTTCGAAATTTTGACCTACCATAAAAAAATTTTTGGAAATTTTTTTGTGAAGTCTCATGACTTTCGGTGGTTTTGGACCAGTTTTAGTATATTTAAGCAAAACTCCCACAAACTCTACTCCCCCTTTAAGTTTTTGGTTCATAATAGTAAAATACGAAAATATCAAAGATTCGATAAATTTTAGGCTTGGTTAGACTTCATTTCCTCTTGATTTTTTGGATCAGAATTTTTCAATGTTTGAGTATTAAGAGGTGAGTGTTAAGTTCATTTGAATAATTTTTTTGTTTGCAAAGTTATTGAAAAAAAATGAAAGTAGAAAGTTCGTGTTTTGCTTTCCACGAAAGTTGTATTCTCATTAGCCCTTGTTAAGCTAGAAGAACAGCTAATGAGAAAGCTTTTTAGTATTTTTAGAACTTATAGATCAGAATATCATCTATATTTACTTTAGAGATATCTGATTCTCATAGTCAGATATTTCAGTATTTTTTCCAGAATTTATGCAAAAAGCGCAAGTTATGAAAAGAAGACTACAAGTACTTAGTTATTTTCAACACAAACGTGACAACAATTTCAGCTCACCAAAAGTCTATCCATGACAATTATGAGAACTATAAAGGTTCTTGCAGCGCTTATATTTGAAAACGGTAGGCCTAACCAAAAAAGGTCAGAATTTGAAATGAAAAATGAAGAACCATATATTGTGAAGCCCAGGATGAAGAACGAGTATAAGAAGTCTTTAAAAAATTTGTTGAGTACAAATTTGTAAAATAAAAAAGCAGCAAACTTACAAGACAATCCGAACAAAACATCAATGTGAAATCGAAAATAAAACAAAACAATTTCCTTTCTTCTTTTTCTTGTGCTAAATATTAAGAATATATTTCCAAGGATTACCACAATCGAGGCAACAGTGCCAATAAATGTAATAACAAACGCTGAGGTGTTCATGGAGAGAGGGTACACTGAAAGTATTTTTTGTGCATCTCACAGACTTTACGCACCAGGCGTGAGAGCTTGTCTCATTAGTTGGGGAGGGGAAAACCCAAAGAATAAAGAACTTCAGACTTATGACAGTCAGAATGAGCCAGCATGTGAGAACTTCGGGAATGTTTGTAAGATCGCCTAGAGTTTTTAGTATAGTGATTTGTAGGTTTTGAGAATATACTCACAATGATCGTGTGAGTTTGTAGTGTTAGATCAATCGGATCAGAGCTTTTCAGAACTTGAAGTATAGTATATTATAAAACAAAATTGAGAACGAAAAACTCCAAG
Source organism: Caenorhabditis elegans (assembly GCF_000002985.6). NCBI lineage: Eukaryota > Metazoa > Nematoda > Chromadorea > Rhabditida > Rhabditidae > Caenorhabditis > Caenorhabditis elegans. The sequence continues at coordinate 1,615,151 of NC_003283.11, forward strand.
AGCACTACACGGCCGATGAATTTTCCTTGTCCGTGCTTTCGTTAGGCCATTTTTTGAATTGGCAAACCGAGTTTTCTAGTCCCCGGAATTTTAATTTAGGCCACCAGCGAGCTCGTGACTGCATATATTGTCTGGGCCTTAAAAAAGTCACTCATACAAAGGAACCTATTCACACCACGGGGACAGAGTCCTTGTGATATTTTTTGGTACGTATATATTGGTTTCAGGCTGTCTCATCGCGGGTTGATCTACCAAAAATGCGGGAATAATTTTCCAGAAAAATTGTGACGTCAGCACGCTCTTAACCATACAAAATCAGATGAGATGTCTGAGTTTCTTCCCCGCATTTTTTGAAGATCAAAGCGAAATAGGACTTTCTGAATCCACGTGGTATAGTAGATTATTACGGCGGTCGACAATTTCCGAGTTTAGCCACTCACTATACCTTTTCTACATTTTACAACTTGCTGTTCTGTCACAAAATGGCCAGGAAAGTCGTTTACTTGCGCCCCTCTGATTTGTGAACAGGGACCTATATCTGCCTATTATATAAAATCGTAAAAAGTTAGTTTCAGAAAAACATATTTTATTTTTAAAAAATAGAGATCATTCTCAACAGGGAACATGAAAGTATTCTTGGTGCGTACATTGAGAAAACTCCATATTGATGACTTTAAAGACTCCGCCAATTTCATACTTCTCGAGCCGAATATTCCTGAGCTTCACAAAAGTGTCCTTGATTTTTAGCAACTGTTTCAGTCGCAAAAGATACATGGGAAAATTATTTTTGCAATAATAATCGTGGAGATCACTGGCCAAAACATCTTGTAAATGGCCCATTTCTTCTTCAATATCACCTCCGAAGTGTTTGCCTAGAATATTTTAGATTTAAAATAAATAATTTTAAAAAAAATATATCTCACCTGTAATATGAAAACAAATCGCACATATGAGATAAGTTAATTCAATATCACTGGGTTGCATCTCCACCATTTTAGAAATGGCTTCATCGTAGTATACTTCATTTGGAGAGAAAAAGCTGAACTTTTGAATTTTTTAAATTTTTAAAGCTGAACAACTCACTAGCGCATTTGTTCGAATGAATATTTAGAAAAGCAGCTTAGATCAATGTGCACATTGCCAAAGTTCAGTTTTGTGTCAGAGGAGAACATTAATTGCTGAAACAGATATTCTAGTGATGGTAAAATCCCAAAAAAAGTGATTTTTCGAACAAAAAAACTCACTTCTTTCCCACAGCTTCCCCGAATCCTCATTTTAGCTGTTGCTGTCATATGCTCCAAGCGTCCCCAATTAAACCAGACAGTTCTCAAAATTTTAATTTTGACGTCATCATCAAAGCTCTGTATTTTTTTGGAGCACGCCAACCATTTTGCTGTTGCACACATAGCTTTTTCAAATTGCTTCATATGGTCAGCGATTGTAATGAACTTTTTTTCCAGAACATTTTCTTTTTGCGACGATTGAATGTCTTGTAATCCAAGTGATAATTGCTCCAAGTTTGACATATCGCCATCTTTTCTTATTAAAACTGGATTCAGAATGTAGTTGGTAGCTTTGTCAACCAATAGGGATATATCGACAACTGGACATGCATTTGGTTCACTTCGATTTTCAAGTAGAATAATTAAATTACTGATGCCAAGAAGTGATTCTACAGTCTGATATATTAGCGCAAATTTCTTGAAGCGAATAAATTTGAATTGTCATTAAAGTAAAATTTTTGTGTAGTTTTGCAAATGTTATTTCAAGAAAAAAAATTTGCAAAATTAAAGCATCAATTTAAACAAAAATGCGATGAAAATCAAAACACAAAAATGCTATAAATGTTTGCAGCGAAACTCGAAACTTAAAAAAAAAGTCAAGTTTATGGCAGAAAATTCAACTATTCCAAAACTTAAGGAAATTACAAGTTACAGAAAATTAGAAAATTAATTCGAACATAATTAAATGTTTAGAAAAAATTTTGCAAAAGTAAAAAAAGATGTTCTCACAAATTTTAGGGATATTCACAATTCATTGCCCTCTAAAAATTTTGGTATGAAATTTATAGTTTTTATTCCAAAAAAAAATCGCGGGGATCAAAAATATAGCTTTTCAAAACATATATTGGCAGGAAATTCAATGTCTAACTTTTTGAAAAAAAAATGTTATTCTGAAGTTTAAAATTCAAAAAAATTGTTGCAAGTTTTGCGATATTTAGAGGTTTCAGTTATTCAAAAATGCACCATAATTAAAAGTTTACATTTAAAATTTCTAAAAATATATCAGATTACTCACATTTGGAATAGCATTTTTATTTTTCATGTTTCGATTCACATTTGTAGAGCTCAAAAGTGACGTTTTATTAGCATCACGGTCGTATTGTATGTCTGAATTTTGAACTTTATACCTTCCAAAAAATTATCTCAACTTACTCCTACTGTTCATCCCCGCCTCCGAGCATTTTGCTAATCGACATTTTTTGCAAAACCATCGTCCGCCCTTAGTTGGTACACACCGTCCGTTTGACAATCGACACTTTCTTTCAGTAACCAGAGAAAAATGCGCACGTCTGTAAGAGAAACTAATGATGAAAAACTACAAGAATTCCAAAAAAAAACTAACCGGAAAAACGCCGAGCACGCCCGACATGTGAATGCTCCAAAGTGAAACCCATGTCCTGGTTGGTCACAAACACGGCATTTTTCGTGAATTAAAGATATTCCTAACTCAACCAAGCTTGGCAGTGAGTTATTTTGTGATGAGGACGATGGTGAACATGTCCTATCCATTATGGAGGGTCAGAGAACTTAGGTAAAAATGAATTTTACAAATCCAAAAGGACACGTTATTTGCCCAGCGCGTCTTTGCATAGATAAGAGACATAGAGATTGAGAGAAAAGATAGTAACGGGCGGTTAAATAATGCTCAACGGAACAGTGTGAGAGGTCGAAGAAGAACCAAAATGCTGCTGATCAATCAACCTTTGGAGGCCGAGTTTTAAACGGAATAGTTATCCTGTAGAGAGCGTCTTTTATATAGGCTTAAAATGTACGAAACGTACGCCGTTCCTAAAGACTTCTGATAATTCTGAAAAAAAATTAGCGGAACCCAGAAAATGTCGGGCGCTTTTCAAATCACGTTACCGGGGAGGGTCTGCTATTTTCAAATCTTCAAAGTTTTCGATTTGTTCACATTTGTTAGGACTGTGAATTTCAGAATCTAATTGAACAAAAACAGATAAATAGGCGGTAGTCAGGCTGATTCATAGGAAAAATTCCTGCGTTCCTGCAGAGTTCAGGAAATTTTTAAACTATACAAATCATAGATTTTTCATAAAATCATAAGCAAATTGAAAAAAGTGGGCAGAGATAGTTGAATGAAAAGTACCTTAATATTGGGTTAAGGGCCAATGTAAGACCACTGAGATCAACTTTGGTCACGCACAAATATTTATTGACGTTGGAAATGTAACGTTCTTCACACTAACCCTAAATCGGTGCCTTATCGACCACGGACATCTTACCGATGAGACGTCCGATAGTACAAAAACATACTTATTCGAAAAAACTAGAAAACTGATGATTATATGTAATAAACATGATCTGTTTAATTGAGCAGAAGTTTTTTGTCAATGGATTTACCTTTGAAAGACCCAAAAGAACCTGCCTGCTTGTTGTATTAAAAACATATGAATTGTGAATTTTTTAATATTTATATTATTCTATTTTTGTGTCTTGTAACTCCTTAATCTCACACATGATTCGACGTACTTCATTCAATTTACAAAGCCTTTTCAAAAAAAAGTACATAATTATTTTTCATAAATCTATTTGTTTTGCATTCTTTTTTTTCATCTATAGTTGTATGCTAGAAAACTATAATACCTCTCCAAGAAATATTTATTTATAGATCTTGCAAAAAATGGGGAATAAACTACACTCCTTTATAGATAGATAGATTTAATTTCAGAAAATGACTTTGTACATTCCCGCGCATAATTTTATAACGTATTGAGTAAAAATGTACAGTTAAATTTGTTAAAAATGTTCATTAAGTAGAAAAAAGTATTAAGTAGAGAATTAAAATCGTTGAAAATGTTATCTAAAAAATCTAGTATTCAGTAATAAATATTCATTGTGAAACTATTTGAAATTACTCAAGTAGTCTCTCTTCGGCAAATTTAGCATACGGCAAGTTCAGCAAATTTGCCGCACACCTGGATTGTTTCAGAAAAAAAATTGTATTGGCTTTTCGAGTAGAAGAAAATATTATCAATTTATTATTTTAAAAAGCTCTCTTTAAGCAGGAATCATGAAAAACTCGGGATTTGACAAGTTCGTATGAAACGCCTCAAATATTCCTGCAATCTTATATTTTTCACAGCGTTTATATCGAAGCTTGAGGAACTTTTCCTTGATTTTCATCAACTGCTTGAGTCGCAAAGAGTACATCGTCATATTTTTCTTTAGATAATACTCGTGAAGTTCATCCGATAAGAGATCTTGCAGTTGATCCATTTCTTCTTGAACTTGCCCACCAAATTGTTTTCCTGGAAATTTTCAGAGTGAAATTTTTTGCGAAACCAGATACCTGTTAGATGGAAGCACATAAGGCTTATAATGAAAGTAGTTTCCATATTGTCAGGTTGTACTTCTTCCATTTCACAAATCACCTCATCGTAAAACATTTCAGTCGGTATAAAAAAGCTGAAATTTTTTCCCTGTTATTTTCTAACTTGCGTCAAGAAATCTCACTATTTCATTTCCTCGAATGTATAATTTGACCAGAAGCTCAAATCAGAAGACATTTCATCGTAGTCAAGTAGTATATTATTCGAAAATACAAACTGCTGAAACTCAATTGTGTTTGCAGAAACTTAAAAGCATTTCGATTAACAAACCTTTTTCCCACACTTCCGTTTATTCCTCATTTTTGCCGTCGTTGCGATTCGTTCTAACCGTCCCCAGTTGAACCAAATACATTGCAAAATTTGTATTTTCAATTCATCATCCAAATTTCGAATTCTATCCGAATATGACAGCCATTTTGCCGCTGCACACATGTATGTTTGAAAATCATTCAAGTGATCGTTTGCAGATAGACGGACGATTTGCGAAACACTTTCTTTTTGAGTCCACTGAAACTCGTCTAATCCTTGAGTCAGCTGCTCTAAGTTGCTCATCTTTTTAATTTTTCGGACTGATATTGGCGTGAGGATTGATGACAATGCCTTGTCCACAAGTTGTGATATATCAATAAATGGGAATTGTTTATTTTCGTCGGCATATGTAAAAATCATGATAGGATTTATGCCAAGCGCTGATTCGACCGTCTGAAATTTGTTTAGGTGTTTTTAATTGTTATTGGAAAAGTTTGTGAAATTTATATGTGTAATATGAAATTGCGTGTTTTACATTCTGGCACAAAATCCTCTGATCGGTTTCGTCTAGCGTTCGCCCTGCTTTTCCGAGTGCAGTTGGTGGTGTTTGAAAAACGTTTTTAACATTGTATATTACGTGTCGTTGGTTTGATGAGAACTGCTGAAACGTCTGCGTCTCTCTTCTCCACACGCTCTCTCGCCATAGGCGTTTTGAATAGACGTTAGACAGCGTGCGAGAAAAAGAGACGCAGGTGCTTTTTGCGCGTAAGATGTGGCGATTTTTCTCACTCGAACATGGATACGTGATACAATGTTTCCGTCCGAGTGCTAAAAGCGGGCTCCGCGCAGACTTTGTATGCCTATTTTACGTCTGCATGGAAGATTTTTATATTGATACTTTTGCTGCGTTTTCATGCGATGAAAACTATGTGTAATTGAATATTCAAACAACTTTTTTAAATGTTCAAGATCTCACCATTGGAACAGAAACTCGATCGGCGACTCTTTTCGCTACTGATTTATTTTTCAAAAAAGAAGCCGACGATTTGAATGCATCTCGATCATATTGAATATCTGAAATTATTAATTTATGACTGAAAATATACAATCCGAAACATACTTGTAGTGGTCATTCCCAGTTCCAAACATTTGTCAAAACGACACTTCTTACAGAACCATCTCCCATTTTTATTCGGCTGACAAGATCCTGACAACAGTCGGCATTTTCTCTGATCGAGTGCCAATGAAAAATGGCATCGTCTAATGAAATTAGTTCAATCAATATTTTTTAAAGGATGGATTAACCAACCGAAAAAACGCAGCACATGCACGACAAATAAACGCTCCAAAATGATAGCCATGACCAGGTTGGTAGCAAATTTGGCATTTTTCGAGAACTTGATCGATGTCTAATACAGCCGGCGGTGAAGAATAATTGGAACTTGTCGACGATGAGGCAGAACAGAAATCGATAGAATTTTGCATTTTCTGTAAAGAAATGTGCTTTAAACAAAATTTTAAAACTGAGGTGAGGGAAAAAGGAAAGTGAGATACAAAGAATTGTTTGCCAAGAACAAGCAATGCGGAGAATATTATATTCAAGTGAGAGAAATAGAGTGAACAACGAAAAAGTTTTAGTTAACACATGACTCAACAGAATATTTACGAGATTTATTGCGAAATAGGTTACTTGGCAACAAAATGATTTTTTTCAATCAGAAGATTACAATTAGTTACGTAGAGAACCGAATAAACTCAGAAAACTATTTGATAAGGTATCAGAAAACATAGAATGCAATAATCAAACTAGGGTACATATGTTAGTCTTAAACTCTCGAAAATTGCATCGAATTTGTCAAATTGTCAATCAATATATAGACAAGGAAAATCTAGGGAATTAACAGAGTTCACTCCAAATTAAAGAAGATGAGGAACTTTATGAGCTAAAAAGCGGAATGTTATCAAAGAGTGCATGTAAAGTCGGCTGACAAAAAGTTTGGTCTGCACTTACATTTTGAACTTTGGTCAAATGGAAGAACTGTAATCTTGTACTACCAATACATTTTTTTCGAAAAGGTATACATTTTTGGAATTGATTTTTCAATAAAAATAATACGTTTATGTTTTTAAACATTTTTGCAAAAAGCTGAAAAGAAGCAAATTCTGCATACTATCCTTTTTTTAATCGGCAGATTTATACAGATATAAATGTGTCTCTAGTGAAAGGACATATATTATTGGCAAAATAAAACCAAATAGAATTTATCTACACCAAAAAAAAACTGGGTTTGAGCTGAACTGATTTTTTTGATCATAGTCAAAAAATTTTTGTCGTTATGATATCATATGAATTCATACTGCTTCATTGAACCATAGATAAGAAACATTTTGATAGATCTTAAGAAGAAGTCAAAAAAGTAATTTTGTGATCATTAAACTTTCAGTTAAAAAAAATTTGGTTGGGAAATTATAGTTGTATGGAAACTACTCTTATCACAATTCGATTCGATTTAGAAATTCGAAAATAAGATGCCAAAATGATAATTCCACTAATTTTTCATACTTTTGTATTAACAGACATGTATTGCAATAAAAATAAAATATATTAGATAGGAACGGTGAAAAACTCTAAGTTAGAAATTGGACGGTTGAAAACATTGAAGACCCCTGCAATCTTGTACTTTTCCATTCGAATGTTCAAATTTCTCAAAAACATTTCCTTCACTCGCATCAGCTGTTTGATTCGCAATAGGTATTTTGGCATCTTGTTATTGATGTAATATTCATGTAGGTCGTTTGACAAAATGTCTTGAAATTGTTCCATTTCTTCTTGAATTAAGCCGCCATATCGTTTGCCTTCAAAAATATTTCTTTTAATTGCAAGGAACTGTTTTTCATGAAAACTTGAAATTCTCCTTAAAAAACTCACGCTTATTTTTTGGTGTGTCTTGGAAAAATAAAATTTTTACCTGTTAACTGAAGGCATACAACAGACATCAAATAAGTGGTCTCAACATCATCTGGCTGTACCTTTACCAACTCGGATATAACATCCTCGTGGAACATTTCACGGGGAATGAAAAAGCTGAAAACACGACCTAAATTCAGAATATGCCCAACCGAAACTCACTATTTCATTTCTTCGAATGGGTATGTAGAACAATAATCTAGATCAGATGAGAAATTATCGTAGACAATAAGTGTATCAGATGTCAAAAAAAATTGCTGAAAAAATGAAAAGGTTTTGACTTTTCAGATCTTTCAATTGAAGCTACCTCTTTCTCACATTTTCCTATAATCCTCATTTTTGCTGTCATCACTATGCCTTCAAGACGTCCCCAAATACACCATATTGCTTGGAGAACTTTGATTTTTTGCATGTCACTATAAGTTTTAAACCTATCTGAGTAACCCAACCATACTGCAGCGCTACACATGCTGCTATTAAAATGTTGTGTTTGATGTGCCAAGGTGATGTGATCAATTTTAGGTATGTTCTCTTTTTGACCTGATTGGAGATTTTTAAACCCCGATGTCAGTTGCTCCAAGTTACTTGTCGAGTCAATATTTCTGATCATTGCAGGGTTCAGTAGTTTAGCTACAGCTTTCTTGACAATTTGAGAAATATCGATGCATTTTGAACTTTTTTCGCGTCTATTGGAAAACGAAACAAGAGGACTAATACAAAGTTGCGATTCCACTGTCTGAATTAAGATAAAAATTTGATAATTTAATGTTTTCAAAATTCCAAAAATTCTTACGTTCGGAATCTGAAGATGACGATTATTTTTTGAACTTTTAAGTATAGATTCGAACTTGTCCCGATCATATTGAATATCTGCAAGAAAAAACAAATTTAGAATATTGTTTTACAGGCTAAGAAAACTCAAAAAAAAGGACTTACTCTCGGGGGACATTCCAATGCTCAAACATCTAGTTAGCCGGCACGTTTTGCAAAACCAGCGTCCATCTATTTTCGGTTTGCAATTACTATTATTTCGACATTTGTGGGTTGGTCGTGGTGAAAAGTGACACCTCCTGGAATACATTTTAAGGTGAAAGTAAAGGTTTAAGATTTTTTAGTTTTGTTGTTAAGCTAAAAATGAGCAAAAAATAGCAAAAAAAAAACTAAAAAATTTATACGATAGAAGTTTGCTACTTTTCATAATTTCATGAAAAATACAACCCAGAAGCTGGCAGTTTTCAATTTTAACACACAAAAAACTTGCTCTTAGAAATGCTCACAATCCTGAAAAATGCAGCGCATGCTCTACAGGTGTATGCACCAAAATGGATGCCATGGCCGGGTAGGAAGCACACTTGACACTTTATAGCACCAAGCTCAGAAGCTGAGACCGGGTCAGTTTGTAAAGATGAGCAAAATACAGTTGAGTCATCCATTTTAACTGAATATAAGAGTATCTAACAAATTGTTACGTTGACTATTTTGCTTTGAGCTAGGCGTATCAATGAGAATTTAAAAAGTGATATATTTGAACATGAAAATTCAAATTTTTGTCTGAGAAATTATTTGTTTTTGAAGTATTCTAATATTCACAATTCACATGTCAAAATAGTCATGCGCTTATGTATATTCAATAGGAAGAAATCGGAAATCGAAAAAAAATCAATTATTATGTGAAACTCAGACTTTGAAAAAAATGATAACGAATTTTTATTTGCTCACAGTGTTTGAATTGACACAAAAAGTTGAACTTTCGAGTTTAACAAAATGTTCAACTGATTGTCTAATTTCAAAATCCATAGATTCAGTGAGTAAATATATTTATTTCAGTTTTTTTTTAAATTGCTTCTTGCTTTTAAAATACTGTTTTTGTTTTAAATTCTTTGCAATTGTTCTAAAAAACTGAAAAACGTTGAAAAATTCTGGAAGTTAGTGTAATAGAAATAATATCCCACTAAATTATTTTTTCTTCAATTGCGTACAGTACAGACTTAAACGGAAACATCTCAAATGAAAAAAACGAATGAATTTATTTCAGAAAAGCGAATTAAACTCTATGTATTCTACTCTTGGCCTCAAGTTTTGAGCTGGGGTACGGCCAGGTGCTTGGAAACAGGCACCAGCTCCATACATCGAATTGCATTTTGACAGCTCTAATTATACCGTTTTAAATTTAAAACATGCTAAACTAAAATTCAAAGTATTTATTAACAATTCCAACAATTATTTATTTTGAGTGAGTTTTCTCAAGATTATCGTTTAACGGACACGTTCTGTCTCGAAAATCGAACACATATCCAAGCGTTTTACACGAATGCATAATTGCCAAGGATTTTTGAACGCTTTGGAGTAGATATACGACTTCAGCAACTCGCAGCGAATAGTCTCCAGCAGTATAAAACGTTTTCTCATACGTCGATAACTCTGCATTTACTCTAGCACGGAGTTGATTGCACACTTTAATGCATTCTTCACTTTGACCTTGTAGTCCTAAAATATAGTAAATCATGTTTTGTTAGAATTTAAAAAATAATAGCCTACCAAAGTCCCAGAATATAAATGCACTCAAAACCAGAAATTCAATTAGACTGGGCTTAACTTTTTTCATCTGCTCCCAGAGAGTTTGATGGTGAAGCCTCCAGTATGGTTCCAAAATACTCGCGACACTTGATCCAATTGATTCATCTTTTTCATCAGGATTTTGATAAAAAGCATCGATGTTCTGGGCGTCTACATAATCTCCATTAGGGAAAACAATATAATCACTTTCTGAATATACTTATATTTTCCAGAGTTTCAGAATTTCCACCTTACCAACCGATCGGTATGATCCATCAAGTAATACAAATGGAACAGTAAAGTATTCTCCGAGTGTGACTTTCTGGGCTTCACTGATTGGGGTTAACGATTGAAAAATGGAAGTGAAATGTTGAGATACTAATTGTAAATCAAAAGAGCACATTTTGTGCATTTCCTGGTATTTGATCATTTTCGGGATGTGACCCTGAATTTGTTTTTTTGTTTTGAAATACATTTAACGCAATAATAAGCGCAAACCTCAGTATGAAACGCTTCTTTTCGTGCCATTTGCAATCTTTCATAAGCCAATTTAATTTGGTCCAATAGGCTTTCAAATTCAGGTTCTGATTTTACAGCTAATCTAGATAACACTGCTGACGTCCTCATTCCAACCTGCACACACTTCTCGTAACGGCATTTTGCACATAACCTTCTCAGAACTTGGTTTTCCAATTTGCAACTTCCACTACATCGGCTCGATGAGAGTGGCTTGCCAGCAGCCACCTTTCGACGAAAAAACGCTGCACATGCTCTGAAAGGTTGTGGTGATGTGTTGGGTTGATAACATGATTTAATATGTTTTGTTCAACTAAAATAATTTTATATTTAAAAAATTAATTTTTCAATTGAGCTGGGTATACTGAACCGAGAATTCAAAAAAAATAAAAATAATTGAGACCCATCGTGGGGAGACCCATCATGAAAAAGTAACTTTGGCGGGAATTCAAATTTTTTGAGAAAAATTTTTGACGGGGGTTCAAATTTTCTGAAAAAAAATTTGGCGGGAATTCAATTATTTTTTGAGAAAACTTTTGGCGGGAATTCAAATTTCGGTGGAAATTGTCAAAAAAGTACTACTCGTTGCTTCATAGTTTCTTCAATGGGTAAAATGGACCCATCGCTACGTTAAGATCCACTATTTTCCGTTAAAACTCGTACCTACATGAAAGCGCTCCAAAATGAACAGCATCCGCACATTCTCCACAGACCCTACAAATCTGATGAGGGGTAGGTATTTCCATCTGGAAAACAGGATAAATAATTGAATGATTGAAAGCAAATTTTCAGAATAGGTATCGTGGAAGAATAATTTATTTTACAGATCATACGTGTCAAAAGTGACTGAAGTTAAATTTATGGAAAAAAAATTGATTTTTTAAATGTTCTTAAAGGTGGTGTAGACGAGTTTTTTATTGCTTTATTAGACTCAAAGTTGTCTGAAAATATCAGGCTCAAAACTAGAAATAGTACTCGATTTAGGTACATTTAAGGCCTATTGAGGTGATCCATCAATCTTAAGTGTACCTAAATCGAGTTGAAAATGCGTTTTTTTTTCAGACAAATTCGAGTCTAGCAAAGCAATCTAAAATTCGACTACACCTCTCTGGATCAAAGATATTTTTAACTAAAAAATCTAATAAACTTTAGGGGTTAAGGAAAAAAAGATATAGAATACCAAAAGATGAACCCAAAACATTCGAAAAAATCTGCAATAAGAATGCGAACTTGAAACTGGGCGGTAGCCAAAATGTCGCTGACATGAGCAAATAATCAAGTGTTGTGTTGCGCAGAAAATTCCGTGTCTATTAGAAATCACACGTTGTAGTTTGTGCTGCTTGTTTTTCGCTAGTATGCCGAGACGCAGGCATAGAAATTTGTGTCCAAAGTGACCGAATAGATGACAAAAGGAGGGAGGGGGGTGAAGAGAGAGAGACGGAGATGAGAGATATAGAAATACAGGTTCTTCTCTGTTGTGTATCCAGAGATTTAGTATCAAAGTTTTGGTTGAACTAAGAACAAAAATTGTTAAAGTTGAATTGACGACTATACCGGCTAGAAACTAGAAAATTAAATTTTCTTGAATTTTTAATGTGAGTTTAAGTAATTCTGACACTAGTCATGATAGGGTATTTTACTTTTGCTATCGTGTCATTAAGGCAATATAAAATTTTTTAAAAAATAAGTGAATGGGATTTAGCAATAATTAGTCTATATTGCATATTAAAGTTCCTTGATTTTCAGGGATTTTTTTTTAATTTTCGAAATTATATGAACAACTATAGTTATTTTTTGTGTAACCTCACTCTAGACTCAAAATGCGCCCAAATTAAAGTTTTTTCCATTTTTCCGAACCGTCAGAAATAATATTAAATTAGTTTTTTTTCGGAAAGTATTCAAAAATAAAATGTTAATTTCTGAGAGTTTGCCAATTGTTTCCGGGAATCATTTATTTTTTGAACCGCCCAAAGTTCAATTATACGTCAATTTGGACTATACACCTCTTTTGTAGTGTCGGTATAAAACAATTACAATAGAAAATTTATAAAAGCTATTAAATTCGAAAAAGTGGACAATTTTTTGCACATAAATCATAAATTATGGATACTGTTTTATACTCGTACATTGAAACCATTTGTTTATCAATTATTTGAAGTATTAGAATAAGGTCTCCGGTCCTTGAAAACTGTTTCTCTGTTGACGATTGCTTTCTTTCGTAATTCGATAACTCCTTGAATATTCTGGATCGCAACTTCAAACAAATTTCCGAACTTTCTTCTGATTGGTTTTCCAGACCTGAATGTTTATTTTGAGTTACATGAAAACGAAAAATGCTCACCGAAATCCCAATAAAGAAGGGCACACAACAATAAATGCTCATTACGATCAACTCGAAGTTCTTGAAACCTTCCCACGAGCTGACTTTCAGCCATTTCCCAATATGATTTCAGATAGCTGAAAAATTTGATTAAACCCCGATCCAACTTCGCGATGGAACAGTCTAAATTTCAAAATAATCAGTAATGAAATATGCTGGTCTCTTCCAAAACACCGTTCAAAAATTTCAAAATATTAAGTTTTTAACGTTTATCAATTTAAAAAAAAACCTACAGTTTAGCTTCAGCAGCTTTTGACTCGTCGGAAACTATTTTGGTGCTTTGAAAGTGCTCGTCTAAATTTTTAACATCCACATAGTTCCCGTTAGCAAGAATGATCACATTGGAATCTAAAAAATTTTCAAATTATACGTACATTTATCAAAATCTTTTTCTCACCTATTGATCTGAATGACATATCCATCAGCATAAACTCCACCAGAAAATTTTTGACAAGAAGCCTCTGCTGATCATCTTCCATTGGCGCCATTTTATAAAATGTTCTCACCAATGTCTCCACTACTAAACTAAGATCCACTGAACACACATCATCCATTTCCTCGAAATATGTCAGTTTAGCTTCCTGGTTTCGAAATGTTTCTTTCCTCAAGTCGAGTAGATTTTGGTACGCTTCGTTCAACTCTTCCAGAATAGTTTTCTCGGAGCTCGAAGTTTTCTGTTTCTTAGATTTCACTAATGACTCCTTCATCCCAATTTGAAGACATTTTTGGTACCGGCAACTTGAGCAAAGCTTTCTGATTATTTTATTTCTTAAATCGCAATTTCCAGAACATATTGCCGTTGGCGTTTTGCTTCGAGAAACTAGTCGCCGGAAAAATGCAGCACACGCTCTGAAAAATTTCTTTATTTTCCTCAAAAATCAAAAGCTTGTAAACTCACTCACAACAAATTGCACCAAAGTGGAAAACATCTGCGGAATGCTCACAAACACCACAAAATACGCTTTTAGCCATCATACTTTCTAAAAGTAAATCAATTATTTCTGTCTAGTGAGTGTAGTTAAAAATTGGCAAACATAGATGCCTAGAGAGCGAGAAGAAACGAATAACGCCCGCGCAGAGTGAGAAACATTTTGTAGTTAATATGACTTACCGAATGACGACACAATGATGAAAAATATAGTGAGAATTTTGAAGAAAACATCGTCCTTTAATCATTTTTTTAATGAATCGTATAAAGGTGAAGTCTTTTTGAGGTAATTTTGTTCGATTACCGTATTTCCTCTATTAGTCAGGCATGCAAAACTAATTTTCGGACACCTAATTTGATGCAAAACTAATGGAGGTGCAAAACTAATAGAGGGTGCAAAACTAATTTTCGAACAGGTTTTTTCTCATGTTTCCCAATAAGTTATGGCAAATATCATCAATTTCAATTACAACTTATGAACCAAAATGGACGGATTTTACGACTGATACGCAAAAATTGTCCGAATTGTACTCACATTTTGCCAATTTTGACTTTTTATACCAAGTCTGTAAGAGTTTTCCTAATTTTTAGAACGATTTTATAATGCAAATTTTGAATTCCTAAAATTAGGGAACAAATGAAGGGGTGCAAAACTATTAGAGGTGCAAAACTATTAGAGGTGCAAAACTAATAGAGGGTGCAAAACTAATTTTAGATGCAAAACTAATGGAGGTGCAAAACTAATAGAGATGCCTAACTAATAGAGGAAATACGGTAAATCTTTTTGCGGAACATCATTTATTTAATTTGTTAGTTTGAATATTCCTGCTGGTCATGCAAGGAAAAACCATATTAAATAAAAAAATTATCCCATAACTGTCATCATCGTCAATACCCGGCTTGTATGAAATCTTGTCGAAAAATAAGTCTAGCAAAGTTTGCAAGTCGTGGCACAATATGACTTGCGAGTAGCAGCAGTGTAGAAGGTGTTGGTACAGAATCCATTGGCGGCCCATGATGCACAGGCAGAGCTGGAGTCAGCGGTGTATGAAGTGCAGCTGCTGGAAGACGAAGAAGCAGTTGTGGTGGAAGATGCGCATCTGGAGCACGTCTTCTGGCAGTAGGTGTTCACGAAGTCTTGGAGTCCGACGGTGGTACAGATGGAGATGTCGTTGGCGCAGGCCACAACAGAGTCGACACATCCTCCGTCGTTACAGAATCCACAAGCGGCTGGACAGTCTTCGGCAATGATGGTACGCCAGACGGATGAAGCACACTGAGCAGCTGTGATGGAGGAGCACGTGAGACGTGGGTCTAAAAGATTTACTCGTTGAAGAAGTTTTGAAAAACGAGACTTACAAGCAACATTAGAGCAGGAATATGCACTGGTGGCACAGCAAAAGCCGCAAGTCTTTGGGCACGTGGAAATTGCAGCAGTAACCATATCACTTACAGTCGCCGCTGGAGTGGCCGTGGCCGTGGTGTAGCAAGCATACGCTCTCTCCGCATCATTTCCAGCAGCTGGGTAGAGGGTGTCTGGGGCAGCATACAAAACTTGACACGAAGCATCAGAGATGACGTTCGAGCACGCGACAGCTGCCGGAGTGTAGACAAACTGAAAGTTAAATTAATTTTAATGGCTAGGTATTTAATAGTGGCGGAGATGTGTTGAGAGGGTGAACATGAATCTAGGAAAAGTCTCACCACAATGGGTCTCGCCACGAAGCGATTTTTTTACGAAAACGAACAGTTTTTTTTTAACTCACCGAGGTTCCATTATAGGTGGTACAGTTGTAGTTGCCAGAAATGGCAGCTTCGGTTCCAGAAGCCAAAGCGAGAACGGAAACAACGACAAAGGTGAGGCTCATAGCTGCTGGTTTTGTTGCGGTAGCTTCGCTTGACCAAAACGAGGCGCCGGAAAGTGAGGATACTGTGGATGCGTGCTCATTTTATAGGACTCGTAATTTGATGCTGATCTTAACATGATGGTTGATGTATATTCGAAGTGTCTGAAACAGATACATAGCAGCAATTTTTGAAATTATGATCGTTTGTACAGGTGCACACTGGTTGTGGTGGGAGTACATATTTCCGCTCGAAAATTGTGCCGGATCTTTTTGATTTTTTTCCTGAAGTTTGAGAAGATCTTCCTGGACTTTCACAATTTTTTAGAACCAAACTCTTAGAATATTTAAAAAATAAATTAGACACATAGTCCTGCATAATTATCTTACTGAGGTCAATAGATGTGTACCCAGCTGCCTTAAGCTTCCTGTGTGGGATTCAACTGCAGCCGGTCATCAATCCAATGATCTGCAACAATCAAAAGTCATAGTTGTGCTATTTTTGTTAGAATTAGTCATCAGTGTTGATTTTCGTCCAAAAAGTGCTAGATTAAAAAAAAAAATTTTAAAATCCGGTATCCCAGACTTCGGAGTTTTCAGTTTTCTTCCCAAAAAAATGATCACTGTATAAAATTTTTTCCAACAATTATTCAGCATTTCTGATGATTCTTTGGCCAAAATTGCTCTTTTCGGAAGTTCACCTAGACTCGAATGTTATGATAATTACAGCTTGTGTATTTTTTCACAAAATTCTTTACGAAAGCTTTTCTTTTTTCTTTTTCTCTCTATAAAATGCTTCTCATATTTCTAATTTTTATATCGATTGCTCAATGTGCACAAGAATTGAGTGATATTGAGAAAATTGAGCAAGCTTATGATTGTGGTAGGTTTTTTATTAGTTGCGTTCTTCATGTATATGTTGGCCCAAAAAATTTCAAAAAAAATTGACGCTTCATTTTCCTATGGTATACTGTTTTTAAAACAACCGAATATCATAATAAAACCCTCCAAAAATGTTTAGGATTTTCATAATTTCCGGGCAAAATTTGGCGAATTGTCAAAATTTCAAAAAGTATGAGTTTTTGAGGAAATCCAAAGCACTGTCGCATGTTCCGACCCCCACATTGTTTTATGGGGTTATCCAACTGTATTTTTCCCCCTTTTCCTCCTATTTTTCCCCCCTTTTGTCACGATCCAACTGGGAGGAAAAATGCATTTTTCACCCCTCGTTCTCCCATTTTTCCCCCCATTTTTCCACACTATTTTTCTTCCTTTTGCGTGGATAGCTCAGTGGATAGTGATGTCTGCTTGCGATCTAGAGGTCGCGAGTTCGAGTCCGGCCTCCCCCAATATTTTTTCTAAGCTTTAACTGGTAATCCCTGAGAAGTGAGAAGTGGAGCCAGCCAATTTGCACTTGAAATTTAGCAGGGGATGGCTCCACTTTCCAGTTAAAGCTTAGAAAAAATATTGGGGAGGCCGGACTCGAACTCGCGACCTCTAGATCGCAAGCAGACATCACTATCCACTGAGCTATCCATGCAAAGGGGGAAAATAGGATGGAAAAATGGGGGGGGGGGGGGGGGGGAAATGGGAGAACGAGGGGTGAAAAATGCATTTTTCCTCCCAGTTGGATCGCGACAAAAGGGGGAAAAATAGGAGGAAAAGGGGGAAAAATACAGTTGGATAACCCCATTAATACGAATAATTTAAACGAAATTAAAGTTTAAAAATGTAGGATTTTTTTTTGGTCGACTTCCAAAATTATGAGTGGCAAAAACGGAATAATTGTCACTTTTTAACAGAATGTAAATAAGATTCAAAAAATTTTTTGGAAAGTTTTATTATGACATTCGTTCATTTTGGCACCATAGGATTAGTTCTAAACACTATCCCAACTGGCGCTACTCCACCTTTAAAAAAATTTAATAATCACTAGATCCCAAATGCTGGTTCCGTGAAGCCGAAGTCAACTCATCTACAATAACACAGTGGCCTGTGAACTGTACCGAAGTATGTGGAATTATGAATTTCAATGCCGGATCTGACCTCCCCGTGTTCGAACTACAGACTTATTTTAAAAATTTGAGAGTTTTGAAAGGAGTTCTTCAATTTTCATATACAAAATACGCGAGTATCGAGTTTCTTTTGAGCTTAGAGGAAATTCATTGCGATGCAGGTGAGCGAGAGAAAGTTTTAAAATTTTTTAATTTAATTTTCAGTAACGCTCGGTGTGTCATTCTCATTCAATTCAAATCTTGAAGTGCTAAACTTTAATAACCTGACAAATATAACATGCGATTTTTATGCTTATAACAACACAATCTTAGATGGAACGGAGTTTTGTGATCGATATGCAGACCTTGCTCTAATGTTTGTATACAACAATTTTAAAAATTGCAAAGGTTTGTTTAAAAATTTAAAGGTGGAATAGAATCAATTTTTTTCTTTAAATAACAGAAAATAGACCCTAATAACTTGCAAAATTTTTTAATATTATTTTTCCAATTTTTTAAAAATCAAAGAAACGGCCAAATTGAATTTGGTATTCCCGCGCAAATGAGTCACGTCATTTTTGATATCTTCGCATTTTCTGGCTAAATGCATTTTTTCATGTTTTCTATATTTGATATAAACTCATATTGTCAAATTTTTAAACAATTTTCCGGAAAATTTTTTTTTTAAACAAAATTATAACTAACTAACAAATTGCCAATTTTTAGGCCAATTTTGAAATTTCCTCTAACTTCTTCTTGGCTATCAAGTTATATTTATGGAAAAGTGTCTGAAAAACTGTGTTTTTGAATTGAGTTGAGCCAGAAAACGCGAAAATATCAGAAAAATGACGTCATTTTTATGCGCGGGAATTCAAATTCAATTCGGTCGTTTCTTCGATTTTTGAAAAATTGAAAAAAAAATTATAGAAAAATTTAGAAAGATGTTTAAAATTTTTTTCTGTTATAAACATTTAAAATGAAAATTTTATTTGATATATGGTAGTTCCAGGATGCGTTTCTGATCAACTACACTCAACTGAACTTGACAAATTCCGAGGGTGTACGGCAATAGTGAATACAATGTTTTTCATGTTTTTCAACGTTTATACCACCCAACCACCTATTGATTTATCCCCTCTTAGTGATATTCAAAACATCAGTGGTTGTCTCAATTTCTACTCGACCGATTTGCATGACTTTTCTTTTTTCGAAAAGTTGGAAAATATCAAGTCAAATAAATATGCAAATGTGGACATTAATATTTTCGAAAGTTATAATCTTACAAGATTCCGCATGCCAGCTTTAAAAGTTGAGTTTTGATCTTAGAAAGTTGGCAATAAAATTTTTCAGACTATCGAAACAACCAGAGACAACTTTATAATAAACGTGGAAAAAGTTCACGACGACTTTTGTTTCACGCCCTCCGAAATGCTCTTTTTCTTGAAAAATGAAGTGATATTCAGTAAAATTGAAGCGAAAATTTGTCAAAACGTGACGGAAGAGGACGGCGAAGACGATTGTATTTTCGATGGAATGAGCAAACTTGATAACAATTGCAGCGATGTATTAGGGAAAATAACGATAGGCTCTGGAGATGAAGCATATGTTGAAAAACTGAGAAATGTGAAAAATATCTATGGAGGAATAAGGATTGAGAACACGAACTTGACAAACTTGGAGTTTTTGGGGAGTTTGGAATATGTTGCAAGCTTGAATGGTAGGTAGAACATTGAATATATATTTTTTTAAAGGTGGAGTAGCGCCAGTGGGGATTTTGACTAAATGCATTTATAATGATCCAAAACAACCGAATATCATAATAAAACACTCCAAAAAAATTTAGATTTTTCATAATTTCCGATCAAAGTTTTGGCAAATTGCCAAAAATTTTTTAAATACGAGCTTTTGCGGAAATTTAAAGATATGCCGCATTTTTCGACCCCTACAATGTTTTAATACAATCAATTTAAACAAAATTAAAACATAAAAAAATTAGAAAATTTTTTTTTGGTCGACATCCAAAATTATGAGCGACAAAACTGAGTAATTACCACTTTTTGACAATAAATAAAAAAAATTTAAAAATTTTTTGAAAAGTTTTATCATTATATTTGGTCATTTTGGGACTAAAGGAGTGGTTTTTAACAATTTTCCCACTGGCGCTACTCCACCTTTAATAAATTTAACCGCTCATTTTTTAAGTTTGGTTCTTAGTTATTACCCAGTTTTTTAAGTATGAGATTCATGTTTCCAATCCTCCCACGCAGTCACAGCTAATTCAGATTCTGCCGTTCCTTTTCAAATAAGCTCAAACAAGCTTCTACAGAATGCCAGCTTACCCAATTTGAAGGTATTTGCACAATGAAAAACTTCCATTTTTCTCAATTTTAATTTCAGCGAGTATTTTCCACAAGCAGATATCAAATCGGATTTCAAGAGAATGGAAATGATTTTCTCAACTCGACTGCTTGTCTTTTCCTTATGAATCAATTATTTTTGACAAACGTTGTTTTTGATGGAAATGAGTGTGGTAAAGAAGTACTTTGGTACTTTTTAACTAAACAATTCAATTTCAGAAGCCATTGACAGAACCAATCAGAACAATGGTGCCAATTGGATTTTCAGATTGAATTTTTTTATTTTATTGTTATGGGTTTCACTCTAACGTTATTTTCAAAATAATTTGATGTTTTTTTAGTTCAAATAATTCAATTTTGATTTTTTTTATTTTGAAAGTTTTCGTTATTTTTTATTCTGAACACAGCTTTCTTGTTCGGAGAACGTCTAAATTTAGAAATTGAACTAGTTCATTTCCTTGTTTTCCTTTTTTTCGCTTGATTGTTAGCTAAATTTCCCATGTTATTCATTAATCACGGTTGGTTTTGTAGTCGGTGGGCTGCACGAAATTTGCAAATTTGTTAGTGTTCTCATACTGGAAGCATGTTCAGCGGTCTTAAATGGGGAAGACTTTTGATTCATATTCAACAGGTTTCTGCTGCCTTTTCGATTTTAACAAATATATTTTTAATACATCTTATTTTGAACAAGTCGCCGACGCAGATTGGAGCTTACAAGTTTTTAATGTTATACTTCTCTTTTTTCGAGATATTTTACGGAATTGTCGTTGCGTTAACAAG
Organism: Caenorhabditis elegans; assembly: GCF_000002985.6. Classification (NCBI taxonomy): domain Eukaryota; kingdom Metazoa; phylum Nematoda; class Chromadorea; order Rhabditida; family Rhabditidae; genus Caenorhabditis; species Caenorhabditis elegans. Next base: position 1,636,356 of record NC_003283.11, read on the forward strand.
TCCGGTGAGCGCACTATTCAGGTGTTTGAGAAAATTTTTTCCAAATAACATGTCAGCTCAAAAGTATAAGCGACAAAGCTTCAATTTTAACTCCATAAAGGGTATATAGAAATTTTTTTTTTGAAGAGTTGTAATGTTTTGGAGGAGCAAACCCTTCCGGCTCATTTTCGAGATTGTAGTTTTTCTGTAAAATATATATATATATATATATATATATATATACATTTTTTACCGATAGAAAAAACGTTATTTTACTCTATAATATAAATAAAAAGCATTCCGAAAGACTACCAAACCTTAAAATACAAGATCGAAACATCAACACTAAAATCTCAACATTTTAAATTCGCGTCATTTGTTTAATGTTTGAATTCTTATATAGTTGTACTTTAATTTCAAAAATTCAACAGATCATTGTACAAATCGACGTTAAAAAATGGGAAAAATATCACAAATTTCTTGATATATTTTTTGGTTCTTTTACAATCAACAAATTATATTTTAGTTTCACCATACCCAATACGCAACCTATTTGGCAATTATCAGTGCAAAAGATCGTGATTTAAGCCATTTCACACTTAACATATTTAATGCAATGTATTGGGGTTGTTACGGAATGTCTCTCGCTATGTTTGGTGTTCACTTTATATATCGGTACTTGGCAGCCTGCGGGTAAGTATTTTTTAAGTTATCAACTTAATTTTTGTATATGTTCAGAAGTCAGTTAGCAAACTCATTCAACACCTGGAAAATCGTTATCTGGTTCTTGCTTCCTTTAAGTTTTGGAGCAATTTGGTCTTTTGATGGTTACTTTTTTTGCCGGCCAACAGAAGAAGTTACTAACTTCATTAAGTAAATTTCTTCATGATTAAGTTTGAGACGCAATTTTCAATTTTCAGAGACAGCGTTTATGTCACGTTTGGCTTGAAAGAATCAGAGTTTGTTTATCTGGGCCCGAGGATTTTTCAGAAAAACGAAAATGGCATTATACAATTCAATGTAGGACCATCTGCTGGTCTTGGCTTAAATGTAATGACTGTGGTGAGAAAATCAAAATCTTCACAAGAAAACTGCAAAAAGGTTCAGAACATATCGTTTTTAGCAATTTTCTTCTTCGGAATTAAATGCTACTTTTGTATACAGAACATGGTAAAGCAAAGTGCATCTTCGAAAAGTAATGCTCTCCAACGCCAATTGTTCTACGCACTGGTGATTCAAACCCTAATACCAGTGATTTTCATGCAACTTCCCTTCACAATTGTACTAATTCTGTGTATTTTTGATATAAACGATGATGTTATCAGTGGTTTGGCGGTGATGAGTATTGCAGTGTATCCAGCGATTGATCCGCTTCCCAATATTTTCATTATCAAAGACTACCGGAGAGCATTGCTGAGTGAGTTTGATACTTTCTATCATTTTTACACACTGATTTTTTTTAATTTTGAATCCTCTAAAAAATCTGTTCATACCAACTTCATTAACAATTTTTTTTCAAACTTTTGATAGATTGCCGTAAGAGTTGCCCGTAATATGAATATAAATTTTTGAAGATGAGCAATATAAATTTAGAGTTGCCCGTAATTTATAAATTTCTGAAGATAAGCAATTTAAATTTTGAGTTTCCCGTAATTTATAAATTTCTGAAGATGAGCAATTTAAATTTTGAGTTGCCCGTAATTTATAAATTTCTGAAGATGGAAAATTTAAATTTTGAGTTGCCCGTAATTTATAAATTTCTGAAGATGAGCAATTTAAATTTTGATTTTCCCGTAATTTATAAATTTCTGAAAATGAGCAATTTAAATTTTGAGTTGCCCGTAATTTATAAATTTCTGAAGATGAGCAATTTAAATTTTGAGTTTCCCGTAATTTATAAATTTCTGAAGATGAGCAATTTAAATTTTGAGTTTCCCGTAATTTATAAATTTCTGAAGATGAGCAATTTAAATTTTGAGTTGCCCGTAATTTATAAATTTCTGAAGATGAGCAATTTAAATTTTGATTTTCCCGTAATTTATAAATTTCTGAAAATGAGCAATTTAAATTTTGAGTTGCCCGTAATTTATAAATTTCTGAAGATGAGCAATTCAAATTTTGAGTTTCCCGTAATTTATAAATTTCTGAAGATGAGCAATTTAAATTTTGAGTTGCCCGTAATTTATAAATTTCTGAAAATGAGCAAATTAAATTTAGAGTTGCCCGTAATTTATAAATTTCTGAAGATGGGCAATTTAAATTTTGAGTTGCCCGTAATTTATAAATTTCTGAAAATGAGCAATTTAAATTTTGAGTTTCCCGTAATTTATAAATTTCTGAAAATGAGCAAATTAAATTTAGAGTTGCCCGTAATTTATAAATTTCTGAAGATAAGCAATTTAAATTTTGAGTTTCCCGTAATTTATAAATTTCTGAAAATGAGCAATTTAAATTTTGAGTTTCCCGTAATTTATAAATTTCTGAAGATGAGCAATTTAAATTTTGAGTTGCCCGTAATTTATAAATTTCTGAAGATGAGCAATTTAAATTTTGAGTTTCCCGTAATTTATAAATTTCTGAAGATGAGCAATTTAAATTTAGAGTTGCCCGTAATTTATAAATTTCTGAAGATGAGCAATTTAAATTTAGTGTTGCCCGTAATTTATAAATTTCTGAAGATGAGCAATTTAAATTTTTATTTGCCCGTAATTTTTAAATTTCTGAAGATGAGCAATTTAAATTTAGTTGCCCTTATGATTGATTTTCTATGACCGAAAACGTTATTTTCCAAGTTTCAGATTATTTACGCTGGATCAAAAACAGATTCCTATGCAGGAAGCATGTTGTCAGTGACGTCCGAAACGCTTCTTACTACACCGACGGACACACTACTAAAAATGCTCCGAGTGCTCCTAGTCATGTTCCGATAGTTCATATGAATACATGAAATACTTTTTTTAAACCTCTACGCACATAACTTGAATGAATTTATAATGCCTGTTGTCACTTTCAGTTTTTTTTGCCTATAGATCTAATTGTACAGTTGAAGCGGCAAAACCACTCCCATTTTTCAGCTTTGTCTAGACGTGAGCCTCATTTAATGCGAGACCCTCATCTTGGGTAAAGTATTTGGTTAACTTAAAGGTGGAGTACCGAAATCTGGGAAATATTTTCAATTGACTCCAAATTTTCCCTTAATTCCGAATATCTATGTGAAAAAAATTCAAAAAAATTTTCCTGATTTCATACTTGAGCTTCAAATCGCAAATTTCATTTGTGCCCGGTTTCTTTTTTCAAATATAGATATTGTCTAGATAAAATCAAATTATGCAAGTGCGTTCCAATGATAATGCGTTTGGGCGCGCATTTGAAAAATCTCACGGGCACGCAAATGAAATTTGCGATGTCAAGCTCAAATATAAAATCAGGGAAATTTTTTTGAATTTTTTCACAATGATATTCTTAATTTTTGGAGTCAATTGCAAATATTTCCCAGATTTCGGTACTCCAACTTTCACTTTTTGTATTTATCTACAAGATTTCGTTTTTTTTTCAATTCTCAAAATAATCATCATCACATACATAATGTTTTAACAAAAATAAGATGTATCATGACAGGGATAATGAGGCTTTTGGTTTTTGAAAATAGTATCAACATTTTTTCGCAAAATAAGTAGCGTTATTTTTGAAAGAAAATTAAATTTTAAACTTAACTGCCATCCGTTTTGACAGTGATCACAATTTCACCTTAAAACTTTTTTCTGGTTTGGTCGATGATTTTCTTATTCAACATGATTGGATATCAGATTCCATTAAGTTGTTAGACGGCACATGAATCAGTTGTATGTACATATTCTGAAAACTTCTTAATCTGAAAACTTGATCAGGAGAATTCTTTGAATTGATATGTATTGTGCAGCATATAAACCTCCATTTTGATTAATATTTGATATTTATTGTTCAGAAAATAAAAATGTTCCGTGGCCTCGAGTGGGGAACACTGTTGATTCAAATTCAGCAACTTTCTGCAGCTTTTTCGATTTCATTCAACATTTTTCTGATTCACCTAATTGTGAACAAGTCACCAAAGCAAATTGGAGTCTACAAGTATTTTATGTTGTATTTCTCAATCTTTGAAATATTTTATGGAATTGTGACAGCTCTCACTAGTCCAGTAAGTGTTTTTTCACTGAAAAAATTTTAAAAATCAAACATTTTCAGTTTCACCATACCCAATACGCAACATATTCCACAATAATTAGTTCCAAAGATCGGGCATTGAGCCACTTTGTGCTGAACATACTAAATGCAGTGTACTGGGCTTGTTATGGAATATCAGTTGCCATGTTTGCAATTCAATTCATCTATCGATATTTGGCAACTGTGAAGTGAGTTTTATGCTATTTTTTTAATTTTTAAAATTTGTAAAATTTTGATTTTTTTTTTTTTGAGTTTCCTAAATAGTCAGGAATGATAGCCAGGTGTTGAATTATTTATTTCTACTAACAACTTACATATAAAACAATTTGGAATGTACTGTTAATGAGAAGTACAGAAATTCCCAACTATGGGAGTAACTCATTTGAAAAACGCAGTCAGCTGAAAGAACTGAGAAGGTCCCCGATCGATGTTAGCTGCAGGTGTGACTAGTCAAACTATAGCCTCGATCAATTTGCTCTTTGGAGACTAATGATTTGACTAACGGGCAAACATCTACAATAGTCGAATTACAGAAGTGACCTTGCTCGCTCCTTCCAATCCTGGAAAATCCTTCTCTGGTTCTCACTTCCACTTGTTTTTGGCACAGTCTGGGCAGTCGCGGGATACGTATTCTGTGCACCAACACAGGAAGTCACTGATTTTATCAAGTAACTGATTTGTTCTTTACTTGCTTGCAACAAAATATTTTTAGAAATAGCATCCACGTTACTTTTGGATTGGAAGAATCAGAGTTTGTGTATTTGGGGCCGAGAATATTCAAAGAGCACAATGGTACGATTACATTCAATATAAAGCCATCAATCGGACTTGCTCTGAACATTATGACGATGGTATATAAAGACAGAATTTTGAATCCAATAACCAATTTGAGAAAAATTTAGAACATATCATTTTTTGCAATACTCTTTTTCGGTCTGAAATGTTACTATTACATGAGAAAAATGATGAGCCAAAGTGGATCGTCAAAGTCAATAGGCCTCCAGCGGCAGCTATTTTTTGCATTGGTGGTGCAAACTTTGATTCCAGTGGTTTTAATGCTTTCACCGTTTACGTTTGCTCTTATTTTGTGCATTTTCGATATTAATGATGATGTTATTGGTGGAATCGTGGTGTTGTGTATTGCTATTTACCCCGCAATTGACCCACTTCCGAATATTTTTATTATCAGAGATTATAGGAGAGCACTATTATGTAAGTTCGGTGCTTTATTCGATTTGAAAAAAATAAGGTATTTATTGGGTTGCACTGGTTGCCCTTTCCCATTTATTACCTTCGTCAATAAGGAAATGACAAATTCCAATATTAGACTAAAAATATAAATTGGTGAAAATATTATAAACTTTAGAAAAAAAAATGTTAAAAACTTTTTCTCATTATTCACTCATTGAATACATGGGCTTAAAACGTTGAGTGAAAAAAACGAAACGTAAATATTCATCACTTATCGATAGATTGTTAAAAACAAATTTACAAGAAGACAACGTTGTCAAAAAAACTCCGAGCCTAGTCTGTAGTTTCTAACTAAATTAACCTGTGTATCTTTGTACACTTCTTCAAACTCAATTGAGGAAAATTTTCAGATTATGTACTCCGTGTGAAAAATAAACTGTTTTGCAAAACAAATGTTATTAGCGCATCGAGAAATACGTCTTGTTATGTTGATGGACAAATCAGTAATGCTACCGGACAACGTGCTTTCAGCAATGTTTCAATGACTGCAGGAACAATATAATATTTTATCAAATTGTGGAATTCTTTTTTGTTTATTAATGAAATCTGAGAAACTTGAGAAATTATTTTACATGCCAATTTTTAGGAGGTATTCAGAAACTTAAACTATTTCTCGAAAAAAAAACAACAAAAAACACAAAAACGCAAAAAATAATAAATTCACGTCAACGTTAAAAATTACACATACTCCGCGTGGAAAACGTTTATTTTTGTTTTCGCTTTCTCAAAAATCAATAATTTATTGTTTGATCGATTGAGTTCCGAACACGATGCTTCAATATTTTGTTCTTGGTTATCTCGTGTTTGAGGTTAGTTTTCTGCGATTTGGGCGTAAAATGCGGCGCTTGGGGTTCGCCGATTACAGCATGTTGGTCTAATATTTTTCAATAAATCAAATGTCAAAATATAGAAAAATATTTTATTGATCGGAAAATCAGGTTTATTTCAGTTGAAGTCGTATGAAACTTTCTAAACATTTTTGAACAGAATGAACAAAAATTAAGTGTTATTTTCAGATTAACCAAAAATTATTCTATATTTGGACACTATACTTTAATCTCGACTTTCCCTAAAAATTTTTTTCCAAATTTCCAGATCATCCGTCTCGCCCAACTCCCCGACGTCTGTGCGGTCAAATTCACGCCACCGCCCGCCAAGCAGGCTACACCACCAGCTGCAGTTCCTGCTCCAGAAGCCCCGAAGTCCGAAGTCAGTACCGCAAAGTCGGGATAGAGCAATGTTGGCCAAATGTCGTCTAAAGAAAAATGATGTCTCCTGAATTTTTTTCTACATTTTGTTCCTCTGGGACGATGAAAGTAAAAAATTATTTTTTTTTATATATGTTTTAATGTTTTTTGATCTCAATAGCTGTTTGTTTAATTTTTTTGAGGATAAGATTCTCCGAAAAAAAAAATTAGAAACTGTTTCCAGTTTGAAAAACTAGGAAGAACTAATTTCGAGGTTTTCAAGTTGTTTTCCTAATGACCCACATCTCGAAAAGCCATTTTCTTCCTTGTTTTCCTCTGCCCAATTGGGCTATCCCTGTTCTACATTCTCCTTTTCCGTTCTGATTTTTTCCTGGCAAAATGTCAAAAGAGTATTCTCTCGCACACATCTGTCCTCTGGTGCCGACAGGTAGTTTGTAAAACAGGAGAGCTCATAAAACAAAATGATGCATGTTTCCTAGTATGTTTGTGTCAGTGTGATAAATGTTGCTAGATCAATTCTAGAGAAATTGATTCTTCGAAAGAAAAACACCAAGTAAAAATGGCGGGACACTAATAAGCCACACCCATATCTTGGTTCAATTTTTTAAATATAGTATTTCTCTCAGGAAATTTGAATTTCCCGCCAATTATTTTTCTAGGAAAATTTTACTTTTTCGCCAAAGCATAGTTCCTATAAAATTTATCCATCCCGCAAAAATATTTTTCAGAAAAATTTCGCTCAACAAATTTAAATTTCCCGCCAAAACTTTCTGAGAAAATTCCGAATTTCCCGCCAATTTTTATTGTGGGAAAATTTGAATTTCTCGACAAAATGTTTCCTTCGAAATTAAGTCTGTGAAAATTTCAAACTCCCGCCATGTTTTCAATAAATTTGAATTTAAGTTAATGAAAATTTCCGCTGTAGGGAGTTTTTAGATTTGTTTTTCAAGTTTTCTAAAAAATATACATACCTATAACTTAAAAAAAAACAAAAGGGCCACGTGTTCTGCACATGAAAAGGGGTTTTTGAGTTTCTACTATTCACACAAAACAGCAACGTTCTGGGAGTTTCGCAGCGACCAGACAACATGTTTTCCTCTAACATCAAAGTCCACACAAACAAAGCAAGAGCGTAAATATTTTGTGGATCGTTGGAAAAATATCAGCAGCGGACAGAATAAAAAAACGAAGAATCGTTTATAAGTGCCAGTTTTGTTGCGAAAATTTTTTCTTTCAATTTTTATATTTAATTTCAAAAACTAAATATTAAAATGGATTCAAGGCAAGTTTCATTTTCTAGTTTTCTGAAGAAAAACAAATTTTTTGTTAGTTTTTTTAAAATTTCTAATTGTATAAACTAGGCACATTTTTCCATCGCCAAAAATGCCATACATAGTGTTTCAGTATTTTGAATATATTTTTTTGTTGCATTTTGGAAAAAAACGTAACTTATCTACATAAAAAAACAAAGAAATGTCAAAAAAGTGCTCTCATAATTAACCGTCTGAACAACAGAATTTTCCAAAAAAAAAAAATTTAAAATGTATATGAAACATTTTTGCTAAACTAAATTTGGATAAGTTCAAAAAGTTTCATAAAAGTTTGGAAAAAGAGCTCCCAAAAATTCATTTTTCAGTTTACTGCGCTCCGCCGTTCGAGCATCTGTTCAAGCCTGCAATGGTTCTGGATTACCTCCCGGATTAGCTGATTTCAAGCCAAAGTATACAAGTGTAAGTTTAAGTTTTGACATAAATCTAAGCCCCGGATGTCTCATTCAGGCTCTTTGGATTTTCTTGTGCCAGACTATTTTCCAAAATATATGTATTAAAAGCAACGAATCTTTTTCAGCTTTTTATCAACAACGAATTTGTAGATGCCAAATCGGGAAAGACTTTTGAATTTGTTAATCCAGCCAACGGGAAACTTTTAGCAAAAGTTGCCGAGGGTAACAGAGATGATGTTGATATTGCCGTTGAAGTAAGTTAAAGGTGGAGTAGCGATAGTGGAAAATTGTTAAAAACCACTCTTTTGGTCCTAAAATGACCAAATATCATAATAACACTTTTCAAAAATTTTTTGAAAATGTTTTATTTACTGTCAAAAAGTGGCAATTACTCAGTTTTTGCAACTCATAATTTTGGAAGTCAACCGAAAAAAAAAAATTTTTTTCGACATTTTTTATGTTTTAACTTTGTTTAAATTATTTGTATAAAAACATTGTAGGGGTCGAAGCATGCGACATTTCTTTAAATTTCCTCAAAAGCTCGTATTTTTCAAAATTTTGGCAATTTGCAAAAACTTTGGCCGGAAATCATGAAAAATCTAAAAAATTTTGGAGTGTTCTATTATTATATTTGGTTGTTTTGGGTCATTATAAGTGCATTTAGACAAAATCCCCACTGGCGCTACCCCACCTTTAAACTATATAATTTGCATTAAAAAAAGTTGTTCAGGCCGCCAAAAAAGCCTTTAAAATTGGAAGCGAATGGAGAAGAATGGATGCTTCACATCGTGGAGTTCTATTGAACAGACTTGCCGATTTGATGGAGAGAGACAGAGTTATTTTGGCTTCTCTTGAATCTTTGGATAATGGAAAACCTTATAAAGAAGCTTACAACATAGATCTTCCAATTTCCATAAAAACATTCAGGTGAGGCAAATTTCTAAATTTCTAATTTTACATTAGTCCGTGAATTTCAGATACTACGCCGGATATGCTGATAAAAACCACGGAAAAACCATTCCCGTCGGTGGAGACTATTTTACATACACACGGCATGAGCCAGTTGGAGTTTGTGGTCAAATTATTCCGTGGAATTTCCCGCTTCTTATGCAAGCATGGAAACTTGCACCGGCATTGGCAATGGGGAACACAGTTGTCATGAAGGTCGCCGTCAAAACCCCGTTATCAGCTCTCCACGTGGCATCGCTGATCAAAGAAGCTCAATTTCCAGAAGGAGTTGTGAATATTATTCCAGGTATTTTTTAGAGGGAATTTAAATTTATCCTTTAATTGGACCCTGGAATTGTAAACCACTCACTTTATCTGCATCTCGAAATTGGTCTATTGGCACATTTAGGAACATTTCGGCATTTGGAACCAGCTTATGGCCCAAGTTTGGTCCAATAAATATTAAAGTAAATCAAAAGTTGGCAAAACTTATGTAAAAGTTGGACAAGACTTCGGCAAAACTTGGATTCAGGCTGCACCAAAGTTCAACCTGAGTTTCACCCAACTAAACTTGGTGCAGCCTGAATTCAAGTTTTGCCAAAGTCTTGCCCAAGTTTTGCCCAAGTTTTGCCAACTTCTGATCCAAGTTTATCTTTTATGGGCCAAACTTGGGCATGAAGTTAGAGCTTAATGTCGAGGTATTACCACCCGCACTGTTTATATTCTTGTTGATAACTTTTAGCGTTGGCCGCAGTTTTATTAAAGGTGGTGTAGTTTAATTCCTTTATTTTTTAGTACTTTATTAGAATCAAAATTGTCTGAAAACATCGAATTTCATAATGAAATTTCTTGAAAACTTCTCAAAAAAAAAGTTATGGCGGCTCAAAAAATGGCCTAAAATTAGCTAAAATTTGAAAATTTACCGACTTGGCAATGTCGCAGCGGCTGGAAACAATTTTTTTTTGAAATCACCGTCAAATTTTGATTATACAATGTAAAAAATATTTTTCAGTGTTTTCCGGCAATTTTGAGTCTAACAAAACAATTTTTAAAAAATTCGACTACATCACCTTTAATGTAAAAATATCTGCTCTACCAGTATTGCATAACGGTGAATCCGAAAATTCGAACTAATAACACCATTATTTTATTGTTCAAATAAAACTTTGAGATTTCTACAGGGCGTGGAACTGATGCTGGTGAAGCTATTGCATCGCATATGGACGTCGATAAAGTCGCGTTCACTGGATCCACGGAAGTTGGAAAAACCATAATGAAAGCAGCAGCGGAGTCCAATGTGAAGAAAGTAACGCTCGAGCTTGGAGGAAAGTCACCGAATATCGTTTTTGCGGACGCGGATCTAGAGGAGGCGGTTCGTCAATCCCATCACGCGCTGTTTTTCAATCAGGGACAGTGTTGCTCTGCAGGATCGAGAACTTTTGTGGAGGGAAAAATCTACGATGAGTTTGTGGCAAAGGCAAAGGAACTGGTAGAGAAAACTGTCATCGGAGACCCATTCGACGAGAACACTACACAAGGTCCGCAAATTGATGAATCACAAGTTGAGACTATTATGAAGTATATTGAGTCTGGAAAGAAGGAGGGGGCTCAGCTAGTGACTGGCGGAGTTAAACACGGAGACCAGGGATATTTTGTGAAGCCTACCATCTTTGCAAATGTGAATGATCAAATGAAAATCGCACAGGAAGAGATTTTCGGGCCAGTCATGATTGTCATCAGATTTGATTCGATGGAGGAGTTGATTGAAAAAGCCAATAATACAATTTATGGACTGGCTGCTGGAGTGGTGACCAATGATTTGAATAAAGCTCTTCAAGTCGCAAATACTATCCGCGCGGGATCAGTTTGGGTCAACTGTTATGATGTTTTTGATCCTGCTGCTCCGTTTGGAGGATTCAAACAATCTGGTAACAAAAATAATTATTCCAACCTATTCTTTAAAAGTTTTTTTTAGGTATCGGTCGTGAACTTGGGGAGTACGGTCTTGCGGCGTATACTGAAGTGAAAACGGTCACTATTAAAGTTCCACAAAAGAATTCGTAGGACGTTCTGAAATTTCGGCTTTGTGTATTTTTTTCCAGAAACTTGTAAATAAAGTGCTATTTATAAAACAGTCCCTATATTGATTGTTTATGTTTTTATAAAACAATAAAAGAAAACAGGAACACCCAACATAGGCTTAGGCTTAGGCCTAGGCTTAGGCTTTGGGATTAGGCTTAGGCTTGGGCCTAGGTTTAGGCTTAAGGCTAGGCTCAGGCTTATGCTCAGACTTAGGCTTAGGCCAGGCGCGAGGGCGAGAGAAAAAATCCAGAAATTTCAAGAAATCAGAAAAAAATAAAAGCGAATGGGGAGAGTGCAAAGAAAAGTAAATCAATTGAAGGTCGCATTATCTAGACTCGTACTTTTCTGAACAATTTTGTGAACATAAAATGATTCTAAAAGCGTGAAAATGGCTAGTTAATCTTATCAAATTTTTTTCATTCTTGGAAAAACTAGTAGAGTTGTTTCAAAAGCTCAATCGTCTGAAACAAGATTCAAGAGAAGCAAAACACTCGAAAACCTATAATTTTCATTCCAACTGCCAAGTTTTCCTCATCAAAAAATATTTGTTAGTATTAAACTGAATCAATGTATTAAGCTCAATTATGCAACCGAAGGTTCTCTTTTTCTGTAATTTTATATTTTACGTGTCAACTGAAAATTCTGAACTTTCTGATGCTTGCGGTGAGTCAGCTGTAATTTATCAAACAAATATAACTTTAAGAAGAAAAATGTCAATTCAAAGACGAGACGATCACCTCAAGCTCCATTAAAAACTGGCCAACTACTTGTGAATCAGTCTGTGGAAACTTATATCTTACTTCAGAAACTGATCTCTCTGAAAATCAATTAAAAGAAACTTTTGGAAATCTAAAATATTTGATTGGGTCTTTGAAAGTGGTGCACACTAACATAACGTCTTTGTCGGTTTTGCCAAAACTACAAACTTACTATTGTGATGAAGGTGATTTCCGTTATTTAGGTATCATTTTCATAATTTTTTTTTCCAGAGGGTCTAATAATTGCCCACAACCCAATGCTTACTGACATTAAAATTATGGAATACTGGTATCCAGAAGTGAGACCGTGTATTTTACATATTTACAACAACTCAAAGTTGGACTCCACTCATCTGTGCGAAAATTTTTACGTGATACAACAAGATTTGGATGTCTATGGAAACGCAAGAGATTGCGGTATGTGGTGCATTAAGAAAAAAAAAATATTGGTATCAACATTACTAGTTTGTAGCATATGTAGTCTTTGTAGTCTATGACGTCACACCAACGTCACTAAAAATTGTGTGCGGAGTCTGGCTCCCTTCGTGGTGAGACCCTTCAAAAATATTTTGCCGGGAAATTCGAATTTTATGAGAATATTTTTTTGATGGAAATTCAAATTTTATGAGATAATTGTTTGGCGGAAAATACAAATATTTTGATAAAAAATTTTAGTGGGAAATTTAAATTTTCGGAGAAAATTGTTTGGCGCAAAATTCAAAGTTACTGATAAACATTTTTGGCGGGCAAATCTAAAATTTCAGAGAAAACATTCTTTGGAAATTCCAAGAAAATTTTGAAATGTTCCAAAACCTTCTAGAAAATTCGAAAAAACTCTGGAGTACCTTCTAAAAACTTGTGAGAGTTTTGGAATTATCTAGAACCTCCTGCGAAATTTAGGAAATTCGGAAGCTTCTAGAAACTCTGAAAAAATCGAGAAAATGTTTTGGTTGTTCTAGATTGTGTCTAGAGAAAGTACGTCAGTTCGTGCAAACGGCTGGTATTATATAATACGAATCATTCAAACAAAAACTACCCAAGTGAACGATATAACCCGACTACAATTTTCAGGATGCTCTAACGTTCGGCTTCACCCAAGCTCTCTCCCATTCTACCGAAACTGTACGAGAATAACTGGGGGCTTGAGAGGTGTTTTGAAAATCTCAGAAGTCAGTGATCAAACCGATTTGTCAGCGTTATCAAATCTGAAAAGCATTACTGGAAACTTGGAAGTTTATAACACCGAATTACAAAATTTGTCGTTTTTCAAAAATTTGCAAACTATTAATGGGCAATTATTTCAAGAGTTTAGTATTACAAGTATCCATGATAATCCCAAGTTGACAAGACTGGGACTGGACTCATTGACGGTAAGATTCGGAAAATATAATTTCTCAAAAAAATTTCGAAATATACTTTGCGAATTCATAACCAATAACATTTTCCAAAAAATACATTACAGACACTTATTCCCATGGAAAAAGGATTTTCAATCGCCATTGCCAATAATCATCCAGATTTTTGCGTGTCAACCTCCGAATTTCAACTTTTCACAAAAGTCGGATTCCACACGGAACAGTTCGAAGCCACGGTCTGCCGTAACTTGGAAAGGAATGATGGCCAAAAAGTGTGCTATTTGGAGAAATTGAGTACCTTAGATTCAAACTGCCAACATATCATCGGTGACGTCATTATCAACAATGATAATGAGAATGATGTCGAAACACTGGAAGATACAATAATGATTTATGGATCTTTGACAATTGAACATACTGCGAATTTGAAGGATCTGGGCTTTTTCAAAAATCTCGAACAAGTCGGAACATTAAGCAAAAGTTTGGGGTTTAACGGTACTCTCATAATTTAGGTCGCCTGCGTTTATCAAACGGCAAGTGGTGTCAGGATGTCCTATTACGAACTGATCTATAAAAAATTCAGGAATTCTTTACACAAAAATGTAACGTCAGCACATTGCAAAACCAGTTGAGAAGTCAGCGTCTAAATTCCCGCAATTCTTGTAGATCTTCGTAGATCAAATCGACATTGGGCAGCCTGACACCACGTGAAATGGGCTACTCACATGCTGGAATTTGCTAGTACTTGTAAACATAATAGATAGGATTATACAAACGACGAGTACTGGAGGATTTCCGCCAACGATAGATTTTCAGATAAAGCTCCTGTAATTCGTTTTCTGTCGAACGAACAGCTTCAGAATCTGACATTCCCAAGAATGAGGGTATTTAAAAAGAAATCAAAATTGATCTAAATTTATAAATTTACTTTCTTTCAGTACGCCTCTTTTTCTGTTTTTTCTCTTGAAAAACAGGGTTTCGTCGAAATTTCTGATAACTCCCAAACGCTGTTTCAACATCGCAACGATTGCATGCAATACCAGACGAGGCTCAAAAGTTCTGAAATTAAATATAATGGGCATAGTTGCTGTAAGCTCTCGGTTCTGGCTCTACTTTAAAATAAATTTCAGTGCAATTGGAACCGGCTCTTGATTCTCCAGCGGTGGAAAGATCCGCAAGATGTGAAATTGTGATAATTTCAATCCTTGTTAGCTGTCTTGTGCAAATTTTTTCGTTCTAAACGCATTATTTTTTAATGTTGAGAAATAAAAGTTTTGAATTAAATTTTATAATTTTGCAAGTATTAAATAATAATTACTAATAAACTTTCAACAAAAAAATTTGTCATAGGATGTAGTAAGAAATTTGATAAATCAAAGTTGATACCAACCAACAAACATACATAATTACTAGCTTCAACCTTATAATTTTAAATTCGTACGAGCTAGTACTCATACCTGAAAACCTGATTTTCCGTCTGAAAATATGTACTCCCTACATTTTCTGGTAATCTTGCTGATTATTCCTAGAGGTAGAGGTCAGGAATCCACTCAGGATGTCAAATCACCTGAAATATGCGGTAAGAGCAAAGCTGATAAGATTTAAGAAAAAAAAAGTTGTTCTCTGATGCAAAGTTAGGTTTGTGATCTAATAGAGGGGCACAGAGAAAAGAAGTTCTCCGGCTTTTCGGTAATATGAAATTCAGAAACCTTTCGGCAACAGATAAATTAAACAGTTTTCGAACATTTTTTCTGTTGAACATAAATTTTGAAGTTTTTCACATTTTCTAGTTATTTTTTCATACACGGTGAAATTTTCTCATCTTCTTCTGAATTTTCTCAGAGCAAATAAATTTCGAAATAAAATGATACCGGCAGTTGTCTAAATTGCCACACATCCAAAAAAAAAATTGGCAGCAAAAAATATACAAACGAAATCATTAATTCAGAAAATGATTGTCATTTTTACAACACGTCTATAACATCATCAACTATCAAAAACTGGCCTTCGTTGTGCACAACAGTCTGTGGAAATCTCGTGTTCAATGCTGACACAGATCTAACGGGAGAACAGTTGGAACCGTATTTTCAAAAGCTAAGGCACTTGAATGGAATTATCAAAGTAGAATTATCGAATTTGACGTCATTAAGTTTTCTAGGAAATAGGCGGGAATTCAAGTGCGAAAAGGGTGACTTTAAAGAATAAAAAACGAGATTACTCTGATATTCTAATTTCCAGGCGAGCTCATTATTGCAAGAAATTCAGAGTTGAAAAATGTGTCCGCAATCGAAAAATGGTATTCTATGACACCGTGCATTTGGCACGTTGTGCTCAACCCAAAATTAAACTTCAAGCCGCATTGTGACATTCCAACTTCCAACTTTAACGTCGACCTGAATGTCTATGGCAACTTACAAAATTGCGGATGCAGAAATCTGCGAGCTGGTCCAAGATCTCTACTATACTTCCCAAAATGCACATCTATCGCGGGCTCTGCAAATGGAGGCTTGAAGATTAGTCAAATTTCTGAGGCTCATAATGTATCTGTGCTGACATCACTGAAGAAGATTGAAGGCGTCTTTGAAGTATATAATACCAGCCTTCAGGATTTGTCGTTTCTCGAAAACTTGGAAACCATCTCCGGAAACTGGTTACCATATTTTGCTACGTTTAGCATTCATGATAACCCAAATATGGCACGACTTGGGCTAAAATCCTTAAAGGTAATTTCTCAGCGACCTTGTGAAAAGTTAGGTAAAGAGTCAGTTTTGAAACTAGCGAAACATGAATGAATTTATAATATGTGCTAATCAAAACTAATGGAAATATTTCTTTAAAAATGGTGTAGTTGAATTTTTTAAATAGCTTTATTAGATTCAAAATTGATTGAAAACTTCTCAAAAAAAAGTTATGCCGGCTCAAAAAATGGCCAAAAATTAGGTCAAATTTCAAATATTACCTAATTTTAAGACAATTTTTGAGCCGTCATGACAGTTTTTTTTAATGAAATTTTCAAGAAGTTTCATTATGAAATTCCGTGTTTTTAGACAATTTCGAGTCTAATAAAGCAATTAAAAAATTCGACTATACCACCTTTAAAAATGATTTTTCCGCTTGCAAAATTCTGGCGAAATTTTCTTTTCAAAAATTATTTTCAATTCCATTTTGCCTGCAAATCAGGGGTTCCGTATTTAAACCTTCCATGAGGGTTAGTTTTTACCCTCCCTACCCTACCCTCTGCCCTACCCTACCCTACCCTATGCCCTGGTTTTACCCTGTATTAATTCATTTTTAACGTTTTCTTAGAAAATTTCATTTCTAAAAACGAAAATTTTACAAATAAAGCGAATAATACTTAAAATTCGTATTATTGCGTGAAGACATAGGGTAATGTCTCCATAAAATACCCTGTTCGGGTAAAGGGTAAAAAAGGGTATCAACGTGCCCTACCTTTTTTTTACCCTCACGGAAGGCTTACCGTATTATATCAAAAATAGCTATAACGTCACAAAAAAACAAATCTATCATTCACTTGTTGTTTAAAACAATTTACATATTTCAGAAGTTAACCCCATTAAACGGAGGACTTCTTGTTGGTTTTAAAAATAACCATCCAGATTTTTGCTTGACCACCTATGAAATTCAATTGTTTTCAAAGTCCATGGCTCATTTCTCCGACTTTGAAGCAAGAATTTGTTCAGATACATACAGAAAGGATGAGGAAAAAGTGTGCTATTTTACTACACTCAAAGATGTGGATTCGAATTGTCAGCACATTGTTGGCGATATTGTGATAAATGATAAAAATGAGAAAGAAATTGAAAAACTCAACAAAGCTATCATAATCTATGGATCGTTTACTATTGAGGATACTAAATATTTGGAAGATTTAACCTTTTTAAAACATCTAGAACAAGTTGTTGGCTTAAAAATGGGTTAGTTTTTTATTTAAATTGTTTTTTAAATTTCACTCAACTGGTTCAGATTCGGGTCCAATTGTCCGATTCCTGTCAAATAGTGCACTTAAAAATGTTAAATTTCCAATAATGAAGGTAAGTACATGTATTTCTTTGCACGAAATATTCTTTGCACAATATTCTCAGTTAATTTGCAATGTGTGCATCGTGCGTCCCCAATGTCAATGCTACAAAGATCCATTGCAAATTAACCGTATTCCACTTTAACCTTGGCTTTTCAGAGACCCCCATTCCAAATAAATCATGAGCCGGTTATTGAGATTAATGGAAACTTGGAAATTATATTTAACAATGTACAAGAATGTAAATTGCATGAAGAACAAACTCAGTCTCGAGTAAAATACAATGGAGACGAATGTGATGCTCTGGAAGAACTTTCATTTCCTAGTCAATCAAGTCCAACTCAGTCATTTGATTATGTAGAATCATCAACTGTTGAAAAGTTTGAAGAAGAGTCTGAAATAACTAGTGGAACCATGGAAAATGAATTGAGCACAGGCACAAGTGTGATTGCGATAACACACAGCTCAGTGGAGCCAACAACTAAATCGGGAAACGGAGCCCAAATTCTTATCGTTTTGATTAGTTTCGCTTCCATTCATTCCTAGTTTTTAATAATTTTTTGTGAAAATTTTAAGTTTTTCAAAATTTTCTAACTTTCCAAAAACTTACCTTTTTCGAAAATTCGGAAATTCCGCTACTGGTGATAATCTTGGTGGTGGAGCTGGAAATAAACACGTGCTCGCCGGCCGCCCATTTGCAATGAAACTATTCAAACGCGCCCGAACGCAAACGCTAATGGTGGACTCCTCTCGGACTATACATTCTATATATTTTTTCTTTTCGAATCATTTTTGTGCAAATTTTCAAAAATTTGACACGATTTTCTAATTGATAAAAGTAACTACAAAAATAAGAAAAACCAAAGACAAAATCAAAGAAAAAGTCGCAGAAAAATAAATAAATCGAAACGAGATACTCCGAGAGGACTACACGGCCGATGATTTTTCCTCGTCCGCGCTTTTGTCAGGTCATTTTTTGTTTTCCAGTCTCCGGGCATTCAATTTAGGCCGAGCACGTGAATTGTCCAATTACTTTGCAAAACAAATTTACCTAGAAAAAAGATACTTGTAAAATTCAATTTCCGGTATTAAAATCTCCTTGGAAACCCGTCACACCCAGCATCATTCAAATATTTTTAAGGTGTGTCTAGTTTCCCACTAACCCGAATAATCAAATTGCGAAGGCGTGCATGCGTGAGAATAAAAAAAAATGCAGAAATATGATTATAAGCTCTACTGCGATTACTCAACCTATCATTTCATTTTTGGGTGCACTGCGTTCTTATTTCCTCTATTCTAGTATGCTCCCAGTTTGGATAATAACAGGTTTTCTAGTTTATCCAAGTTATCAGCAAAATAATTCCACTGATAATTCCACTTCTACCGATGACTTTGACTATTCAAGATGTCGTGAGTTTTTTGAAATGCTTTTCAATGTTATTTTTCAAATTTTTCAGCTACTGGGTGCATATTCGACGGAAGTATATTGTATTCTGATAGCATCAAGAATTTCCCAAAAAAATGTTCAACTGTTTGCGCTCCTGATGCATTATACATTGGTTATGAAACAGATCTTACTGAAAAACAGCTGACATCCACATTCAAAAACCTAAAGCATTTGATAGGATCTCTGTATATGTTTCGTTCAAAGTTCAAGTCTGCCAGTTTTCTGAGTGGTCTTGAAACTATTGAGTGCGGTAGGATTTGATAACAATATTAGTCTCAAATGAACAGAAAAAGGTTTCAGATAACATTGGGTTTTTCAAGATCTCCCTGAATGATAAAATGACGGAAATTGGAATGCCGAATTTGACAAATGTTTCGTGTCGGGTTGAGATCACAGCTAATGTTAAACTGTTGAAACTAAACTTACCATTAATGAAAGTGAGTCTTCTTGCAAAAATTCACATTTTTTAAATTAATCACGGAATTTATCAAACACATTTTTTTGACGAAATGACGTATTTCTGCATTATTTCCAATGAAACTTCAATAGGGGCAAACTATATTTTTGTCAATTTTTCACGATTTCTCATATAAATTGAATATTAAGAACAAAACACTTAAAGATGTATTTCGAAAAAGTTATGATTGTTTTCGATACCAGGGATGTGCGGGAAATCACAAAATTTTCCGAGCCCGGAAAATTCGACAAATCTCTTTTTCCAAAATTTTCCGTGCTGAGCAAACTCCGATAAATTAGAAATTTTTTGATTTTTCTAGGAGCGCCAAAATTACTGAATTTTAGCTTTCAGTGCAAGTTTGATTTTTGAATAAAGTCCGTGTGGTCGGCCTACATAAATTTCAAAATAACAAAGTTTTATGGTGTTTTACTATAATTTTTTTACCAAAAATTGTGGTGTGTGTGGCAAATTTCAAAATTTACCGAACTCAAATTCGGCAGACACACTTCTTTGAAATTTGCCGTGCGCGGCAAATTCGACAAATTTGCTGAGCTCGGCAAACGGCAAGTTCGGCAAATTTGGCAAATTTGCCGCACACTTCTTCTATACGACAAAAGAAAACCGCGAAAAATCCCGAAAGCTAGAAAACTAACAAAAGAATTTTCAGCCAATGTATTCGCTGACTGCAAACTACACTCGGATAGATGTAGACATCGAAAACAATTCAGAAAACTTTTGCATAACAATTCAAGAAATGTCTAATCTCCAGAGTAACAAAGATATCGTTTTTGGATTAAATGGGATTTCTGGAAAATACTGTCCAGCTTCAAAATCCGATGTTGCGTTGGGCACTTTGTGCAATATAGAAAACTCCACATTATCCGAGATTAATTCCACGTGTGTAAACCTGGTTGGAGATTTGATCATTGATGAATCAAATGAGGAACATGTTCAGAAGTTGAACAGCGTTGAATCAATTTTTGGAAGTCTTACTATTGACAATACAAACCTAACGAGCATTGATTTTTTAAGCAAGTTAAAAAATATTGTTAGTTTAAAAGGTGAGCTGAAAACTATTGAAATAAATAGATTTCCTGAAAATAAAAACTAAAAAATTTCAGAAAATCATCTTGCTATCCGAGTTGAATACAACTCCGAACTAACTAATGTATCGTTTCCGGAAATTCAAAGAGTCGAATCTCGAGTATATGTCCCAATTGTTTTCAATAATAATAGTCAGGAGCTTTTGATGAGCCCAAGTTTTTGCAATGACATCAGAAATAATTTGAGCGGAAACAAGTCATGGGTTGTGAAATTTGACAACAAAGTTTGTGGTGAGTGACTTTTTTCAATTTAATAATTATATAATGTCAGCGACAAAGCTTATCAAAAAAATGGAATTTGCACCCACAATTAGGAAAAAATTGCCGCCACATCAAATGAACTGACAACGAATTTCAGACGATATCGAGGAAGTCTCTGATGTCGAAAAATATGCACGAACGACGGATATACCAACTCTGATGTTAATTCTTTACTGTTTTTATCGCATTTTCACATAACTTCAAAATAGTTTGAGATTCATAAACCTTTTTCCACAATTTTTAATTCAACAATTGAATTTCAACCTTTTCAACCTTTGGTAGATAGAACATATCTTAACTAGCTTCAGAGTTATCAAAAGTTGCCAACAGACGAAATATTTGTCTTTTTTTCTACATTTTTGTAGATAAGCATTTGAAGGCATTCCCATGATAAACCGAGATATGAACTGTCTAAGTAGAAACATGGTGCATCGTGACACAGTTTTGGCAGTTCATATCTCGGTTAGTTTTGGAGTTATCAAAAAGTTAGCAAACAGCAAAATATTTGTCATGTAATCTGTTGTAGTTGAACTCGTAAAAACCTTATTAAGCTTCTAATCACGTTTACATAAGAACAGGCAGAAAGAAGCAGGCCAAAAAATACGAAAAAGCGTTAGCCAACCGTCAAGCCTATTTCAGGCCTAAAAAGTCATGTGGAGGACCGCAGGCCCGAATACACTTTGATAAGACCCAAAACTGCGATAAACTTCAAATGACCATAACTCTGTCAGTTTGGGTCGTAGCAAAGCTATAGCAACCCCATTTTTTTCCTAGCAGACCCCCATACCCGAAGAGCTGGAGCACTCTCCGGGCCCGCTAGTCATTCTACTATAGAGATACAATATGACTGATCGAGTTTTTCTTCTTCCAGTTTACTTCTGCTTCTCCTCCATCTCAATAAGCTATTTTACTCCGTCGTACACTTCGAGTGTTCTCCGTAGATTCCGCGCACTTCGAGATTGAGCTTCTCGCAAATCTCGGTGAAGTCCTCGCAGGCGACGAGCTTTGGAAGAGCAATAGACATGTACGAATTGTTGATCCGAGGTTTGTTGGGCAGAATGCTAGTCATCCGAGATGGTCATCACGGGAGAATGGAACCTGCAAACGGAGGATTTTGAGTTAGGGAACAGTATCTTATTGAAAAACCAACCTGCTTCTCAATTCCGCGAACCCCTTGATAATTCTATCGAGCATAGCCACGACATCAGGAAATGATCAGCAACATCTGCTTTAGAGTATCCTTTTTCATACCATACAAGGGATAGTATTTGCGCTTGAGCTCCTTGTGAGAATATTCAGAGAAATCCCTCTTCACCTTTCCTTCCATCTCAAGATAGTTCTCCTGACTGAGACATGAATTGAGTGGTTGTCCCGTCTAAGAACGTCCACATCGGATTCTCATCTACTTGATGTAAGCCTTACACGCGGGTAAAAAATTCATTAGGGCACGTATTTACCCTATTCTACCCTTTACCCTGACAGGGTAAACTACCCTATGTCTTCACGTAATTATAAGAATATTACGTTTAATTTACTTTATTTGTAAAATTCTCGTTTTTAGAAATGAAATTTCGAAAAAAATTGAGAAATGAAACAAGTATTTGTCTTCTTTTTAAAAATCAATAAATACAGGGTAAATTAGGGTAAAGGGTAGGGTAGGGTATGGTAGAGGGTAGGGTAGGGCATGGTAAATAATTACCCGCGTGGAACCCTTAACTTGATGTACTTTCCATTCGGATCCAATGGCGGGAATTCCTTAGTCTTTCCCTCGCCAAGATCAACTGGTGGTTGCTTCTCCTTTGGACTGAATCCATAAAAATCCTCAATGTTCTTGTTGAACAATGCGACAAAGCGTAGGCCTTGTCGAACAAAGCGTAGGCCTCAGCGTCTGGAGCATAGACTCCGACTCCGGCGTCCAAATTGTAGACACCTGTCAAAATGCAGTCGTACACTGATGCTCCGAGCTTTGTGCACTTTGTCTTGAGCTTCTCGACAATGTCCTTGGTCAAATACTTCCTGAGCAGCGACTTGCACTTGGCTCCTTCTGGACCATTAAGCTTGACGTAGGCCTCCTCGATCTTTTTGATTGTGGCGGCGTCGACTTCGGATTTGGCTTGAAGTTGCTGGAAAATTATATTTAGAGATTTGTAAAATATTTTTCTGAGAATCTGCTTTGCATCGCGGTCATGGCCGCGGACGAGGTTCCGTTGAAACTCTGACATTTCAAAAAATGAGGGACTATGAATTTCCAAGGAAACCTTTCTGAAAATAGGCTTTGCCCGGCTTTTGAATTACCTGTGTAGTGAGTGTAGACGGCACATCCGGCTCCAAGAGCAGCGAGCACTCCAGCGACGTACCGCGAGTTTGTCGAACGGAGGAGTTGCGATGCCATTGACGAAACGAAGATGAGTGAGAAGTGATCAATTTGAAGACGAGAACTTTTTCGGTAATGATTAATCTGAGCATTCATTCATGACACGTTGACATTTGGAAAACACGTGGAAAGATTTAGAAATTTGATAAGGAAGTTGTCACGTTTTGAAAATTTTTTTGTTAGACGAAAAATATTTTCAAGTATATTAATTTACGTGAAAAGCTTTTTTAACTTTGTGTCCTATTTTACGCGCAAAGCTCAAAAGTTATTTTGGTGGGTCTCTCCACGATCTTTAGAAAATTGGTGGGACAATTCAGATGATAAGCCGATGAACTATATTGGGACGAATTAAATCTGAGAGCTGGTCCAGAGTTCATAGAAGCGTTTTCAACTTGAGACACATTTAAGGCCGATGGGCGACCTATTTTTTCAAGTTTTTTACCCATTTTGTGCCATAGGTTTTCAAAGAAAATATCAACAAGTTTCATTGAGAAATTCGGGGTTTTCAGACAATTTTAGTCAATTAAAGCAATAAAAAATTGGACTACAACACCTTTAAATGTGTATAATTCTTGAAGCTTTGGGTACAAACATGTTATTCTTTCATTTATTTTTGAAATTACCATTTCACATAATCACTACACATAAACTTTAGATTTATAAAATAGCAGGTGAAAACGAGAATTTTCCCTCTAACTCTATGCTTCCTTCTTTCTACTCGCCATACTTTTAAGGTAGAAAGCCCGTTATTTCTCTATGACTTTCTTACGTTTTGGCCTGATTGCTTTTTGTATCCAAATACTTGCTATCAACTGTGATAACTGCAGCTTCACTGAAGAAGTTATAACTTCTGCATCAATAAATTTGTTTCCAACAGAATGTGAAACTGTTTATGGCAATATACTAATCGATCAAACTTCTAATGTTTCTGAAAAACAGTTAACCTCAGCATTCAAAAATATAAAAACTTTGTACGGAAACTTGAAAGTGTATCAGACAAATTTCAAGAGCGGCAAGTTTCTGGAAAGACTTCAAACTATTGAATGTGGTAAGTGACTGATATCTTGAATGTTTCTATGAAACTCTTCTTCAGACGAAGATGGTTTCTTCAGCTGGGAGTCTAACGAGGAATTGATTGAAATTGGAATGACAAATCTAGTGAGATGTTCTTGTCAAATAGATTTATCCATAAATTACAAAATGACAAGGATCAACTTGCCGAATTTAAAGGTATTATTTTGTTTCCTAGGCTTTAAAAGTGTTATCAATAAGATTTTGACTCTCCAACCCCGCGAACCCTTTTATTTTTTAAATCTGTGTTTTTTGTTGCAATTTTTGGGTAATTTTTCATAGATTTTTTGCAAGACTTTAAAGCCTTAGGCTCCTTGGAATGTCCTTTTTAAATGGTTTTTCTTCGTTTTTTTTTAAGTTTCTGTTCAGATAATTTTTGTGTGTTTTAATGCTTTTTTAAGGCATTGGGCAATTTTTGAACTTTTTTCTTTTTTCTTAGATTTTTTGCACGACTTTTGTGTTATTTTTTAAGCATACGTCTAAGCTTAAGCACACGTCTAAACTTAAGCCTAGCCTAAGCCTAAGCATACGCCTAAGCCTAAGCCTAGGCCTACAACCTAGCCGAAGCCTTAGCATAAGTCTAAGCCTAAGCCTAAGCCTAATTGTAAGTTATTTTCTTTTGTGGAAATTCCAAAATCGAAATAGATAATATACAGTACACACTCCCCGTCAAAAGTATATTTTTTGAGCTATTCGAGATAAATGAAATTTCAGAACTTTACATCCTCGAATCCAAATGTCACAAAGCAAGTCGAAATGCTCATTTACGAAACGTCTCCGGATTGTTGCATTACCAGTGAAGAAATTTCAAACTTCATTATCAATGACAACTTGTTCATGAGTTCACTCCCTACCAGATTCTGTCCAATCACTTCAAAAGTTATCAATGGAGAAAAAGTGTGTGTGTTCCAAAATAGTTCAGTGACGAAGGGAAGATGGCTGTGTTAGAGTTGTCGGGAAAATCACAGTCACAAAAGGAGATGAGGAGCATGTTCAAAAACTGAAATCACTGAAGTGGCTCTACGGAAGTATTGACATAAGTTATACAAATCTTGAGGTCGTAGATTTTTTCGATAATTTAGAATACATTGCTATTCTTGATAGTGAGGCTTTTTTAAAATTTACTTTTTGGTGAATTTAATTTTTTCAGCGTTTGGCGATTCTTTAAGTGTCACTGATAACCTTCAACTAACACATTTTTAGCTGCCAAAGCTACAAGTTAGTTCAGAAACGGAACCTTATTCTATCAAACCTGTTTTACTTTCAGCGTGTTCGCGGATCTCAGGTTTACAATAATAAAAATAAATGGGCAGAGATTGGAGCTAACCACGAAAATTTAACAGAGAACCTAATAAACGAGCCAAACGATACCGTGTTGTATCTGATGTTAATTAATTATAAACCTTGTCGTGAGCAATTATTTTTCAGTTTTAAAATTTCCTAGTAAAACAATTTTCAGACGAGATTAAAAAAGAGTTTATGGAAAATGGTTTCAAAAGTGATAATTCTTCTTCCATAGTGTCTGCAACATTTCTTTGATATTTTCAACGATTGTGGCATTAAATTTTTTTTTTTTGATTAATTGCAATTAATTTTTTTAACCTGTGATTCTTTTTTTTTGGGATTTGTTTTTGATCTCCCACAGCCTGAGCCTAAGCCTAAGTTTGAGCCTGAGCCTAAGCATAAGCCTGAGCCTAAGCTAAGCCTAAACCAAAGCCTGGGCCTTTTCCTAAGCCTACGCCTAAGTTTAAGCCTAAGCCTAAGTTCGAGCCTAAGCCTAAGTCTAAGCCTAAGCCCTGATTTTTTGCCAAGGTCCTGCAACGATTGTTCCCAAGTGAGATTTAACTCAACATTTTAGGCAAATAGCATATTGGGAAAATGTTGCAGGTGCAATTTTATATACCCCAAAGTGTGGCATTTTATGTGATGTGTATTGCGATAACCAATTCCACAAACCCATTCGTTAAATGTCTAAAGTTTTCTACTTTTTTATATTAACTTCTGTTTCCAATGGCAACATAGATTCAACTAACCCAATATGCAGTTTTACTCAAGAGTTTATCACTTCTGAATCACTGAAACAGTTTCCAAAAGAATGCGAGACGGTTTTTGGAAACATTCAAATTGACGAAAACTGTGATGTTTCCGAAAAACAACTGACTTCTGCATTCAAAAATATGAAGGTGTTGTATGGGAACTTAAATGTCTATAGAACAAACTTCACTTCAGGAAAGTTTCTAGAAGGTCTTGAAGAAATTGAATGCGGTGAGCAACAGCAAAGTGTCATGAAACTCAAAATATTTTTCAGATAAAGATGGTTTCTTCAGCTGGGAAAGAAACGAGTATATGATTGAAATTGGAATGAAGAATTTGACAAGATGCTGCTGTCAATTCAATGTGAATGAAAACAAGAAACTGATTAGTATGAATTTGCCGAATTTAAAGGTACATTTGTAAGCAGTTTTGGATTTGGCAGGTTGGCCCGTATCGATTTATTGCTACCCCGCATGGGTTTATACGGGATTAAATATGACGAATAATCGAAAAACAAAAAATTTTCCTTTTTTTTGATTTCCTAGAAATCTAAAATCTAATAATCGGTTCGATGGGTTTCGGGAGAAATCGAAAAATCGAGGTAAAATTGCTTTTATGAAATTTGAGAATTTTTGTAGACATTTTTGTAGGTTTGCGGCAAATCTCAGAATTTGCCGAACTCGGTATATTCAACAAATTGTTTTTTTTCGCCGAGTGAAATTTTTTTTTACGCCGAGGTCAAGCTTGGCCGCTTGACCGTGTTGAGAAAACTCCGAAAAAATAGACAATTCTTGATATTTCTAGGAGCACCAAAATTACTGATTTCTTAGAACAAGTTTTATTTTTGAATAACTTCTGATCGGTACAATGTCAACAATACATCCGATGCAAAGTTCATTATTTGTTTAAACTTTAAAATGTACTCTGATGCATCTAGTTGCTTAAAGTAATTAAAAAATTTAGAACTTCTCATCAATGGATGCCTCTCAAATGAAACAAATAGAGATGCTCGTCTACGACAATTCTCCAGAAGGTTGCATTGATATTGAAGAATTGTCACATTTTATTGCCAATGACAACTTGTTCATGAGCGTTCTCCCAGCCAACTTCTGTGCACACACAACAGATGCCATTAACGGAGAAAAGACTTGCGTTTTTGAAAGTTTCAATATTACAAATATGGAACCCGACTGCGTTCGAATTGTTGGGCAAGTGAGAATAGATAGTGGAGATGAAGAGCATGTTCATAAGTTAAATTTATTGAAATTTATCTATGGAACTTTGAATATTGAGAATACGAACCTGACGACCGTGGACTTTTTGAATGAGCTGGAGTACATTGTGACACTTGAATGTTTGTAATTTCATTTCATAAGAATTTTTCCAAAAATAAACAGTAATTTCAGCGGTTGTTGTTTCAATAACTGTCAGAAACAATCTACAATTATCAAACTTCTCGTTGCCAAAACTAAAGGTTTGGGAACACTTGAATATTAAAAACAAAAAACAAAATTTTTCAGGGTGTCCGCTCATCTGATACTTTACAACAAGGGTATGTACAACGGTGGATCAGTTTCTATGACAACCATGAGTCCCTGAAAAAGTGGCTTGTCAATAATTCGATTTGTAATCCTTACATGGATATTCTCAACGAAACAGTCTTGTACAGAGCGGAAATTGATAAAAAGTCGTGTGGTGAGGAGAACTTTTGGTGATTTTTTGTAACATGAATTTTTTAGACAAAACGCGTGATATTATTGTCAATGAAGAAGTACATCTGGAGAAGAACGTGGAGGAATGGTCAGGAAAATTTGCAATTTTAACTTTTTTAACCATACCTTTTTTGTTTAAAATTTGAATCGGTGTTAATGACTTTTTACTTTAAAAAAAGTAAAAAGGTTTTGGCATAACAACCCGTTTAGGTAGATTTTGAAACCTTTCCAACTACAAGATTTTATGTTGCGAAAACTTAAAACAAACGTATATTCAGGACGTCACGAGAACGAATATTCGCAGAGCGGACATTTGGAGCAGATGCGATTTTTTGTTAGCGATGTTCACTAGGGTTTCTATAGGAGGCAGGCGCGGTAGGCGCGGTCTTGCCTCCAGCCTGACCGCCTCTCGCCTCATTTCTGCGCTATGGATTAAAAGAAATAAACGGCTTTGTGTTGACACCATATAGTGCGGAAGGTGGTTCTTTCGGCCGACACTTTCCGGGTTCCGCACTTCACAGGAGGTTCGCGGTGCTGGGCAGGCGGAGGTCGCCGCTAGGTCGGCGCGGCATGCGTTTTGGCGCCTGAATGTAAGCCTAATGTTTACAGTCTCCACATTTTCAATGATGCGAGCTTTCTTATAGGCATCACGTATTAACTGTGATACATATATTTCGAACACAGTTTTGGAGGAACGAATTCATAAGTATGTAGAAAAAAGTATTTAACGTTTGATTTTTAATTTTTGAAAATACGATGTTTCTTTTTCTTCGTTTCGTTTCCTTTTTCCTAATTAAAATACTGACAATCTTTTAAGATAACCTTGAAAAAAGCCACGCCCATTACAAGGGTGCCGGGCTGTCATTTTTTGATTTTTGGTATTTGGAAAGTCGCCATGACATCTTGGACCTTCAATTTTTCAACTTTCGCATTTTTACTAATTCTACCTATTACGGAAGGAACTACTAAATTCGAATTCCATGGGCAATTATTCTGCGAAAAAGATAATTTCAATTATCAAATAACTATTTACGAAGATGACATCTACATGTACGTTCTTAGGCTAACGATCATTTTAGTATCTATTTCTTACCGAAATGATGATGTCAGTTTCTTTTTTCAGTGACGATAAAATCTCTCACCTACCATCCGTTTTGTCTTCATCACCACACTTATATTCAGCCACTGCAATTGACAATTGGGATGGTTTTTGGAATGTAGGAACTGGGGAGGAAAACAAATATCGTCTAGTAGTTTTTTGTTTCAGAATTTTTACGACCTCTACATGATTGTCACACACAATTGTACATCGAACGGCAAAAACAAAATTCTTACAGTTAGCCTTGGGCAATATCCTGTAAAAGATGGGTACGCTACAAGAACGAAACATATCAAAATTACTATACATAACTTAATTTCAGAGACATCTCGTCCGAAAGAAATATTTTTGTGAACAATGCCGGGATCGATACAGGTGATGTTATTGCCTGATGTACGATTTTTGTTTTTTTTTTCTAAATTGTGTATATTATTTAATAAAGATGTAATTATTGTAGTGATGTTTTTGGAACTTAAAATAAATTTATGAACTATAAAGGTACATTAATTAGTGAACATTTTGGGGACAATGTTAGACGCAAATTGTGGCACATGCAAAAAAAAATTTCAAAATTTGGTAACTCTTGCAAAACACACAATTTCGCTATCGGGTTTTCAATACTGTTTTCAAAATTTTCCAGAGAGTTAAACTAAAAAATTTTGAGGTTTTGGATGTATGAAGTTTTACGTACAAAATTTTGCAAAATATTATGTTTTTAAAATTATTTGATCAAATCACTGCAACTTTTTTCGAACGAGGGACGAGGCAAAAAGGTTTCTAGGCCATGGCCGAGTCCCCGACAAGTTTCAGCGGACATTTATGTTGCTTTGTTTTCCGCGTGTTTTCTTTCGTTTTTCACCAATTTTCCCCAATTTTCCCCATTTTTTCTTATTAAAACTAATAAATAAATATTTTTTGCAGATGCTAAAACAATTTCCAAGTGAAAAAATTGTGTATTGAGTCGTTAAGTAGCGGTGAAAGTCGTCAATGTAATATGATGGATTACGGGAATACAAAACCCAAACTTTTTCTGAAACATGATACATATGCTGCTCTGGTGCTGAAACTACCTGATTTTCATATCGAGACCGCTGAAAAAGTTTTGAGGTTGTCAAAGTTCAACTTTTTGTGCGAAAATCTCTACTTTTTCACCAAAAAAGTTGAATTTTGAAAACCTCAAAACTTTTTCAGTGGTCTCGATATGAAAATCAGGTAGTTTCAGCACCAGAGCAGCATATGTATCATGTTTCAGAAAAAGTTTGGGTTTTTTATTCCCGTAATCCATCATATTACATTGACCACTTTCACCGCTACCTGCCGGCTGAATACATATTTTTTCATCTGGAAATTATTTTAGCATTAGCAAAAAATATTTATTTATCAGTTTTGATAAGAAAACACAAGAAAAATTGGTGAAAAACACAAGAAAACAAAGCAAGTACAAAATGTCGTAAAATGCGGTGTTTTGTGTGCAAACACCGATTTTTCGCATTTTTTCTCGGCCCTCGTTCGAAAAAAGTTGCAGTGCAAATGATTATTGTACTAGAATCATTAAAAAGTGTTGTTTTTATATTGTTTAGGAGTCCTCGTAAAAAATTGGCCCAGAAGTTGTCGGTCACTTCAACATGTTAGTCTCAAAAATAGTTTACAATAACACTGTAACGGTATACAAAATGCATGATCTATAATTCGATTTGTAGCGAGATATAAAGTTTAAGTTTCCCATGATTTTTCCATTTTCTTAAAAATGGAATTTTTCAAGACTTTCCTGATATTGCTTTGCTGTTTTTTGAGCGTACAAACTCTTTTGACAAAGTTCCTTTTTAGAGGAAGACTGCTTTGCAACAAGTCTAGCCTCAGGTATCAAATGAAGATTAAGGAATTGGACACCTTTGTGTAAGTTGAGATGAAATGATCCCAAAAAACTATTTTTATTTTAAGTAGAGTATTTCAGCGACGACACAATTTCCCGAATTCCACCAATTGAGTCAATTTCTCCTCACTACTATGAAGCATATGCCGAAGAAGATGGAGACGGATTCCTGGATGTAAGTCTGTTTTTTTTTTCAAATTAGAATTAAAAAATCATTTCAGATGTATTACGAACTTTTCATTACAATCCTGCACAATTGTTCGGACGATGGCAAGAATAGATTTTTAAAAGTTGATATTGGATCAATTCCAATTAGACATGGGTATGGTTCAGATGTTTTGAAGATCTAAAATTTCGAAATTTTAGGTGGATTCATAGAACATTGGATATTGAATTAACCAACGTGGGAATCGTAACTACAGATCTGATCCGGAGGAAATTTTACTCATATAAGTATCACAAAAAAACTAACAAGTACATATAAGCCCCACAATAAAAAATTTTAATATTATTTTACTATGATTGTTTATGTACATGCATTACACAAGGAAAGGATTAGGTTTAGGCTTTGTCTTAGGCATAGGCTTAGGCTTACAAGGAAAACTTTTTAGTTTACCGTCAGACTTCAAAACGAGACATGTGTCATTTGAAAGTGTTCCACAAGGATGTGTCACTGCAAAATTTTAAGCGGCTCGGCAAAGCTCCACTCTCAAAAACTCTAGCATCGATCTGAAACTGTTTCAGTGCATTTTTTCACTACTTTGGAGGCTTGTAGAATTGCTCCAAGATTTTTTTGTAAACTTTCAATGTTTTCAGAACGTTTACATGTAGGTAAATAATCTGGGAGATTTTTGGAAAATTTTAATTTTTTTGAAAAAAATCTGAAAATTTTTTCACTCCACTCGGTCCAAGAATTTTCAGATTTTTTTCAAAAAAATTTAAAATTTTCCGAAAATCTCCCAGATTATTTACCTACTTGTAAACGTTCTGAAAAACATTGAAAGTGAACATTAAGAAATAGTGTTAGCTTTCATTCAAAAAAAAAATTCAATTGATAGATTTAAGTACTAGGGGAAATTTTATTCAGCTCTCGTATTTACACAGAAAAAAGTTTTAATCAAACCAATATGCAGTTTTTATGTGCACTCTAACTGATATCAGTAAAGATATTGAATAATGTGGTGGCAGTTTTATTTCCTAAACATGCTGCAAATTTTTTGCCACCAAGTATTGATTTTCTTTAATATTATATCTTTGACAGCAACCCAAGCTGATATCTCCGAATTTTTCGATTCACACTGCGGTAAATGATCGTTCACTTAGCAATTGAATGGGCACAGTAATTTCAGAAAGCCGGTGCAATTTTCTGGAAGAGCATTTGAACTCTAAAACTAAAGCATCATTCCCAACAGGTTGCAGCACAGTTTGCGCCAACTTACTTATAGATGATAGCACAGACATTTCTCAAGATAAAATGACTTTGTTATTCAAAAATATAAAAGTCCTCTATGGGTCTCTGCATGTGTACCGCACAAATTATACAAGTGGAAGGTTTCTTGCCGGATTGAAAGTTATAGAATGTGGTAGGTTGCAATAAAAGAATCTTGAAAATCATGATTTCAGATTCCAATGGAGTTTTTATGTGGGATGAGAACCAAAATATGATAGAAATTGGTATGACCAGTTTAACTACGTGTTTTTGCAATTTTGATGTGAATTACAACAGTAACATGAAATGGATGAACTTACCGAACTTAAGGGTACTTTTGGTATTTTTTTCAAATTATAATATTGAATAACTTTCAGAACTTTTCTTCAATAAACTCTAATTCTACCCAAAGACAAATTGAAATGGTAATATACAGTATGCCTTCTAACTTTTGCATTTCCATACAAGAAATATCAAACTTCATTCAAAACTCGAACCTTTACATGGGAGATTTGCCAAAAACATTTTGCCCAATCACATCCGACTTTATATCTGGAGAAAAGGTGTGCCAATTCGGCATAGACGCCACAACTTTAAGAAATATGACATCGAATTGTGTTCGAGTTTCTGGGAATATTACGATAGAAGCTGGTGATGAAGAGTTTGTATACAAGTTGAAGTCGATGAAGTATTTATTTGGAAGTTTAAAGATTTTTAATGTTAACTTAACTCAAGTTGACTTTCTCAGCAGTTTAGAATACGTGGTTACATTGGACAGTGAGTTAAGATTATATGTCAAGTTAGTAATGTTTTTTCAGATAAGCCAGCCATAGAAATGTTGTCGAATCATTTTGTTTTGAACTTTACTCTACCAAGTATAAAGGTAAGATACGTTTGAGCTTTATTTTAGCTTGAATTCCATTTTAATGATAAATTTAGAGCTTATAATAATTTTTCTAATTTGGTTAATTGACTTTTTCATTCATAACGTTATCTTTCAGAAGATTCATAATCTGCTCTTTTCATTTTGATCTATTAATAATGATTTTCAAGCTAAATTGGAAACTGTAAAAATTGCCCTAGCTGACAGCTTAGGTTTAGGCTTATTTTAGGCTTAGGCACAGGTTTAGGCTTAGGCGTAGGTTTAAGCTTAGGCTCGGGTTTAGGGTTAGGTTTAGGCTAAGTCTTAGGCTCAGGTTTAGCTTAGGCCAGGCTAGGCTTAGGCTTAGGCTCAGGCTGAGCGGGGGGAGGTAGAGAGAAAAAAAGAAGAAAAACCACACATGCAAATTTTTTTCGCAATTTTCTCTGTGAAGATTTTTCTGTTACCAAACTTGTAATATTTATTGGCAAAGAATCTGCAACAAATTCAAAAAAGTAATAAACAAACATAAACTGGCTGCGATAAATTTAAACCCGAAGTCGAAATTTCAAGCTTTCGTAAATTTTAAATTATTAACAAAAGAGAAAAGAAAAATTCAGTTTATCTTTAAAATACAAGAGTATTCAAAATTTAATTTTAACGAAACGTTAAATCAAAATATTCTCAGCGAGTGCGCTCAACAATTCAAGAATGGTTATATTTTGCACTAATTGAAGACGAATTGGAAGCATTTATTTTCAAACAACCTAATGTGTGCAGTCCTTTTACTGATATCTACGGTAGAACTGTCCTATACAGTACTCAAATTGCTGGAGTTCATTGTGGTAAGCAGCATCATATAAATTATAGATATGCGTTATGATTCAGAAGATAAGGTGCCAAATGTTCCAAGCAGAAATTTTCCAACCAGTGGCAGGGACAATTCTGCTTTCTCACTACATGGATGTTTTCAAACAATTATTTTCATGATTTTTGTGCATTTCATTTGTTAAAATTAACATTGAAGCTTTCTAATATGGTTTTTTTAAATTCTTACTATAACCATTACCTGAAAGTATTGTTTTCTATTTTAAAAGTGCTACCCGTCAAAATGTTTTCACAATAAAATTTAATACATACTGTTTCTCCGTTTCATTTTACAAAAATTATTTTGCTCAATCGTTTTGAGCTTGTGATAAATAATTGAAAACTCTGAAGTTATTATGGAAAAATTATATAACTCAAGTTATTCACCTGCTTGCAAGTTGCTACGCACACTTTTTAAATCAAATTCGGGGCTCTTGTGATGATTAAACTTTTTATCTCTTTAGCTTTATTTACCATAACCAAGGTTACAATTTCAGATTTTTTATCTACAAATTGTGGTGAGAACATCGTTTTTCAAACAACTGAAACTTTTTTTATTTTTAGACGCGAAATGTATATTCTTGGGAAACCCGGTCACCTCCGAAACCATAAATTCTTTTCCGACGAATTGTAGTACTGTATGTGCAAACCTAGTGCTAGATGAAACTATAGATGTGACAGAAGAAAAATTGGCCTTGACTTTCAAAAATATGAGAGTGTTGTTCGGGTCATTGAAAGTTGTTAGCACAAGTCTATCCAATGGACATTTTTTCTCTGATTTGGAGACAATTGAATGTGGTAAGTTTTATTTGGTAAAATTAAAATTTGAAATTTTTATTTAAAAAAATTTCATAATTTTTATGTAATGTGTTTTTCCTCTGCAGAGCTCTCCAGAGCTCTGGCTCAAAAGTTTTAGTGATACTTAAATGGTGGTGTAGTCGGAATGTTTTTATGAAAATTTATTAAATTTAATAAAATTGAATGATTAAATTTTTAAAAATTTTAATTTATGACGGAAAATTGTCTCGAAAAAACCGAATTTCAAAAGTTAGGGCTGCTCAAATAAAAAACCAACAATTAGGTAAAATTTGAAATTTGACCGACTTGTCAATGTCGTCACGGTTGGAAACTAACTTTTTTGAAATCACCGTCTAATTTTGGGCATACAAGTTATCTTGCGTTTTCAACTCAATTTAGGTAGATTTAGGCCAATGGATCACCAGAAGTGAACAAATTTTACCAAATGTGCGACATTGGGAAGTTTTGTCAAATCTAAAACTTTAACTAATTTTAGGTCATTTTTTGAGCCGCCATAACTTGTCTTTTGAGATGTTTTCAAGAAGTTTAATTATCAAATTCGGTTATTTTCCTAACAATTTTAAGTCATTTTTCTATAGCAAAGTGGTTAGCTATGTATAGAGAAAAAGATTACTAAAATGTCAAATCAATTGAATCTCAATTAAATTATTCTAGATTTAAACGGAACATTTCTTTGGGAAGAAAACAACTTAATGACTGAAATTGGAATGACGAATTTGACCAGGTGTTATTGTCACATTGATATCAACTACAATAACGACATGAAATTGTTGAATTTACCTAATTTAAAGGTGACTACTGGTCCTGAGCAACATCTAATGTGAAAACGTTCTAGAATTTTTCCTCGATACTCCCAAACAATTCTGATCAACAAATCATCATGAATATCTATAATATGCCCATTGAATTGTGTTTGTCAATTGCTGAAGCGACAAATTTCATAATTAACAGAAATCTTTATATGAAAACATTGCCACGCCATTTTTGCAATTTCACCGGTGATTCTATTTCGAGTGGCAAAGTCTGTCAATTTGAAGAATTGACCCTGAAAAATATGGACTCTGGTTGCGTTATTGTTTGTGGAAATGTAACAATTGAAGAGGAGGATGAGGATTTTTTTTATAAATTGAAAAATATGCAATTTTTATTGGGGAGACTATGGATACCAGGAAAACCAAGATCACTTAACTTTTCAAGCAATTGGGAATATGGAATCAATTTGATACGTGAGAAATTAACAGTTACCTAAGATATTTTGACCATTTTGTGGATTCAGATGGGTTTCCACTATTATCTGTTACACATAATTCGGTACTAGAAACCATTGTAATGCCAAGGTTAAAGGTATTCAGAAATAAATCTGCAAAATGAAAGCTTACGATTTCAGGGTATACAACTCAGAACTCCATTTTGGATAGAACTCCATAATGTCAATGAGAAGCTTAAGTCGTTGCCAAACATTGTTGATCCTTATATGGACTTTTACAACAAAACTGTCAAGTATTGTGCAACTTTTGATGGCCTTGATTGTTGTAAGTGAATTTGACTACTGTTAAAGGTGGAGTAGCGCCAGTACGGAAACTGTTAAAAACCACTCCTTTGGTCCCACAATGGCAAGATATCATGAAAAAACTTTTCAAACATTTTTTGAAAATTTTTTATTTACTGTCAAAAAGTGGCAATTACTCAGTTTTTGCAACTCATAATTTTGGAAGTCGACCAAAAAAAATTTGTTCGACATTTTTCACTTTTTAATTTTGTTTAAATTATTTTTATTAAAACATTGTAGGGGGCGAAACATGCGACATTTATTTAAATTTCCTCTAAAGCTCGTACTTTTCAAAATTTTGGCAATTTGCCAAAACTTTGAGCGGAAATTATGAAAAGTCTAAAATTTTTTGGATTGTTTTATTGTGATATTTGGTTGCTTTAGATCATTATAAGTGCATTTAGACAACACCCCCACTAGTGCTATTCCGCCTTTAACATATGATTAACTTTTAGATTTTCCTCCTACGGAAGAACGCGACAACTTCAGCGTACAAGTATGTAATTTGTGCTTGATATTTGTGATGTGCTCGTTCCTCCTAAACAATTTGTTGTAATGCAAATTTGATGTGAATTATTTCTTCCGTGAATTCTCACAAATTCAATAAAAGTAAACAGATCATACATATATGACAAAATGGGTTGATGTGACACAAGTTTATAATACCGTTAAATATCTTTATTATCATAATTTCATTGTCGCATTTGGGAGGACCTTGTTTGTTCATGCTGCTCATGGGTAATTGACCTAAAAAAATTGTATAAGCAAACATTTTCCAGCCCCAAATCGTACGTCTTAATTTTCAAAATTCTCCGTACAGTCGCTTTATATTGACCTGACATTATGTAGCATATAATACAGTGACTTATAATGTTCACAGTGAGAATTGCATTGCAGATGTGGTACACAAATGTTCCCCACCAGCTGAAAGATGGCAACGTTTATGTGTTAAAAATTAGAAATAAACAAACATGAAACCCAGATCAGTATGCTTGACTTGAACAAGATAAACGAATCCCATCGGGAGTTCAAGGACTGTGAAGGAAATTGCCATAAAAAGCACCAAACCTGTGGTTCTCTCCGTTCTGAAACAGATTAGTGTTTATGAGTTTACCATTTGAATGACGTAGATGTTCATTGCGAACTTCAATTTTTGTCAACATTTTTCTAAAAAATGGAAAAGTATGAATTTGCAGCCAAAATTTTTCATTAAAAATGTTTTAATTTACCGTAAAATTGGGAACTTCCCATCAAAATTTTTTCTCCAAAAAGTTTAGTTTCTCGTCTATTTTTCTCATAAAAATTCAATATCCCGCCGAAAAGTTTTCAGCGAAAACTTGAATTTCCTGCCAAATTCAGAAAATTCCGTAGAAAAAGATTCAAACGGGAATTCTAATGAACAGTTGTTTTATTCTGTCTACTTACTATTAGATTTGTTTTATACCAGTAATAGTAGATTTTAAAAAGTTCTACATAAATACATAGCTAAAACATTTCATCAGTTTTCAAAACTCACGACGATCTCTTTGCAAAGTTTTGTTCACTTCTTTTCTTTTCTGCTTTCCTTAGCTCGAGAATTAGAAGAATTGTGAGAACCGGCAACATGACGCATGGAATTATCTGAACATATTCCAGGAAAATTTTTGTTCAAATTCTACTTACTTTAGTAACCGTCCCGCTGGCCAACATGTAAGCTTTTCCCAAAACTCCATCGTAAACTGTAAACAAAGAGGATAATCTTTGATCGAACACAGGAAACGTCGAATTCAAAGGTGTTCCTTTACAACTGAAAATTTGAAAATTAAGTCGATACATTTTATTTTCTTTTTTGCTCACTGTGGCCTCGGCTCCCATGTACCCATTTGCAAAATATCGTACCGGAAATAGAAGAAGGAAGAAAACGGGCAACTCAATAAAAAAACTAGCAATGACAGATTTAAATCCAAAACTGGGTTTGCCCATCTGCCGACATTTATTGCTAAAGGGAAATTTTAAAGATAGCAGCCGAATTGATGCAAGTAAAATAGCTAGCCAAACAGATGACCGGCGTACCAAATCACACCATACTAATGTGACCCAGGCGATGTAGAGGGCTAGGTAAGACACTGGAGGTTCACTGAAGTTTGTTGATTTGATTTGATTTATTTTCAACACTAAGAGCCAAAAGGTAATACATTAAAAGGTAGTACAATTTAAGGTTTGATGAGAAAATAAATTTATAAAACGAGACAAACCCAGCAAGAGTTCATCTCAAGTGTGTTGATTATATATGTATATATGATGGTTTTTATAAGGGATGAAATTTAAGATACCTATGTATAAAATACATATGTTCAGTTTAGGTTATCAAAGTTAGTGGTTTTCGCGATAAAATTCTAAAGAAACCTACCAATCCGTGCCCTCTCTTGAAAAAAACAAATTACTATTCGCCGACGTGACAATAGTTTCAACCATCACCACCATATCAAATATCGCTATGCCAATCATGATAGATATCACAGACGACGTCATCATTCCTTTTCTAGTTAATACAAACAAGTGGAAAGAGATTAAAAATGTTCCACATATAGCTACATAAAACTGAAAGTCAATGCTAAGTTTTCCCGTATTCCTGTGAGAAAAACTAGTCAGCTCATATTTACACAACAGTGATGAATTACCTGAAAAATGTGTAGACTTCTTGGAGAAGAAGCCGTGTAGAGTCATCGTAACTTGGAAACAAAAATGAAGCATGTTGATATACAGAGGTTGTTGCTTCCATACCAAATACAAAAATTATTCTTGTGGAAAAAAATTAAATATAAAAAACGTAGTTAAACGACTTAATTGGAAACGAATATTTGGAAAAAATGAACACAAAAATAAATTTGGCTTTAGATGTACACTATTTATAGCATTTTCTCTATTTTGAGCATTTGTTAAAATATTTTCTGAGAAAGTGTGAAAGTTATTGCGTTAAGAACAAGGATGTGCGGCATTTTTTCGGCAAACCAACTTTTTTGCTCTAAAATTAATATAGAATGTAGAAAAAGGTTTTTTTC
Organism: Caenorhabditis elegans; assembly: GCF_000002985.6. NCBI lineage: Eukaryota > Metazoa > Nematoda > Chromadorea > Rhabditida > Rhabditidae > Caenorhabditis > Caenorhabditis elegans. Next base: position 1,675,894 of record NC_003283.11, read on the forward strand.
TATTTAAAAACAACAGTTATTTTTGTTTTAAAAAACTTCTAAAAGCCTCAAATGGTGCCTGAAAATTGTTTTTTGCCGAAAAACTTTTACGGCACATGTTTGGCACACGGTAACTTTCAGGCACTATTTGAGGTTTTTTTAAAAAGTTTTTCGACAAGACTAATGCTTTTTTGGATAGAACACATTTATGGATAAAAAAAGTTGGGTTGTCATGTATGAAGTAAGCAGTTGTTTACGTTTGCCGAAAAAATACCGCAGAGCTCTGGTTTAGAAACAAAAAGAAATTAAATATGGAAAGCCTCGTTTCCAGCAATCTCTCAACTGTTATCTCGCTCAAATGCATCATACAATTTAGAAAAATTCTGTATACCACTCTGCATAATTACCGATTTCAGCGTAACTCGTGAAAATGGCAAACTAGAAAAAAGTAAATATCTTTATTAAATGTATGTAGTTTTTGAAACACACATCACTTTCAAAGATCTTTCAAAGTAGAGACTTTTGCCTTCACAATATAATTTCCAGCGGCATATGATTAATCATCGACCCAAAGTTCACTAGAATAGTAATTAATTCACTTTTACATTTGTACACTGTGAACTGTCGTGACTTGGTTGTTCTGAAATAATACTCTGTTACTTGAAAGCATTCCTCTGTCACCTTTATTTTCAAAATTTGAGCCACCGTCAGTCTATACTGCGTCGACATGAAAAAACACAAGACTCCATGGCTTGTCGCATTAATTATGAAAATCGAATTACAAACGTGATTGATATAAGTGGCCAGATATAAATACCCAAAATCGGTATAGGACACTTGAAAGATTAGTGAAATTCCAATGGGAAGTTCCAGGACAAAAAATGAGACAGTCATAAAGATAACAAGGCCAGTGGTTTTTTCTGAGCTGAAAAAAGTTTGCTGGTTTTTTTTTTGAAAGTTTATCAAATTGCCTATAGTATATAATTTAGATAAATTCTAACTTTCGGCTATGCGAGTTTTAAAATCACGAAAACAAACTCTGCTCATGAATTCGTTTTTTTTTGCAAATCCAATCAGAAATGACTCATTGAAAAAAAATCCCACAAACCTAATTCTCTTTGTCATGCTGGAAATTTTCCGTAATTGCTCTGCCTTCTGAAGTTCCACAATCAGCAAAACTGTTAGAAAAGGCAGAAGGATGCAAGGAATTATCTTTGAAACAATTCCATTCACAAACATATATGATTTCCCAAAAAATTCGTCATTCATTGTAAATAATTGAGATAGTTCCTGAGTGTGAATTGTAGCACTAGTAGTTAAGGGGATGCCTGTACAGCTAAAAACAATTTTTTTTTGTTTAAGAGGAGCAGAAAAATTAACGAACTAATCTTTTGGGCCCCATGACCCTTTTTCAATAATATTATATCGAAAATAGTAAAACGAAGAAAGCATTGAACTAAAGACAAAGCACCAAAAAATAACAGCAAATCCAAATGCGGGTTTCGAACATTTTTGAAATCTCAGACCGGCTCCAAATTTGATCATCATAAGCCTGACAAGCGCCATAAAAACACCAAGCCATGTGGAAGATCGGCGTACGAAATCCCTGACAACTACGAATATCCAGAAGATTTGGTATAGAATAAGTGACACAGGGGGAGTGCTGAATAAAAAACATTTGCAAACTAAATTTTTTTACGTCGAAAATTTCTTGATTTTTTTCCGGAAGTTTTTAGATCGCGATTAAAGCCAGTGGGGAAATTGTTAAAAACCACTCCTATGGTCCCAAAATAATCGATTATCATGATAAAACTTATTGAAAATTTTTTGAAATTTTTTATTTACTGTCAAAAAGTGGGAATTACTCAGTTTTTGCCACTCATAATTTTGGAAGTCGACCAAAAAAAACATGTTTTTCGACATTTTTTATGTTTTAATTTTATTTGAATTATTTGTATTAAAACATTGTAGGGGTCGAAGGTAGGGATATGTGATCTGACGTTGAAAACTCCAAAGATCCTCATTAATTTGTTTCTCACGGGATGGAAATTTCAACCCCATTTTTTTTCAATTTCCGCAGACACGAATTTCTAAACAGCTATGTCCTAGTTTTGTGCTCGCTTCACGAATTATCAATTTATCATTCACCAATCAGTTCCTTCTTCATCGAAAAACATGCCCGACGACACAATTGTAGCTATCATGGCGACAAAATCACATAGAGCAATTCCTATCATAATTGATATTATCGAGGAAATCATCATGGTTCTACGAGTCAGTATAATAAAGTGAAGAATTGTTAAAACAATACCAAAAAAGGACAAATAATATTGTAATTTGAGACTAGGTCGGGCAAACTTTTCCAGTGTCAACATCAATTGATAAAGTGCCATTTTGCTGTCAGAATTTGGAAATAAACTAGAAGCATGGTCGTAAATGGATGTAGTGGTTTCCATAGATTCTAAATTGAAACTGAAAGACAGGAAATATGGGAGTCTGAGCAAAAATGAACAAGAGAAATTGAGTTAATGAGTGGCTGTCAGAAAAAAAAAACGAAGCAAAGTCGAAAAGCTGTGACTCAGTTTTTTAAAAATTATTTCACGGCTGTTCCTGAAACGGAAATCTGAAATCTTTGAGAATTTTTTTATTGAAAGGCTGAAAAGTGTTTAAAGTCTGATCTGTCAAAATTAAATAATGTTTTAGAATTTTCAAAGTATAGAATTAGGTAGAGTGAGACAAGTAGCAAAAATAAAAACGGGTCCGATTTATTTTCAGTTGTCTTTTTTTGTGTTTAAAAAAACAAAAAGGCTTTTGTGTTTTGTGATGTGAAATCTCGTTATTCACGATATAATTAAATCAAAGCCTCAAGATGACATAGTGAATTGGAAAATAGGCAAAATATTTTAGAAATCAAAAATCGTCGAAGTAAGCCAGTGTGGAGAAAAGTCAAAAACCGATAAAAGTGAAGTAATGTTTTTAAAAAAATGTTTTACAGAATATTCCAAAAAAACCGAAACTACATTCAGCTCTGCTCTACATACTTGCTCTTTTGCTAAAGATTTCCTCCAAAGTTCGCTAATTTTCTGTATTGTTGAAGAAATGCCTATTGATGTTGCCTACTTCCTTATAAAATGTGTTTCCTTTCCTGACAATAAATGTTAAATTTTCAAAGTTTGCAGTTATATTCTATTCGCGTTGTTTGTACTTTGTAGACATCCACAGTAAAACCAGTTTTCAAACCAAAAAAATAATAATGGTTGTATTATTTTTAATAACGTATTAAACAAACTTTTTTTGCAAATTAGTATAAGTTCATTCAAAAAAAACATAAAAAATTAAGTTGTAGTCCTTCGTAATGGTGTGCCAATTAAATGGTTATTGTTAACGTGAACTTTTATCTGCCAAGCTTTAGTTATATGTTAAAAAATATTTTCATGAACACACCTTCAACAATTTTTTGGCAGTATTACGGTACTGGGAAGACATTAAAAAGCATATGAAACAATTTGTAGAAGCATTCCAAAGCAGTAGAGTATCACAGATTGCATCCACATTGATATAAATAAATCTGAGAAATAATTATGAGTTTAAATGCATGACTTCTAGCAAACTGACAAAAATCCCAAATCGCTATAGATGACCTGAAAAACTGTGGCAATACCGGTTGGCAGTGAGGCCAAGAAAATAGAAAATGTCATGATAATTACTAAATTTGTAGTTTTTTCAGTGCTGGAAGTTTGAGTTCAAATTAATTAATAAATGAGTATGTAGACTCACTTGTTCTTGTAAAGCACACTCGAAGATATTCTACTCTTCTCGGTTCGCTTCAACTCCACGACTAGTAGAGTAGTTAGAAGAGGCAATATGATACATGGAATCAACTAAAAAGTGTATGGCATGTGTTTAGGTGTGAGTTCTAGCATGCCTGCCTGCCTACGTGACCTTCCCTTTTTTCTAGACTTGTAGGCTGGCAGGCGGGTGATAAAATAACTATAAATAACTTATTTACCTTCGAAAATATTCCATTTATAAATTGAAAAATCTGAACAGGTGCGCCATCATAAAGAGAGAACAAATCCGAAACCCGTTGTTCGTAGAGTGGAAATTGAGAGTCTAGTGGAATATTTGTGCAGCTGAAATTGCTAACTTTTTTTTGTTATAAAGTTGTCAAATTATTACCAATTTGCAGGAGTCCAAGTTCCAATTTCGACAAATTTTATACAAAGATAAAAACAAGAAGACATCAGTGAACTGATAAAAACACTAAACGCAGAAGACTTGAATCCGAAGATGAACATTGACATTTTTTGATATCGAACTTCAGACGCATATTTTGAAACCAAAAACCGAATAAGTGCCATCAGGACTGTAAGCCAAGTTGAGCATCTCACCACACCATCACGGATGGACATTAAGACCCAAAAGATTTGAAACGTTAGAAAGGAGTTTGGCGGTGTGCTAGATGCAAAAAGTTTTATATGATTCCGCTAAATCTGAAAGGCTTACCAGTCTGACCCATAAAAGTTCAAAATCATATCTTTCGAGCTTATTGATACAATCATTGATAAAAAATCACAGATAGCGACACTAATCATCAGTGATATTATTGAGGTTGATTTCATCGCCTTTCTCGTAAGTACTAAAAAATGAAATATTGTTAGAATTCCTCCAAAAATAGATAACCAAAATTCGACATGGATACTAATTCTTGAGAGTTTTCTGAAAAGAATTTATAATTGTGTAATTTTAAGGCAAATTCCTTCAAACCAGAGATGCGCGGCTTTCCGGCAATCGGCAATTTCGGCAATTGCCGGAATTCCAAATTTCCGGCAATTCCCGGTATCGGGAATTTTCGGCAATTGGTAATTTCGGCATTTGCCGTGCACCCCTGCTCCGACCAAATTTTTAAACTTACGCTATAAAAGAATAGAATATTAATAACCGTTCGTCATTGTGAAAACTGGGAAATAAGTTTTGTGTAATGTTTATAGAAAGCATTTCAGATTTGAAATAATTTATAAAATTTTCAAAAAAAAATCAATCTCAAAGCAAAATATTTTTTAAGAATAACTACATAACAGAATTCTCATTTCCGATTTTACATAGAACTAACATCATAATTGCTATGTAAAACCCGCTTCTTGTGACTCAAAACGATTTGTGTCTGGAATGCGTGGTGAGACGAAAACAGCGATAATTATAGATAACAATTGGACTCGTCGGTTTGGTATTTTGTTAAAAGCAATTTTAAAAAAGTAATATACTACAAAAATTTAAACTCGATTTCTATTGTGCTTTCAAGTCGTCCCTCTTAAATACAGTTAAAAATTACAGTGTTAAATCGTAAGGCAATTGCCGGTCGGCAATTCTATAGAATGAGGCGGTGTGGCATGTTCTCCCAATATTTTGCATTAACGGTTGAGTAGCACCAGTGGGGAAATTGTTAAAAACCACTCCTATGGTCTCAAATTGACCGAATATCATAATAAAACATTTCAAAAAAAATTTTGAAAATTTTATTTACTATCAAAAAGTGGCAAGTACTCAGTTTTGCCACTCATAATTTTGGAAGTCGGCAAAAACATGCGAAATTGCTTTGGATTTTCTCAAAAACTCATATTTTTTTTGAAAATTGTCAATTTGCCAAAACTTTGACAGGAAATTAAGAAAAATCTAAATTTTTTTGGAGTGTTTTATTATGATATTTGGTCTTTTTGGATCATCATAAGTGTATTTGGACAAAATCCCCATTGGCGCTACTCCACCTTTAGACTTTTGTGATAGAATATAGAAATATATTTTCTCTATTTGAAAAAAATCTCATTGACTTGGAACACCTGAAAAAGTGCTAAAATAGTCTAAAAGTACAAAGTTGCGGAAAAAATCAGTCAAATATTGAAAAAAAATTGAGAATTTTTGAGCTCTTTTTCACTTGTTCGGTGTAAATTAAAAGTTATTTTCAGATACAGAAAACATGGTCTATACCTGATCACATAAGTTTTAAAAAAATATTGAGAGAACATATTACACTAGCCCATCTTTTAGAATTGCTGGTCGGCAATTGTCCTGTTAAATACAAATCATGAAGCATGTTATCTCCCGGATTAAACTCTGAAAAAAGCTAAAGAGGCCTCTCAACGACTGATTCGAATGGTTATTGAATTTGTTGGTGCAGTAGAAACATTTTTGATAATTCATGATTTGGTGGAAAGCATTGAAGTCTACACCAATATCTTCATTTCTCGGTAAAATGCAGAACTATAAGTTTTACAATTGAACAGTCAGGCATGTCAATTTGCAATACCAAAATATCACAAAAAAATCTGGTTATTTTAATGTAGAAATATGCCAGGCTACAAAATAAACGATGATATCTTAATAAGCTGGAACATTTGTGGGTTGCTGAGAAATTCTATTAAAATTACTTGCATACGTCGTGCCTTAATCTGTTTTTCAATTTTCAAAATTATATTAACTCGAAAATCATTGCGTGTTATTGGAAGCAAAGCTCAAAAGCGACATTGAATCATTCTTCAATTGTGACAAGACATCGATTTTTGATGACTGACGAGTTGTTCTGGTCACTTTTAAAAATTCACCTGCATCGTTGTCAGCAGTAATAAATGATTTTCTGATTTTACTTTTTCCTAGTTCGATAAAACACACTCCGTTTAATACATAAATCAAGGTTGCATATCTTGAAGCAATGCTAAATGAAACTTGTTATTTTGAGGAACCATTCGATTTTATGATTATTCATTACATTGCCCTAACATTGTCTATTATTGTATACGCGATTGGATTTTTTGTTCTAATTTTTAAAACACCAAAACATTTCAGTAAATATAGAAATTTATTGATGGCGCACATTTTTTCGTAAGTTTAAAAAAAAAGAAACTTGTCTCAACCATCGTTTTTTTTTGCGTTTGAATTTTCTCTCCAAAATATTCCGGCTCTCAAATATTGGGTTTCTTGGCAAGCTTAAAAATTAAATTTTGAAGGGCGTTCTCCAAATAATTTGTTGAAAATGCTCCTGAAAAATGAACAAAAAATCTGGGCGCCATTATTTTTTGCGTTTAACGGTGGGGAAATCTGGGAAATATTTTTAAATGACTCCAAATTTTCCCCTGATTTTGATTATCTATGTGAAAAAATTAATAAAAATTTCCCTGATTTTATATTTAAGCTTGAAATCGCGATTTTCATTTGCGTACCCATGAGATTTTTCAAATGCGCGCCTAAATAAATTCTCTTTGGAGCGCATTTGCCCCATCCGATTTTCTCCGTCAATTTTTATTTCTTTCAGTTTTCAGCTATTTTCATTCATTTTTGTGGTATTTTATGGGTTTTTTCAAAAAATGTATTCTTTCGAGTCATGTGAACATTTTGCTAGAACAAAAATGAATAAAAATAACTGAAAACTGAAAGGAATAAAAATTAATGGAGAAAATCGAATGGGGCAAATGCGCTCCAAGGAGAATTTATTTAGGCGCGCATTTGAAAAATCTAATGAGTACGCAAATGAAAATCGCGAAAAACTCAAATATAAAATCAGGGAATTTTTTTGTTGATTTTTTTCACATAGATATTCGGAAGCAGGGGAAAATTTTGAGTCATTTAAAAATGTTTCCCAGATTTCGGTACCCCAACTTTAATTTTTTCAGAGGATTCCTTCTCGACATTGTTATGGGTGTCCTATGGAAAGTAACAATTGTCCTACCGGTTCCAGTAATGTGCTCCAACACCTTTGCATCTGAATATGCTCCAAATGTATTTCAACTCCTTCCCGCATGCTTCGCGTATACTGGAGCTTCAGCTATATCACTTTTTGTTCACCGAATGGAGGCTGTAATCGTACACAGATCAGAACAGTCAACACTTCGAAAAGTGACAAAATATTTGAAATATGCATTTTATATGAGCATTGTCTTTGTGCTCATTCTCACAATATTGATTTATCCAGATCTGAAGAACCAAAGAGATTATAAAATTCAAATGGAAAAGGTGAGTTTTTGAGTTTAAAGTCTCTTTGTTTTTTTTGTTTGCTAAAAATAATTTTCAAGAGATTCGGAACGTTCAAGCCGTATATGTGGTGTGACAACTGTTTCTTCATGAATTTTAGTTCGAAAATCTTCTATGTCTTCTTTATCGTTGCCGGAATCGCCGTGGTCTTGGGTGGTACCACTGGTGGTATTGCTTTTCATGTAACAGTTGAAGCATTGAAAAGTGTTAGCTTAAGGCTCACTGCTAAAACAAAAGCGACACATCGGAACTATTTAATGAGTCTCTCGTTGGCGGTAGATTGAATAAATTTTTAGAAATTTTTTGAATTCTTGTGAATTGCAGGCAGGTGTTCATGTCGTTTGCATTGTGTTACCCCTGCTAGGCGTTTTATCGGCAATTAATGTTATGATCAGTTTGAGTAGTGAGTTGTAAAATTTTTTATTTCAGCGGAAAGTGGAATTTCCAAAAACATTCCAAAATAAGTCTCTCTTGAAGTATGTAGGGGTGGGCGGAAAATAATTTCTTCGGGCAAAGTGGCAAATTGCCGGAATCGAAAACTTTCGGCAAGTTGGCAAACCGACAAAATTTGAATTTGCCGATTTGCCGGAAAAACGACAGTTGCTGAAAAATTGCCGGTTTTGCAAATTTTTTTTGGAAATTTTAGACTGTCAATTATAATCGGCAAAATTGCACAAATCCTATGAATGTTCCTACATTTATTTTGAGAAGTAAGCAAACTCATATAAAAATATCAAGAAAAAACGGGGGAAAAATTTCAAAAAGGCACCGTTTTAAGTGTTTCCGTCTTATAAAAAATTCCTCTAAAAACTTCCGGCATGTTGATGTTCGTGAAAGGGCAAATCAGCAAATTATATGTTTTCGTTTGAGATTTCATCTATTAAAATGTCAAGAGTTCATATGTCTTGAAGAAAATGGACTATAAATTGATACATCACAAAGAATATTTATCGAATGCTCGGAAAAAAACTGAAAATTCCCAAAAATTCACACATATACTTGAAAAATTGCAGATTTTCGCTATTTCCCATTCATCCTCACACTAATCATACAAGAACATGGTGCTGCATCTACCGTCATCATGTTCATGACAAATAACTTACTGAGAGGAGCTGTCAAAAAATTGTTCAAGTGCGAGAATGGGACAGTCACGGCTGACAATAGTACTGCAAATCGATCTACGGTGGTTGTTTGATATTTTTCTAATTTTTATTAGATTTTCGGCGATTTAAAAAAAATGAAATACGATCAATAAACGTTTTATTCAATACTTTCATCGAAGCAAAATCTGCATAAAATAATAAAATTGAAACAGAACACTTCAAGAGAACTACACGGCCGAGGATTTTTTCCTCGTCCGCATTTTGGTTAGGCCATTTTTTGAGTTTTCAAACGAAGTTTTCTAGTCCCCGGATATTTAATTTAGGCCAGCCAGCGAGCATGAGTAGCCCACTCGAGAGATGCAGACAATGGGGCCTAGATTGGAGTCGGCTGCTCATTTACCACGAGCAAAGTTTCAGTTTCTCAGTGTTCAAAGATCAAGCTTGAAAAGATGCCGCCATTTAAATTTTCAAATTAACATTTTGATCTTTAATTTGATCAAATATGCAGGAGCGACAATAAATTGAAAAACAAATCAGGTTAGTCATGAGGTCTCTCAACTTTTTTCTACTTTGCACCTGTTGGTTTTCCCTGAATTTTTCGGAAAATTTACCTCACATTGAGTCAAAAACATGCTCAACAAATCTTGCGATTTCGAGCAACCTTCCGGTTTTTCAACGCTTCACATTATTTCAACATCGATCTCGGTGCCAATTTATATAGTAGCATTTTGGATATTAATATTCAAAAGTCCGGTTCATTTTAGCAAATATCGAAATTACCTGGTGGCTCATGTATTTTCGTAAGTTCGTTTCAGTTAGTTATTATAATGAGTTATATTGCTCAGCGGACTACTTCTGGAACTCCACATGGGCACGATATGGAAGGTGACGATAATCCTACCAATTCCCATAATGTGCTCAAATAGTCCTCTTGCTGAGTATGCTCCTATTTTATTTCAATTACTTTTTGTCTGCTTCGTATACACTGGAATCTCGGCTCAACAACTTTTCCTTTACCGGATGGAAGCAGTTGTGATTTTTCAAAACGAGAATTCCCGTCTAAAAAAGTTGGTGACCATTACTAAATTTGGATTTTATATCGGTGCGCTTCTGATAACACTGTTTGCAATTTTAATCTATCCAGACTTGAAGTATCAAAAATCTTATAAAATGAAAATGGAGCAGGTAGGGAATTCTACAAAGTACTCAGCGAAACAAGAGTGCAAGTTCAGAGATTTGGCACATTTTCGGGGTACATGTGGTGTGATAATTGTTTTTTCATGAACTTTGATTCCAATATTTTCAAGATATTTTATTTAATTTGTGGAATCGGAACAGTTATGTGTTTTTCATCGTCTTTCTCCGCATTTACTGCGACGATTCGATATTTGAATTCGGTGAAAATCAAATTATCCGTAAAAACAGCAGCTCTACACAGAAACTTTTTGCATAGTCTGATACTAACAGTGGGTTTTGGTTTCTGTGAGGAAAACAAGGCGAAATCAGAAAATTTCAGATCACAGTGCATATAATATGTATTCTATGTCCTGTTTTGATATTTTTGGGTGCAATTTCGGTTGTTGTCGAGTTATCACGTAAGTGTCAATATTTGAGAGTTGGGTTAAGGAAAATTGTTTAAATATATGAGACCCAGTGGTTTTTTTTAAATTCTTTTTTTGATTTTTCAGAGTTCCCATACATTCCCTACATTCTTTTGATGATCATTCAAGAGCACGGAGCAGCATCTACAGTAACCATGTTCTTAACAAATAATCTACTACGACAGACAATACGAAAAATGCTCCCCGTCCGTCAACTCGAAGCCGTATCTACTGTTTCAGCATATAGTCTAACAAATGCACTCTGAAAATCTGAAAAATCTGAAAACTTTAAAACTTCATTCATCAAGAATGCTTGAATAAAACATTTTGTGCTAATTTTGTGATCAGTTTAATTACATGCGCTTAAATGAAAATTTAGAAATATGATCTGCTTGAGCTTATTCGTGAGACTCTTATTGGAAGAACAATCAAAACAGCATACAAACTACTGATCAAATATAGTGTTCCAGTTACACTTGACCAAGTAAACGTTTCTTCTGGGCTCTTTAATAGACATTTTTCAGATGAAAAACCAAGCGAGAAACATAAATTCGGTAAAAAACAAAAAGGGTGATGGTCCAGTAATAAACACATTAGATTCTGCTAATCTTTCAAGACTGTAAAAGGAGTCCCTTCGTTTCAAACAGATTATTTTGCTAAGAACCCAAATTCGACAAATTTTTGGTAAAATCTTCTTACTGGAACATTCATGACATAGTAAACAGTTGGGGCAATCACACCAAGGTACCAATCATGAACAAGCAAAAAGATCCGATTCAGAATATGAACATATTCAAAAATATCGGAATAGATTCCCAAAGACACTTTCCAATTAACCAAACGCTTCAAATTCTTGCAAACATCTCCTTACTTGAACACTCTTGGCCAATATACGCATGGATCGTCATCGTATCCGCTTCAAGTACAATGGAGCTGACGCTATCGACATGGTGTTTTCGAAGAAGAAGAGTGAGGAGAGAAAGGACTGGCTCTCGAAGTGGATGCGGGAGAAGAAAGACAGAAAGCAGCAGGGACTTGCTGAAGAATATCTCTACGACAAGGACACTCGATTCGTCACTTTCAAGGATTTCGTCAATCGTGAATTGGTGCTCTTCTCGAATCTCGACAACGAGCGTTCAATTCCATGTCTTGTGGATGGTTTCAAGCCAGGACAACGGAAGGTTCTCTTCGCGTGCTTCAAGAGATCAGACAAGCATGGGGTCAAAGTGGCTCAATTGGCCGGAGGTGTCGCTGATATGTCTGCTTACCATCACGGAGAACAGTCGCTTATGACAACAATTGTGCATCTCGCCCAGGATTACGTTGGATCCAACAACATCAACTGCTTCTTCCAATCGGAATGTTCGGTACTCGTCTTCAGGGTGGAAAGGACAGTGCTTCAGCTCAGTACATCTTTACTCAACTGTCGCCAGTCACTCGTACACTCTTCCCGTCTCACGATGATAATGTTCTGCGTTTTCTTTATGAAGAAAATCAGCGAATTGAGCCAGAGTGGTATTGTCCAATTAGTCCAATGGTTCTCGTCAATGGAGCTCAAGGGATCGATACAGGATGGCGCACGAACATCCCTAATTACAATCCACGTGAACTGGTCAAGAACATCAAGCGTCTTATCGCCGGCGAGCCGCAGAAAGCCTTAGCTCCATGGTACAAGAACTTCCGCGGAAAGATCATTCAAATCGACCCGCGTCGATTTGCATGCTATGGTGAAGTTGCTGTGCTTGATGACAACACCATTGAGATCACCGAGTTGCCAATCAAACAGTGAACTCAAGATTACAAAGAGAAGGTTTTGGAGGGATTGATGGAGAGCTCGGACGAGAAGAAACCGCCTGTTATCGTGGACTACCAGGAGTATCACACAGATACAACTGTCAAATTCGTCGTGAAGCTGGTGCCAGGAAAACTTCGTGAATTGGAGCGCAAGCAGGATCTTCATCAAGTGCTCCAGCTCCAATCTGTCATCTGCATGAGCTCCATGGTGCTTTTCGATGCTGCCGGATGTCTTCGCACGTCCACTTCGCCAGAGGCAATTACTCAAGAGTTCTACGATAGCCGCCAAGAGAAGTACCTGCAGAGAAAGGAGTACCTCCTCGAAGTTCTTCAGGCTCAGAGCAAGCGTCTCACTAACCAGGCTCGTTTCATCCTCGCCAAGATCAACAAAGAGATTGTATTCGAGAACAAGAAGAAGGTAGCCATTGTCGATGATTTGATCAAAATGGGTTTTGATGCTGATCCAGTGAAGAAGTGGAAGGAGGAGCAAAAGCTCAAGCTTCGTGAATCTGGAGAAATGGACGAAGATGATCTAGCTACTGTCGCCGTCGAAGATGACGAAGGCGTTTCCTCTGCTGCGAAGGCCGTTGAAACCAAGCTATCAGGCTACGAGTACCTTTTCGGAATGACTATCCTCGACGTTTCGGAAGAAGAGACTAACAAGCTCATCAATGAATCGGAGGAGAAGATGACAGAGCTTCGAGTGCTGAAGAAGAAGACCTGGCAAGATCTTTGGCATGAGGATCTGGACAACTTCCTTTCCGAGTTGGACAAGCAAGAGGCTCGCGAGAGGGGTGATCAAGATGCTATGCTCGAGAATGCCGTCAAGAAGCTTGCTGCAGACGCAAAGAGCGGACGTGGATCCACGAAGAATGTGTGCCCGGAAGTCCTCCCATCCAAGGACGGACATCGTATCGAGCCGCGGTTTGATGCCGCAACCAAGGCAAAGTATGAAAAGATGACGCAGCCAAAGCGGGAACGCGTCAAGAAAGAGCCAAAGAAGCTGGCGTGGCAAGCCGATTGTGACGACGATGTAAGTTTTTCCTTGTAGTTTATATCATTTCCAATATTTTTTTTTAGGTTGGCGTCACTTCTGATGAAGAAGTCATAAGAAAGCCAAAGCCACGTGCAGAAAGAAGAGCTGCAAAAAAGCCAGCTGTGGAGGCTCCAGCAAAGAAGGCTGAGCCGAAGAAGAAGAAGAACAACAAGCTCTACGACATGTCTGGCGGCGAGAGTGCTGATGACGTCGGCGAGAAAGAGGGATCGGACAATGGTAGTGTGGGAAGCGGTTAGTTTATAAATATTGAAAATGCTTCCAGAAATCCAAAAAATTTTTTTTGTAATTTTGGCAAGGTATATGCCTGTAAAAAATAAATTGGAAACAAAATTCCCTGTGGGGCGCCTAGAATCAAATTTCTAGGTCCAGAAACTCACGGATAATCTTTAAAAAAATATTCCAATTCATTTCTATGAAAATACTTCCAGAAATCCAAAATTTTTTTTTGTAATTTTGTAAAAAATAAATTGGAAACAAAATGCCCTTGGGGCGCCTAGAATCAAATTTCTAGGTCCAGAAACTCACGGATAATCTTTAAAAAAATATTCCAATTCATTTCTATGAAAATACTTCCAGAAATCCAAAATTTATTTTTTGTAATTTTGGCAAGGTTTTTCTTTTTCCGCAATTTTTCCGCAGCAAAATTTTTTTCGCGGCGATTTTTCTCCGCAGCAAAATTTTTCCACTGTGAACGTATAGTTCAGTTCTATTGTTTACTATTCCCTCTATTATTACTATCGCATTTCCTATCTGTCTTGTAATAGAGGTCACCGATCTGGCCTGCCCTCTAGTGTTCTACCCTTGATTATATATGCATTCTATACATCAGCGAGTGAGCGAGTGAGAGGTGACCCATCTCCTCTCTCTCCATCCGGCCTATTTAATCAATAAATGCATGTATTAAAACACTATATTCAACAATCATAAACAGATAATGAGGTACCATTATCTTCCGTTTATACCGCAGCAAAATTTTTCCGCAACAACGAACCGGCGGAAAAATCTACCGGCGGAAACAACTACTTGCGGATAAACTCAAACCGGCTGGAAATTCTACTTGCGGAAAAACTCGAACCGGCGGAAAAAAACCTACTTGCCGAAAAATTCAAACCGGCGGAAAAATCTACTTGCGGAAAAACTCGAAGCGGCGGAAAAATCTACTTGCGGAAAAACTCGAACCGGCGGAAAAATCTACTTGCGGAAAAAATTGAACCGGCGGAAAAATCTATTTGCGGAAGAAATCGAACCGGCGGAAAAAATCTATTTGCGGAAAAACTCGAATCGGCGGAAAAAATCTATTTGCGGAAAAACTCGAACCGGCGGAAAAATCTACCGGCGAAAAAAAATCGAATTCCACGAAAAAGAGTCGTGAAAGAGTGACGGAGAAAAAATAGAAACAACTGAAAAACATGGTTTCAAGATCGAGAAAGATTTATTGTTCACATTGAAATCAAGTGAAAAGAGTTTTTTTTATTAAAAGTGAAATAAATTATAAAGTGTTGTATCCTGATTTCGTTCCGTTCCATCCTTTGTCGTCGTCTTCTTCGTAATTCTGTAAACAATCAGTTTAGCTGAAGCATCATTCAAATCTTTCCTTACCATTCCGGTCCTTTGTTGTCCTCGTCGTCGTCGTCGTTGCCGTGGTTCTCGCCTTCTCCCGATCCAACCATTCTGATCCATTCCGATCCATTCCGATCCATCCACCCTGTTCGTCGTCGTCACCGCTTTTATCGTAAATCTGTAAAAAATCAGTTTAGCTGAAGCATCATTTGAATCTTTTGTTACTATTTTCGTGTTTCCGGAATTCATCATCTTACCATCGTCGTCTGGTCCCGATCCATTCGGCATCCTTCGTCGACTTGATCGTCGATCTGTAAAAATTCAGTTTAGATGAAGCATAATTTAAATCTTTCCTCACCCTTTCGGTCTTTTGTTGTCCTCGTCGTCGACGTCGTTGCTGATCCATTTCGATCCATTCCGATCCATTCATCCTGTTCGTTGTTATCGCTTTTATTGTAGATCTGTAAAAAATCAGTTTAGCTGAAGCATGATTCAAATCTTTCCTTACCATTTTCTGTGTTTCCGGATTCCCTCTTTCCATCGTCCTCTCGTCCCGATCCTTCCGGCACGATCCTCCTTCGTCGACTTGATCGTCGATCTGTAAAAATTCAGTTTAGATGAAGCATAATTTAAATCTTTCCTCACCCTTTCGGTCTTTTGTTGTCCTCGTCGTCGTCGTCGTCGTTGCTGATCCATTCCGATCCATTTCGATCCATTCCGATCCATTCATCCTGTTCGTTGTTGTCGCTTTTATTGTAGATCTGTAAAAATTCAGTTTAGCTGAAGCATGAATTAAATGAAATGAATTCAATTAAATTAATAATTAATGAAGAATTAAATCTTTCCTTACCATTCCGATCCCTTGTTGTCCTTGTCGTTGTCATCCTTGTCCTTGCTCTCGCCTTCTCCCGATCCAACCATGTCACTCCTTTGTTGTTGTTGTCGTTGTCGTCGTCGTTGTTCTCGCCATCACCCGATTCCATCCATCCCGATCCATCCCGACCCATCCCAACCCATCCCGATCCATCACGATCCATTCCGATCCACCTATCCTGATCTTCGTCGTCGCGTCGATCTGTAAAAATTAGATTTTCTGAAGCATCGTTTAAATTTTTTCTCGATTCATCCATCCCGGTCCTTTGTTGATGTCGTCGTTGTCGTCGTCGTTGTTGTTCTCGCCTTCACCCGATTCCATTCATCCATCCTGATCCATCCATCCCAATCCATACCGATCCATACCGATCCATCCCGACTCATCCTCACCCATCCCGAATCCATCCCGATCCATCGCGATCCATCCCTATCCATCCCTATCCATCCCTATCCATCCCGACCCATCCCGAATCCATTCCGAATCCATCCTCATCCATCCCGAATCCATTCCGAATCCATCCTCATCCATCCCGAATCCATTCCGAATCCATCCCGTCCGCCGATCCCGATCGTCGCATTCGAATCCATCGTTCCATCCGATCCATCGTCGCTCGAGATCTTTTGAGTGAGATCTCGTTCCAATTCAACTCCATACTATCGCCACCTTTTGTCCATGTCTTATTTCCGTCGTCGTTCGTTCCTTCTTCTTCTGTTCTGTAAAAAAGCACTTTTATAATTACCGGAAATAATGATTCTGAGAAGAAAGTTCTACACATGGGGCCGCATATTCGAAAAGTTTGCTCCTGGGAAGTAGAAGAGCACGCGGTCAGCTCTCCACCCACTTCATCAGAAGGCCTTTTGGGCCTCCTGGGAAGAATGCCGGGGGGAGATTCATTTGGTCGGGGTATTCCGGATGCCATTCCGGAATACCCGACCGAATGAATACACTAAAATCTTTAGCTCTTGGCTTTTTTGTAAATCCTGAATTTTCAGAAATTTTATTCAGGATTTTTTAAAAGAAAAATTTGGGTTTGGCAAAAAAAATTGATTCCAATTTTTTGGAATCTTTGATTTTTGAGAACTAAATTTTGAATTTTTGAATCAAAAATGTTAAAAATTTTTTTTTTAATCTTACGTTCTCGGTCGTCCTTTTGCTGCTCCTTGCTGTTGCTTGGTGATTATGCAGGTGGTGGCGATAGGTTAGAATAGGAGTTGCTTCTTCATGTGATGCTCTACACCGTAAGAACTGCACATCATCACCCAAGTATTCCATAGAGCAAGAACCGCCCGATCGTATCGCAGTATGGGCCCAACATCGGTTCTCATTGTTCGTTAGGAACAGAAGTACTAGCATGATGTTGGTCATTAGCCTTTATTCGCTACCTCTGAGTACGGTGTATGATCTGTTTAAGCCTCAATTCCGATCTCCCGTTTCAGACAGTTGTCTTAGCGGTGTTATATTTAAACTTCTGTTTTTAGAAGTTTGATACTAAATGAGAAAATGATTGAGAAACTTCTGATTTCAGAAGTTTCGTAATAACTTTCCAACAAAGACGGGGAGGGGGAAAGAGAGAGGGATGTAGCAGTGTCCATTGATTGTCCGAAGCACGAGAGACTGTTCCAGTAACAGTTCCAGAGAATCCATCCATCGTTCGATCCATGTTGGGGGACAAAGGGGAGCATGCATAACATTACAGGTGCAGGGATTTGGGAAGGGATTGGGATGAGAAAAAAGAGAAGGAAAGTTGGAAAGCGTACTTCTTCTAGAATAATTATTCTAGAAGTTGAGTGAAAATTGAGCAAAAGTCGAGAAGAGTCGAAGAATTTCAACTCTTTTCTTTGTAAGTTTTTGTTGTTTTTTTTTTTGTTGAAAAAAGGTTTTTTTTTAAATTTATACAAGTTTAGATCGGAAATCCGCTTCAAACACGATCAACTCAGGACAAAAAAGGAGTGCTAGTAGCGAAACCAGCTAAATACAACAGAGCATGGTTTCCTTAACTGTTCCAGAACACGAGCCCCTAAATCGGACTGCGGACCTGGTTTATCAAGCAAGGAGCACATCTACAGGGTGGGATGTACTCACAAGAAGGGGGTATAAGCAAAAAGGAGTGAATGACAGAAAAACAATTGGGAGGCTGGATGAACGGAGACCCGGCGTTTCCCCTGAGAAAAGAAAGAGAGAGCGTGATAGAGGCGGAGACACAGACAAGAGGGAGACCATTACAGATCGTCTCCTTTAGAGAGTTGCAGGCAAGAGGCGTTGTGGGCCTGTGGGAAGAAGGGAAGAAGGGGGAGACGTCCGCACGGGCTGTAAATGGGTACCTGGCCGTAATCTCAAAAACGAGCACAGTAAAGTATATTTTTAGTTAATTTCCTGAAAGAAAACAGTAAAAAAGATTGTTTAATGCAATTAAACAAATCTTTGGATATAGTTTTATTTTGAAACTTTTCATTTTACCAAGATTTTTTGAGTTAGCACTGAATTTCATTGATTTCTATTAAGTTCTTCGAATAATTTAAAATGCTTAAAGCACAGGCTCTGTGAGTAATTATGTTAAATAAATGAATTCGACACATTTGAACAAAGTCGGGCAAAACAATTTTTAGCCAAATATCTCAAATAGAGTTTCGAAAAAAAACAAGGTATATGCCTGTAAAAAATAAATTGGAAACAAAATGCCCTGTGGGGCGCCTAGAATCAAATTTCTAGGTCCAGAAACTCACGAATAATCTTAAAAAAAATATTCCAATTCATTTCTATGAAAATACTTCCAGAAATCCAAAATTTTTTTTTTGTAATTTTGGCAAGGTATATGTTTGCCGAGCTCGGCAAATTTGCCGAATTTGCCGAATTTGCCGAGCTCGGCAAATTTTGAGATTTGCCGCACACCCCTGGTACCAATGTAACCGATGGACCTGTGGAAGAAGCCTAAAGCTGTGGCAGCGGCCCTCGGGCTCTCCACAACTCCCTGCGACCCTGGAAGAAACACTACCTCCCCCCGTGATTCGTTACCCGGATGTTCGGTTCCTCAACAACAGCAATCATTTCATCCATCGTTTTGCTCGAAAGTAGCTCCTCTAAGTTCTCCAATATAAAAAAGCAAGATCTCCGGTTGGTTCTTGCAAAAATCCATTTATCCCCTTGTTTTACAGGCCATTCGTACTTGATGATGATCATTCGTACTTGATGAAACACGAATTTTCAAGTTTCTAATTTTTTTTTCCAAAAAATTAAATTAAAACGAGAATGGCTAGCTACTGATGAGACCACGGCCATTCTCAAATCATTAAAAATTACAATTTTTTCGTAGTCTAGCTAGAGTGGTCAAAACTACTAATTTAAGGTGTTTATAACGGCCACTATATTTAAAAAATTCAAAAAAAAATTGTAGGCGATCTACGCCTACCTATCGTTACGTGGCTAAAATGTAATAAAAATAGATTTTTAGTTTTTTTTTTCGTTATAAAGTCTAATTTTTTAATATTTTCGATAAATCATTAGTTTTTTCGTAGTTTTCCCAAAAAAACTAGGATTTCCTCAAAAAAAAGGCTTCAGGCAACCTACACCTACTCGGCTAAACTGTCTTTTTTTTCAAAAAGGAAAATCGAGTTTTTTCCGTTTTTTTTTGTTAAAAAGAGTCGACTTTTTTAATAATTCCGAGCAATTTCTCAATATTTTTTGATAAACCAATAGTTTTTTCGTCGAATTTTCCAAAAAGTGGAGGAGCCGGCGACCTATACCTATTTTGCCGTGGCTAAAATTTATTTTTCAAAAAATAGGTCGCCTACCAGCCGAGTTTTAGGCACGCGGTCAAAAAAGGTGTAGGTTTTTCGGTCTAATTTTTTTCCAATTTTCCCAACAAAAAAAAGCGACCTACGCCTACTGTTTTTTGTTTTAAAAATAATCGACTTTTTCAAATACAGCATTTATTTTTCTTCCACTACGAATTAAAGGCGCATGCATTTTTGGGAAATGGTCTCGCCACGCGCCACTTATTGATTTAAAAATTTTTTATTTCAAAAATCAATGCGTGGCGAGACCATTTTGCGAAAATGCATGCGCCTTTAAAGTTGTTTTTTATTTTCAAATTTTCAGAATTTTCAAATGGAACGAGATTTTCTTCAGAGCACCGATCTGGAAAGGAGCCACGGACGAAGAAACACGAATTTTCGAGCTTCTAATTTTTTTCCAAAAAATTAAATTAAAACGAGAATGGCTAGCTACTGATGAGACCACGGCCATTCTCAATTCGTTAAAAATAACAAGGTAGTCTAGCTAGAGTGGTCGAAACTACTTTTTTCAGGTGTTTTTAACGTCCACTATATTTAAAAAAATCAAAAAAAATTTCGTAGGCGACCTACGCCTACATTTCCGTGGCTAAAATCTAATTTTTTGGTAAAAAATCGACTTCTTTCAATAATTCCGAGTAATTTCTCAATATTTTTTTGATGAATCAATATTTTTTTTTCCGCGGAATTTTCTCAAAAAATGCCATATTAAAAAAATGGTTTCGATTTTAAAAATAATCGATTTTTTTTTGTTTTTTCGTTTAAAATCGACTTTTTCAAATACAGTATTTATTTTTCTTCCATTACGACTTTAAAGGCGCGTGCATTTTCGCAAAATGGTCCCGCCACGCGCCGTTCAAAATATATTTTCAAAATCAATGTGTGGCGAGACCATTTCGCGAAAATGCGTGCGCCTTTGAATTCGTAGTATAAGAAAAAAACATTTTAATTCCGGATAAGTTCTCTATATCAAAATAAAAATAATTTTATCATCAAAATCACCCTTTTTGTTGATAAATCAAGAAAAAATAATCATTATTTTACGAAAAAATAGAAGTTGGAGCAGAGGCACGGTAAGACAATGAAATATTTACATGAAAATTGGTATGTACATATTAATTTCAAAAAATTAAGAGTATAATATGCTATGAATAATAGCTTTATTCCAGAAGAATTGACAGAAATCAGCGGAGAAGTGCACACAAGTCATTGGTCGATCGTCGTGGGCTTCCTCAAAATAGGTAGCCTACCAGGCGAGTTGTAGGCGACGGCAGTGTGTTTTTGTTCGACTTTTTTGTTGAAAATCGCGGAGGAAATCACTGAGGAACTTCAATTTTCAAGTTTTTTCTCAAAAATTCACATAAAACGAGAATGGCTAGCTACTGATGAGACCACGGCCATTCTCAAATCAATCATTAAAAATTACAGTTATTTAGTAGTCTAGCTAGAGTGGTCGAAACAACAAATTTTATTACAGGAGCACAAAATTCCGAGAATGCGTACTGCACAACATGTCTGACGCGCAAAATATCTCGTAGCGAAAACTACAGAAATTCTTTAAATTACTACTGTAGCACTGGTGTCGATTTACGGGCTCGCTGTTTTCAATTTTCTTTATAAATGGTTTCCGTAAATCCACACAAGCGCTACAGTAGTCAAATAAAGGATTACTGTAGTTTTCGCTACGAGATATTTTATATTTTTTTGGCAATTTCGTTGCGCAATACACATTCTCAGAATTTAGTGTTCATGTAATAATATTTTAAACGACCACTCAGTTTTCAGAAAAAAACTGCGAAATGATGAAAATTTTAGCTCTGCTCTCGACGTCACTGGCTCCCTCATATTCACGAATGGAAGATAATTACGGTATTTTGTCGAATTACGCAGCTCGTGTACTTCTCGAGGAAAAGTTTTTACAGCTTTCGGCAAAATATTCTGATTTTGCACGACTTTTGCAAATTTTTTTGTTGTAAATACCTAATTTCTAAATCTTTTTTATTGAATTTATGTGAAAAATTTATTATGGGAGCACTAAATTTTGAGAATGCGTACCTCACAGCATATTTGACGCGCAAAATATCTCGTAGCGAAAACTACAGTAATTCATTAAATGACTACTGTTGCGCGCTCGATTTTTGAAATGTATTTCTTCTCTTTTGCTTAATTTTTATATTCTATCGACAAATATATTATTTTAATTCATATATTATTTTAATTCATCGACGCATCCAACAACTCCTTGCGAATCCTCCAATAAGTCTTAAATCCTTTCGCAGTCATCCTTTCCTTTGCACTCTTCACAATTTCTTCATCGTCGAAGGCGGTCTTGATCAAATGCACATCTTGGAGAGCCTCATCGTGTGATACGAAGTTGGATGAACTGAAAATTTGAAGAAAAAATTATTTAATCAAAGTTTTTTTCAAAACTTACGAGGTGGCCAAGATGTGCAATTTGACAAATCGTCCATACAAATTGAGGGCCAAAGAAACTGGCCAGAAGGGAAATCGAAGCTGAATGAGCTCATCCATCGCGCTTTATCAATTCTGGCAGTGAGCAGGGCCGCCGATTGACCACCAGTGACATTAAAAACCACCAATTTTTTCTGAGTCGCTGACTTGAACGGCATCACAAAATACTCATCACACTCCATATCCTCAATGCTGAAATAAGATCGAACTATAAATAAAATTAGGCTAAAAATTTGATACCCGAGATTCTTCAATATTTTTTTCAATTCCAGGTTGCTTTGGTCGGTGGAGTTCCGAATCGTGGCGTTGACGAGAGCGAAATGACGATCCGGCCATTGTCGGCGAAGTTGGCCGCTTTGTGCTGGGCTCGTCATCCGGAAGATCTGTGGCAGATCTTTTCAATGGATTGGAGCTCGGTGACGGCCCAGCAGCTTCCTCCTTCTCCTACTCTGGCACCGCATCGTCGATTGCTTCGGCATCATCGCCCGCCATCTCCACATTCACCACATCCTCCTCGTCATCGGCTTCCATCGCCACCTCCATCACATCCTCCTCCTCATCATCCTCATCATCATCCAGAACACCTTCATCATCATCGTCTTCCAGGTCGAAGGCGCCGCCGGACACGTAGCCCGAGGTCGAGCACACTGGCGACCGGAAAGTCGACAGCGAGCTGATGCTGCTCAGGCTACGGCTACTGGCCGACGACCCCATTATCATCCTGTTCCAGGAACCAAGATCCTGAAAATTGTACATTTTTTCTAATTTTTAAATTATTTTTCAATTTTGCAAATTTAAAAAATTGGCTATTTAATTTCCAATTTTTCCCTAATTGTAAGGAAATTTCAAAATTAATCAAAAAGTTTTTTTTTTGGAAAAAGTGTCAGAAAGACTAGTTCTCAATTTTTTTTTGTTTTTTTTAAATATTTAATTTGAAATACCACTTTTGACAATTGTTTTTTTTTTGCGAAAAAAAACCAAAAAAAAAAAGCAAAAAAAAATTGTTGCAAAATTTGAAAAAATCGTTTAAAAAATTGGAATTTTTTTTGTTTGAAAAAAATACAATGTGAAAAGCTGTAACTTACGCTGTACCATGACACTGACCAGGTCGGAGATCTGCGCCCCTCTTCGGCCCCATCCGAATTCCAAGGAGATTGCTCCCCCTCGTCATCAGATGGAGCACGAAGGCTGCCAAGTGACGCGTCTCCCTCGCTGGCCTCGTCTCCTCCGGTAACGTTTCTTGGCTCCTCCTCCAGGCGCTCTTCAACCTCCTCGTCGTCCTCCTCGTCCTCCGCTGGCTCCTCTTCATCCTCTGGCTCCTTTTCATCCTCTGGCTCTTCTTTAACTTCATCATCAGCATCATCTTCCTCATCCTCCACACATCTCCCTCCTCGTCCTGCCCCAGGTGCCTGCAGACTCAAAGGCATCACGAGTGGCTCGGGCTTGTCCGTCGTCCTGTAGTGAGCGATGGTGATGACGGTTCTTGAATCCGGCTCTCGCTCCAGGGTGAAGGGGTTACCGTCACCACCATCGATCTTGAGCTCGCGGGCCTGGGTTTCGGTTGGCGCAGACATCTGGGCTTCTCGTTTTTTTTTTTGAATAAAAGATTATCTGCAAAATTATTGAAAATTATCGTGGAAATGTTTAAAAAAATTCTGCTCCATCATTTTTATTGAGCAAAATTTTGATTAATTTCGGATTTTTTTTAAATTTTTTTAATTTCAGGATTTCCGCATGGGAACATGATTTTTCAAGTTTCTAATTTTTCTTTAAATTTTTTTTTCAAAAAAAAAAAGAGAATGGCTAGCTACTGATGACACCACGGCTATTCTCAAATCATTAAAAATTTTCAATTTTTGGTAGTCTATCTAGAGTGGTCGAAACTACTAATTTTAGGTGTTTCTAACGGCCACTATATTTGAAAAATTTAAAAAAATCGTAGGCGAGCTACGCCTACCTACCGTTACGTGGCTAAAATGTAATAAAAAGGAAGATTTTTTGTTTTTGATATTTAAAATACTTAAATTATTTCACATATTTTTCGTCCCTACGAGTCCCTGGCGGTCGACTTTTTCAATAATTCCGAAAAAACTAAAAATCAATAGTTTTTTCGTCGAATTTTCGCAAAAAAATACCGTAGGCGACCTACGCCTACTTTTCCGTGGCTAAAATGTAAAAAATTATATTTTTTTTAAAAGTAGGTCGCCTACCAGGCGAGCCGTCGTGTTGTTTTCATGGTGTCGGTGTCGGTTTTTCAGTATTTTCTTACACAAAAAAATCGAAAATTGCTGTTTTTGTGCAGAAAATCGAATTTTTACATTAATTCAAGGTTATTGCTCAATAATTTTTGATAAATCAATAGTTTTTTCGTCGAATTTTCTAAAAGCTCGAGGATTTTCACCAAAAAAATCTGCAGGCGACCTATACCCATTTTTCCGAGGCTAAAAAATATATAATTTATTTTTTGAAAATGTAGTTCTTTTATAAAAGAAAATCGAAAGGTTTTGTTTTTTATGGTAATAATAATGGAAATTTTTAGGTTAAAAGTCGAGTTTTTCAATATTTCAAAGAAAATTGATTTTTTCTCACAAAAATCAGCATATTTTGATAAATCAATATTTTTCCGAGGAATTTTCCCAAAAAAATTCCATATTAAAAAAAATCGTTTTCGATTTTTGAAATAATCGATTTTTTTTTGTTTTCTCGTTTAAAATCGACTTTTTCAATACAGTATTTATTTTTCTACCATTACGACTTTATAGGAGCGTGCATTTTTGCGAAATGATCTCGCCACGCGCCACTTATTGATTTAAAAATTATTTTTTCAAAAACAATGCGTGGCGAGATCATTTCGCGAAAATGCGTGCGCCTTTAAAAGTCGTAGAGGGAAAAAATCCACCAAAACTCCGGATATTTTCTCAACATCAAAGTAAAAATATCTAATTGTATCATTAAATTACCCTTTTTGTTGATAAATCAATTTTTTTTCGGTGAATTTTCCTAAAAATTGAGGATATTCTCAAAAAAAAGCCTTCAGGCGACCTATGCCCACTTTTCCGTGGCTAAATTTTATTTTTCAAAAAGTAGGTCGCCTATTAGGTGAATTTTAGGCACCTAGCCGTTTGTTTTAAAATTTAAAGAAAAATAATCATTATTTTACGAAAAAAATAAGTTAGAGCGGAGGCGAAAAGACAATAAAACATTTACATGAAAGCAGGTATCAAAAAACTGTTGTACATTTAAGTTAGCTTCAATTTTCGTGAGAAATGCGTAAATTTTCATAAATTTTGTGAATTTTCAGTTGAATTTCGATTTAAATCAATGAAATAATTGCGAAAGAGTTTCAAAACGTTATTCTTCATATTTGCATCTGTTTTCAATAACAAAAATTGAATTTTTCGAGATATTTTGGCAAAAACCTCACTTTTCGTCGTTTTCCTCCTACTGCGATCGATTTTCGCCCCGATGATTAGCTGAAAATAATTTTATATGTTAGTTAGTAACAAAGAAAATAAGAAAAATTGAGAAAAAACAATCAAAAACTCGAGAAAACATTACGAAATCAGCCAAGAAAAAAAGAAAGAAAATGTACAGTAATTTTAAAGGCGCACACACAAAAGTGTCCGTGAGCGTGTCGATACCACTCAGCAAAAATGCGTGCTCCTTTAAATGTGGAGTACGGTAAACAAGGGGTTTTGTTTTTTGAAATGCAAATGTCAAAATACAATTAAAAATAGAAAATATAAAAAGAATTAATTTTGGTGAATTTTCTGAAAATGAGATTTAAATTGTACAGGAAAAAATGCGAAGCACGCATCAGGCGAAATTCACTGAACCATGAACCTTGCTAGCCGTGTTTTCTTAGACTCATTATCATAAAAACTTTTTTTTCACTATCATTTTCTAAATGTACACCATATCAATTGACCATCATGGCTTCGTCGAGCAAGATGCCAACTCTTCTAATTTCTTCCAGTATAGTTTAAAAAAAAAACATCAGAATTCTGAGGATACTCAACATTTTTCAGGATCCTCGCTTTTCAAAGCTTGGCCGTTGAGTTTATTTTCTCCATAATTGGATCTATATTGAATTTCTTTCACTTGGTGGTTCTCACCAGGAAGTCAATGATGACGTCATCAACTAACATAATTATGATTGGAATTGCATTATGCGATTTGTCTTGTATGTTGATCATTTTGAGAAATGATTTTCAACTAATGGACTTGCGGAATAAATGGTTAGTTTTGATACGATCGTCGGATTTTCGGCTTTGGCTTATGCTCAGGCTTAGGCTTAGGCGTAGGCTATTGCTCAGGCTTAAGCTTAGGCTCAGGCTTAAGCTTAGGCAGGTTTAGGCGTTGGCTTAGGCTTAGGCTTACTAGGGAGTTTTTCAACCATACGGTGCGATCGGGTAAAAGTAAACGTGTTATGCGATTGCTGGCATCTTACCTAAGCTTGCCTAAGCTTACGTTACCTAAGATGCCAGCAATCGCATAACACGTTTACTTTTACCCGATCGCACCGTATGGTTGAAAAACTCCCTAGTTAGGCCACTCCTTAGCCTTAAGCCCTCCCTTGGCTGGTCGTGGGAGCAAAGATGAAATCTCAAAAGTTGATGGATGCAATGACTCACAGTCAGTTTTTGATTTCAGTAATCCCCCGAATACATTGTCAGAAATGCGTCTAGACTGGTTTCTAACTTCAGTACACAACGCGTCACGCCGATGTTCTGCATGGCTTGGAATGTTGTTGGCTGTTGTTAGATATCGGGTTATCAGTGATGTGACGAACCGGAAAAATCGATACTCTACGCAAAAATATGGAGTAAAGGTTACTTTGACTGCATTCTTCATCAGTTTTGCCTTCACAATCTCCTTCTACCTACACGTGGAAAATGTTCAAATTGGAGTTTGGAAACCGGATGTCCAGTGCTCACATAGCACACAAATTGAAGAGATTCCCGTGTATGCTCAGCAATACAATTCATTATTCTTAATGAACGATTATATACTTGGTAGGATACGAATGTTCATAGAGGCCGTATTTGCAAAGGTATCTATGAAATGTTAAGAAACCCTTTATACATTTTTAACAATTTATTCAGCTGATTCCATGCTTTACATTACCATTTTTAAATGTTCTATTGATCTACGGAATGAGAAAATCCAATTCGTCTACAGTTGAAATAGCAGCGACAAATAAAAACTTGAGAAACTCAAAAAAAGATCGTACAACGATTTTTATCATTTTTGTAGCGACATCGTTTTTTATATCCGAGTTTCCGTTAGGAATTGCCGATTTGTATACTGCAATTTGGCTTAAAGAAGCCCAGTTTCGGTAAGAGTTTTTTTTGGTCTACGGCTGTGCACAGGGTTCTGGCCTTCCTCATTGAATTTTTCGCGCTCCATTGACAATCGCCGCCGGAGAACGCGTGGGAAAGCCGTGTACTCCACACGGACAAACACAATTAGTTTTACAACTAAAATCGAGCCGCGACGCGACAAGCAACGCGCCGTAAATCTACCCCAGATATGGCCGAGTCAAAATGGCCTAGTTCGGCAAACTCTTCCATTTCAATTTATGAGGGACGCCAGAAACGCGTGGCGAATTTTTTCAGAATTGTTCTTTTTGTGTTTCGATTTATAAAATGTTTATAAGCTTCATAGCTGCTTTGCATATTTTTCAATGAGGACTTCTTTATTTTGATTAAATTTTTTTGGCAAAACTCAGTTTCTTCTTTCAGAAAACTTGCTCAAAATACTGTGCTTCTATGTGATTCACTATTTACTGTGAACGCTTCAATTCACTGTGTCGTATGCTTTTCAATGTCACTACAGTATCGAAAAGCAGTTTACAATATGTTTTCATGCTTTAATTGCATCGGGAAAAAGGTGAATATTCAAGTTTAATCGGCTTAATTTTATGAGTTTTTTTCCAGAAGCTACAAGTGAATACAGTGCTGAGCAGTTGTTTATTGAACTTGGTTTAATTATGATTGATTTTTAAAGACGTTCTCATATCAGCCGGCTATGTTATGTTCTTTGGGGAACTATTCACAAAAACTGGCAGGCCTTGGCACCTTATTGTCTTCGTGGAATCTTCTATTGTAACTGAAATCGATAATTATCTTGAAACCTTTAGTTTATTATCGATGTATTTTTGTTGTTTGACATGATTGCACATAAATTACATTTCAAGCAGCACGATTGCTTTCACTAATAAAACATAATTATCACATTTTTTGCACTGGCTTTTTGCCAGAAAGTCTGTCTTGCAATTTTGGCATTTGTCGCACACATGAATTTCTACCAAAAAATAACTAACAAAGTATGCTAGCTTATACGGAACTATTTAAAAAAAATGACAAAAATAACCAAAAGCTATATTTTTCAAAAATTCAAAAGTACTGGAAAATCATATCAAGTGCTTCTTTTTTATTTTACAAAAGTGTTCACCATAATCAAATTTCCCAGAAAATACCAAACAACGTACTCTAGCTTGTACGGAAGTTTATTTTAAAAAATTTCAAAATTTAAGCAAAAGCTGTTTTATTCAAAAATTCAAAAGTACGGTAAAATGATATGGAGTCATTCTTTTTTATTTTATAAAACTGTTCACTATAATCAAATTTCCCAGAAAATACCAAACAACGTACTCTAGCTTGTACGGAAGTTTATTTTAAAAAATTTCAAAATTTAAGCAAAAGCTGTTTTATTCAAAAATTCAAAAGTACGGTAAAATGATATGGAGTCATTCTTTTTTATTTAAAAAAAATGGTCACTATAATCAAATTTCCCAGAAAATACCAAACAACGTACTCTAGCTTGTACGGAAGTTTATTTTAAAAAATTTCAAAATTTAAGCAAAAGCTGTTTTATTCAAAATTTCAAAAGTACGGTAAAATCATATGGAGCGATTCTTTTTTATTTCATAAAACTGTTCAGTACAATCAAATATACCAGAAAATACCAAACAACGTAATCTAGCTTGTACGGAAGTTTTTTTTTTAATGACAAAAATAACCAAAAGCTGTATTTTTCAAAAATTCAAAAGTACTGGAAAATCATATGGAGTGCTTCTTTTTATTTTATAAAACTGTTTAGCATGGTCAAATTTATCAAAAATTTTAAACAAAGTATGCTAGCTTGTACGGAAGTTTATTTTAAAAAATTTCAAAATTTAACCAAAAGCTGTACTTTTCAGAAATTGAAAAGTACTGTAAAATGATATGGAGTCATTTTTTTATTTCATAAAATTGTTCACCATAATCAAATTTACTGGAAAATACCAAACAACGTACTCTAGCTTGTACGGAAGTTTATTTTAAAAAATTTCAAATTTAACCAAAAAGCTGTTTTATTCAAAAATTGAAAAGTACGGTAAAATGATATGAAGCGATTCTTTTTTATTTAATAAAACTGTTCACCGTAATCAAATTTCCCAGAAAATACCAAACAACGTACTCTAGCTTGTACGGAAGTTTATTTTAAAAAATTTCAAAATTTAAGCAAAAGCTGTTTTATTCAAAATTTCAAAAGTACGGTAAAATGATATGGAGTCATTCTTTTTTATTTCATAAAACTGTTCACTATAATCAAATTTCCCAGAAAATACCAAACAACGTACTCTAGCTTGTACGGAAGTTTATTTTAAAAAATTTCAAAATTTAAGCAAAAGCTGTTTTATTCAAAATTTCAAAAGTACGGTAAAATCATATGGAGCGATTTTTTTTATTTCATAAAACTGTTCACCGTAATCAAATTTACCAGAAAATACCAAACAACGTATTCTAGCTTGTACGGAAGTTTATTTTAAAAAATTTCAAATTTAACCAAAAAGCTGTTTTATTCAAAAATTGAAAAGTACGGTAAAATGATATGAAGCGATTCTTTTTTATTTAATAAAACTGTTCAGTACAATCAAATATACCAGAAAATACCAAACAACGTAATCTAGCTTGTACGGAAGTTTTTTTTTTTTAATGACAAAAATAACCAAAAGCTGTATTTTTCAAAAATTCAAAAGTACTGGAAAATCATATGGAGTGCTTCTTTTTATTTTATAAAACTGTTTAGCATGGTCAAATTTATCAAAAATTTTAAACAAAGTATGCTAGCTTGTACGGAAGTTTATTTTAAAAAATTTCAAAATTTAACCAAAAGCTGTACTTTTCAGAAATTGAAAAGTACTGTAAAATGATATGGAGTCATTTTTTTATTTCATAAAATTGTTCACCATAATCAAATTTACTGGAAAATACCAAACAACGTACTCTAGCTTGTACGGAAGTTTATTTTAAAACATTTCAAAATTTAAGCAAAAGCTGTTTTATTCAAAAATTCAAAAGTACGGTAAAATGATATGAAGCGATTCTTTTTTATTTAATAAAACTGTTCACCATAATCAAATTTACCAGAAAATACCAAACAACGTACTCTAGCTTGTACGGAAGTATTTTTTTAAAAAATGACAAAAATAACCAAAAGCTGTATTTTTCAAAATTTTTCGGGCACATTTGAAAATCAGTCTTGCAGTTTCCATTAATCTCGCACTAACACAAAGTTTTTGTAAACATTCTAAATAGGAAAAACTACGGCAAGTTTTTATAATGCAAAAAAAAACTGAACAAACTGATCTCAGCGTCTTTCTTTTTTCCTGGCAAACAATTACTAGGAAAAAATTCTGAACTACGGCAACTGAAACCAAGACTTTTCCAGCTACCAATCTGGTTAAATCTACAAAATATGCATACTAATTCGATCAAGAATAAATAAAAACGCTCACTTATTTACAGAATCAAATTAGGCATACGTAATTTTTTAAAGAATTCTTCAGAATCACTAAGTCACCGTATACGCAAATGCCCCTACTTACCAGATTCCTAAAAACAAAAAATTGATAAAATTTTGACTTGCTCATTTACAATAATTCAAGGAATTTCTAGTCTCTAACAATATATTTTACTTCATTTATTCATTTATTTTTTTTTGTCGATAAATTTGACACATCGATAAATTTGCCCGTTTGCCAAAAATCAATTTGCCGGAAACACTTAAAAATGTGCCTTTTTGAAATTTTTTCCCCGTTTTTTTCTAGATATTTTCATAGAATTAGCTCACTTTTCAAAATAGATGTAAGAACATATCTATATACAATTTTGCCGATTAAAATTGAAATTCTGAAATTTCTAAAAGAAAAGTACCTAACCACAAATTGCCGAACAGTTCCGCCCTTTTTCCGGCAAATTTGGCAAATTAGTTTATTTTTGAAATTTCTTATAACTATTCCATTCTTGTTAATATAGCTCTTTTGTCCACATTTTTAGTCTATGGGTACATTTCACATATTCACTTACATTAAGTTCAAAAAACAACTTTTAGTAAAAAAAAATTTGGGGAGGGTTCTTTTCATTAATTAACCCATGGGGTAGTGCATGTTTCATAGATCTCGTACAAATTCTCAGTATATTTTTCAAACAATGATGAAACACAGTGGTGGCGAAAAGTATATGCGTTCTCAGTGTTTCTATGATATTTCAAATAAGGCATTATTTTCAGTCAGTAGGTTTTGGTTATAAGTTCAGCGAAACACCGAAAGTGCATATAGTTTTTACCATCATTATATCTGGTTCTTGACTCACTAAAATCCATATTAATAATAGCTGTTCGAGCCCCTAAAGTACGCTTCCCGAATGAAAAAAATTTCCGTGTTAGGTTAAAAACGGCGAACTCATGTTAATTCTTGACATATTAACTTTTTCATAACATTTGAGGGGCAAAATATAAGCGGCTTTTACGAAAACACCTGAAATTATCTTTTCCTATTTTGTTTTGTTATTATTTTTGCAATTTCAGGATGGGATACTATGACGAGAAAGATTCCCTTGAAAAAGATATCAAGTAAGTTGATTGGCTAACTATTGTGGCATTTAAAGATTTATCATTTACCTTGTACGCCCTCATCATCCCTCATAAATTGAAATGGAAGAGTTTGCCGAACTAGGCCATTTTGGCTCGGCCATATCTGGGGTAGATTTACGGCGCGTTGCGTGTCGCGTCGCGGCTCGATTTTAGTTGTAAAACTAACTGTATTGGTCCGTGTGGAGTACACGGCTTTCCCACGCGTTGTCCGGCGGGTGATTGTCAATGGAGCGCAAAAAATTCAATGAGGAAGGCCAGAACCCCGTGCATTCGTTTTTACTACCAACAGTTGCTTTATCCGAATTTTTTTTTTCAATTTTTTTCTTGAAAACGTTTCAAAATGTTCCCACGTCTATAAAACTTACTAAATCAAGATTAGACCTAAAAATGCTGTTTTTCAAACAATACTAGGTTCCATCATTTTTCTTGTTTTTATATTTTTTAAAGCGAATTTTACATATTCAGAGAAGCACCTCTAACGTATTGCAAAATGCTCTTTTTTTTTCAAAAATCACAAAAGGAGTTTGTCCTACCCGATTTTTCTGCATGAAAAGTTATATTCTCCGAAAATTTGTAATTTTCCAAATTAGAATTTTTGCGATAACATAAACCCCGTCTTATAGTTAGAGTTATTTTCCATCAAATTCATTATAAAAAATTCCTGATCTATTGCAAAATGAAGCCAAAGTTTCATGCAGGACCCTACGAACAAATTGTCAAGTTTGTAATTTTTTTCTCGAATAAATCTCATTGTTATTTTTATTTTATTTTTCAGTGACATTGCCAATTACGCGCATTATGCGAATTTCTCGTTGTGTTGTTTTGCTCTGATAATCAATTTGTTGCACTTAATAGTTCTGACAAGGAAGTCTATGAGAACCACTTCTACAAACGTGATATTAATTGGAATTGCATTTTCTGATATTTGCGCAATGTCTGCAACAGTTTATAAACATTTTGAAATGGTCGATGTAGAGAATCCTGAGTGGTGAGTTTAAGCTTTGCGACCTACATACAAGAAAAATACATCAGAATGTTTTTTTGCCATTACTTAAAGGTGGAGTACAGAAATCAGGGAAATACTTTTAAATGACTCCAAATTTTCCCCTGATTCCGAATATCTAAGAAAAAAATTTTAAAAAATTTTCTCTGATTTTATATATGAGCTTGAAATACCGGTTTTCATTGGCGTCCCCATGATATTTTTCAAATGCGCGCCCAAATGGAGCGCGTTTGCATCATGTAATTTTCTTCATATATTTTCACTTCCGTCAGATTTTCGGCTTTTTCACGGATTTCTGGCTTCCATTTTGGCTAGGCGCGCATTTAAATAAATCTCACGGGGACGCAAAAATCACAATTTCAAGCTCAAATATAAAATCAGAGAAATTTTTTCGATTTTTTCACATCGATATTCGTAATCAAAGGCAAATTTGGAGTCATTTGAAAATTTTTCCCAGATTTATTTCCCAGAATTTTCTGAGAAAACCTAAAAAAAACCGGCCCCACAATTAACAGTATAGGACAATCACCTACACTTTAAAATTGACATATGTTACAGCTTAACATCCAATAAGCTCTGGAAAATCTATTTGAACATGAACGTTTGGGCTCTTCAATATCATTTTCGTCGCTGTAGTTCGTGGCTTGGGGTCTTGCTGGCAAGCGTCAGATACGTTATACTAAAAAGTTTAACTGACCGAAGCAAGTTCGCAAAACCAAAAGTTGGATGGAAACTTTTCATTGTTGTTCAATGCGTTAGCGCGACGCTTTCTCTAGTTTATCAGTTGAGATTTCAAGTTCTCGAGGACAGAACAATTCCGCTGCCAATTAGGTCATATATGATTTTATGTAAAATAAAATGTTGTCATAGTTTGTGACATATATAGTTTTCAGAAAAAAAACTGGATTACTGTATTGTTACTCGTAGCGAAAATATTATTTCATCCAAAAAATTTCAGCTGCGCCGAATTTCAAGACATAAACAACGCATCCAAATATACATTGTCACTGATACCATTGTTTCAAAATAATAATCAACTTGTTCTCCGATTATTTTACTTGGTTAATGGCTTAGTAACAAGGGTTAGTAGGAATTTCCTAATAACTCAACAAAAACACTTTCAGGATCTTCCATGTGGTGCCTTTCCAATCCTCACATTTTTCCTGCTCCGTGAGCTCAGAAAAACAAAGAAACTTGATAAGGTATCACATCGTAGCAATACTATTGATAGATCCGAAGCACGCCACAAAACCACAAAATGCATTGTTTTTATGACGAATGCGTATTTTATCGCTGAAGCTCCGATGGGCATTATTAGTCTGGTCAAGGTGTTTTTCAATACGGATGATCGTGTTTAGTAAGTTAAGAAATTTTTTAATGAAAATTTTGAAAAAAAAATAAACAAATTTCAGTTTGATCTCTGTTGATTTGGTAATATATTTCACACTTTTGTTAACCATCAATTCCATCTGCCATTCAGTGATATGCTTTATGATGTCAACTCAGTACCGAAAAACTATCTGGAAAATGTTTGGAATTAGAAAAAAGAAGATTAATGAAGCTATATTTTTTCGCAATCGTGTGAGCCTTGAATGATGAAAGAAAAAAATATTTTGTTAGGCTTGTTCAATTTGTTCAACAAGTGTTAAACTATCCAGCCCCGCAAAACTTTTTGTCACTATTTTTGGATCTGTTGCTTTGTTGGGCAATTTTCGGGCAACATTTCATGGTTTTTTTTTTTGACAGACTTGAGAATGTATGTTAACGCTCGCCACTGACGCCAAGCCTAAGCCCTAAGCAAAATACTCTTTAAAACTAATTTTTCAATTATTCTATTTTCCCTAGAATACTCGTATGTTTTTTTCTGTGTTTATAATTTTTTGTGATGTTTTTGTTACGTTAATTGTTATGCTCATAGTTTGACCAGACAACACACAAAACCTGACAAAGCTAAGCTTGTGAGACTACGCGCGGCGTAAATGGCCAGGAATTCCCCTAGATAATTGTGATTCAGAAAACAGAAAACACATATTTATCCGCAACACGAGAAGTTACTTGATTATCAGTTTTCTTCTTTTTTCATAAATCATTCTGAAATATCTGAAATAACAAGCTCCGCTAATAAGTTTCTGGAATTGAGCATGTCAAGCAG
Organism: Caenorhabditis elegans; assembly: GCF_000002985.6. Lineage (NCBI taxonomy): Eukaryota > Metazoa > Nematoda > Chromadorea > Rhabditida > Rhabditidae > Caenorhabditis > Caenorhabditis elegans. Next base: position 1,711,220 of record NC_003283.11, read on the forward strand.
TGCCGACATACAACAAGTTCAGGAGGTTATTGGGTGAGTATTTAAAGCACTTTTTATTAGTTTTTAAAATGTTTTGTTAATGCTTAAAAAAAGTTATATACAAGCTTGAATTTTCAACAAAAAATTACATTCCGGAAAATCGAAAAGTTGAAAAAAAGTCTATGAATAAACATGAACTCAATTCACAATACTCCTTTTAATTTCGCACATATTTTCAGCGACATTGGCTATTATTTTCACATCATCAATGTGGTCCTCAGTTTCGTTTCAGTTTTGATGAACACTTTTCATATTTTTATTCTAAGTCAAAAATCCATGCGAACCTCATCGACAAACGTCATTCTCATAAGCCTTTCTGTATGCGATATTGCCGGCGGGCTGACCACTATTTACAAACATTTTTTGATGGTGGATGCGGAAAATTCTGAGTGGTGGGTGAGAGTACTTTCAACAGATTTTTTGAAAAACCTAGAGATTCAGTGTGACTTCAACTTCCCTGTGGAAAATATATTTTGACATAACTCTGTGGTCTATTATTATACACTTCCGAAGATGCGCTTCGTGGCTTGGAATATTCATGGCCACTGTGAGATTGGTACTAGTTAAGAAATTGTCCATTAGCAGGTAGTGCGTGGTATTTAAGATATTTCTTTAATATCTTCATCCAGATTCTGCAATTGGTCGAAACCGCGTGTTGGGTGGCTCATGGCTGTGATTCTATTTTTCCTCAGTGCTCTATTATCAGTATTTTATCAATTCAGATTTGTAGTTATAGAAAATCGTAGTTTTCCCTTACCACAAGTGTACGTTGTATTATAGAACTTTTGCAACAAAAAAACAAAAAAAAACTTGCGTTTCAGTTGCGCCCAGTACCAGAATACCAACAATGTACCGAAATTCTCAGTTGCACTTTCTCCGTTGTTTAGCAACAACGATAGAATTGTGCTCAGAGCCTACCTGCTCTTTGATATAATTGTCAGCAAGGTGAATTTGAAAACTTTGATGGGGTCATTTGACCCAGGGTGGGTGGCAATTGCCGTTCGGCAAATTTTTTGTCGACAAATTCGGCAAATCGGCGGAAATTTTGATTTTCGGTAAATTACCGATTTGCCGATTTGCCGAAATTTTTGATTTTCGGTAAATTGCCGATTTGCCGGAAGTTTTGATTTTCGGTTAACTACCGATTTGCCGGAAATTTGATTTTCGGTAAATTGCCGATTTGCCGCAAATTTTGAGTTTTGGTAAACTGCCGATTTGCCGGAAAATTGATTTTCGGTGAATTCCCGATTTGCCGATTTGCCGGAAATTTGATTTTCAGTAAACTGCCGATTTGCCGGAAATTTGATTATCGGTAAACTGCCGATTTGCCGGAAAATTGATTTTCGGTGAATTGCCGATTTGCCGGAAATTTTGATTTTTGGTAAACTGCCGATTTGCCGGAAATTTGATTTTCGGTTAATTGCCGATTTGCCGAAAATTTTATTTTCGGTGAATTGCCGATTTGCCGGAAATTTGATTTTCGGTAAATTGCCGATTTGCCGGAAATTTGATTATCGGTAAACTGCCGATTTGCCGGAAATTTGATTTTCGGTGAATTGCCGATTTGCCGGAAATTTGATTTTCGGTAAATTGCCGATTTGCCGGAAATTTGATTTTCGGCGAATTTCCGATTTGCCGGAAATTTGACTTTCGGTAAATTGCCGATTTGCCGGAAATTTGACTTTCGGTGAATTGCCGATTTGCCGCAAATTTTGATTTTCGGTAAATTGTCGATTTGCCGATTTGCCGAAAAATTTGATTTTCGGTACATTGCCGATTTGTCGAAAATTTTGATTTTCGGTAAACTACCGATTTGCCGGAAATGTGACTTTCGGTAAATTGCCGATTTGCCGGAAATTTTATTTTCGGTGAATTGCCGATTTGCCGCAAATTTTGATTTTCGGCAAATTACCGATTTGCCGATTTGCTGAAAATTTTGATTTTTGGTAAACTGCCGATTTGCCAGAAATTTGATTTTCGGTAAATTGCCGATTTGCCGATTTGCCGAAAATTTTGATTTTCGGTACATTGCCGATTTGTCGAAAATTTTGATTTTCGGTAAATTGCCGATTTGCCGGAAGTTTTGATTTTCGGTTAACTACCGATTTGCCGGAAATTTGATTTTCGGTAAATTGCCGATTTGCCGCAAATTTTGAGTTTTGGTAAATTGCCCATTTGCCGGAAATATGATTTTCGGCGAATTCCCGATTTGCCGATTTGCCGGAAATTTGATTTTCAGTAAACTGCCGATTTGCCGGAAATTTGATTATCGGTAAACTGCCGATTTGCCGGAAATTTGATTTTCGGTGAATTGCCGATTTGCCGAAAATTTTGATTTTTGGTAAACTGCCGATTTGCCGGAAATTTGATTTTCGGTTAATTGCCGATTTGCCGGAAATTTGATTTTCGGTAAATTGCCGATTTGCCGGAAATTTGATTATCGGGAAACTGCCGATTTGCCGGAAATTTGATTTTCGGTGAATTGCCGATTTGCCGGAAATTTGATTTTCGGTAAATTGCCGATTTGCCGGAAATTTGATTTTCGGCGAATTTCCGATTTGCCGGAAATTTGACTTTCGGTAAATTGCCGATTTGCCGGAAATTTTATTTTCGGTGAATTGCCGATTTGCCGCAAATTTTGATTTTCGGCAAATTACCGATTTGCCGATTTGCCGGAAATTTGACTTTCGGTAAATTGCCGATTTGCCGGAAATTTGATTTTCGGTAAATTGTCGATTTGCCGATTTGCCGAAAAATTTGATTTTCGGTACATTGCCGATTTGTCGAAAATTTTGATTTTCGGTAAACTACCGATTTGCCGGAAATGTGACTTTCGGTAAATTGCCGATTTGCCGGAAATTTGACTTTCGGTAAATTGCCGATTTGTCGGAAATTTTATTTTCGGGGAATTGCCGATTTGCCGCAAATTTTGATTTTCGGCAAATTACCGATTTGCCGATTTGCTGAAAATTTTGATTTTTGGTAAACTGCCGATTTGCCAGAAATTTGATTTTCGGTAAATTGCCGATTTGCCGATTTGCCGAAAATTTTGATTTTCGGTACATTGCCGATTTGTCGAAAATTTTGATTTTCGGTAAATTGCCGATTTGCCGGAAGTTTTGATTTTCGGTTAACTACCGATTTGCCGGAAATTTGATTTTCGGTAAATTGCCGATTTGCCGCAAATTTTGAGTTTTGGTAAATTGCCCATTTGCCGGAAATATGATTTTCGGCGAATTCCCGATTTGCCGATTTGCCGGAAATTTGATTTTCAGTAAACTGCCGATTTGCCGGAAATTTGATTATCGGTAAACTGCCGATTTGCCGGAAATTTGATTATCGGTAAACTGCCGATTTGCCGGAAAATTGATTTTCGGTGAATTGCCGATTTGCCGGAAATTTTGATTTTTGGTAAACTACCCATTTGCCGGAAATTTGATTTTCGGTAAATTGCCCATTTGCCGGAAATTTGATTTTCGGTAAATTGCCGATTTTCCGTTTGCCTAACATCAATTTGCCGGAAGTTTCTAGAGGGATTTTTTAAAAGACGGAAACACTTAAAACTGTGCAATTTCCGGCAAACTCAACAAATCGGCAATTTGCCAGAAGTTTCCAATTTCGGCAATCAGCCAATTTGCCAATGTTGAAAGTTTACAGTAAACAATTTTCAGTTTTTACCATGCATCGCTTTTGCACTACTTACTATATTTTTAATTCGGGTTCTAAAGAACGTGAAAAAAAGTACAAGCAGTGCCCGCTTCATCAAGGAGAACAAAACGGATTTGAGCACAAAGCTCATAGGTTACATGACCGTTGGATTCTTCATCACTGGCACTCCACTAGGCATTATTTATCTCACAAAAGCATTTTTCGACAAATCTGAAGCTGTTGTGTGAGTTTCGAACTGAATCCTTCTAAATTCCAATTTAAAAATTTCAGAATACTCTCTACAGACCTGGCCCTTTACTTTCTCGTTTTGGTCACTATAAACGCGATTCTTCATCCAATTTTTTGCATTTTGATGTCAAGTCGGTATAGAGATACGATCAGAAAAACGTTTCTCCCATCTCAAAAATCTACAATTTCTGTTACAAGAAACGCAGGGAGCATGCATACTGTTTCCGGGATCAGAATAAATTGATATGATTATATTATTGCTTACATAGATTTTCATAAATACAACCATAGTTTTCACATGTCTATTAAAAATTTTTAACTGAATACATTCTTATTTCTGTGGCGTCTGGTTTCTGTGGTTTCTGTTTTTGTGTGGTTTTTGTGTGGTTTCTGTGGCGGCATTTTCATAAATGTACCTGCCAATCCGTTTTTGTGTGCTGTAGTTTTTAATTTCGCACTTCCTTGTTTTCAGAAAGAGCTAAAACTTTAATGGCGATTATTTGACAAAGATCTGCGCTCACGCTCAGAATCACTACATAATAACGTATTAAACATTTTTAGGTAAAACTATAGAGAACACTGCATTCTTATAAAAAATTAACATACTTTGCTATAGAAACAAAAATGTTTCATATACGCCTGCCTACAAGCAAACATATGCCTATTCGCCTGCCTTCTAGGTCACCTACGCCTGCTTATCAGCCTACAAGTACATCTACGCCTACCCGCCTGCCTGTTTACCTGGAGACCTACGCCTGCCTCGTCCTTGCACATGTACCTACTACCCAATTAAAAGGATGACATGAAAATGAGGAAAATAGGCAATACGAATGAAATTTAAATTTCTACAGTGCCGGCCAAAAACATATCCCATTTTCGATTTTTGATAAATTTACAAATTTTACAAACGAGCACAACTTTAAAACTAGAAATGATATCAAAAAAGGTTTAACTGATGAAGTATTATTCATAATTTCGTCTACTTGTATTCAGTTGTTTAAATTTTTTATCAGTGCCAGGACAAAAAATACAGCGGCCGACATCTCGTGAGCCCGTTTTTGACAACGTTTACTGATTTGGCCGTATCCCGAAAACGAAATTTTTTCTGGGAATGTTGTTATAGGGAAATAGTCTTTAGACTATTTGTCATTGTTTGTGCCTATTCACTTTGTTCTCAAAAATCCTGCAAAAAAGTTATGGAAGTGCAAACTTGAATAGTGCACGGCCACGCCTCGAACATTTCTCGCAAACGATGAATTTTTTTCCTGAATATTGATATTGTGTTTGAATATAGCTTAATTGTGATTTTACATGTGTTATTTCTAGAAAATGCTCGAAAAAATATTTTGAACTAAGTAACCTGATTTTTGGTTGTAGTGGGTAGGTGGCACCTAATGAGCGACAAGTTTGCATTCCCATAACTTTTTTGCAGGATTTTTGAGAACAAAGTGAATAGGCACAAACGATGACAAATAGTCTGAAGACTATTTCCCTATAACAACATTTCCAGAAAAAATTTAGTTTTCGATATACGGCCAAATCAGTAAAAGTTGTGAAAAACGGGCTCACGAGATGTCGGCCGCTGTATTTTTTGTCGTTACACTGGTAAACAACTTAAAAAATTGAATACAAGCAGACGAAATCATGGGCAATACTTCATCAGTTGAACTTTTCTCGATAAGTTTTCTAGTTGTGCTCGTTTGGAAAATTTGTAATTTTACCAAAAAACAAAAACGGGATGTTTTTGGCCGGCACTGTATATAATTTCTCATGAAATCAATTTTTGTCTCACTGGTCTAAAATCCGGAAATTCTGGGAAAATGGAAAAACATAGCCAACTTGCAAAACAAACGCGGCACAGGTGCAAATTTTTGCCAATTTCCTAACAATTTCGTTCTGGAAATTAAATCAAACGAATCCTAGACGCTGAGTTTAGTCTGAAGTCTGAAAATTTTCATTCACCGCACGCGAAAAAAATCACTCTGTCTGGTCACGTAATAAGCGAAAGTGATATTTATTAATCTCACATGATTGCAGCCTTCCGGGACTTGTTTGGCTGAAAGTGTGTCATCTTGATTTGAGCAGCCATGTCGTCGCCTTTCGTTGATTATGAAAATTTGGAAGACGTTCAAGAAGTTGTGAGGTAGGAATTGTAATTGAAACTTAATATGTGATATCCTATTATTGATTAGGTTTTTAATATTATACATATAGGTTAAACACTATGTAATAGTCAAAAAATTACCGTATTTCATTTATTAGTAGAGCATGTAATGCTAGTTTTTGGACGCCAACTTAGATGTAATACTTCTACAAGTTTTAGATTTTTGCACAAACTCAACAATAAATTTTCAAACTTTTATAGTGGAATCGGATACCACATCCACCGTGCCAACTTCATCCTCAGTCTAATCTCAGTATTAGTTAACCTGGCGCACATCACAATTCTATGCCGAAAATCAATGAGGACATCTGCGACAAACGTTATTCTGATCGGTTTATCCATTAGTGATATGTGTATTGTAATGACTACTGTATACAAACATCTATTCATGATCGACTTTGAAAATTCGGATTGGTATGTCGGTACACACCACATAAAACAGTTTTTAATAATTATTTCAGCATGACTTCAAGCTTGAGGTGGAAGATCTACGTAGACATGACAGTATGGTCTATTCAGATTCATTTTCGAAGATGCGTTAGTTGGCTAGGTGTGCTAATGGCAACTGTCAGATTTGTTATCGTGAAAAAAATGACTACAAGCAGGTAGCCAGAAATTAGCGAAAACAAAATATTCAAATTATTTCAAAACAAATATTTAGATTTGGTAACTGGTCAAAGCCAAAAGTTGGCTGGTACATGATTCTTGTGGTATCTTGCATCAGTGCACTTCAAACTGCTTTCTATCAATCTAGATGGATGGTTGTGGAAAATCGAAGTATTCCACTGCCAGTGAAGTATGCCGAGCTATTGTGAATTGAAACTCGAATTTTGAAATATTTTCAGTTGTGCTCTATACCAGAAAATCAGTCGACGTGTTCAATTTTCCGTAATGTTGAACGACTTTTTCAATTCTGATGATCAATTTGTTTTGAGATCCTATTTAACGGTTGATGCAGTTGTTACCAAGGTTTGTTGATTACGTGTGCACTTAGACTCAATTCTCTTCACAAAAAAAAATTCATAGGCCATTACATTACTTGTTTTTGGAGCTATGAATTGATCATCTGATCTAACTTGTCATTCTATTAGTCAACATTAGAAAGTAATAAATTAAATAAGCTTCTGGGAATTATGACGATAATAGAATTTATTGTAGCCATGGAGTTTGGAATTCAATTATTGGAAAGTTAGTTCCAAGGTATTTTTAAGAAACATTCCAAGATCAATAGAAAATGTAAAAATTAATTGTTATTGAAGGTGGTGTAAACACAAATTTTTTATTGCGTTAAACTTGAAAAAGTCTGAAAACTTTTCAAAAAAAAATGTGATGGCGGCTCCAAAAATGAGCTAAAATTATTTAAAATTGGACCAACTGGTCAATGTCGCAGCGGGTTGAAACTAACTAACTAAGGTGCTCAAGCTAGGTGCTCAAGCTAAGAGCTCAAGCTAGGTGCGCAAGCTAGGTGCTCAGGCTAAGAGCTCAAGCTAGGAGCTCAAGCTAAGTGATTAAGCTAGGTGCTCGAGCTAGGTACTCAAGCTAAGAGCTCAAGCTAGATGCTCAAGCTGAGTGATCAAGCTAAGAGCTCAATAAAATTTTGCTTGAAAATTGTGCCCTTCAAAATTCTAATAGACAAGACATTTTAAGCATTTCTTAAAATTGCAGTTCATACCTTGCGTCGCCTTCTCGATTCTTACCGTTTTACTCCTCCACGCTCTCCAAAAACTAAAAAAGTCCGGAGAGAGCATTGGCAGGAAAACTGGGTCTACAAATGAAGATAAGAAGGATTTGAGTACAAAACTCATAATTTTCATGACAATCAGTTTCCTTATAATTGAGGCGCCGCTTGGAGTAATATATCTCGTTAAAGCGTGCTATGATCGAAATGATGCGATTTCGTAAGTTTACACTCTGAACACACTAGAAATTAGAACGAATTTTAGAATTTTGTCATCAGATTTTGTCGTGTACTTTTCGATGTTGGTAACAGTCAATTCAATTATTCACCCAATCTTCTGCATTTTAATGTCAAGCCAGTATCGGGACACAATTAGGAAAATGCTGGGAGTCACTAAAAAGACAAAAATTGCATCGCAGAAAAACAAGACCAGTGGGGTTTCGATACAAGGAATTCAGATGACTTAGTGATAATTTAGAACTTTTCAATCAGCTCACTAATAAACTATATTTTTGTTTCACCCGAATCGGCGGCCAGGGTCATTTCCATGACTTAATAAAAGAGTGGTATTATAACTAAAGCACAAATAACAATAGGTTAAAATTTTTTATAAATACTTTGCCTTAATTTCAAAAACCGGACAGAAAATGCAACAAAATGATTTTTATTTCAAATGCTAGCAGAAGGTTATAGAAAAAGTTTTCTCGAATTTCCAGAAGTTCCAGAATTTTCCAGAATTTTGCCGAATTATCCAGAAGGTTCAAAGACATTCTAGAGTTTTCTCAAATTTTTCAAAGGATTTCTCGCATTAACCAGAAGGTCCAAAAACATGGAACCCTACAGGATGACAGGACCCTTCCAGAAAAATTCCAAAACTATAATAATTATTTCCAAAATTACAATAATCATTTCCAAAACTACAATAATCCTACCATACACCTCCAGTATGCCTATAGTACTCCTACAAAACTACTCAAGCATCCCGACCAAATCCCACCTAACTTCAACTCATTATCCCTAAGTCTATAAACAAAATGTAATTTATGCAGAGACGTCTCACATATTTTTTTTTCTTGACAAGCACGTGTTTGTCTTTGTGTTTTCAATGTGTGAGTAATATATAATTATGTTTTGTAGTAACAATAACAAATTAGGTTTATATGATTTTGATATCATTAAGTTATACCGAATTTGTCTGTTGATCACTGATAATCATTTGTCACCTAGTCATGTCGTTGGTTAGTGACGCTGAAAATCTACAGAATGTCGAAAATGTTGTAAAGTAAGTTGCCTAGATATTCCTATATTCATTTTTTCGTCTACACGTAGTGTCAGGCTGTCCCTTCACGGGTTGATCTACTAAAAATGCGGGAATTTTTTCTCAGAAAAATGTGACGTCTGCATGCTCTTAACCTTGCGAAATCGATTGAAATGTTTGCTTCTCGACTCCCGCATTTTTCGAAGATCAAACCGAAATGGGACATTCTGACACCACATGCGACTATACTGTAAAGATATTTCAGCAATATTGGGTTATATTTCCAACGAGCCAATTTGTTCCTCAGTTTAATGTCGATAATTTTAAACGTGTTTCATATTCTCGTTCTATCTAATAAGTCTATGAGAACATCCTCCACAAATGTTATTTTGATTGGTTTATCGATAAGTGATCTTGGAATCGCAATGAGTACTATGTACAAACAAATGTTTATGGTGGACCCGCAGAATTCAGAGTGGTAATTTTAATTTCAATTTTTTGATAAATGTTTTCGTGGTGAAACGAAATTTTCTTTGAGTTCAATTTGTTTTAGCATTACTGCAACTTCACTATCAAAAGTTTACATGGACATTACTGCTTGGTCGGTTCTCATTTATTTCAGACGATGTAGTTCCTTTCTTGGGGTTCTTATGGCAAGCGTGAGATATGTTATAATGAAGAAGCCAACTGTCAGCAGGTACCAATGCTAATAATCTACTAAAAAAAGTACTGATAGTATCTTTTGTTCCCAGATACAGTAACTGGTCAAAACCGTCGGTTGGTTGGACTTTGACAGGTTCTGTGTTTTGTATCAGCGGTCTGCTAACCATATTTTATCAAGCAAGATGGATTGTCGTGGCTAATCAAACTGCTCCGTTGCCTATTACGTATCTTTTTTCTAGAAGCTTCTTGGTCCATAATTTTATATTTTCAGATGTGCTCAGTTTCAAAACTTAAATAGTAAACCACCGTATTCCGTGATTCTAGCGCACATTTTTAGCGCCAATGATGCTATAATTCACAGAAGTTATATGATCATGGATGTTCTGATTAGTAGGGTTCGATCGTTTTTTCCTCTTTCCTAGAGATGAATCTCATCCCGAATTGCCTCACCTAACCTCGAATATTTTTGAAATTATTGGGCAAACTCCTAAAGCCGATTCTTTGAGCCAAATTTAGAACTAGGTCAGTCTTCGGAATGAGAGTCCTCCATATAGATAAAATTTAATAACAACATATTAAAGTTCATCCCATGTGTGGCATTCATTATTCTAACAATCGCCCTTCTACGGATCCTTCAATCAATAAAAATAACCAATCTCACGAGACGCAAGTCCAGCGTTCATCACGACGAGAAACGAGATTTAAGTACGAAGCTGATTGTTGTAATGACATTCACATTTGTTCTTATCGAGACTCCACTTGGTATGATTTATATGGGACGAGTGATCTTTGATAAAAATCTAATGATTACGTGAGTACCACCACCCGTGATAATGATCAATGTATGCTTCAGGCTATTGTCCACAGATCTGGCTGTCTACTTCCTGATGCTTGTCACCATCAACTCAATTCTTCATCCAACATTTTGCATTTTGATGTCTAGTCAGTATCGGAATACGATTCGACTGATGCTCGGTCTCACCAGAAGTGCAAAATTGTCATCTGCAAGAAACAAAACAAGCGTGGCTTCAGCTCCGAAATTTCAAATTACTTAAACCTTTTTGATATTATCAATCAGGGCTCGTATTAAGAATAAAAATATTATCTAGACTAAAACTATCTACTAGACTATCTAGACTATCTAGACAAACTAGAATATCTAGGCTATTTAGACTATCTAGACTATAGACTATCTAGACTAATTAGACTATTTAGGCTATCTAGACTATCTAGACTATCTAAACTAGACCAAGTAGGGGAAAGTCCGCTGTTATCCGTAATAAGGAGACTATCCTTATTATATCCTCATTTTTCAAATAAACTTCTGACTTCTAACATCATTATTAAATGCTAAGCATGTCATGTAATCGGCTGTTATTCATATTTCGAGATCCTGTTCTTTTAATCTTGAAAATTAGTATGTCTGGCGATTCGCACTTCATTATTATCAAGTGAGCATTTTTATTCAACTGAACACTAAAACTTAAATATAATGAATTCAAACTCGACTGATAACGAACATTTACGAATCTTCATTAATTTATTGAGGTGACATTATTTTTTTATAGAACCCGAAGAAAATTTATTTTTTGTTTCAGAAATCTAGAAGATAAAAGTTTTTTCGTGAATTTTATCCTGAGCGTTTTCTCTATTTTTATCAATATTTTCCATGTAATAATATTGACTAGAAAATCTATGAGAGCCACTTCAATAAATGTTTTTATGATTGGAATTGCGATTTGTGATCTGTGTACCACGCTGACAACAGTATATAGATATTTCAGTTTAGTAGATTTTGAATACCCTGAATGGTGGGTAATTTATTCAATCCTTAAAGGTGGAGTAGCGCCAGTGGGGAAATTGTTCAAAACCACTCCTTTGATCCTAAAACGACCGAATATCATAATAAAACACTCCAAAAAATTTTAGATTTTTCATAATTACCGGTCAAAGTTTTGGAAAATTGCCAAAATTTTGAAAAATACGAGCTTTTGAGGAAATTTAAAGAAATGTCGCATATTTCGACCCCTACAATGTTTTACAATCAATTTAAACAAAATTAAAACATAAAAAATGTCGAAAAAAAATTTTTTTGGTCAACTTCCAGATTTTTGAGTGGAAAAAAAAGGGTAATTGCCACTTTTCGACAGTAAAAAATTTTCAAACAATTTTTGAAAAGTTTTATCATGATAGTTGTTCACTTTGGGACCAAATGAGTGGTTTTTAACAATTTCCCCACTGGCGCTACTCCACCTTTAGGAAAATCAGAGTTCTCCCGGTTAAGCGTCCTTACTAATAGATGCAACTTCTTTTTTTTCAGTATTACCTCAGATTCACTGGTGAAAGCATACGCTGACGCCATGTCCTGGTCGGTTCAGTATCATTTTAAGCGATGCAGCTCATGGCTTGGAATTCTAATGGCTGGAGTTAGGATTCTGATCATGAGGAAAATTTCTAACGCAAAGTAAGGCAAATTGAACTTTCCAAACATCTTTAACAACGGTCTATTAAATTTTAAAAAACTTGAGAGCCCTTAAAGGTGGGGTACCGAAATCTGGGAAATATTTTTAAATGACTTCAAATTGTTTCCGAATATCAAAGTGAATAAATTCAAAAAAATTTCCCTGGTTTTATATTTAAGCTTGAAATCGCGATTTTCATTTGCGTACCCATGAGATTTTTCAAATACGCGCCCAAAAAATTCTCCTTGGAGCACATTTGCCCCATTCGATTTTTTCCATCAATTTTTATTTCTTTCAGTTTTCAGCTATTGTCATTCATTTTTGTCGTATTTTATGGATTTTTTTTCGAAAAAAATTTTTTCTTTCGTATCAATTCAACATTTTATTAGAACAAAAATAAATGAGAATAGCTGAAAACTGAAAGAAATAAAAATTGATGGAGAAAATAGTATGGTGCAAATGCGCTCCAAGGAGAATTTATTTAGGCGCGTATTTGAAAAATCTCATGGGGACGCAAATGAAAATCGCGATTTCAAGCTCAAATATAAAATCAGAGAAATTTTTTTGAATTTTTTCACATAGATATTCGGAATCAGGGGAAAATTTGGAGTCATGTAAAAATATTTCCCAGATTTTGGTACTCCACTTTTAAGTAATCACAAACTTTGACTATACGTTATTGGTTAGCTCATAATTACTTTTTGAATGCATGTTTACAAATACCCCATTTTGCTTCTGATTTTAGTAAAATTACCTAAATTTATTATGAAAGGAGAGTATATTCTCCTTTCTTTTATTTCTAACATAACATACTTTACCCCAACAGAAATCTCTCCTTCCAGGTTCTCGAAAATCATGAAACCCATTTTTGGGATAAGTTTAATGGCAATTGTGTTTGGTATCAGTGGTATATTGACAACTGTCTGGCAATATGAATGCCAGGTTATTGAAAATCGGACTTACCCTTTGTCACCAAAGTAGGTCCTTCCTGGTGATTGCAAAAATAATATTAATTTTAGTTGCGCCGAACACCAGGATATTCATGGCGTCTTCAGATTTTCCTTAATTTTGCGTCCGGTTTCTACTGTTGCCGACGTAGTAATTTTGAGAAGTTATTTTATTTCAGATTCTATAATCTCCAGTGTATGTGACTTGTTAATTCAAAGATCTTGAGAACAATACAAAATTTCAGCTTATCCCTGGAATTTCCTTTCCATTATTAGCAGTTGTGTTAATTAGAGAAATTCGAAAACTTGAAAAATCCAGAACGAGAGCTATTCGGACTTTATCAACTGCAGAAAATGAGGAAAAATATGGACTCTCTACCAAACTAATCGGACTGATGACAGTGGCTGCGTTTTTATCGGAAACACCATTGGGGTTAATTTCAATATTTAAACAATTTTTCACAAAGGGCGACATAAATATGTGAGCGGCGTTTTTTTTTTAAATTTATTTCTATAGACTTCAATAAATTTTTTTTTATGTATATACGAAAAAAATCATGCAGCAAGGCTCGCCTCTCCACCAAGCTGAGCTTGGTGGCCGGTGTAATTTTCAAATATTTTTTGTTCTGAAAAAAAACACATATACCCTGAAATATACCCTTTAAAATTATATCTTAACAAATTTCAGATATAACCTAGATTTGAGAGCTCTCCAGCTTTCTTTAATGAAAAAAAAAAACAATTCACCGCTTTTTTTTTCAGCCGACTTTTAACTGATCTCGTCATCTACTTCACGATCCTAGCAACTTTCGTCTCGATACTTCACCCAGTTTTGTGCCTACTGATGTCTAGTAAATATTGTGAGACTCTTCGCAAAATGTTTGGAATTTCAAAGACACTTCCAAATAGTGTCACTTCAATTCACATTATTTAATTTTTTTTTTTTAATTTTATTATTAAAATGTGTATAAATAAAATTTATTAAATTTAAGATATCTCGAACTTTTGATATATGTATGTATTCCAAAACTTCTTTTCTTGGTTCAAGGGAACCAAAAAAATTTGAAAATGAAAACCTCTGTAGCACATCATTTTGTAAACTGTAATTATGATTTATATGACTCGTCATGAAAATGTATGTACCTTGAAACTCCGTGATACATTTTTTTAGCTCACTCGTAGTTTTTTTTTCTTCCGTATTGCAGTACGTTTGTTTCAAATTTTTATAAAAAAATGTATGTATTCATTTCATGCTCCCGGCGAAGCAGGTGATTTTTGAATGTAAATGTGTTCATTCCCATGAATAGTAGTCACTCTTATGCCTCATGTCTGATCAACAAACGTTTAATATCGACTTTAACGTCCCATTTCACCTAGTTTATCACTATTACATCTCTGGAACGGTTGCATTCTTCCTCAACACGTTTGTCATTTATCTCATAATTTTTCACAGCTCGAGGCTGGATTCATTTAAATTCTACTTGCTAGCATTTCAAGTAGGACTTTTTTCAACTTAAAAGTGGAGTCTAAATACAATTATATTGATCCAAAACGACTGAATATCATAATAAAACATTCCAAAAAAAAAGATTTTTCATACTTTCCGGTTAAGGTTTTGGCAAATTGCCAAAATTTTTAAAATATCAGCTTGGGAAATTTTTTTTAGAAAAAAAAATTTGCTTGAGGAAATCCAAAGCATTATCGCATGTTCCTACCTCTACAGTGTTTCAATACAAATAATGTTTAAAAAAATTACAGTATAAAAAATGTAGAAAAACAATTTGTTTTGGTCTACTTCCAAAATTATGAGTAGCAAAAACTGAATAATTGCTGCTCTTTTTTTTTGAAAAATTTGAAAAAAAATTGTTTTTTTTATTTAAAAATGTAATACAAAAAAAACATTTTTTTTGGTCGACTTCCAAAATTATGAGTGGAAAAAGCTGAGTAATTGCCACTTTTTGACATTTAATAAAAAATTTTCAAAAAATTTTGGAAACGTTTTATTATGATACTCGGTCATTTTGGCACCGCTACTCCACTTTTAATGAATAAATTTTTTGAAGTACGGTTACTGAAAAAGTATATTTTATTCAGATCTCATGTCTCATCTGTGACTTGAACACTGCCTTCCTTATGCAGCCCATTGGCTTGTTCCCAATTTGTGCAGGCTATTCCTATGGCATTCTGTCACGAGTGTTTTCATGGAGTTCGCACTTACTTATGGTAACCAAAAAACAAAACTTATTTACTTTTTCTAATTCATCATTAATTACAGACAATCTTCACATTTCTTATCAGTGAACAAGTCAATATCCTTGCAATTTGTTTTCTTCGTAAACACAAAGCAATTATGAGCTTAGAGGATATTACAAGCTCCGCCAATTATATATATCATGTGTGGTATTCATTTTGTTTGCTATTTCCTTTTGCAATTGCGTTTTCCATTTACCGTAGTGGCGACACATTGCATGAACAAATGAGAATTCTAGAAGAGGTATTACGAGGACAATAAATCATGAGAATGCGTACTTGAAGCATTTTATTTGACGCGCGATATTTCTTAGCGAAAACTACAGTAAGAACTTAAATAACAATAGTTTTCGAGTTCTTACTGTAGTTTTCGCTAAGAGATATCGCGCGTCAAATAAAATGCTCCACGTACTCATTCTCATGATTTATTGTTCCCGTAATAATACCTATTATTTTTCAAACAATTTCAACCTGCTTTAGCTGTATCCTGAATATGCAGGTCAATTTGGGAATCTTCGAGAATTTCAATATTATCCCATGAACAATAAGTTGATTTTATTTTTTGCACTTGTTACATTTGGAACCACAAAATCCACTGTCCTGATAACATGCCTTGTTTACCGAATGTACACAGCACTGACAAGAATTCAAAGCCGACTATCCACCTATGACCTTGTCAAACACAAAGTTGTTTTAAAAAGTTTGATAGTTCAGGTTTGCTTTTTTTAGTTTACTTATCATTGAATAGAAAATGTAATTTTCAGTTTTTGACAACTCCAATCTCATTCATTCCTGTTTTCGTTATAATGATGACTGTGATAGTTCCTACATATCACTCGCAGGGTAATCTAAACTAATTTTTAAAAAAATAATTTTTTCAAAGTTCAGAAATCTCTTGGGTTGCTTGCATGGTTTCTACAACTCACTCAATTTTTAATTCAATCGTTGTAATTTTGACTTATCCCGAGTTTAGAAGAGTTGTCGTGTTTTGGAAAACATGGAAGAAGAAAACTAAGACGTCACAGCGCATTTTGATTAATTGCTTTAAAATTTAAGCGTCGATTTTCGTGGAATTTTTTCAATGATTTTTCTAATACAGGGTGGGCCAAAAGTATGGTAACACATGAAGCGTTCTTTTACATGAGCTTTTCGCGCGACTGCCACATCATAAGTACATTCTTCTATCGAATACTGATAGCTGAATAAATTTCTTTCAATTTGACCCAAAATTTGTATTGTTTCCCAATAAGGTGCAATTTTAATCACCTCGGCAATTTGGCGAACCCTTTCGAAAAAACGGCGTTTTGGCACGCGGCACTTCCCACACAAACACACCTCCCACGCACGCCAATAATTTTCAGATGTATGATTTTTATGTTAATTTCAAAGTTAAAGAAGTGAAGAAGCGCTTTTGATTGTTTTCGTAGTATATAAAATTTTTCTGTGTCTACACTGGCGCCTAGCAAGAACCTTTGAATATTTCATGAATTCAACTTTGCGAAATTTACTCAGTTTTTTTGGTTTCACAAGGCGTAACGACCCACAAAATCATCCGGGCTAATTTTTCTATGAAAATTCTGAAAAGTCAGGTCAAAACGTGCCAAAAAGTACTAAAACGAATTTTTCTTCATACTGCTGCCGCCGCTCACATCCATCTTTCTGGCGACTGAGTCATTCAAGACTTAAACTACTGCCAAAGTCCATGACAGAAATACCACGACAGAAATTTTTTGGATTTTTGTTTTTAAAGAATCTCCAGACCAAGAGCATTCTTTGAATTATAAAAACTTGTAAGACACTTGCTGGATTCCTCGAGAAAAATGTAGAAATCCCGCAGAATGCCGACTTGCGTGCCATCAAGATCGTGATCTCAAAAGTTCTGAAGGCCTGCAGCGATGCGGATGGAATATTTTAAAAATTCAAAACGTTCATCTGGTCAGTATTTTATGGAGAACAAAACTGGTACAAGTTGATGTAATAACTCTTTCCACGCGTGAAGTTATAGAGCTGCAAACGTGTTACCATACTTTTGGCCCACCCTGTAAATTTCCGTGTTAAATTTGTTGTTTATTGTATTTTGATCAAATTTCTCGATTTAACTTGCTAAATTTTTAGAATTTCGGCGGAATCTCAATTTTATAAATTAAGATGAGAGAGCAATTTGAAAATGCTAAACAATTTGACACAATTCGACGCTTAAATTGAAAAATAATTATTAAAAATGCGCTGTGACGTCACAAATTTTCAAAAAAAAAATCCCGCCTTTTACGTGCAGTGGAGCGATGGGACAACCTGACACCGCGTGTTTCGATTCAATTTCCCAGTATTAAAAATAAAAGTACTTAATTTGTATATTTATGTTCATGGATTTCTTCAAAAGTTCTGATATTAAGCTTCCAATAGCTTAGTACCTAATATTTTTACAGATGTACCTTAGTAAATCAGAAATTACATTAAATGTGCCGCGGTGAAGCAGGTGAAACATTTGACTCTTTGCCATTTTATGACATGAGCTAAAGTCCTTATTTCCCAGGTATAATGGAAAATTCAACTACTTCACCAACGTTATTAGAACCTCCGAAAACTGTACTTGAAGCACTGGGATTGATGACTTTCATTTTAATCTCAACTATATTATTTCTTATTCAACTAGTTAATAAGCGAGTAAGTGTTATTGTAAACTCAAAAACCCGATGCTCAGCAATACTTTTTCAGAAATTGCTTTGGAACTCATTTCCTCCATACTGTATTGTCATCTTAGTTGCGCCAATTTCCCAGTTCACTTTTCTATTTTTCCACGCTTTTCTACCAATAATTCTATCGAGTGATGAACCAGTAGATCACATACTTAATAGATTTATCTTCTTTTTAATTATGAGCAACCCAGTATTGTATTTACCGCCTGTCTCGTTTTCATTTACAATGGTCAACTCAATTTTCTTGAACCTGAAGCCAAAAGCAAGCAAATTTGTGTTGGGGGTCAAAATTACAAGGTGGGTTTTATGATAATTTTAACTTAAAGGCGGAGTAGCGCCAGTAGGGAAAGTGTGAAAAACTACTCCTAAGGTGCCAAAATGACCGAATATCATAATTAAACTTTTCAAAAAATTTTTTAAAATTTTTTATTTACAGTCAAAAGTGACAATTACTCAGTTTTTGCCACTCATAATTTTGGAAAAAATTAAAAAACAAATGTTTTCCTGCATTTTTTCTTCTGTAATTTTGTTCTATTTGTTTGTATTAAACCATTGTAGAGATCGGAACATGCGGCATAATTTCCTTAAAAGCTCATATTTTTTTAAATTGTGGCATTTTGCCAAAACTTCGACCGGAAATTATGAAAAATCTTTAAGAAAATTTTGAAATGTTTTATTATGATATTCGGTTGTTTTGTGTCATTATAAGTGTCTTTAGACAGAATCCCCACTGGGGCTACTCCACCTTTAACTTTAAAACTTGTATTATAGAACTAAAGTTTTGATATTTGTTACTGCATTCATGTCGTTTTTCTACCGTTTACGTAATTCCACAGGATGTACATATATTTGCAAAGTAATTTAATTTTAAAATTCCGATTTTTCAGCGAAACATTTTATTATCACTATTCATCTTTGTAAAGGAAATATTGTTGTGAGTTTTACAATTTTTCCTAACACAGTCATATTTTTCAGGAGCTCGATATGATGAAGTTTTTGCCAATTTTAATAATAACCTTTTTTTGGTTGAAGAAAATTTTATTTTTTTTATTATCAAAAGGTTTAAAATCTAGAGAAAAAGCTACACAAGTTGAATATGTGCAAATGGTTCATATAGCCTTATACATACTTGTGTTCTGGGTGATTCACGAACTAGATTCAAGTCTTGAAAATAATTTTTTTTAATTTTTCAGTTGATAAATCTTCCGCAAATTGCGCATTCAATTACGAGCTCTGAGCCATATTCTCCACGTTTACTAGGATTTTTGGACAGCTGCATTTTACAATATGTTTTTGTTTATGCGATGATTATATCAGAATGGGAAATTGTGTTTGACTGCTTTCGTAAATTGAATTTTACTCCAAATTGTTCCTAGTAGCCTTATTCAATTTTAATATTTATAACAATAATTTTAAAGCTTATTAATTTGATTTTTATTTAAAAAAAATTGAAACTTTGTGTATCTTTACAGAAATTTAAAATTATCAAAAAGCTCCTTTTGGCCTTGACGCAATGTATCCTTTCAACAATGGATGCTCATATATCTTCTCTTGAAATTTCTTCAATGTCTCACATCTCCATGCATCTTCATGCGTCAGCATTCCCATAGTATCCAAGCTGTACAAATGATCCGCAATGACAAGATCAGCCCAAGTAAGGCTGTCACCAACAAGAAATCCAGACTTGTTACGGTTCAAAATGTCACTGAATATTTCATAAAACTTGTTTTGAGCAGGTATGTAGACTTCTTCGCGAATTTTTTGAACTTCTTCTTCGGGTTTTCCTTGAAGAGTTGCATACATGCATGCGCGGAATGAAGTGTTATACTCTTGGCATTGATCGATATAGGAATCCGCTTGAGCTTCCTCTATGGGATTTTTTCCAGCAAATCCGAATTGTCTCGCAAGGTAACGATTGATAGCAGCTGACTGAGCAATTTCTATATCATCGATTTTTAAAACTGGATACTTTCCGAATGGGGCTTCTGGAAAATCAAAAATTGGAAATCTTTCTGGTTTCACTCTTTTTCTACCAATTTTTGGAAATTTCAAAAAGTTTCTCAAAGGGAAATGTGAAAAATAGGAAGCTGAAAGCCCTGATCGACTCACTTTTCTTAACATCCGCAAGCTCCGGGTTCATTATCAATCCCGTTTTCATGTCAACTGGAATTCTTGAATCTTCAAATGGAACTCCACCAAGATGGAAGAGCATTCGCGCCGGCTCGGCGAGTCCACGGCCATCAAAGTAGGTCAGTTTGTAGGTTGGCATTATTTGAAGAGGAACGTTTTCTGAAAACATGAAGGTAGCCGGGCTAAAATTAGACTTAAATTGAATGAATGCTGAACGTAGCAGTGATTTAATAATTCTAATAAAAATCAAAATCACCCATGCGTTCGTCTTTTAAACGCATTTTTAGAAATTTTTTTATTAGATTTTTTTTTTAATGTTTCGAATTTAATTGTGAACGTATTCAAATTAACCAAATCAGGTACACATTTTTTAAAAACTTGAGCATTCTCCTAGTATGCTCCTCTCATACCTAGAGCATTTTTCATCTTGATAAGATGATCTGGCCAGAATGATTTCAATTTATGAATCACTACTTAAAATAGATATCTTCATAAAAAAAGGAACATATAAATCCAAAAAGGTCAGAAATAAAGAACAAATGAAAATGTAACTTTTCAATGAATAGTGGACGTATTTATACTAGAAAATTGATCTGCCAGCAACAATTACCTGCTGAACTAGAGTGTGTCTTCCTATTAAAAAAATGCGTACAACGTAATAGTGTGCAAAGTGTGAAGACGCAGCAAGTGAAGAGAGTGTGTTCTCCATTGAATATTGTGCGTTGCGATGGAGTTTGTAGCCTTCACTTTTCTCAGGAATCAAAGTGTGGAATCAAATGTCTAATTTGAAGCAACTAAGGAGAAGTTTAAGCAAGCCTATGTGTTGAGTTTTGACTTAAACTCAGGTGTAGGTCGCCTCCATGGCAGCCGTTTCTGTGTCTACTTAATGCTTAGATAAACTTTTCTTAATTGAGCTATTTTTTTGAGGCGTTTCAGTTTTCGGATAATATTAATATTTTTATTGGGTTCAAAAATTGTAATAATGCTATGTATTTTTTACGATTTTGTGAGCAATGAAAGCTTCTTCCAAAATCGAAAAATTTCAGCTGACTAGTTAACAAAGCAGCTTTTTTTCCAAAACGACTTGCGTCATTTTGCATAATGAAGAATGTTTCAATTTACCAAGTCACGCATTTCAATGCACAACAGCTGTTTATCTCACATTTCGTACTTCGAATAGTTGTAGTCAATTGCGTTTTTTCAAAATTGTGAAGCTTGTGAGTGATTCTGGAGAATTTTTGATTTTGTCCGAGCAAAATGTGACTACTACAGTTGCTCCGTGGGACATTTTACCTCCGCGACAAACTTTTTCGTTTATTTTTTGGTATGTTATGATCAGTTTAATTTTGTTTGTGGGCATTTTGTGCAAGAAACAGGCGAGTTTTTTTAAACGGAAGTTAATTTTTTTTAGTTTATTTTTTTCCATTCATATTTTCAAATGCAATAAAATATAGGATTTACAATAATCCAAAAAATATATATATCGGCATAAATTAAATGGCTGCATTTAATTAAATTCAGTTAGACTTTTAATCAATTTTTATTGCAAATTGGAATCAGACATTTGCAATTTCAATTTGGCCTGGTACATTTTGTGTAAATTGCGCAGCCGACACCTTATGGGAAATGCTCAACCTAGGGGTTCCAAGAGCAGGCTGTTCCGGCCTCACTGCGTCACTCAAGCTTCGTAGCTAGGCGCGCAACCCCAAACGTGTCGGCCGCTTCCAAACAACCACATCTTGGCACTACGTTGAAAACTTTAAATAGTTCAGAAGAATGAATTGCACATACACTTTACTCATTTTTACTACCTTATACCACTAACAGCGGTAACTGACGGTGCCGTATTTTTTCGAGAGTATTATCCATGGCTATTATTTCATCTAGATTATCAGAACGTACATCTTGGGCCAGGCTTGCTTTGTTTCACTAGTTTCATCATTGCCATTTTCAATTTTATTACAACACTGCCCCACGCAATCACATTGGCGTACGCTGTATTGCTAAATAACAAATGTGGCTTCAGATCATTGTTAGGGGAATATTATTGTGGATGTAAAGTTACCAGGTAGAGTTTTTTATTTTAAAAAAAGTATTTTAAAATTATTAAAATTATTATAAGTCCAGGTTTATTTCAGGCTAAGAATCACTTTCACTATCTCCTCGTTTTTATTTTTATTAACCATTCTTCGAGCATTATCTTCAAAGCAAAAATTCCCTCAACTGAGTTTACAATACATTCGATTTCAAGACAGGTGCTATTTTAATTTGGTACTTTTCAATGGTCATGTTCTAGTTTTGGACACTATCAAAGCTACAGTAGTTATCTTAGTTTCAATCTGCCTACTCCGAAAAGTTTACGCGGTTAGGCATGGAAAAAAGTTGAGCAACTTGGAATATTGTCACACGGTACACATGTTTCTGTATTTGTTAGTCTTTTGGGTGAGTGCATTAAACTAATTTAAAACTTCGAATTTCTCAATTCAGACGTCCACAATTGCGTATAGTTATTCATTTTTTCGAAACATTTCGGAGACGGTGGAAAAAGAAATTGTGATTTCATTTCAAGATTCTGTGGTGCTACGTTACCTGTTTATATATGCAATACTTTTCTCTAAGCTTAAAAATTATAAGTTTAACAAAAACAAAGTTGTGACTTTATATTAATAAAACACCAGCATCGAAAAGAAAATTAAATGTAATGTTCGTTACGATTCAAACTTTCACCGTTTAAAATATAATACCAAACACTTATGAATTGAAATGAAGCACGAGAACCTCGTAAATTTAAGCTGCGAAAAAAACTTTTTCAAATTTTTTTCAGGTTGATTAAAACCCGTTTTTATGGTCTGAATCAGGGATGTGCGGCACATTTGCCGAGTTTGCCGAGCACGGCAAATTTCAAAAAAAAAGAAGATTTGCCGACTTTGCCGAGCTCGGCGAATTTTGAAATTTGCAGCACACATCAAAAATTTGACAGTACAATTTTGACCAAAACTATTGATTTTTTTACCAACAATTTAGTAAAATTACACTTTTGATAATTAAGCAAACATACTACACGGAACTTATTCGAAAACCAGATGTTTGTTCAGATTTCAGTAGTTTTGGTGCTTCAAAAAGCATTAAAAAATATAAAATTTTTCGGAGTTTGTTAATAAAGCACGGCATATTTGTCGAATTTGCCGCACACCCCTGGTCTGAATATCTGGTTTGTTAGTTAAAGTTGCACATGCAGGGTTTTAAGTTTATAATATATTTTTTCTATATAATTTCGATTTTCATTCCGTACTAGCATTAAGTAACTCTCCGGTAACACATATTTTCTATGAATGATCGCTAATGAGCATACCGTGGAGAATTTAGATGTAATCGTTTTTTGCATCTATTACTCTTTTCTTACTCTCAGTAAACTTCAAAAAAAGCGCTATACTTTGATTATACTTTTTTTTAAAAATACTAATAATGGGAACATATTCCCTGATAAAAAGCATATTTCAAACTTCCTCCTGTCTATTCTCACTTCTCACAAACTGCGTTATAATTGTCTTGATATTCAGTAGCTCTCCTTCAAAAATGGGAAGCTATAAGTACTTGTTATGTTATTTTTCTATGCTATCAAGCTTTGTTGCTTTTCTGGATTTGCTCATATCACCGGTAACTTATTTAAAAATTTGAAAACGTATAAAAGAAATGTTTCAAGTATGTCTACAGTTTTGGAAGCTGTGCAGTGACAATTATGGACCTGAGAGACACCATTTTCGAAAAACATTCAAACGTGGCTTTTTGCTTATTGGGTTTGTGATTTAGAATTTATAAATTAGCAAATTTTACAATATGTAGTTTTCATTTGTGGCAGCTTTGGCGCAAGTCTATTTGCAATAGCTATCAACTTTATCTACAGATATTTTGCTCTTGAAAGGTAAGCTTCATGCTATAAAATATCTTACTTGCACAATCATGAATATTTTTTTGAAAAGGCCGCCTTCAATATTTTAAAGGAAAACGGTTGGTTCATTGGATTTCTCTATCCTTACTTGCGGGCATAATAGAGTCTTTACTCTTCCTATTCCTTGGTCCTCAAAGGGAACTGTCTGATTATGTCAGGTTTGAAACAGGTTTTCAAACAGTAGTTAAAGTTAATTGGTTTTTTTGTAGAGCGAACTTAAGAGAGTTTTATGATTTGGATGTTGACAAAACTGTTTATGTCGGATGGTGGTATTGGAAAATGGAAAATGGAAATGTGAACTTAAGCGTTGACTACTTATTGAAATTTTTGATAATGAATATTTCGATGGTATTATATACTATGAGGAGCCATATTCCAAACAACTATATTTCAGATCATACCGTTTTTCACAATTGTTTATTACGGGACAAAGAGTTATTTTAAAATCAAAACGGTTTTGTCTCAAGGCGAAAGTGAATACTCACGAAGGCTTCAGAGCCAGCTGTACAAAGTGCTTGTTGCTCAAGTAAGCTTAATTAGAGGCTATGTACCGATTTTTATATAGTGTAAAATTATAAATTTTCAAGGTTCTCTATGCATTGTCGGTCAAAAAATCGTTCTAGACTGACAGCCCAAGTCGGGCACGTTAACAAAAAATGACAGATGATTTTTTACAATAGCTATTCGTTTTTGAGCTATGTATATTCGGTTATAAATTTTTTAAAGTTCAAAAACATAATGTCAACTGACATTAGCCGTTTCAGACTTTTATTCCTGTCGTCTTTTTATTTATTCCAACTGGATTTTTCCTTATCTGCCCACTGTTTGGTCTAAATATACAATGGTCTAATAAACCCATAATAAGTATGTATTCACTCTACATTGCACTCGATTCGATTCCCGTGATTTTTCTAGTGGACGAATATAGAAACGCATTTTACAGTGAGTTGGAAGCTATTAAAAAAATATTAGGAAAAATCTGTTTCAATAAATATATCTAGTTATCATTGCTGACAATAAGAAGTACTCAATTTTTGACATATTTAAAACTTAAACTAATTGGAAAATTCTTTAAAGAATTTTCATTTGTCTGCTCAAATGTGAGCTCATCGAAAACAATATGTGTTCACAAAAATATAAGAAGAGTTTAAAAATGATTACTTTTAGATACCGGTTTAAAAAATTTAAGAGAGACTCAACGGTTAACTTTAGTGTATTATTGTAAAGCCTAGGACAAATTCGTCTGGTAAATACGGCCCATAACTATTGGTATTACATTTTTTTTTAATTGAGTTTTTTTTTTTAATATTCACATAGAAATCCCACAATCATTTTCAGATTTCTTCCGACGACTTTTTCTGAAAAATGAAGTGGCTTCTGTATCAGCATTTGACTCGAATTTGGCTATTTCGTGAACATTGTTCTTTCAAGCTCATATGTCTTTAAATGGCATCTCAGGACACGTAAATAAATAAAAAATATTATTTTAAGTTTAATTGGTTTCTTGAAGAGTACTAAAAAAAGATAATAAAAGTTCATTCTTAACACAAGTGTGAGCTTTCTTTTAATACACACGTTTCACAGTTTTCCTAATATATTCTACCAATATATGTGCCTCTTTGATCTACGAAATATTATCCCACGCAATGTTATACTTCAAGCAAAGAAAATTTTTTATGTTTACATCAAATAGCACAGCCGATGATGAGAACCAAAAACGTCATCCACCAAAAATAATCGAAATTATCCAAAAAAATTGAACTCTTAAAAAAAATTGAATCGAGCAGGTGATTTTCCTTAGATATAAAACCTTGACATCTACATCAGTTCTGCCTGATGTACATATGTTTTGCAACTTTACCGAGTATCCACAACCGATTTCGATTTCTTTTAATTTTTCTGAAATCGATGCAAGTTTGCTGGATATTTTACCACTTGGATCGGAATGGATATTGCTAGGCTTCCTGTTTCCTGTATTTTCAGTAATTTTGTACTGTTACCAAGCTTGTAAAAAAGAAGTAGGTGTAAACTTCGAATAGATCTATTATTGATGTTAACTCTTAAAATTGTGTTTTTTTAGAATTCGATATATTACTGCTTCTACCATTTTTGTTTAATCTACCCTATTGTTACTTTTTTCCAATTAGCGTTTTTGTTTCATGACATATTATTAATATCAACTTTCCACTTTTTTGATGGTAATCGAATTGAAATGTACAAATATGTGATATCCTTTCCCATACTGCTCTTTCCAAACTTCGTCACACCAACAATTCCTTACTCTATTACTATGACTTACGCATTATTTTTGAACTGGAAAATTGGAAGTGAAGTTTATGTTATGAGCTGTAAAGTTACAAGGTATACTGATAGTTAGAGAAATGAATTCAATAAATTTTTAGACTGAAGATATACATAATTGATGCGGTACTATTCATAGCTCTTTATGCATTAAGATATTTACCCGACACAACTTGTAAGTCTACTGGTTTTTTTTCAAATTGCCGGTTTCCCGATTTGCCGGAAGTTTTCCTTTATGGCAATGTGTTTGTTTGCCGATTTGCCGAAAATTTTTATATTCGGCAAATTCCGATTTGCCGTTTGCCGTAATATAAATTTGCTAGGAGTGTTTAGAGGGATTTTTTATAAAACGGAAAAAAAATTTAAACTGTGCCTTTTTGAAATTTAATTCCTGTTTTCTTTAGAAATTTTTTTATAATTGGCTTATTTTTAAAAACAGACGTAGGAACATTCATAGGTTGCGTGCAATTTTGCCGATTAAAATTGAAATTCTGAAGTTTCCAAAGAAATGTACATAACCAGAATTTGCCGAAAATTTTCGCCAATGGTCGTTTTTTGGAAACTTTGTCAAATGAGCAGGATGTCGGTTTGACGATTTGCCGAAAATTTTAAATTCCGTCATTTTGCCGATTTTCCGGAAAAAAATCGTTTGTCGCTCACTCCTGATTTAAACAGAATTTTACCACTTAATTGAAAATGAATATCCCTTGTGGGGATATTGCTTTGAAATGCTCATCTAGCAATAAATCGGTAGTTTTTTGCAGTTTCATGTACAACCAATTTTTAAGACTTATTCAATAATAAAATTGCAGACATACCTACATTCAAATCAGTATCAATAATTGTTTTATCATTGCAAGTTTACAGCTTCAGTAATTAATGTTTAAAGTAAAATTTCAGAGATTGGACATTTTGAAATGGATTTTATTAGTTTCGATAACATATCTTCTGTTTTATAAGTTTTATTCCATCTATTATGCTAAAAACGCTAAGAAATTGAGTTTGAAAGAGCGCGCTCGTATCGTTCATATCCTGTTATTCTTATGTATTTCAATTGTAAGAAAATGTTATTGATTATTTTTCAATCGTAGCTATATTTACAGTTCATCTCCCTAGCATCAGTCTCTACTGCGTACTCCGATCATCTCAAATCTCCTGATAATTTTCAAATTGTCACACTTGGATTTCAAGACACTTGCATTATGTGTTCCGTGTTCATTTTGGCAACTTTTGTAGCTCAGGATAAAGTGGAAACTATTTGAAATATTTAGTTCTATTTGTGACTTTTGTTCTTAGTGTCACGGGTCCATTGATTATTTATATAACTGAAATACGCGTCCTCCCTTATTCGGATTTCTGCAACCAAATTTGACGTCTTCCGTTTTTGAATCTGAAATGATAGAGTTTGAGAAAAGCGACAGTTTTGTTAGTCCACTTTTTAAAAAGTGTATTAAAATGATAAATAAGAGCTAGGCCGAGGCGTATTCTTGAGGTTAGACTTAGGCTTAGGCTTAGGCACAGGCGTAGGCTTCGGCTTAGGCTTAATCTGGGCAGGGGAAAGAGGAGAGAAAATATAATTTTCAGAAATTTCGAAAATTCAGAAAAAAAAATTACACAAAATCGTTTTAAAAAAATCAAAGTTCTAAGAAAAAAGACAAAAATGGCACAATCCCAAAAAATCAGAAAAAATACTTTTTAAAGAATTGGGCAGATAGAGAAAAAATAAATCTCAGAAAATACACAAAAAACAAAAAAAGAGACATTCCAAAGTCTGGCAGTGAAGTGGCCATGAAAAATTGCTCGAAAATAATTAAAAAGTATAATAGACTCACGTGTTTTATAACTCTTGCCATGGAATATGTGACGACAATTGCATAAACCGGCAGACAATGCACCACTAAAAAAAATTGAAACTTTCATAGGAACAATTGAAACTCACTTTCTATGAATCCGTGCAATTTCCCTTGGGATAAACTAAAGTCAATAAAATTTGTGGCCAAGTTTCCAAAACAATATACCATCATGAACACAAAATCTAAGCAAGTGAAACGCAATATAACTTTTATCAACATTTTGTTCTCCTCGATTTGATATTTTTGGCTTAACCGGCGCACTTTTGAATGGACTCTGAGTTTCTTGAAAAAAAAAATTTAACCAAAAAAATAGGTTTTTTACGTACCGTGTTCACTCTGTATAATTTCCAACATTGCAAAAAGGCTACAAAATTGGAGAAAATCGTAAAGATCTCTACAACCAAAAGCCAGTCGGAAGGATCATGAAATTCACAAAAATCCGGCCGAGTTGTGAACTTTGAATCAAGAAATAGGGGAACAGTTATTAATAGACTAATTATGATCTGTAATTTTTTGCTAAAAATTTTTCAAAAATTCTAGAAATTACCTGGAAACAAACCAATAAAATACCGACACATGAATTTTTATGTTCATATTTATGCGATAAATATGTCGCCAGAGTTCTTTCAATGGCCATAAATACAGTAGTAAAACTGGAACTGTAAATTCCGTAAAGGTACATGCTTCGGGATATCACACATCTGAAATTACAAGTGGTTAAAAAATGGTAAAATTAAATTTCTTTTTACATTTCAAAATATTGCCGTTTTTCACAAACTGCTAACGGTGCCATCCAGAGGTACATATCGCTGGAATGTTGAAGGATTCTGGAATTAATGGAAATTTCATTCGGCGAAATTGTATACATTCAATGAATGTATTTACATCTATTTTGAAAAGTAAGCAAATTCTATGAAAATAACTAAAGAAAACGAGAAAAAATTTTCAAAAAGGCACAGTTTTAAGTGTTTCCGTCTTGTAAGTATCCCTCTAAACATTTCCGGCAAATCTGATATCCGGCAAACGGCAAATCGGCAACTTGCAGAAAATAAAAATTATAAAACCGGCAAACTGTTTGAATTGAAATTTTCCGGCACATCGGCAAACCGGCAATTTGCCAATTTGGCTGAAAAAAAATTGCCGAAATTGCGCCCACCCTTAATACTTAGGCAAAGCTTGTGTGGTTTATCGTAGACCTCGATACTTGTCGGCTGCTCATTTGGTATAGGAAGTTTGATAAATGCGCAGCCGACATTGATCGAGGCTGCGAGTGGTCATTCAATTTTAAAAAGAGAATTTTGCAAATGTGATAAATGTGCCGAGTACTGCTCTGCCAGGATACTTCAGGAGTACTCCAGGGTTACTGTAGATTTTATTATACATAGTGTCCCCCAAAAAATGGCAGGTCCAAACAATCAGCTCACCTGCCGAAACAATGAATAAGAATGAAGAAACAGTGAAACCCTGTTATCAATCTAATGTTCGTATGAAACAGTGAAGATTTGATGCATTTCACAATTGCCAAAATCAAAATTGGTAAAGCAATGAATGATAAAATCAGCATGATCAGCTCGGAATAATGCAAAAATTTGGAGTCTTGATATTTCAAAACTTCGCGTACATCACACACAGATGAATTTTCAGGTTGCATAGGCAGATGTCTGAAAATTAGTATTTAAAAGTTATACACCTCTTTCAGAGCAAGCAGTAACTAGGAATATAGGTGATTTTTGGATTTTCTAGCAATTGTGTTTCCAGAAATGCACACCTTCAATTATTTATTTTCGATGAATTCTGGGTAAATTAGGTTGCAGATTAATATGTATACTGTATTTTCTAATGGTTAATGAACATTTAAACAAAAAAACAGATTCATAAGCAAAGGTTTGGGGCAAGTTATGTATATTCTGTAAATGTTTCAAAAATGTCAAAAATTTCTCATAAAAAGATCTTGCACAAAGTAATTATAATTCGGCTTGTTCTAAACGTTTGAGCTCTAGATTTGGGTCTTTGATTTTTCAAAGTTTATATACTACATTCAGATAAATTTTCTCGGTCTATAAAGAACGCAGGCAAATTAATGTAACAAATTCAAATTAGCAAAGAATTTTTTTAACAAAGAAGTGAATGGCTGTCTAGAAGGAAGAAAACAATGAAAGTTAATATTAGTCCACACGTAAAAATAAAATTACGGGAATGTAAGTGGGCGATTGTTTTCTGCTTATTATGTGTTCCAAGCAACTAATTGTATTCGCATATTTGTCAACTATAGCAAAAATTTTCCTGGAAAATATGAAAGTTCAATAGTCCAGTAATCCAGGTAGTCCAGGAGTGAAAACCAAAAATCTTTTTACTGAGAACTAGCGAACAGGACATTGCTAGAAAATACGTTTGGATTTACTTTGAAAGTCTTTTATTTTTATCAGAGATCGTATGGAATTTTAAAACTCGAGAATCTTTAAGTAAATGCTAATGAAACTGATGTCCAGTACAGAATGCAGAATTTTGCAATTTTGTTCCAAAAATATGGTGCCTCGACACTACAACTTCTTATTGAATGCAAAAAGGTCAAGCCCTTAAACAGTACTCCATAAATCTTCTGTGGTAATTTCATTAATTGGGTTCGATAAAATTTTGGGTTTTTACATGCTATAGTTTAAAAAAAATTAAACCTATGAACCATCAAGTAAATCAGACCAATATCAAGAAAGTTCAAGAATGTAGTATTTTTTAAGGGGCACATTTATTAAAATTTAGCAGAAATCGAAAAATTTTAGTTAATTAGAGAACATGCTTGTTCCCTAAAATTGCTCGACAGGATTTTTGTTAAATCTGAGAGCACAAAAATTGAAATTTTTAATGCACGAATTAGGTTCTAGTGATATCACTAAAGTTTTATACAAGGAAGTGAAAAATGGAACTGAACTACTTGCTTTCTTGGTTCAACCACCCCTATTCATGCTTAAATGATTTTTTATTATAGATGTGAGCTAAGCCTGGTCTCAGTGTTTTCCTTATTTTTCTGACTTTAATAAAAAAAAGGGCTAAACAGGCGGCTTGGTTGTTCATAAAATTATTTCTAAAAATTATTTTTTATTTTCTCCAAGGCGTGTTGAACAGAAAAATATTGAACCAAAAAAATTTTGAGGCGTTTATATTGATGTTTTCGTAGTCAATATCGAAGAATGTAGGAAGTAAGATTAATCACTTGTGACCTATCACTCGTGATATTTGCAAGTTAATCTTTATTATATATATTAGGATAACCATTCAAAAAATGAAAAAAAATCCGATAAGTTTATACTAAAGTTGTGGGAGGAGTCTTTTTTGGTGGAATACCAATTTTCGATTGAATTTGAAGGGATTTTCAAAATACAAATACAAGAAAAATATCAGAATAAGTTATAACAAACAAAACTGAAAAAAATAATTTTGACGAAATTTAAGAAATGACGAGATAATTTTCCCAGACAGATTTACGCAAAAAGAGCATTATGAAAAACCAAAATTTTGAGATTAATTCGAAAAATTTCAGAAATTGAAAATCATTGTGTACTCAAAAGACAATGGGGCCTTGTCCAATTCTTTAAAAAGCATTTTTTCTGCTTTTTTGGGATTTCGCCATTTTTGTCTTTTTTCTTAGAATTTTGATATTTTTCACGATTTTGTGTACTTTTTTCTTTTTTTCTGAATATTCGAAATTTCTGGAATTTTTATTTTCTCTCTTCCTCCCCCTGCCCATTTAGATTTAAGACTAAGCCTAAACTTAATTGAAAAATGAAAATAAAACGCTGTAAACCCAAACCTAAATAGCTGACGCTCGATACTGACGCCAAGCCTAAGTCTAAGCCTAATCCTAAGCTTGAGCCTAAGTCTAAGCCTAAGCCTAAGCATAAGCATAAGCCTAAGCCTAAGCCCACGTGAGTATGATATTGCCAACCATAGAATTCAAAATTCGTACATTATATCATTTTACATAGCTATTATTGAGTTCCCTACCGCTTTTTGACAGACGACTACAAATAAAAGTATAAAAACTATATAGCGGTTTGTGTCTTGTAGTGTACTATAACCTTTGCCCCTTCCCGTCGTACTCTCCACTCGTTCTTGAAACAAATGGACAACCTGGAGACAGAAAAGAAAGATAACATGCCGCGAATTGACTCTCAATGTCTCCTTCTCTTCAGCGTTTTATTGCTCTCACCCACGTTTTGTGTCTGCGTCTCTCATTGATTTGTTTCATTTCTCCTTCTCACTTTTTTTCAAGTGTTTTTTTTTGTTTCTATAATTTTCTTTGATTATTCAAGATGTCTCGTGGGAATTGCAAGGTTTGCGACTCGCCAAACGCGACAAATTTTCATTTTGGAGCACATTCCTGTAAGGTACGTTGTTTTTATTGTTGCTAAAATTAAGTTGATTAATTTATTTACCAAGCTTTTTTTGTTTTTCCTGTCTTATCAGTAGAACATTTTTATTTTCTCTTGTTTTTTCGGAAATATTTCACCCGCAAAAAAAACATTTAAAAATTCAAAAAACTTCAGTAGAGTGAACGGCAAACGATTATTTCCGGCAAATCGGCACACCGGTAACTTGCCAGAATCGAAATTTCCGGCAAATTGGCCAGTTGTTGGAATTTAAAATATCCGGCAAATAGGCAAATCGGCAAATTGCCGGAATTGAAATTTGCGGCAAATCGGCATACAGGCAAATTGCCGATTTTCCGAATTTGCCGGAAATATGGCAATTACCGAAAATGTTCGGCAAATTGTGAACTTGCATTTTTTTTCCAATCGCAACCGGCAATTTGCCGATTTACCAAAATTTGCCAGGCCGCAGTTGCCGCACACCCTGCTGCAATAGATAACATATGTTTACTCAATGTTTCGTTATGTAAAAATTTGAAATTGTTTCCCTCCTGCGCCTAGCCATCATGTTGAACAGTTAGGTTTGGTCCCCATTTTTTGAATTTTTTATAATAGCCACGAAAAATCAAAATCTACATAAATCTACGTAGTAGTTGCCTATTCAAGTGAACTTTTTCAGGCCTGTGCAGCTTTCTTCCGTCGAACTGTAAAAACTGGCCAAATTTACTCATGTCCCGGTGAGAAAACCTGCGAAATCAACCACGTGTTCCGACAAAATTGTAGACAATGTAGGCTGGCAAAGTGCTTGAAAGCTGGGATGCAGGAAGAATGTAAGTCTATTTTAATATGTTTGTAAAATCAAGTTTTTGAATTTCAGTAGTACAAGGGCACAAAATGAACGGAGAAAATAAGCGGTCCAGCCCAGTGGATGTTATAGCTTCTACCTCTGATTGTAAGTTCATTTAAAGGTTGAGTAGCGTTAGTTTTGTCTGAATACACATATAATGATCCAAAAAACCGAATATCATAGTAAAACACTCCAATAAATTTTAAATTTTTCATAATTTCCGCCATAAGTTTTGCAAACTGCCAAAACTTTAAAAATTATGAGCTTTTGAGGAAATCCAAAGCATTTACCGACCACTACCATGTTTTAATACAAAAATATTAAAGTAAAATTAAAATATAAAAAATGAAGGAAAAACTATTTTTTACGGTCGACTTCAAAAATTATGAGTGGCAAGAACTGACTAGGGAACCGTCAGAAGGTGCCCATCGGACTTGCATGTGACACCTATGACATTCGATAGCCCATGTCTTATAACGGTTATTCGTGAATTTTTAGTGGCAAAACTCCAGAACCAAGCTCACGGTGGGCTCTCAAAGATCCTAAAATAGCACTGTAACGAAGCACTTCAACGATCTAAAGAAGCAATTTTCCAATTTCACTTTGGTAGCTCATATCTCGGCGGATAAATTTTTCACAGAAAAGTCATCAACTAAAAAGTTGTTGATGTTGTTGTAAAGAACAAGTTCCTAGTTGAAAGTTTTTTACCAAAAATGTTTTGTTTGAGTTAAAAGCATTAGAATAGACATCACAGCATAAAAATAACATCAACAGTTGCCGCACTTCACGCGCTTTATCTCAAACAAAACTTTTTTGTTAAAAACTTTCAACTGGAAACTTGTTCTTCACAACAATATCAACAACTTTTTGGTTGATGACTTTTATGTAAAAAAATTATTCGCGGAGATATGAGCTACCAAAGTGAACTGGGAAAATTGACCCTTTAATGCTTCGTTAAAGTGCTATTTTAGGATCTTTGAGAGCCCACCGTGAGCTTGATTCTGGAGTTTTGCCGCTAAAAATTCACGAGTAACCGTTTTAAGACATGCACTATCGAATGGCATAGGTCTTATTTGCAAATCCGATGGTCACCTTCTGACGGTTCCCTAGTGAGAAATTTTCACTTTTTGACAGTAAATTTTTAAAAAAAATTAAAATGCTTTAAAAGTTTTATTGTGATATTTTAAATCGAAATTACTTTTAAAAATAATTCTAAAAATTTTTAAGACTACGATCCTCTCCAATTCCCAATTCAATCAACTTCACAGTCAAGCGAATCATATTATCCTCCCGCAAAATCGATGAAAATTGATGATGATCTAATGGAAATCGAAGAGCTTCAGCATTTTATCAAAATTCCCAATGAGCCGTCACTAGCTGTATCTCCACCTATAGATGTTATGGAGGAGGAAGATCGACTCTACAAGCTTGCTACACTTTATATAGAGCAATTCGTGAATCTGAATATGAGAAGAAGACTTACATATGCGAATGTATCGCTTTCTGCGATGTTTGATAATCCTTGTGTTTGCGTAAGTTTTTTTTGAAAGTGCGAGATCATATTCTGGCAATATTTTTTCGGCATTTTTGTGTGATCTTCATTGTTTAGTACTAATTTTTTAAAGGTGGAGTAGCGTCTGAAGGTTTTTTGCCTTGAATGACAGAATAAAGTCTCATTATACCAAATTTAACTGTAAAAAATTTTTTAAAAAATTTCTAAATTTTTTATTATTTTTTAAATTTGAAAAAAATAGGGCTAAATTATTTTTGAATTCCCGCGCAAATGAGTGACGTCATTCTTGACATTTTTTGCGTTTTCCGCCAAAACTGATTGGTTCTTCTTGACTTGTTTTGATTTTTTTAGTTTCAGAAATTTTTCAAGAAAAGTTAAAATTAATGTCGAATTATACAATTTTAGACCAATTTGAACGTTTTGGCAATTTTCATAATGAGTAGCCACTTTTCTTTACTGAAAAATGTCTGAAAATGTAAAAAATAAAGTTTCAAAATATATATCAAAGAAGAAATGAAGAAACTAATCAGTTTTCACAAAAATGTCAAAAATACTCATTTGCGCGGGAATTCAAAAATAATTCGGCTCTTTTTATTTTTTGAAAAAAAAACGAAAAATTTAGAAAACTTTTTTATTAATTTTTTAACAGTTGTATTAGGCATATTGGGACTGTATTCTAGCTTTTTTTTTTGAAAAATTAAGAACAAACTGGTCGAAAATATTTCTGAAACCAATTTTTTCCAGCCATTTGACCTCTCCGACATGAAACCGCTCAGCTACGATACCTATCGATACAAAAATCGCAATGATTATACCATGATTTTGGACTACGTGAATCGGTTCCCCGAGTTCCATCTGCTGAATAAATCCGAGAAAACTGTGCTATTCCAAACTACGGCTGCAGTTGACGCACTTGCGGATCCAGCTTATTATAGTCAGGTGTAAGTTGATCGGAATAAAAAAAAACAAAAAAAAAACATAAACTTTCAGAATCTACCCGGATGAGCCAGTTTTTGTGACGCGAGAAGCCAAATATCTGAAAATGGATCCTATGCCATCTACGGAACTTGAAGTGGTGCCCCAAGATTGTAATTTAGAAGATATTACTATTTATAAGTAAGTTTTAAATATTGAAATTTTTTAAATGTATTTCTGTTTCAGAAATGTCGTGCTAATGATTCGGCGGCAATGGAAGAATGTTAACGAGCCATTGAGAAAGCTGAAATTATCCCTCGCAGAGTTTTCATTGTTTAAAGCATTAGCGATTTGGCATTATAGTGAGTTGAAACGGGGAATCCTGCTAATGTTTAGACAAACCAGCAGCCGACAGATTTCAGGCTCTCGACATAGATTAGTGTCGGCTGCATACGTCTGACCAGAAAACATATTAATTTTTCAGATTACTACAAACTCCAAAACACGGGTCGTCAAATCTCGGCTCGCCAACGCGATGACATTTTCCGAACACTTCTCCTCATATGCGAAGATGAAGGATATGATGATCCGATTCTCAGAGTATCTGAAATCGTTCTGGCCGTAGGAATTGTGATGTCAGAGGTTCATGAGCTCGTGACTACGATGTTTGAGATTACGGTTTTCGCAAACGTGGATGATCCGATTTTGAAAGATATGCTCAAGTTTCAGTATTAAATTACGAGTTTTTTGTAATGATGCACATATATGAAATTATTCAGTTTAGAAAAGTTTAATTTTAATTTTTACGAATCGTGGATTTCGGCTCCAGGATAATGTTGAACTACAAGAAAAAAGAGAAATGAAATCAGTCTTCATCTAGTCCAAATATTTTCAGAAGCAGATTATCCAGAATTTTTTAATATAGATTTGATTACTAGCTTTGAAAAAGTATAATTTTCAGTCGAACAACTTTTTTTGTTAGAATTGTGTTCCCAAAAGACCTAAAGGTCTCCGTGGAGAAAATCAATGACTATTTTATAGATTGGTCAAAAATTAAATTCGAAACCAATTTTAGAATATTAATTTCAAATTGAAATCATATTGTGAACTTGTGGATTTTTCAAGTATAGTTCCAAATGCAGTTATTAATCTATGTAGGTATATAAATTTTTAAAAGCTTGATGGGATTATTAATCTCATTGGTAAATTTAGAATTTCAAGGTATCGGCTGGATTCAATTTATTTAATAACATAACTTGCAAATTTATGGTTAATTGGGAAAATAGTTATGATCCACGGTAGGTAGAGTATCCCCATGGACTCAGAGTCAATGGAACATGATAGTGTTGTGTAGCGTTGCGAATGTTGAATACAACCTCCACATAGGGATAGAAGCTCTCTACGTTTTTTGCTGTGTAGTATGGTTCTGTGATGTAGACCAATCGGTATGTTCCAGGAATAAGCGTGAAGTCAGGTGAGACCCAGTCAACACGCCCGTTGTCTTGGGTGAATCTGGAAAAAATTCAAAAGTTTAGAATAAGTACTTATGCGTTTTGTTTCGTAGACATAATATGGCATAACTAAACCTAAAATTACAAAAAAAATTGCATGTTTCAGTTTGAAAACATCGAAATATTTTAAGGGAAACGAACTCAATAAGTACTGGTTTATAGTTTCTTTTGGAAGATTTAGAGAATAAAGGATGCTAACTTCACAAATCGAATAGATTTAAAACTCACTGTGATCCAATATTAGTCCATCCATTATTTAGCAGAATGAAAGCAAGGATTT
This sequence comes from Caenorhabditis elegans, assembly GCF_000002985.6. Taxonomy (NCBI): domain Eukaryota; kingdom Metazoa; phylum Nematoda; class Chromadorea; order Rhabditida; family Rhabditidae; genus Caenorhabditis; species Caenorhabditis elegans. The sequence goes on from NC_003283.11 coordinate 1,748,937, forward strand.
GAATTCCTCCAGCTGGTGAGCCACCAGAAATGTCTAGGACGTGGGCCGAAATTGAAGCAGTTGGTACAGCCAATTCTGCATTTGATATGACAGTTGCTAAAAATCTTCTAATTTGTACGCTGGAATAAAATTATTTGACAAGCCATGTGAAGCATTGAATAGTAATTTAAGATATCAAACCTGCTGCAATAGCTAAAAATAGCAAGAATTTGATCATTTCTGACAATGATCTGTAAATGGTTAGTTTTAATTATCGCATATTTAGTGGCATATACAAAAAAACAAAAAAAATTAAATTGAAAAAAAAAACAATATTGCACGAAACGATGTACTTCACAGCATATTTTTCATTGGTGTAAAAAAATGCATATGATTTCCTAGTACTGGCCTAAAAGATAAAAAGTCTTGTTTAAAATTTTCCGAGTAAAACAGACATGTAGATCGCATTAACATTAATCGTTAGCCTCGCTAATCGCTCACTAATTTCTAACTGTGTCATTTTACTCCGAAAAAAACAAGATCCATGACACTTGTCTACAATGATGAAAATTGTAATAAGTTTGTTTTGAAACGTTTATTTTCTAATTGTGAAAATCGTCAAACCTTTCCAATGTTTGTTTTCAACTCCAAAAGAACAACTCATTGAAACAAAATCTGTCATGTCATGATCAGTTTCAAAACATCATGTACAATTGGATGCGTGATGAACTGTCTTTGCGTTTTTCATGGGCGAGAGAGTGAGTTTTTTAAACCGAATTTGTACTCAAAACGTACTCAATATGGCCGAAGGGGACTCGTCATGCACAACAAAATGCGGCCTTACGCAAAAATAGCAAAGTGATTTTTTTTTTCCAATGGAAATTTTTATATGGCCGGGTGAAGGGTCTATGTCAAGCAGTTTTTTTTAAAATAAATTATTTCAATTTTCTAAAACCCTTTAAAACTCAGTTCTGAATATTCATGAAGAGGGAAAAAAATTCTACACACATGGAATGCTTAAATAGTGCAACTGAATATCATCAATTTTCTCGTTACTTTACGTATTTATTCACATCATTAACACATCAACCAGGTGAAATATGAGCTACACGAGCCGAGCACCTGTGCAACCGCTTATCATTTAAGTTTTGGATCTTGGACAAGGTTCTTGGTGTTTTTTGAAACGTATTCAGAATTGTTTCCCGATAGGGTTGATGAAGTGAAAGCATTGCAGATGTCGAAACAAGTCCATGCATAGCGATAATTGTGAATGCAATATTAAGATATCCTTGATTATAATATTTCGTTAAAATTGTTATCACAACGTAGATTAGTGGAATAATAAAGAAAACTGATGGCACACAAACTTGAGAAATGAGTGCTATAAAAAACTTTTTCTGCAACTGAAACGTTCTTTGAGACATTGTTTTTCCTTTCAGTTGCTGACGACCGCTCCGAATAAGATATCCGAAAAAGAAAATCACTTCGAAACAAATAAGCACATGCAATGAGAAAATAAATGAAAAATGGTAAGTGATGTCTTCAGCAACCACGTAAACCGGACCATCGTATATATATCTAGGTAGACATGGAAGGTTCTGAAAAGTGGAATTTAATATTTTTATAGGTGAATTAGCGCCAGTGGGGAAAATGTTAAAAACTACTCATATGGCGTCAAAATTACCGAATATCTCAATAAAACTTTTCAGAAAAATTTTGGAAATTTTTTATTTACTGTCAAAAAGTTACAATTATTTAGTTTTTGCCACTCATAATTTTGGAAGTCGAGCAAAAAAAACAAATTTTTTTCTATATTTTTTATACTGTAATTTTGTTTTAATTATTTGTATTAAAACATTGTAGGGGTCGGAACATGCGACATTGCTTTGGATTTCCTCAAAATCTCATATTTTTTCAAAATTTTGGCAATTTGCTAAAACTTTGCCCGGAAATTATGAAAAATCTACAATTTTTCGGAGTATTTTTTTAAAAGATATTTGGTTGTTTTGGATCATTTTAAACAAAATTCCCACTGGCGCTACTTCACCTCTAATGAATTTTTTTCACAACCTGAAACACGTATTGTAGTGCATGTGTCTGTTCTGGAACAAAACATTTTATAGGAAGGATCAGCAGGACCTCTATTACATAATGCCCAGCTAGCCATACAATCCTCCAAAATTTCCACGTATTTTTCGAGGTGAACGAGCAAATTTTATAAAACCTATTTTCGAAAATCGAAACTATTCCGTTTAACATAACTATAAATTTGTCTCTTTCTGGGTTTCAAGCAAAAGGTCACTTACAAAAGTAAATTATTATAAAATATATTGACTGTGCAACAACTGACATTCCTGTGAGACGAAGCAGACCAAGTGGAAAGCCCGCAGCAAAAGGTGATAGAACAAAAGGGACTGTCATAATTGTATAGGAGTAGTCAAATATCATAACATAAATATGCAAAATTAGCATGTACCATTTCACACTCCTCATCTGCTTAGGAGTCTTAAAAATGATACAGTATAGTCCAAGAAAATGAATTGGTGTAGATATTCCTGTGATAATGTGCATATCTGTCAATAAGAAATCAGGAGTGTCTATATAGGTTAGATCCGGTATACATGTATAGTTCATTATTGTTGAATTGAACAATGTTTAACTTTTTGAGAGAAACGTTTATTAAGTTGATGGCCACGAATATTCTCAAAGAAAATATTTGAATAGTTAGTTGCTAAAAAATCGATCATGAATTGCTTGGCTGTCCTGACTAAAGACATTTCGTTTCGCGCAGCTGAAAACTATTTTTCGTCATAATGTCAGCAGATGAAAAGTAGGTGAAGTGACTAATGTTTGAAGATAAACTGTTTAAGAAAAATTTTTTTAAAAAATTTTTACAAATATTTGAAATTTTTTTATTTACTGTCGAAAGTTGGCAATTACTCAATTTTTGGCACTCATAAATTTGGAAATCGGCCAAAAAAATTGTTTCATACATTTTTTATACTGTAATTTTTATTTATTTATTTATTTATTTATTTATTTTAATACGATTCCATACGAATCGTGTCACAAGAAAAAAAACACAAAATAATACACATAATACACATAAAAAATCATAAAAAATATTTTTGTTTTAATTATTCGTATAAAAATATTGTAGGTGTCTGAACATGCGAAATTGCTTTAGATTTCCTCAGCCGCCTATATTTTTAAAATTTTTGGTAATTTGCCAAAACTTTGACCGGAAATTAATAAAAATCTAAAAAAATTTTGGAGTGTTTTATTATGATACTTGATCGTTTTGGATGAAATTCCCACTGATTCCAGCTGTAAATAAAAATTAAAATTTTATCACAAAAATCTTGTGGAGTACCGAAATTTGAGACTTTGCTTTTTTAGACGCAAATTGGTCCAAAACTACCAAATTTCGTAATGAGACGTTCTGAAAATTTTTCAAAAAACGTTATGGCGGTTCAAACTACTGCAAAAAAGATCCATTTTCAGCTAAAATCAAAATTTTTTCCAACTTCTCGGTGTCACAACGTCTGGAACCTAATTTTTATTCATTCATCATTTTTTAATAAATAGTGTGGCTTTTGATTAAGCGTTTATTCGTTGATTTAAGTACATTTATGGTCTTTGGGGCATAAATGAAAGTTTCATTTTGTGCCCCAAATGTATATCAACGAATCAACGAATAAACGCAAAAAAAAATCTCAAATTTCAATTTCAAAATCTCAATTTCTTTTAAGTTGCAGCAGTTTCTATGAAAGTTTGATTTTTTCCGAGGGTACTCTGAAAAACTATTCACCTGTCATGGTGTTTTATAGCCTCATGCTACACTTCAAAAAGCTTCAACTTGTAATTTCTGAGTTCTACCATGGAGTTTTTAATTTTTGCTGCACGTTCATACAAGGAACATGAAAACAGTCTTGACACATTGTTTCTTGACGTTATGGATGTTGTAATGCTTTTCATCCACACTACGAACTGCATATTCTTTTTATTATTACTGCTTTACAAACGAAGAAATAGGAAAGCAGAAAAACGAGTAAAATTCAAGGAATTTCATGCTCCGATTTTCCAGCAGCTCTTTTTCATTGCTGGTTGCACTCTTTTCATCAACAGTATAAATCTTTTTACTAGATTGATTGCTGATAGAGAGAGTAATTATTCTCTTGCAGCGATGCTTACTATCGCACTGTTCATTTATATTTCTATCGGTTTCGTTTTCGGATGCATCATATCGTTTACTTTTCTGGCTACTATGCAGCGTATTTTAATTCTTCACTTTGCGCAGTACAAATGGCTATTAATAAAGTGAGTTACATATAGAGTACCTTCAGTATTTTTGTAATAGTGCAAATCTCAGATCACAACTGAACATCGCAATATTTGTAGTTTATTGTTCAATGGCGTCTTACTCAGTTATTAATTGTATGTTTTATGAAAAAAACGTATATAACCCAATTAAATTTAGACAACTTTTATCTTCAAAAAGAGTCATTATTGAAAACTGATCTCACAGTGGAGATGTGGCATAACTTGTTCAATGGAATGCTACTATTGATGACTTTCATCACAGGATGCTTTTATTACTATATACGTGGTCTTATGCAAAGATTAACGCCGGAAATGGGCATTTCGATTGGCTATCTTTTGCAACAATTTGGTCCAATTTACAGTGTGCAAGTTGTTAGTTTTTTATATATATTGACAGAACGCTAAAATGTACTATTTCAGATTTACATTTTGGCCTCAATTATTGAGACGATACTTTATAAATTTGATATTTGTCAGCCTATTTCTTTAATTGTTTCATTAACTCTTGTGCATACAATACCCACAATTGTTTCTTTATCGTATTGTGCAACGAAAGAAAATATTAGAGCAATTACAATTCGTGTGCTCCGCCTGGCTTTAAGGGAAACGACAGTATGATTTATAAGGTACACGAGCAAAACTCATTGTCAGAGTTTTTTTTATGGAATCAACGTTCCTTGTCTAACTTTAAGGTTTAGTTTGGCCTTTTGTATTTGAATAAAGATGATTTGTTTTACGAATAATAAAGTACTTATTTAATTATTTATGATCTCACAGAAAAAATTGAATAAAGAAATTAATATAAGAACAGCTGGCACGCAAACTTGAAATACTAATGCATGCAAACTTTTTCTGTAACTGTCGTTGAAGACCGTTTCAAATAAGGAGAAGTGAGAAAATTAGAAACTCCTGGACTCACTACAATAAACGTTATACTTTATTATCCAACAAAAAAAGCAAACTTCATATATGTGCTAAATGCAATCGATCCATTTCATGTCAATTTGGATACACTTCCAAGCTGGAGTTGATGAAAGCTCCGTGTTGAGCAGCGCCAAGTTTTAAAATGCTTTTCATAATCTTTTCGGTTGCATCGTCAACCTGCAGTAATGTTTTTGTTTTAAAGAAATATTCATTCAAACAAATACCTCTTCCCATCCATTTTCTCCCCCCATATCAGTCTTGACCCAACCAGGACACATTGCCGTAACCAAGATGTGGTACTTGGCCAGCTCAACCGAACAAGACTTGGAGAATGAGTTCAATGCGGATTTGCTCATACGGTAAGCGATCTTCAAATTTCAAAACTCTTATAAAATCTATGAAATCTTACGTACATATATACCAGGTTGTTTGTCATCGATATATCCAATGGATGCAGCTCCGGAAGAAATGTTGACGATTGCCGCGCGATCAGTCGAATATTCTTCACCGCCGTTCTTTGCCGACGCTTTCTTGAGCAATGGTATAAAGTTCTGGGTCAGGATGGCGGTAGAGACTGAGTTTGTCTCAATTTGTTGACGCATATATGTTCTGCTAATCTGTCCTTCAATCTCGTAGACTGAACAAATTGCAGCATTGTTGATAAGAACTGTAAGGCCGTCAGTGCCAACGAGGGTATCAACCTGAAATTGAAAATGTGCATTTTGCACAAGCTTGGAGTACTGAAATTTGAGACTTCACTTTTTAAACCCAAAATGGTTCAAAACTACCAAATTTCGTGCTGAAACTTTCTGAAAATTTCTTTTAAAAAATTATGGCCGCTCAAAGTTTTGGAAAAAATGGTCAATTTTTAGCTGAAATCTCAAATTTTTTTGTATTTGTATTTGTATTTATTTACGATTGAAATCGTGATCAAAAATGAATAGTATAAGGACATAAATAAGTTATAAATAGTAATTTTAGCAACTTTTCAGTGTCGCAGCACTTAACTTTTTTGTTTTTCCAACCGCAGCAATGCTGAAAAGTTGCCAAAATTTGAAATTTCAGCTAAAAATTGACCTTTTTCAAAATCTTTCAGCCGCCATAACTTGTTTGAAAGAAATTTCCAGAAAGTCTCATTACGAAGTTTGGCAGTTTTGAACCATTTTGGGTCTAAAAAAGCGAAATCTCACACTTCGGTCCTTTGAGTAATAGTTCTATCCACTATTTATCAAATTTTTCAAACTTGAAAAGCAAACAAAAATCCTCACGTTTTCATACAATTTCTTGATAGAGTCGTCGCAGTCTATCTCCAATGGAAAAATTTGTAGACGCGAATCAGCAATGCTGTTCAGTTCCTTAAATGTTAGATTTTTAAGCATTATCCTAATTAAGGCATACATCAGCTTTTGATGGATTTCTGCAAGTTGCAATTACAAGTTGAATGCCTTCATTTTTGAGAAACTGCTTCACAAGCCCAAGGCCGATACCACGATTTGCACCGGTAATTAGAATACTTCTTGGAGCCATTGGTCGAATGGAAAATTTTAAAAACACTGTCTAATACAAACTAAATCTCTGTATAAATACTAGACCTCACGACGGAGTTTGTGCTATGTGTACTCTTGATTTTATGTCACACTGTTGAAAAACTGGTTTCTCGGTAGAAAGCATGAAAAATCACAGTTTGTGGGAATAAATTTGCTTGAAGCTGAACTTTCAAACTTTTTCAAATTTTCTCTTTGGATAATAGGTATTAAAAAAATCCAATCCTATTCCATTTGACACTTCAAGTCACAAAAATGGGCATAGTATAGGGACGGAGTTTGTGACACTGAAAGTGTAAACCAGGGCTGTGCGGAACTGTATTTTACATGATTACCCAACTATTTTCATCCAAAGTTAACATAAACATGTAGAAAAAGGTTTGTTCTATCTGAAAATCATATAGAGAAGATTAGTGAACATGTACTTGAACTTCAAATGTCACCATATTATTAATGTTCCTAATGGTTATAATTCACAAAACCATATTTCATCACTAAACTTTAATTGCATGCAATTCCCTTCTAACGAATGAGGTCATAAACTTTTTACGACTACCGATCGTGCTCCATACTTCAGGCTCCATTATGAATGAAGGCACTCGACGACACAGAAGCCGCACAATTTTTCAATAAAATGGAATGCAAAGTGATAAGAAATTGAGAAAGGGACAGTTCTAGTCGAACATTCAAGATCATAGACTGAAAAGGTATAGGAAGTAGAAATGGGTGGGGTGTTTGTTAAACGGAACTTAATTTTAGGGTCTTCCTCGTTTTGGAATATTTGGAGATAAGACAGCTCTAGTAACGTGGCCGCCAGAAAAAAAAACTAGGCCATCAACTTTTGCGTTGTAATTTTTTAGTAATTTTTGAAAGCGCTGTGAACTTTTTAAAAAAGTATTCAAGTTACACACGTGCTCGCCGGCTGTTATTTCAAAATGAAACTATGCAAACACGCCCCAACGCAAACACTGATGGTGGACTCCTCTCGGACATTACATTTTATTTATTTTTCTTTTCCAATCTGTTTTTTTTTTGCCTATTTTCAGAAAATTGACAAGGTTTTCTATTTGATGAAAAAAAAACAACAATAATAGGCAAAACCAAAAATATAATCGAAGTAAAAGCGGCAGAAAAATAATGAAATCGAAACGGAAAACTCCGAGATGAATACACGACCGAGGATTTTTCCTCGTCCGCGCTTTTGTTAGGCCATTTTTTGAATTGGAAAATTGAGGCTTCTAGTCCCCGGGAATTTAATTTAGACCAGCCAGTGAGTACGTGGTTTGCTTTAAAAATTTCTAACTATGCTAGACGCACTTTTTATTGTAATGTTAATGTTTCTAATCCGATTTTCGACTTTTCGACACATTAACAAATTAATGCTTGACTTTTGCATTTTTTTTTGTTGCTGATAAGCTCCTGGTTTCCTTTCCATTATCATTTGCACCCTTTTTGTCATGTTATCATCAAAAATTATTGTTCACTGAAAACATATTTCAGAAACAGAAGCTATGAATTTATTACCTTGTTTATTGATTTTTCTATTATACAAACAAGTTGAGTCAGATGATTGTGCTAATTATATATTAAATTCAAATGCCGTTTCATTAAATAAAGTGAGTTTTTGAAAGTATTTATCTAATTGAAAAGCACCTAGATTTTTTGTTGATTTTTTTAAATGTAGTTTTAGAAAAACTGAAAAATCTAAATACCCAGATTCATAAAATTTACTCAATTTTATTTTTAAAAAATTCATAGAAAAGTTTCTTTAATTATAAAATTTTGTTGATCATAGGCATACAAACTTTTGAGAAACTTAAATTAAATTGAGTTTTGAAATATCAATCCAAGATTTACACTAGATTAATGGAAAATGCATAGCAGTCCCCAACACAGCATTCAGTGGGTCAGCAGCAGCTTCCTGTAGCGATACAGGAAATGGAGTTCAGTTCGTCAAGTTATCAATCGACAGTAAGGAGGAAAATGACTTTGTCGCAAGTGAGTATTTATTTAATTTTTAAGCTGAATATTGATTTTCAGATGGCTTGAAGGCCATTCCTTATAAGATGGCTTATATAGGTCTTGGTCATTCAGTTGCGGGATGGGAATGGATGAACGGGGACAGTTCAATTTATAGGAATTGGGGTAAGTTTTTGATACTTGAAAAATTTGTTTTTAAGGTGGAGTAATTATGAAATTGCTTTAAGACTTGCCTATGGTACCACAATGACCAAATATCATAGTAAAAAATTTGTTTTTAAATTTCTGAATTTGATATGATTTTTTGAAAATTGAAAATATCTCGAATTGCATCAAATTCCCATTTGAATTACCGCCAATAGTTCGATGTTCGATGGAGCGCGCTTGTCTTATTTTAAATTTTATTCATCATGGTTTCTAAATATTATATTCCCAATACCAAAAATTTCAGCCCATCCACCAGATGCTCCAACAGCTGAACCAACTACCGAACCATCCACACTTCCACCAGCTGAACAGAGAAGATCAACTGCCGTAGTTATCGGAATTGACGCTTCATTGTTTTCAACGAATTCGTTGACATTTGCGGTTAGTAAGTTTTGAACTCAGCTTTTGTTTCCTACCAAAAAAAGCAGCCGACATTTTCTGGGTCATCCATGGTGTCGCTTGCAAGCTTACTCACGTCGGTGGTTATTGCAACCGACATTTTCTGGACTTTCAAACGAGTTGAAACTGAGGAATCCTATTTGTCGGCAGCGAAGCTCGTTGGAATCGTAGCAGCCGACGTTTTTTTTTGGGTTTTCAGCTACTTACAACTTTAAGCAACTCCTGGCTCGTCGGCCGCTTACAAACAAACAATTTTGATCACCATCTGAAAATTGGACTTTCAGCAAGTCGAGTTCGCCAGATCACTTTCCGCCTATATTGGTGCTCGCGGGCCAGCAGAATTCGCATTTTTCGCGTATGGTTGTGCCCAGATGTCGCCTTATATGAACCAGTATCCAAACTTTGTGAGCACATTTGTGGATACTGATACAATGATTCGGAATCTTAATGAGACAATTAATCATGACTGTGTTCGCACCAATCCGCTGGATTTTCGCTCGTGAGTTAGTCAGTTTTCCTGAGACTTCGTGTGGTCAGAGCTTCCCTTTTTCCGTTCTCTTTTTGAATACGTGGAAACTTAATTTTTAGAAATTCTGACGAGTTACTGAAAACTTTTAACCGCAAATTTAAGTTTCTACGTATTCCAAACGGCTAACGAGATTAGGAAGCTCCGACTACGCATCTTTTCCAAAACCATACCTCTTTCCAGAATGTTTCGAGATCAGACCGTCTACTATAATCGATATACCACGTCATACCGGCCATTCAAATCACAATTCTTATCAATGATCTACTTCAGTTCTTCTACGTAAGGGATAAGAACTCAAGGATCAAGTAATTCCTGATTTCACAATTTTAAGAGACTCTGATAACATAAAAGCGGCCAGCTCCCTCTACCCAATGGCAGACTCGTCAGTTATCACAATTAACATTGGTGATAAGTCCATTGATATTTCGCCTTTATCGATTCCAGTTGGCAAGAATGGGATTCGAGTGAAAACTGCAGACGATATTTTGGGTCTCGTCCCGAAAATAGATTCTATGATTTTTGGCACGACGGCTGCAGCGGCTGGTGGCGCGAGCAAGGAATTCAAAGGTTAGGATACATCGTTGAAAACATCGTCTTGTGATATTTTAAGCGATTTTCCAGAACCCTCTATCGACGCAACTACCTACACGGATTGTGCGTACATGAACGTGACCGACAAGCTTTGGTACTCGGACGGGGAATGTACCACGGAACGACAAGTGCTCTGCCAATATGTGCTCCCAACACCACCGACACCGAATCCAACGATTTCATGGCAAGATCCGTTGGTTTTTTTTTTTTTTGAAATTTAAATTCATGTATTCGTTTTTAAAATGTATTTATATCCACGCAATTTCTACATTTTCCAGATGCTTCTACGAAACGACAACTTTTAAATATTTCGAGTCATTACACAATGCCAAATGCTATAGGGTAAGTGGACTCAGTCTCAATGAAGCACATTTGCATAGTCGGCAAGTTTCAGGTGTCCTCAGAAAAAAAGCAGTTTGTTGATGCTGAAAATCTGTGCTTATCCAAACATCCATTATTCCTGCATACCCCTAAACTGACATCAATTGAGACAAAAATCGAAGAGGATCAGGTTAGAAGTAAGTCTCGCAAAAGTGCTCCATTGCAAACCTCAATTTTTAGCTTTAATACACACACAACCTCTTGTCAATGAGGGAATGTTTTGGTTTGGGTTGAAACGGGACCCCTCAAATTCTTCAAACTGGTATTTCATCAACGGAGACACCTATGACTCCAGTTATCAAAACTGGCGATCCGGATATCCACGAGATGCTGATGGTTGTGATTGTGTGGCGCTGGTGATAAATGATAATTCATGGGTGAATACTGACTGCAATAAGCAGCTGTATTCGATATGTGCTTTTCAGTTCAACTTTACGGATACAGCTTTTTAACTTGGTTTTGTATATGTATTTTATTTTTTATTTTTTATGAAAAAATTGCTGAAACAATGCTAGATTATACATTCAAAAAATATCGAAATAAGTGGAAATCAGAAAATTACCTGAAGTTCCTTTCTACAAGACAAGTTGCGAAACGAATTGGGTCATAAATTTTTACAACTACTGATCTTGCTCCATACTTCAGGCTTTTAGTTGAATGAAGGCACTCACCGACACAGAAGCCGCACAATTTTTCAGTAAAATGCAAATTTACTGATAAGAAATAGAAAAACGACAGTTCGAGTTCGAGATCATAGACTGAAAATTTATGGGAAGAAAAAAAAAAGTTAACAGAATTTTAAAAAATTAATGGCCGAGTTTTCTCTATTCTATGTTTGAGGTTGCCCAAAATAGTTTGCATACCCGATTTTTGAGGCAATTTTCCAACTGATGAGTGGCCGAAGTTTGGCGCGGCCACCTGAAAATAATTGTGAAACAAAATTTGCTTGTTTAGTTGCAATGCTTATATTTTTAATCCGATTTTCAAATTTTTGACGCATTACATAAAAATTCCTTTTTTTTTCTTTTTCGTGCCGCTGATAAGACATTTTTCCTGGTTTCCTTTTCATTATCATTTGCACCCTTTTTGTCATGTTATCATACAAAATTATTGTTCAGGGAAAACATATTTCAGAAACAGAAGCTATGAACATATTACTTGTTTACTTGTCTTACTTGTTTATATGTTTTATTTTATTGTTTAAACGAGTTGATTCAGTGATCTGTACTGATTATATACAAAGTTCGACTGCCGTTTCTTTGGAAGAGGTGAGTTTTTAAATATTTTCTCTGTTTCAGAACATTTTTTTTTCAATTTGATTTTAGAGAAACTGTAATCACGCGGTTCTGGCTTCCCTCATATTTTTTAAAATGTAAGAGTTTGCCGAACTGGGTCATTACGGCTCGGCCATATCTGAGGTAGATTTACGGCGCGTTGCGTGTTGCGTCGCGGCTCAGTTTTAGTTGTAAAACTAAATGTATTTGTCCGTGTGGAGTACACGACTTTCCCACGAGTTTTCCGCCAGGCGATTATCAGTGGAGCGCGAAAAATTCAATGAGAAAGGTCAGAACTCAGTGTGTAATATGTGCAAAAAAGATGTAACCTTGTATTTTGAATTCAGGTTATTGGTAGCATTACTTGTGTAATATTACATGAACACAATATTCTGAGAATGCGTATTGCACAACATTTTTGACGCGCAAAATATCTTGTAGCGAAAACTACAGTAATTCTTTTAATTACTACTGTAGCGCTTGCGTCGATTTACGGGCTCAATTGATAGAATATTAAAATAATGCTAAAAATGGAATATCGCTGTAACTATTCAAACAGAAATTAATTTCAAAAGTCGAGCCCGTAAATCGACACAAGAGATACAGTAGTAATTAAAAGAACTACTGTAATTTTCGGTACGAGATATTTTGTGCGTCAAATATATTGTGTAATACGCATTCTCAGAATTTTGTGTTCCCGGAATATACCTTGCTCAAAAATAAACCCCAATGAGTAAAAACAATTTTTTTAACGGTTAAAATTGTACCAGATTCTTAATATTTATCCACATTAAAAATTAATATCAGATTAATGGAAAATGTCTAGCAGTTACCAAGTCAGCGGTGAGTGGGTCAGCAACCTCTTCGTGCAACTCTGTAGGAAAAGGAGCCGGTCTAGGAAAGTTTGTGAAGCTATCAATAGATAATCAGTTGGAAAATGATTTTGTAGCTGGTGGGAAATTGTTCAGTTCCTTTCATGCCTCTAGACTGGAGAGCTTATTTTCAGATGGCTTAATGGATACGACTTATCAAACAGCTTACATCGGTCTAGGCCAGTCAGAAGCTGGATGGGGATGGATGAACGGGGACAGTTCAACGTATAGTAATTGGGGTAAGATTTATTGAAGGATTTGTTTGAAAGCAGAAAAAATTCCAGCACAACCCCCAGTAACATATCCTCCAACAATCGGTCAAACTACCGTACCATTCAGATCAACACTGCCACCTGCTGAACAGAGAAGATCAACTGCAGTGGTTATCGGAATTGATGCTTCAATATTCTCCACAAATGCATTGACATTTGCGGTTAGTGAGTCTTTTGTGTAGGCACAGAAGCGTTCAAGGCAATAATGTAGGCACACATCGACTGCCTACCAACAGCAGCCGACATTATCTAGGTCTTTTCAACGACGCATACTTTTAAGCTGAGCCACGATATGTCGGCTGCGAACTATAGCAGTCGACGTTTTATGGGCTCCCTCGACAACAACCAAATGTGAGGACGCCTCCTTCTCTGGGTTCCCAGTTACTTACAGCATAAAGCAACTCCTGACTTGTCGGCCGCTTACAAACGTTTTTTGTACAAACAAACAAATTCTATCTAAAAATGCATCTTGCAGCAAGTCGAGTTCGCCAGATCTCTATCCACCTATATTGGAGATCGTGGACCCGCCGAATTCGCACTGTTTGCGTATGGTTGCACCCAGGTGTCTCCGTATATATACCAGTATCCAAATTTTGTGAGCACATTTGTGGATACTGATACAATGATTCGGAATCTTAACGAGACAATTAATCATGACTGCGTTCGCAACAATCCGCTGGATTTTAAATCGTAAGTTTTTCAAAATTTTTCATAACAAGTAATTAATTTTAATTTCAGAATGTTCCGTGATCAGTCAGTTTATTATAATCGATATCCCACGTCATACCGGCCATTTAAATCACAATTCTTATCGATGATCTACTTCAGTTCTTCTACGTAGGGGATAAAAACTCAAGGATCAAGCAATTCCTGATTTCAAATTTTTAAGGGACTCGGATAATATAAAAGCGGCCAGCTCCCTCTACCCAATAGCTGACTCGTCAGTTATCACAATCAACGTTGGTGATAATTCAATCGATATTTCGCCTTTATCGATTCCAGTTGGCAAGAATGGGATTCGTGTGAAAACTGCAGACGACATTTTGGGTCTCGTCCCGAAAGTGGATTCAATGATTTTCGGTGCGACAGTTGCCTCGCCTGGTGGTGCCGCGTGGAAAGCATTTGAAGGTTAGCATAGTGTACAGTGGTTTCTGTTGTAACATAACGATTAAATTGTGAATTCGGAATAAGCATTTTGCAAGGCTGCGGCGCGGTTTTATGTGTGTCAATTTACTAAAGTAAGTGAATCTGAAACAATAATTTGTGGTTTTTTCACAAAACTATGTAAAAATTCTTCAAAAACATGAATTTCAAACAAAACCTGTAAAACTGTGTCACGGAGTTCCTTCCTCATTGCATTATTCGCGCTCCATTGACAATCGCCCGCCGGACAACGCGTGGGAAAGTCGTGTACTCCACGCGGGCAAATGCATTTAGTTTTACAACTAAAATCGAACCGCGACGCGACCCGCAACGCGCCGTAAATCTACCCCAGATATGGCCGAGCCAAAATGACCTAGTTCGGCGAACTCTTCCATTTCAATTTATGAGGGAAGCCAGAAATCTGTGTCGATTTACGAAGGACAATGAATCAACTTTTTGAATGTTAAATTTAAAAAAAGTTAAATAAAAATAAAAAAGGAATGTGAAAAATAGTTCAAAAACAATAATTTTAAACGAAACCTGTAAAACTGTGCAAATAGATTAATGCACACTTGTCCACGTGTAGTACAAAGCTCTTCGTAAATCGACAGACAAAAAACCGCGCCGTGGGCTTGCAAAACCTTTGCTCCGTCTTTCTTTTAATCCGAAACAAATTTGCTGGTTGATCGTTCCGTTTCAACAACGTGGCCGAAAAAAAACAATCGATGGCCGAGTTTTCCAAGAGTGAAAAATTCGGCCATCTATTTTAAATCTTTTACCGCCACGTAGCAAATACCATCTTGTGATATTTTAAGCGATTTTCCAGAACCCTCTATCGACGCAACTACCTACACGGATTGTGCCTACATGAACGTGAGCGACAAGCTTTGGTACTCGGACGGGAATTGTACCAGTACCAAACGACAAGTACTCTGCCAATATGTGCTCCCGCTGCCTTCAACCCCTGAACCGACATCGAATCCATCAGACCCGTTAGTTTTCAAACTTAGAATTTTCAAGTTTAGAATTTTTTCCTCAAAATTCAAATGTTAAAAATTTAACTTTTCTTGCAGATGCTTCTACGACACGACTAATTTCACATATTTCAGTGGTCTGGCCAATACGAAATGCTATCGGGTTTGTGAAACACAAAATTCTGAGAATGCGTATTGTACAAAACATTTTACGTGCAAAATATGTTGCACAATACGCATTCTTCTAATATTGTTTTCCTGTAATACTACACAAGTACAAATAATCTCAATACAAAGTTTTCTGAAGCTCGTAATTATACGTGTATTCAGCTCGACGAATTGGTGTATTTTGTGCAAACATCACATTTGAAACATCACATTTTTTTCCCGCAGCGAAAACTACAGCAATTCTTTAAATGATTACTGTATCGGTAAAAGAATTACTGTAGTTTTCGCTACGAGATATTTTGCGCGTCAATTATGTTGTGAAGTACGCATTGTGGTCCCGTAGTAGTTCCAATATTCCAGGTCTCCTCAGACAAAAAACAATTCGCTGAAGCTGAAAATCTCTGCCTATCCGATCATCCATTATTCCTGCATACTCCTAAACTGACATCAATCGAGACAAAGGAAGAGGAGGAGAAAGTGCGGAGTGAGTCGGTGTGCCAACGCGCTCTATCGTCAATTCCCATTTTCAGCCATAGTACCGCCCGTCAGTGACGGGATGTTCTGGTTCGGGCTAAAACGGGACCCGACCAACTCGTCAAACTGGTATTTTATCAACGGAGACACCTATGATTCCAGTTATCAAAACTGGCGATCCGGATATCCACGAGATGCTGATGGTTGTGATTGTGTGGCGCTGGTGATTAATGATAATTCATGGGTGAATACTGACTGCAATAAGCAGCTGTATTCGATATGTGCTTTTCGGTACAACTAGTGATCTACTGCTCTACTGATAAAGCTTTGGAAACAAATTGTATTTTTTTGAGAATTTCATTCAGAAACTCTAAATTGATTAGAAATGAGAGGGAGAAATGAAACGTGGCTAATACATGGAAAATTCGAGGAAAAAAGCATGACAGAATACCAGTCATTTGTGTTCGAACAAAAAAAAAAGAGGAAATATGAATAAAAGAACCCTAAATTGCAAAGAGGTGGACGACAACGCAAAACTCACAGGTTTGGCACATGATGATGATGATGAGGGGGACGTGGTGTCATCAGAGTGGCTCATTCTGGTTTGATCTACGTAGATTTACGAAAAAATGCGGGAGAAGAGATGCAGAGTTGTCAACTTTTCGATAAAAAAATCCCCCGCATTTTTTGTAGATCAAACCGTAATGGGACAGCCTGACAACGTGAGGGGGACGGGATATCAAAAAAATTGAAATGAATCATAATTTAGTGTGTCGGGGAGGGAGTGGAGGGGAAAAATGAGATTCTTCATCAAGAAAAATTAAAAAAAAACGTTTATCGGCACTATTTTCCACCGCCGGAGATCTCTAAATCCGCGCGTGCATGCCTCCGTTGATACCGATCGTCTCTCCAGATATGTAGCTAGCCTCGTCGGAAACCAGGAACGCCACCGCCTCGGCACACTCATCCGGATCACCGAATCGGCGTTGTGCAATTTGTGAGAGCCACTTCTGCTTTTCGGATTCGTCGGAGAAGAGGACTTGCGAGAAGTCGGTTTGAATGATTCCTGTAAAGAAATTTATGTTTTAGTGTGGTTCGAAAAAATCATTGTGATATTATTCAGACGCGAAAATTTTGCGATTTTTGAGTCGAAATCACGGTAGCCCGGTCTCGACACGATCTTTGAAGAGTACTGTAATTTCAAAAAATCCTGTTTTCGCGGGCTTGTCATCGATTTTCACTAGTTTTCTCACGATTCGTTAAAAATTTAAGATTGAAATTTTCTCTTTAATAAATAAATAAATATTTTTTGTAGAAAATTTTTCTGTAATTTTTTGCTAGACCAAAAATAAAAGAATCTCAAGTTTTCAACTAATCGTGAGAAAACTAGACAAATCTATGAAAATTCCGTAGTACACTTTAAAGGCGCACGCCGTTTTGCATTTCACAAAAATATTTCAATATTACGGGAACACAAAATTCTGAGAATACGTACTGTGCAACATATTTTACGCGCAAAATATCTCGCAGCGAAAATTACAGTAACTCTTTAAATAAATACTGTAGCGCTTGTGTCGATTTACGGGCTCGATTTTTGAAATAAATTTATTTTCGAATAGTTACAGCTATATTCCAGTTTCCTTCGTTTCTTTGTATTATTTTCTCTTTATTTTGCTTAAATGTAATATTCCATCGTAAATCGAGCCCGTAAATCGACACAAGCGCTACAGTAGTAGTCATTTAAAGGATTACTGTAGTTTTCGCTACGAGATTATTTGCACGTCAAATATTTTGTGCAATACGCATGCTAATAGTCTTGTATTTCCGTAATATCTACGTCACCCATCAACGACAACACGTGGTGTCAGCCTGTTTCACTTTGATCTACGAAAAATGCGGGAATTTTTCCCAGAAAAATTGCGACGTCAGCACGCGCTCTCTTCTCCCGCATTTTTCGAAGATCAAAGCAAAATGGAACTTTCTGAGTCCACGTGCGTTGGAAAAACAACAGTTTTCACGAAAATTCCGCAAAAATTCGGATAAATATTTATATTTACCTAGATCTCAGGATTTACGCCTTATGATTTCTGGGTCATTAAGTATGTTATTTATCAGATGGTTTTTTGGCAAGTCAACATGTTTCAAGTCACATGGCGTTTTTTCCCAAAGATCGCCAAATTTCAACATTTTGATTTTCGATCGCGCCAAATCTTCCGTTTCAAAGTTGAAAAACAAACGAAAAACATGCGTTTTTTTCAAATTTTTTGAAAATAACCCTCCTCTGGGTACCCGATGCACCGGGATCCCGTGAGTTGGCGTTTGGTTTTTCGAAGTCAATGTGGGAGAGAAGCAGCGAGAGGTAAATATTGAGAAAATATGTCAAATGTTTGCTAAAACTCAGACGTTAGCCTCGTGGCTTCTGTTTTTTTGTTGCTCCTGCTACTGCTCTTTCGCAGAGCAAATAGCTCGCACGAGGGGTAAAAATGGGGTCAATCGATCCGAAAATAAGTAGTGGGCAACGCACTTTTCGGAATGATTTTGGAAAAAAAAAATCGATTTTTCAGGAGCTCCAGCTAGCTTGGGAAATCCCTACACACTATGACAGAAGCAGGCAAAAATCGAAAACCAATTAAAATCTGTTCTTTGTCGA
This sequence comes from Caenorhabditis elegans, assembly GCF_000002985.6. Taxonomy (NCBI): domain Eukaryota; kingdom Metazoa; phylum Nematoda; class Chromadorea; order Rhabditida; family Rhabditidae; genus Caenorhabditis; species Caenorhabditis elegans. Next base: position 1,767,621 of record NC_003283.11, read on the forward strand.
ATCGAATCAAGATAACAGAAAGAGAGAAAAGATTAAATGATAAAAGATACAGAATGTGATCAGTCAAGGACATTAAAGTTTGTGTTTTTGCACCCACTGACCCCTCTGGGAATTTGAAGGAATAGCGGCAAATCCGGCAAATTGCCGGTTTGCCGAAAATTTTGATTTTCGGCAAATTTGCAGTAATTTGCCGGAAATTTTTAGAGGGATTTTTTAAAAGACGGAAACGGAAACAACGAAAAACTGTGCCTTTTCGAAATTTTCATAGAATTTCCTCAAAATATATTATTGACATTTGCCGTTTTCCGGCATATGGGCAATTTGCGGATTTGCCGGAAATTTTCAATTCCGGCAATTTGCCGATTTGTAGATTTGCCGGAAAATCATTTGCCGATTAAAATTAAAATTTTGAAATTTCAAAAAAAAAAGGTGCAAAATCACAATTTGCCGAAAATTTCGCCGTTTTTCCGGCAAATTAGCAATTTGCCGGAAAATTTCAATTTCGGCAATTCGCCGATTTGCTGGAAATTTTCAATTCCGAAAGTTTATAATTTCGGCAATTTGCCGGTTTGCCGAAGTTTTCAATTCCGGAAATTTGCCGATTTGCCGGAAATTTTCAATTCCGGCAATTTTTAATTTCCGGCACATTCGGCAATTTGCTGGAAGTTTTCAATACTGGCAATTTGCCGGAAGCTTTCAATTCCGGCAATTTGCTGATTTGCCAATTTGCCGGAATCGTCGTTTTCCAGGATGCGTACAATTTTGCCGATTAAAATTGAAATTCTGGAATTTCCAAAAAAAAAAAGTGCAAATTTGCCGAAAATTAATTTTTTCGGCAGTTGCCATTTTTCAGGCAAATCGGCAGGTAGGCAATTTTCCAATGAGCGGGAAATTTTGATTCCGGCAATTTGCTGATTTGTCGATTTGTCAGAAGCTTTCAATTCCGGCAATTTGCAGGTTTGCCCATTTGCCGAAAATTTAAATTCCGGCAATTTGCCGAGTTTCCGGAAAAAAAATCGTTTGCCGCGCACCCCTCAAACTTTTGTAGATCAACTGCATTTTTGTAAAATTTTTGAAAAAAAAATCAATTTTCCTAGAAAACCTAGGCTACCAAAATTAGCAACTTATTTTTTTGAATTTTTTGATTTTCAATGATTCAAAATTTAATTTTTTCACGAAATATCCAAAAAACAAATATTTTTCCGCTTACCCGGAGCAATACTATTGACTCGAATATTCCGCCTGGCCAAATTCAAAGCCAACGATTTGCTCAATCCCGTGAGCGTCGTCTTCATCACCGAATACGCTCCAATCTCGTTCATCGGTGAGTATCCGGCGACAGACGACACAAAGACGACATTGCCCCGACCAGAAGCCTCCAAGTGCGGCACAGCCTCTTTTGTAAGTTCGAATGCGGATTTTACGTTCAAATCGAGAAGCTTATCCCATTGTGAGTCGGTGACTTTCATCAGATCACCGTAGTGCGGGTTGACGGCAGCGTTCGACACGAGGATGTCGAGTTTCGTGAATCTGTCAAGTGTGAAGTCGATCAGTTTTGTGCGGTCCGACTTGTTGCCGACGTGTGCTGTTGTGCCGTGAGCGTCAATGTTTTCGAGGCGAAGTGCGGCGACGGCTTCCTGGAAAATGAATAATATTATTGAAAATTTAAAAAAAAAACCATATTTATGTTTTCCTGCTTTTGCATAACCAAGGTGTCGAAAATCGAAAACCAAACATCTAATTTTTCCTGTTTTTTTAAATAAAAAACCGTCTCTATTTACCAATTTTTCTATATTTTTAATGATTTTTGATCGAATCACGTGGTGTAAGAAAGTCTTATTTAGCTTTGATCTACAAAAAATGCGGGATATTTATGCCCAAAAAATGTGACGTCAGCACTCTCTTAACCATGCGAAATCAAATGAGATGTCTGCGTCTCTTCTCCCGCATTTTTCGTGGATCAATCTGAAATGGGACTTTCTGACTGCACGTGCCGAATTATTTTTGAATTCCCGCACAATGGAATAATTTAGTTTCGACATTTTTGCATTTTCCGACAATATTATTACGGTGACAAAAAATTTTGACAATATTGATGCGCAAAATATCTCGAAGCGAAAACTACAGTAATTCTTTAAATGGCTACTGTAGCACTTGTGTCGATTTACGGGACTCTATTTTTGAAATTAATTTTTTTTTTTCGAAAAATGAAAATGACAACGACATTCTATTTTCCTTCGTTTTCTTTTCGTATTGTTTCGTCATTTTATACGAAAAAAACGAAGCAAACAGAAATATCGCTGTCACTTTTCGAAAAAAAATTAATTTCAAAAATAGAGTCCCGTAAATCGACACAAGCGCTACAGTAGTAATTAAAAGAGTAACTGTAGTTTTCGCTACGAGATATTTTGCGCGTGAAATATGTTGTGAAATACGCATTCTCAGAATTTTTTAAACCGTAATAATATATATATATATATATATATATATAGGCAATTTTTAATTTTTGCGATTTTTTTAATTTTTTTTTAATTTTTTGAACCCGTACAAATTATGTTCAAGTAAATTTTTTTGCGGAAAAACGACTGAGAATTTGAAAAAAAAACAATAATGTTTCAAACCACAATGATCAGAGAAAAACTAACTAAATCGCCGTAAAATGCCGAAACTTTCAATTTTTTGTTGCAAAATTTTTTAAAAAATCGGTAGAAAAAAAACTGTATCACCTTTAAAGGCGTACTACCCATATTTTTGGGCTAAAATCGTTAAATTTTTATGATTTTTTCAGGGAAAAACTATGTTTTTTTCTAATTATTTCATCCACAACTCACATCGACATTCTCCTTCTTCCGACTGCAGACGACGACAGAGGCGCCGGCAGCGCCAAGTTGTTTGGCGATGGCAAACCCGATTCCCTAAAAAACAATAATACTAGTTGAGGAGGCGATGATGATGACTTTGTTTTTGAGGAGGCGATGGCTAACATGAACACAAGACAATTTAGAAATAGTATCAATTTAAAGGTGGAGTACCTTTAGTGCTTTATCAGACCCAAAATAGTCCAAAATTACCAAATTTAGTAATAAGACGTTCTGAATGAATTTTTCAAAAAAAGTTAAGGCCGCCCAAAGTTTAGGAAAAAGAATGGTATATTTTCCGCTAAAATCTCAAATTTTGGCCACTTTTCAGTGTCGCAGCGATTGGAACTGAATTTTTATTTAATTAATATTATTTGATGCATGTCTACGAAACTTTGCGTATTAAACAACATATTTGACGCGCAGAATATCTTGTAGCGAAAACTACTGTAGCGCTGTGTCGATTTACGGACTCCATTCTCGAAAAAAAACATATTTTTCGAACTTTTACACATCGATATTCAATTTTTCTTCGTTGTTGTTCAATTCCTTTGTTATTTTTGGGATTTTTTTAAAAATATTTTATCCACTAATATATCAATTTAATTAAAAAACGTACAATACTCGCGTTTTTTACACTAATATTGCCGCCCGTAGGAGTTTACTCATCAAAATTACGCGAATATTGGACGTTTTTCAATTAAATTAATTTATTAATGGATAAAACATTAAAAAATAAGCACAAAAATGACCACGGAATTCGAAAAAGCGAAGAAAAATTGAATATCGATGTGTAAAAATTCGAAAAATATGATTTTTTTTTTCAAGAATGGAGTCCGTAAATCGACACAAGCGCTACAGTAGTTTTCGCTACGAGATATTCTGCGCGTCAAATATGTTGTGAAATACGCATTTTCAGAATTTTTTGTTCTCGTAATAATAAGTTGCGTAGGCATGCATCAAAGAATGTTAATTAAATACAAATTAAGTTTCAACCGCTGCAACACTGAAAAGTTGCCAAAATTTGAGATTTTAGCTGAAAATTTACCATTTTTTTAAAATCTTCAACTTTTTTCGAAAAAATTTTCTCGTCTCACTACGAAATTTGGTATTTTGTACCATTTTGGGTCTGATGAAGCAAATTTTCAGATTTTGAATAAGAAAACCACAAAAAAGGGCTAAATACCTTAGTAGAAGCAGTGACGAGAGCAACCCGATCGGTCAAGAATTTCGTTGCTGGTGAAGCCATTGGTACCCTGTAGAAATGAAAAATGCTGATGTTATTCGAATTTTTATGCCGGCACACGTTTTATATTAACACGGAGGAGGAGATGGGCGGTCAGATAAATATTTTTTGTTGCAAAAATACATAATATGGAAAATGAAATATTTTGTGTGTGTGTCAAATGGTCAATCAACTGACATTATTGTCTGCAGCGGGAATTCATGTGAACACGGGAGAGGAGGAGGAGATGATGATAAGATGGGCGGTCTCCGGCGGCGGGACAACTTTTGCAGAGATCACTCGACGCAGAGATGCAGAACAAAGAGAGGAACGATCTAAAAAGAGCTGCAAGGAGATTTTCGAGTTCTTTTTTTTTGTTGCAGATGGAAAACTAAAAAAACACTTTTTTTTTGTGTTTAAATTTTGTTTGAAGGTGGTGTAGCACGCCCTTCTCAAAGCCGAATAATTATTAGAGCGCGCTCTAATAATTATTCGGCTTTGAGGGGAGCGTGTGTAGTCGAAATTGTCTGAAAACACCGAATGTCATCATGAAACTTCTTGAAGACTTCTCAAAAAAAAATGGTTATGTCGGCGCAAAATATGCCCTTAAATTAGTTAAAACTTGAAATTTGACCACGGCTAGAAACTAACTTTTTGGAAATCACCCTCTAATTTTTGGTATGCAAGTTAATTATCTTGAGTTTTCAACTCGATTTAGGTGCATTTAAGGTCGATTGATCATCAAATTTGGTAGAAATTACCATTTTCTGGTGATCCATCGACTTTAAATGTACCTAAATCGAGTTGAAAACTCAAGACAATTAACTTGAATACCCAAAATTAGAGGCGGATTTCAAAAAAGTTAGTTTCTAGCCGCGGTCAAATTTCAAGTTTTAACTAATTTTAGATCACATTTTGCGCCGACATAACCATTTTTGAGAATTTTCAAGAAGTTTCATTAATAAATTCGGTTTTTCCAGACAATTTTGAGTCCAATAAAGTATTAATAAAATGTAAAAGAGAATATCTAGGAACTAAAGAAACTAATAAAAACGTTTTTGTTTTGAGAACTGCAACGTCAAAGGTGGGAAAATTGACAAGGAAAGTATATGGGCTAATGGTGATGGGGGAAGTCTATCTGACGGGGAAGACCGTACGGAGGTCGTCAGACGAACGAATTATCTGTGACGTTTCTGCAAAAAATCGGGCGCATTTAAATGTTTTGGGACTGCACTTTCGAGATGAAATGCTGTTTGCAGAGTTTTTGATGGAAAATAATATTTTTAAAAACATTTTTTCAACTATTTGCCCGAAGAAAACGTTACTACAGAACTATTTGAATGAAAATAATGCCGGATTTATGCAAAAAAATCGTGTGACTCCGTGTAATTTATTTCAATGACATGAAAAATTGGCTGTTTCTACTGATTTCTGCTGATAAGAACACTTTCAAAGTGGAAAATATGGAAATATTGATAAGAAACTAGCAAATTTTAAATTAAACACACATTAAAATCAAATCTATGATCGTTTTTAAAGAAAAATAGGAGAAAAATGGAAAAATTGCGCACAGAAAATAAAATCTGTTTTTCGCGAGTCCGCAAACACCGCGGTAAGTTTCGAAATGCGGACCGGGCATCTGGTTTTACGCGCAAAGTGTATTTAAAGGAATATTGCGAATTAAGCGGCAGAACTTGAAATTTTGGCATTAAAAAGTAAGCATAAAAATTTGTAGGCATTAAAAAACTTATTATCTGAAAAAAGTTTTTCGGAAAATTGCGACTGTCACAATCAAGACTATTTCTCTTACCGTATTAAGGAGTACTGTAATGGGCAATAATTTAGTAAATTTTAAACTTATTTTTCCAATTTTCACATTTTCCCTTCAATATTTTAAGTATTTCTTTGGTTTTTTTTACGTTGTAAGTCTTTAAAAAACTTGTTTTGACATCAAAATTATTGATGGAAAATGGAAAAGTACAATAACCGTTTTACAACTCGCGGATACGGTAGTTGAAAAGTTTCAATCGCTTCAATACCAATATCCTCAGCTCATAGTGATGTTTTGCTCTGCATTTAATATAATTTCTAGAAATTCAAATGTTTATTGTACAAAACTATGCTCAAAACGAGTCGAAATATGAGGTCAACCGTGAAAATTTCCTATACACCAAAAAATTATTATTTGGAGCTCCATGGAGGGCTTCAAAAATAAATTCAAACAATTCTCCAAAACGCGTAGAGGAAGCCAAGCAGTCCTAATCCGAGGCAGGTGCGGAACGGCTGGCCGGGGCTCGAATTACAGAGATCCGTTTTGCACAAACATTGCTTGGCGGCGATGCTGCAACGTGGAATTAATTATAATAATTGGTGTTATTCTCAATAGAGCGCATTTTGAGACTTACCCTCTGATTCCGATATTAATGCATCCATCCGTTAAATCATCGGTTTTCTCAGCGCATCGTTTTTCTACATAATAGGTTCCGTCCTGAAATAATTTTTTCTTGCCGACACGGGGTTCTGGACTTTCTCATTGATTTTTCGCGCTCCATTGACAATCGCCCGCCGGATAACGCGTGGGAAAGCCGTGTACTTTACACGGACAAATACATTCAGTTTTACAACTAAAATCGAGCCGCGACGCGACAAGCAACGCGCCGTAAATCTACCCCAGCTATGGCCGAGCCAAAATGGCCTAGTTTGGCGAACTCTTCCATTTCAATTTATGAGGGAAGCCAGAAATCTGTGGGGTGCTCATATTTTCACAGCGCTCATATTTTACGCGCAAAAATTCGGCCATCGATATTTTTTTCGGTGCCACTCGTCACGTGGTGTCAGAGTATCTCATTTTGGCTTGATCTACGTAGATCTTCGAAAAATGCGGGAGAAGACACGCAGAGTTCTCAACTGATTTCGCATGGTCAAGAACGTGCTGACGTCACATTTCTTTTGGGCAAAAAATTCCCGCATTTTTTGTAGATCAAACCGTAATGGGACAGCCTAGCACCATGTGACTCCTCTAATTTAAGCAAAAAACTCACTGCTTTATGGCCAATAATCGATAAGCATCCAAGATTTTCGGGAGCACACGAGTTATTTCGGATTTCACCGCGACACATTGGCTCCGGAGCCGACAGGAAAACTCCACACGTGAAGCATTCCAGACCGAGCGTCGAAATTGGGAGTATTGTGAACAGGAGCAGCTGTGGGAGCATCTGAAATTGATTTTTGAAAAATTTTAAAACTATACTACGAAAGGAAAGAAGCCGGTAGAAAACTTTAACGGATCGTAGCTCGGCGAAATTTTGAAAATACAAAAAAAAGTTCATTTCAAAAAATTGTCAATTCTCTAAAATTTACACCTCAACCGAAGCGCAAAAAATCAAGATAAAAATTTCAGAAAAATGCAAAATAACTGAAAATATACCAATTCTCTGCCGACTGACATGATTTTGTTTTTATTTTCCATCGGCTTCACTGGCTCGGCACCCCATTGAGCCCACCAACAACAGAAAAAAAACAAGTTGGCTCAATGTGCAAAACAATTGGAACAACAAAGTTGCAAACACAAGTACTTCTCTTTTTTTTTGAATTTCAAATGAGCCTTGCACACAAGTTCAAAGTGGGCGGAGTGATGATGGAAATAGTGTGAACAGATGTGAGACGCAGGCACACCGGAAGTGTGCACTGATCTCATTTGCATAACGGCGGCGGTGGTGGTCCAAATGCTTTTGGGAAAAGCTTATGAAGGAGTCTGAGCGGGTGTGGAGAATGAGGAAATTATTAAAAGTGATCGGTTATAGAGGGAAATTGGCCGGGGCGAAAAAAAACACATATTATTTGAGAAGGAAAGGAACGAAGCCAATTTAGGCGTGTTTATTTTTATTTTCATCAGTTTTCGGATATTCAGTTTTCAAAATTACCGAAAAAAAAAATGCCTCGCTGTCTGCCTACAAGGCGAACCACATGGTGTCAGCGTGTCTCATTTCGGCTTGATCTACCTGGATCTACAAAAAACGCGGGAGAAGGGACGCAGATTTTTCAACTGATTTCGCATGGTTAGGAACGTGCTGACGTTACCTATTTATGGACAAAAAATTCCTGCATTTTTTGTACATCAAACCGTAATGGGACAGCCTGGCACCACGTGGCGACCTACTTCCATCACGGGGTTCTGGCCTTCCTCTTTGAATTTTTCGCGCTCCATTGACAATCGCCCGCCGGACAACGCGTGGGAAAGTCGTGTACTCCACATGGACAAATACATTTAATTTTACAACTAAAATCGAGCCGCGACGGGACACGCAACGCGCCGTAAATCTACCCCAGATATGGCCGAGCCAAAATGGCCTAGTTCGGAAAACTCTTCCATTTCAATTTATGAGGGAAGCCAGAAATCCGTGTTCCATGAAACCTTGAAAAAGTTAATTGGCATTTCAAAATAAATCTACTCACATCAGTAAAAACTTCAAATAACAGAGAACACGCCGAAATTCAGAAAATAGGAGGTAGGCAGAAAGGCAGGTCCGTAGGCCTGCTTGCTAAAAAATCGAATGTTTATTTGGAAAGTTTTTTGAGCCCGATAGTTTGTCTTTTTTTTCATCGATTCTGTTAAAATCCTGCCACGTCTTCAGAGTAGGGCTTCCATGGTAGCCAGGCGAGGTTTTAGGCCTTGACGCCTGCCGGAAAGCTGCCTGCCTGCATTCGTCGCCTGCATCACTATTTGCAACTTTCTCATGTTCTCATGTCGCCCATTTCAATAAAAATTAAATTAAAAAAAGAAGAAAAAGTTTTGAAAAACCTACATAAATTGATAAATTGAATTGAAATATACGCAAATTTCCTATTGATAAATACATCACAAAGTTTTGGAAAAAAATTGTTAGAGTTTTCTCCAAATTATAACAATTCTCAACTTACGGTGAACTAAAATTTTTTAGCTTTAGCTTTTCATTCATAGAAGTCCAAAAAAATGCGAGAAAAAAAAATGACAAGCCCATTGTAAAAATCTCATGAATTGTTGAGCGATTTCTGAATTTTGGAGAGGGTAGAAGAACAAAGTTACCCATTTTGTGGACCAACAGAAAATAGTGCTCATTTGGTGGGTGACGGGGTGGGCAAAAAGGAAAGAAATGGGGAGGAGAATCCTTTGTGGACCACTTCGTCTTCCGTCTTTTCTCCCTATTTTCATTCATCATGTCTCCTCTCGTTTCGAAGAAGAAGAGCAAGTTCAAAGAAGGAAAGGCTTTTATATGCTTCATTGAACTTTTTTTGGAGCTTCTTATTAATTCGACATGGGCCTTGAATCAAAAATTATTAGTATTGTGCACTTGGTGTGCGGTCAACATGTACTTGAAAATTAGATTTTCAGTTTTTTTTTTCACAGTAATAAATTTTCAGAGAAATTTTTTTAATTTCTAACTATGGCTCAATTTTTCAAACGGACAAATATTTGGTTCTTCGAAAATATTAGAAAACAATTCTGAGAAAATTATCGATTTTAGTTGAAGACTGCAAGAAATGTGTGATTTTAAAAATACAGCGGTTCACACTTGATTTTTCTACGAAAAAAATTAATTTCCATAAATGCATGATTTTTAAAGAATTAAAAAAAAACGATGACTAATTTAAAATTGGTCGCTAGCAAAATTAATTTTTTGACTGTCGTGAATGTGAGAAAAAAGCTTGAAGTCAAAAATTCTAATAGTAAAACTCCACAAATTGAGCATTTAATGCTCAACTGCTCCAGAAAAAAACCTCAAGAAAACTACATTTTCTAGCGTAAAATAAGAAAAGAAAAAGTAAAGCCGAAAATAATTGGTTTCTAAAATGGAAAAAAAGAAGGGTGTTTGGAATGGAAGAACGAAAAAAAAGGAAAAAAAATGGGAAAAAAGACGGGGAGTACTGCGAAAAAAAGTTTATGCAGGAAATAAGAGGGGAGGTATAAGGACTTTTAAAGTGGGTATTTTATATGATTTATTCTGTATGTACTTGTATATAGTGTTTACCTAATTACCTGGCTTTGATGTGGAGCGACTTTGTAAGTGTTTCGGACAGCCGGTAAACTTTATTTGGGAGAAATGTATCTAGTGAAATTGTTAACAATATACTTTAGAAGAAATTTAGAAGGAAAAAATTCCAAAAAATTCCTACTATCAATATCTTAAAGGTGGAGTAGCGCCAGTGGGGATTTTGTCTAAATGCGCTTATAATGATTCGAAACAGCCAAATATCTTAATAAATACTCCAAACAATTTTAGATTTTTCATAATTTCCGTTTTGGCACATTGCCAAATTTTGAAAAATATGAGCTTTTCAGCTAATTCAAAAAATGTCGCATGTTTCGACCCCTACAATGTTTTAATACAAATAATTTAAACAAAATTAAAACATTAAAAATGTCGAAAAAAATTTTTTTTCTGGTTGACTTCCAAAATTATGAGTGGAAAAAACTGAGTAGTTGCCACTTTTTGAAAGTAAATAAAAAAATTTAAAAATTTTTTTGAAAAGTTTTACTATGATAATCGGTCATTTTGGGACCAAAGGAGTGGTTTTTAACAATTTCCCCACTGGCGCTACTCCACCTTTAACAGTGCTAGTGCGTGGTCCTGTCCACGGCCAAATTAAAAAATGGTTTATTTGCAAGCTGAATTAAAATTGAATAGTTTGTGAAATTTATAAGGAACATATAATGAAATTGAGCTTAGCATTTGTTGCGTGGAACACATTTCTTATCCTTGTTACGGAAGAAACCATCCTTGCACTGGCACACGTTTACAATGCATTGCATTGTGCAGAACATCTGAAAATAAAATTATAGCGTAGTCTGTAGTATACAATATTTCTGGGATATCAATGTGCAGCCGACATTCAACTAGTTTTGCGATAACACACTTGGTGTTTGAAAAATGTTCAACAATTTAATTAAAACGTATATGAGAGCTGCATAAAATAGGCAGGCAAGTAGGCGTGACAACTGCCACGTTTCAAAAATCTTACCACGTGTCCTTCGGCGCAGTTGGCTTCACAAGCAGTTCCGCACTCTTTGAAATCCTCATTTGGTCCGCATTTTTCTGAAATCTTTCGGTTTTGAAGCCTTTCTTATTATTTAATGAAGATTCGAAAATATTAATTTTAATAATGTAAAATTTAGAATTTGTTGTCTTCAAAAAAATCAAGTTTTACAATAGTACTGCATATTTTATGAGGAAAAACTTACTCGGTGCTGCCAAAACTGAAGCGAACAGGATGAAGATTGAGAGGCAGATCTGAATATTTTTACATTGTACTTTTTTCGCAATGAAAAGGAGTGCCACTGTGGATAAAATAAAACTATTAGAGACAACCGAAATAATTAATCACACCTTGTAGATCCATGAGCATGTGTCGTAAAATTGGCAAAAATATTACTTACCGTCCAAAAATTCATAGTAATTTGAAACCCCCTTTTATTGAAAGAAAATAAAAGAACAAAGTAGGGAAATAATAAAAATGAAAAATTGAAGACATTGGGCGCAGTAACCTGTTACACTTTTTGTCTCTTTGACGTTTTGAAAACAAAAAAAAATGATAAAAAAGTGATGTGGGAAATATCTTGATATCTGTTTTCATTTTACTTTCGTCAGGGGTTTGGTAAACGTTTTCAACCGTCCCTGAAAATTGCCAGAAAAATTAGAAATTACAAAAAATCATATCGTTTACAGAAACTCTTCACGGAAGTTTAAAAAAATTACTGAAAAATATGAATACTGTTTGCTAAGAGCTTCCAGACAAGTATATAACTAGGTTTCATAAACTTTGGAAATTTTGGGTCTCGCCACGAAAACGGGGTTACTGTAGCTTGACATTTTCGTGGTGGGAGCCGATTTTTGCAATTTCATCAGCCAAAAAATCAGTTTTTAAATAAATTTGCAAAAAAATTGTTTCGTGTTTTAGAATTGAATTAGAGCAAAATATTCAGAAAATTAATTTATTACTACACAGTTTCAAGAAAAGTCATTGGCAAACAAAATATCAATTCAAAAATTGACGATACTACGTTTTTTTCGGACAAATTTTCAAATTAATTTACAAGTGAAATGAGATGAGATGTGTGGTTATTTAGTTGGCGCAACCAGTGAGATACCATCAGTGAAAAGAAAAAGACATGAGTCTGTTCAAAACAGTCAATTATTTATAAGTGTTCTTGAGCCTCCATTGGTTGTATTCGAATGCTCGGCAATGCTCATACTTTTCTCCCTTTTCAAAGTTGACTGGAGCCAGCGGCTCACATTCTCCACTACAAGAACGTGGATAGCAGATGAATTGAAGGTGGTGTAGATCCAAAAGCGAAAGGAGATGGAATGTGATATAGGCCAAGAACAGGCTGTACTCCATGATGGCAAAGTGGCGGGGAACTGGAAATTATTACTATCTTGATATCCAAAATTTTGAATCCCCGGGCGAATCAGATAAGCACCGACCAATCAGCGATGCGCAGAAGGCGTGGTTAGCGTGGCTTATTGGTTGTACGCCGACCAATCAGTGATGTCGGAAAGGCCTGGCCAACGTGGCTGATTGGATATGTGCTAACCAATCAGCAAAGAGCAAAAATGGTTTAAGAAATTCCACTCACTGTAAGAATGGCACAACGACTCCTTGGTCCATCCAATATGGAACTGGAAATACTGTGGAGCACAGTAACCGAAGACAACTGCACAAACTGCACGCACAAATACAATACTTGCTTCGGCTTTCTGCAAAATTTGATTTTTGAAAATTCAATCTAGTCAAAATGTGGTGAAAAATCATACCTTTGAACTGTTAATTGATAAAACAAAATGGAAAATTGTGGGGATACACATGTTGACAACTGATACAATTGCGAAGGTGGATTTGCAGAAATGGTTTATTTCTGAAAATTTTTAATTATTAGAATGTTAAAAGGAAAGGTTTTTCTCACCCCCGTCCAGCCTAACTTAAGGGTAAGCCTGAGCCTGAGCCTAATATTAAGTCTATGCCTAAGCCTGAGCCTAAGCACAAAGCAAAGCCAAACCCAAAGCCTAAGCCTAAGCCTGAACCAAAGCCTAAACCTAAGCGTGAGTCTAAGCCTAAGCCTAAACCTAAATGAAATTGTGTAAAACTTCTTCACCTTTAAAATCACTGTGCATTGTGATAATGCTAAACATGGCTAACGCGGTGGTCTCAATTAAAGTCAACATTGGCAGCAAGTCACAAAGCCACCGAAACATTGGATTTGGTACTTCCCGCCAAAAACCATTGATAAGAAGATTTCTGAAGGATATTTGCATTTTTCAGATGCTTTCTATTACATACCTGAACACAATGCTCTGAAAAAATCGAACAGCAATTGTTAGGCATGTGGCAAGTCGGAATATCACATTGCCCCAAACATTTAATTCCAAAAGATTCAGAATTGAAAGTAGGCCATCTTTTGGGTATGTGAAAAAGGTCTGAAATTTTCAGCTAACACAATATAATCTAGTTTTTGATACTTACCCTACACCGATAAACTTTAGCGCCGTACCAAATAATGATTGAATTATCCACCAGTTCTTCATCTAGCAGAGGTGTGTAGTTTGTAGGTAGGGCTGCGAGCACCGCCGCTAAAAAAATAAAAAAAAATTTCAGCTTTATTCTCGAGAAATCGCGTCTAGCCGACATCTCGTGGGAGCCCAAGGCTTAAAAAAAAGAAATTATCTCACCAACAAATGCTGTAACCGAAATAAAAGTGAATATAAGACTGGCACGAAGTAATGGAAAATCTAGATACGCTATGTCTACATTGTCATCTTCCACGTGGCCATACTTTAGTTGCTGGTTTTCTCTGCTGGTTCGGGGCACCTGAAAAGTTACAATAAACTCTGACAATTTACAATAAACTCTGACCTTTTTATGTTTCTAATCCAATTTGCAGGTGATAATTATGAATTGTATTTATGCATAATATTTTTTACCATGTATTTACGGAATTGATTTATTTTAATGTGTTATGTGTATTATGTGTATGTATTATGTGTATTGATTTATGTGTATTATGTGTATTACTTTGTGTTTTTTCTTGGGACACGATTCGTATGGAATCGTATTAAAATAAATAAATAAATAAATAAAACTAGATATACAACGAGATATATAGATACAACTAGATAACTAGATAAACAACTAGATATTTCTGCAGTTCGGCCTACAAAATACTGCAAATGTTTACTTTAAATTAAAAATAATTTACCTTTACACAGAAATCCTCTGAGTCTTCTCCCCACTCGGCTGGCCGGTATTCATCTGTATTTACTGTAAAGGTGTGTGATGGCATGTCTGTAAAAGATATTTTCAATCGATGTCTGAAGAACGCTTACTTTAGAAAAAATCTAGAAAACAAAAAGGAAAGCTATACAAAGTGGAAAAAATTGGTGAATTTGCAAAATTGAATAAGATAACATTTGAACAATTTTTGGGAAAAAACATTCGTTGGAGAAAATCTAAACCGTATCGGAAACGGTTTTTTAATGCAATTCTTTAGAATGCCGCAACCAAAGTGACAACAATAGGAGTATATAAATAAAATACCTAATGAAACAATTTCGTCATTGGCAGCTACATATCTAAACAAATTGCAAATTGCCGAAAATCAGGAATTTCTGGTGACTGATCTTTAGGAAGCGTGAGATGAAACAAAAATAAAGCAGAAGACAACATCGAAACAAGGTCACTACAACATTTGCTTTTAATGTGAAGGAAATTCTCTAGACATGTTGACTGAAAAAAAGGTTGTTAGAAATATTGGCAAAAAGCTTTCATGTACTACAAGAAGTTCCAGCGAAATAAAATGTGATCTTTGGAAATCATAGATCATTGCAAAAAAAAAACTGATACGCCATGTCTAGCCATGAAATTTTTGATGTTTCAAATTGTAAGAAAATGGAAAAGCTGGTTTATTCTAGTGACTCATTGGATGGAACGTCATCTTAGGGTCAATAACTGATTCGGCGCCCGGCATATTGGCAAATTGCCGGAATTGAAACTTTCCGGCGAATCGGCAAATTGGTAAATTGCCGGAATTAACGATTTCCGGCAGATTGGCAAATAGGTAAATTGCCGAGTTTTCCGGAACATTTTCGGCGAATTGTGGTTTTGCCCATTTTTTTGGAAATTTCAATTTTAATAATAGGCAAAATTGTAAGCTTACATTTATTCTGAAAAAGTAAGAAAATTCTATGAAAATATCTTTTGAAAAAACGGGAAAAAATTTCAAAACGGCACATTATTAAGTGTTATAAAAAATCCCTTTAAAAACTTCCGGCAAATTCATGTTCGGCAAACCGGCAAATAGGCAAATTTGCCGAATTTGTCGACAAAAAATTTGCCGAACTGCAATTGCCACAGTGCAATTTAAAAAATAATTTTTACTGACCAGAAATAATTTCTAACAAGCGTTTTATCGTTCCAGCGCTCTATAAAATCCACAACAGAACTACTTCAGGACACAGTTTTATTTTTTGAATCATAAAATTCTAGGTCAAGAGGATCAGGTATATCACAAAGAATTTTTTTCCTTTTGACAAAAGGCGTATAATGAACAGCATAAAACACAGCATGCCATCCTCTCGGGATGATGGAAATTAGGTGTTGATCTCTCGATCATTTGCGACTAGACCTCTTGAGAAGTTTGTATTTTGGTTTTGAGTGAAAAGAAAATTCGGGAGCATTTTTCATAACATCGGAAAATCGCAAAAATAAACGTTTTCCAACAAAATTTTAGCTGCATTTATTTTTGAGAATTTATATTCAAAAATAAGTTAAGTTCTCATAAATACATAGGGTCAAGTGATGGTAAACCTATAATTTTTCAAAAATAAAAAGCCGAAAGATGTCGGCTGCCGTAACCTTTATGATAAAGCCATAATAAAGCCAGTAAAAGCTTGTCGCTTTCGAAAATTCAGAAAATCAAAACAATAGTTTGTTTCAGAATGAGAATGTAAAAGACAAAATAAGCATAACTTAAAAATGGCTTAAAATCGACCAAAATCTTCACAATGAGAACCTGCACCCAAAAAGCAAAAATAGAAGGCAGGCAGACAAGGAGGCAGGCATGGAAAATAGAAAAAAATATGTCGGAAATTCTAGGGAAATAGTTTGAGAAAAGGAACACCTGTGCCGCGTCACAAGAGATCCTTTACCCTTTGCAAAACTGATAAAACGGACGTCATCGTATGCAGAAAGAAAAAAGATCGCAAAAACACACATATATCCACTCAACACACGAATAGAGACAGGAAAAGCCAAAAACAAGCATTTTCTGGGCAGAGGAGGATGAGGAGAAGCGGCCACTAGAAAGTTGTTGTGGCTATGTGGTGGAGAAGGAGAAAAACCTTAACACACGAGAACTGACCAGAATCCATCAATACGTCGTTCAGTGACAAGGAATTATCAAATGAGGTTGGTTGGATCGGGCAGTCTTTGTTCTTAAAGAGATGGGATTTTTTTCAGCAAATCATTTTCACCGATTTCCCGATTTTACCCGGTTCATCTGAACTTAATCAGTTTTGGATTAAAATCATATTAGAGAAATAATCTAAAAGGTTACAGGTAAAAATAACGGTGTTAATTTTTGCGAAAAAACTACCTATTTTCAAATTTTTCGTTAAAAAGTGTTGTGTAATTTCCAAAAAAATATCTTGTCGCAAAATGTAGGTGTGTTCAAAAATTGGTCATTTCTAACAGGAAAAAATATTGGGAATTTTTGACAATTTTTCTAAAAATTTTTTAACTTGGGAATATTTTTAAAAAAATTTCAAACATAAAACATATGATTTTTTGATTTTTAATAATATATCAAATACGAAAAATGCGTATTTAAAGGAAACTAACAATAGATTTTGTTGGAACAGGAACATGTCAATGAGAAAAGTGAATATGCGTTATGAAGATAATAAGAATGCGAGGTAGATCACTTGTCAACTGATGAAATGTTCAGAGATCAAGGGAAGATGATTTGGGTGGTTTTGCAGAGCGCATGAGGTGAAGCTTATTTAAAAGTGAAAAGAGATCACGGATAAGGTGGTGATAAGAATTGTATCGTTGTCTTGGTGAACCTTAGGTTAATGATAAATTTGATTACCCACTCCTGGTACTTGTTCGATCTACAAAAAATGCGGGAAAAGAGACGCAGAGTTTTTAACTGAATTCGCATGGTTAAGGACGTGCTGACGTCACATATTTTTGGACAAAAAATTCCCGCATTTTTTATAGATCAAACCGTGATGGGACAGCTTGGCACCACGTGTACTGAAAATGTCAGAGCATGTTACGCCTTTCTTTTTTTAAGCTCTATTTTTTTTATCACGAACATAATTCAAAATTCTTTATACAGAATATTTTGGGGGAAGATTTTACAATTTAAAATAGTAATATTTAAAATTTTCTGAAATTTGCCGGAAAATTAAAACTATTTAAAAAACAAGTAGTCCAAGAAATTCAGCGCGAAATCCAAACTCAATTTTTTTTAAGAATTGGCGTGAATTTATGTTTAAAGTTGGAGTAGCGCCAGTGAGAAAATTGTTAAAAACCACTCCTTTAATCCCAAAATGACCGAATATCATAATAAAACTTTTCAAAAAAATTTTGAACATTTTTTATTTACTTTTAAAAAGTGACAATTACTCAGTTTTTGCCACTCATAATTTTGGAAGTAGACCAAAAAAATATTTTTTTCTATATTTAATTTTTGTTTTAATTATTCGTATTAAAACATTGTAGGGGTCGAAAAATGCGACATTGCTTTGGATTTCCTCAAAAGTTGATATTTTTCAAAAAGTTGGCAATTTGCCAAAACTTCGACCGAAAATTAGGAAAAATCTAAATTTTTTGGAGTGTTTTATAATGATATTCGGTTGTTTTGGATCATTATAAATGTATTTAGACAAAATTCCCACAGGCACTACTCCACCTTTAAAGATGTTCATAATATTTTTGCACAAAACTCAATACTCAAAATTAATGTTTAATTGTTGAAAAATATCGGTGAGCAACATAGTTTACAAAAATAATTGAGCGTTTAGGATTTAATTGAAATTCAAAAGCAATCAATTCCATTCCACCAAAAAAACCAACAAAAATGTGGAAGCAAACCGGCAAACGCGTTAGATCGGTGGATAGAGATAACAAGCTTACATGGGAAATAATGAGTGAAGATGGAAATTGAGTGGTTGTTGGCAGAATGTCATATTGCTTCTCTTCTTCTTTTTCCCTACTCCCTAGTTCTAACATTGGCAATAAACTGGCAAAACTTACTGTGGAAACTACTAGGCATACATAGCTAGACGTTTTTCGGATATGTCTGTAGTATGGTGCGGTTTTATGGAGATGATAATGAGATAAGTGGAGGGACAAACAAGAATTGTGATGATTGGAAGATAAATTGTGATTTTTTTCAGTAATATTCTAGCTATGATTATATGGAAAAAACTTTAATACAAGAACAAGGATATTTTTGACTATATCCATTTTTACGAAAAATCGGGGAAGTGTAAACCTGCATACTTGCCTGCACGCGGGTCTGGTCTTCTTCATTGAATTTTTCGCGCTCCACTGACAATCGCCTGCAGGACAACACGTAGGACACTCGTGTAACCCATACGGATAAATACATCTTGTTTTACAATAACACTGAGCCGCGACGCGACACGCAACGCGCCGTAAATCTACCTCAGATATTGCCGAGCCAAAATGGCATAGTTCGGCGAACTCTTACATTTCAAAATACGAGGGAATCCAGAACCGCGTGTGCCTGGTTGCTTATGAAACTATGCAAACGCGCCCAAATGCAAACGGACTCCTCTCGGACATTGCATTTTATATATACTTTTCTGACACGATTTTCTATTTGAAAAAAAAAACTACAAAAATAAGCAAAACCAAAAAGAAAACCGAAGAAAAACCCCAAAAAAATAATGAAATCGCAACGGAAATCTCCGAGAGGACTACACGGCCGAGGATTTTTTTCTTGTCCGCGCTTTTGTTAGACCGTTTTTAAATCGGCAACTGGAGTTTTCTAGTCCGCGGGAATTTAATTTAGGCCAGCCAGCCTAAACTTACCTCGTGCCTACAGATTTACCTTCTGTCAAACTAAAACTTAAACAGAAGTTCAAAAGTTGTAAAAGCCGTAACATAAGACAAACTAATGATGTAATCGTTAAAATGAGACTGAAAAGTGAAATTGGCGAGAAATTTCAAAGTTTACATAAGAAACTTTACGCACATATACACTGCATCAGATAAGCTTCAGCCTTTTTACAAAGGCTGAAGCTTATCTGATGCAGTGTATATGTGTGTATATGTTTCTACAGGCAGCTATCCTCCTTCAGCTGTTCTTTTTTGAGATGATCAAAGGGGAAGGCATTTCCGTGTGTGGACAAGGTAAAAGGGGTAAAAGGGGTGGGGATGGTCAAAAAAACATACATAATTTAAGAAGCTTATCAATACAACACGGAAGCATGATTGCAATATGAGGATATGGAATAAATATCAATTGAGATAATTACTTTTATTCTGGAATTGTCGACCTGAAAGGTTAAAGGAAAGCCTGAAAAGTTTTGCCTAAATACACTTACATACTTTGGGAAATTGTTGACAATTTTAGCTTTTCACAAGAATTCTTAAGCCATTATATTCCAAATTTGAACCACTCTAAATGCTTGCTGCGGTTTTTTAAAACATATTTCCGGCATTAATATTAGAAAAAAAATTCGGTCAAGTTCAAGTGATTTGAAGCTTTGCTACAAAAACTATTATTACAAAATTTGCTGGAAAATTTTAAATGTGGTGTAGCGCCAGTGGGGATTGTGTCTAAATGCACTTATATTGATCCAAAACAACCGAATATCATAATGAAACACTCCAGAAAATTTTAGATTTTTCATAATTTCCGAACAAAGGTTTGGCAAATTGCCAGAAATTTAAAATATATGAGCTTTTGACTGTACTGCAGGTACTGTAGTGGTACTGTAGGTGTACTGTAGATATACGGTAGGGTTACTGTAGTTTAGGAAAATGTGAATTTTTATCTTTTGGAGAGGTATTGGGTTGGGAGTTGGTGATGGATAATGTCAAGGTACAATAGTGGTACTGTAGGAGTACGGTAGGATTACTGTAAGGTTACTATAGTTTTAGCAATTCAAATTTTCTCAAAGTACAGTAACCCTACGGTAATCCTACAGTACAACTACAGTACCTTGACACTATCCATCACCAACTCCAACATAGCAATGTCGCATATTTCGACCCCTAAAATGTTTTAATACAAATCATTTAAACAAAATTACAGTATAAAAAATGTAGAACAAACTTTTTCTTTTTTGGTGGACTTCCAAAATTATGAGTGGCAAAAACTGAGTAATTGCCACTTTTTGAAAGTAAATAAAAATTTTTAAAATTTTTAATTTTTTTGAAATGTTTTATTATGATATTCGGTCATTTTCGGATAATGTGAGTAGTTTTTAAACATTTTCTCACTGGCGCAACTCCATTTTTAAACCATATTTCAGTCATTAGTGTTGAAAAAAATTTCGGTGACTTTTTGTTTTAAATTTATTAATTCAGACGTCATTCCTAACCAGGTGTTGCCCTAACCTTTACAATGCAAACCTTATCGAGAAAATTAATCAAACTAGGAAATAAGAGAATACATAATAAAAAAAGAAAATCCCATGGCAACCAACACGTTTTCAATTTACACCTTGCATTGGTGTCACTAAAGTGACTTTTTTGTTCGACTTGAACTTGGATTTCCTTGTGGAGAAAGTTAGGAATGAAGACTTTTCTTATTCTTGCGATGCTTATTGAAGATATTGTTACCATTAAGTGTAATTGTTTGGGGAGTATGGGGTGAGTTTTTTTTTCGGATCAGGCTTTGTCTTAAAACTTTTGAGTATAATAGTTTCCAAAATGTCTTTATTTTAAATTTGAAAGACCTTTCCTGTCAAACTAATTTAATGTTTTCAGCGAATTTTGTGACAATGGATTTTGTGAAACAACTTCGTATTGCATGACTTCTTGGGTTTCTATCAACGGACAGATCACTGCTCAGGTAATTTTTTTAAAAGATTTTTGGAAGCAATGAATCAATTTTAAAAAGGCTCTACAGAGCTCAATTTAATAACAAGTATTCTAAATGAAAATTGGCATTGCAAAATTAAAGGTGGAGTTCCTGAAAAATAGACAATTTTTTTCAAAACTTTGAGCGGTCATTTTTGAAAAATTCTCAAAACGTCTCAATACGAAATTTGGTAGTTTTGGACCATTTTGGGCCTAAAAAAGCAAAGTCGCAAATTTCGGTACTCCATTGAGGTGCACCTTTAATAATCTTGATAAAAATGAATCGACAAACGATTAATTTTCTCTTCAGAAATAATTTTTTGAAAACCAGAAAAAAAAGAAATTGAGCTATTGAAAAAGGAAAACTGTGCACACATGTAAAAAATCGGGGGGAGCCTGTGAACTATAATTTTTGACAAAAAATATTGGCTATATTTAAACTTTGAAGATTAAACTGTAAAATTTTTTAAAAAGTGCTTTAATTTGAGCCGGGCCGTTTTTTGCAGCATGATGGCTTTTATAGGAAAGGTGTTTTATTTTCAACTCAACTTTCAAAGATCCAACAAAAACATTCAAAAACAAAATGCGGTAATTCAAGAAATCTTTTCCTGATTTGAACCACAATCTACATCGCCATATGATTTGTGATAAAACTATGATCAAACCGTCATCAAACAAATATTCGTTTGTTCTCTAATAAATCTACAAGCAGGTCATACCAGATCATTTTGCATATCTGTTCACTTCCTTTCCAAAACTTCTACACAAAAAACTTGATAAAACCTCTCGTCACCTATTTGCAGGACTGTTTGACAACCCGCACCGATCTATCGGATCGACAGTGTCAGACGAATCGGAAGGGACTCGTTTCGTGCGTCTGTACGTTTCATGAAGGCTACGGTAGATATGTTGACGCGCGCGCATGCGCAATTTTCAAAGTCTCCGTGCTTCGGTCACCTGTTTCTTTATTTGGCGAAAGGGAGATTAATGATCAAATTAGCTAATCTGTCATTCTTTAGTGGCAGCTATTTTGGACTTTGGCCTTTTGAGGGAAAATAGTTGCAAAAGCTTTTATTTTTTGTAAAGTGAAAGTAAGAAAATCGCAATCTACTAGTTTAAATTTACTATTATTGTAAACCCTAAATAAGTAATAAACAACAAAAATATTCAATAAACGGCGATAATTAATTTTTTAAAACAATTTTCGCATGTTGCAATACTGAATAATGGCCAACTTGGAGATTTTAGCTGAAAATGAATTTTTCAATTAAAAATGATTTTTTGAAAAGTTTTCAATGCATCTCAATTTGATATTTTGATGAAATTTGGGCATTTAGATAATAATATACCTTTAAAGGTGGTGTACCGAAATCTGGGAAATATTTTTAAATGACTCCAAATTTTCCCCTGATTCCGAATATCTATGTGAAAAAATTCAAAAAAAATTCCCTGATTTTATATTTTTCATTTGCGTACCCATGAGATTTTTCAAATGCGAGGCTAAATAAATTCTCCTTGGAGCGCATTTGCTCCATTTTATTTTCTCCATCAATTTTTATTTCTTTCAGTGTTCAGCTATTTTCATACATTTTTGTTCTAATAAAATGCCTAATGTTTTCCGAAAAAAAACCCCATACAATACGACAAAAATGAATGAAAATAGCTGAAAACTGAAAGAAATAAAAATTGATGGAAAAAAAACGAATGGAGCAAATGCGCTCCAAGGAAAATTTATTTAGGCGCGCATTTGAAAAACCTCATGGGTACGCAAATGAAAATCGCGATTTCAAGCTTAAATATAAAACCAGGGAAATTTTTTTTAATTTTTTCATTTAGATATTCGGAATCAGGGGAAAATTTGGAGTAATTTAAAAATATTTCCCAGATTTCGGTACCCCACCTTTAAGTAGTCTTCATAATTTTCAATGTTTAAAGTTCTCTCATTAGAGCTCGTTTTCTTACAGCAATTTCAGGGCAAGCAAGTGTATGAGAAACTTTCGCGCTCTTTTTTTATACTATCCATATAAATTCGTATGGAATCGTATTAAATAAATACAAATAATAATAAAAAAAATAAAGTTTTGAATTCAAGTTTCAGGTAGCACTGATATGTGTAACGTCGACACGTTTTCTATTCCGACGGATATTGTTCTCACTGCCCCACCAACAATCAAATGCTATAATAAGTTTGTGGATGATGATAATTTCTGTTTTGGGCAATTTTGCAGGTACTCAAGACAGTTGGTAAGTTGATTGGTCAGCCTATTATTTGGAAAGGTAGTTACTTGATCTGAAAAATAAATTTAAGCTTAACAAAAATCTATAATTATGGTCTAAATCTTATAAAATAAATGATAGCATAATCATTCAAAAATTGATAGCTTCCAGGTACCAAATGACTTTGGCGATGTGCAAATTTCCTCATTTTTTCCTGAACGGGGATGTAGTGATTTGGAATGTAAGGAAAAAGTTTACAAACTATCCGCTACCCGAAATTTCAGATAATCATGACCTCGCCTCAATGAATGTTTGCTACACGAACGATGAAATGATCGTATGTCAATGTAACACAGAATTTTGCAATAAAGATCAGCCATTCGATGTGCCGATGGGAAATTTACTGTGTTATTACAACTCTAACGGCAAGCCAGGAAACATTCCTGGAATGAAGTACTGTCGAGGTGAACGATTTTTTTTCCCAAAAAGGAATATTAAATTTGTTTAAAGCCCGGACGCTATATCTTTTACAAAACTTTTCTAACGGTAAAACTTTTCAAAAAAACTGAATTTTTTATTTTTACCCTTTTTTTTTACAATATTCAAAAAAAAACTCTGTTTTCACCTATCATAATTTTAAAAATCGACCAAAAAAAATTTTTCTGCGATTTTCACACTTTATTAAAAGTCTGTGCGTCTGTGGCACGTGTTGCCAGACTGTCCCATCACGGTTTGATCAACAAAAAATGCGGGAATTTTTCGTCCAAAAATGTGACGTCAGCACGTTCTTAACCATGCAAAATCAGTTGAGCACTCTGCGTCTCTTCTTCCGCATTTTTCGTAGATCTACGTAGCACAGCGAACTAGAGCGAGAATCGCGAACAAAAAAATTTTGAGAGTTCGCAATGGGGCGTACTTGCATAGTTCATTTTTTACTGTTGAAATTTTCAATCAGTTGTTTTCTATGCACTCTTTGGAAGAAAAGGAAATTTTACTTCGTTTTGCAGGCAATTTTGGAAAGATAAATATTTAAAATATCAATTAAAAAAATAATTTAAAAAATCCGGCCAGTATTGACGGAGCCTTAGGCATTTTCCCAAAAAAGGAATACAGTTTTGATGTAAATATTCACCAAAATCTTGAATTTTAGTTAAAAAACAAGCTGTGAGGAGTGTGCTGTTTCTGATTATAACCTTTAAAGTTGTTTATTCACTATTCTGAGAAAATTTATTGATTACTTCAAGCATAATGGTCTAAAACAGGCACAAATTTGAAAAACTCTCATTTCTTTTTTATTTTCAATATTATCTCTCATTTTCAGTACTGATCAACCTAACAATTATTTTTTAAAAATTTTCATAGCAAAAGGGCACAAAATAACAGCAATTGGAACCATTTTTAGAAAAAATAAATAGGATGCACATTGAAATAGAACAAATATGCAATATTTTTCTGTAAAAACTAAAAATTACTATACTTTGATAGTACTAAGATGCATTTTACAAAATAGGAGATCCATAATGTTTGTTTTATTTCCGATAAACACCCTGCAATCAGTTATTTGTTGAAAATTCGGAAAAAAAGCGAAATACGCGTTTTTTGTATTTTCTGAACTAAAAATTGCAACTATATATTTAAAAAATCTACTAGAATGTGTTTTTCTGATAAATATTTCCTTATTCTCCCGAAATTATCGATGAAAAACAGCAAAAACACTTTCAAAGTTTCACTTTTGATACAGAATGCAAGCGCGCCCCACTGCCCACATCAGATTCTCATTGGCTGAAAATTCGTGCCCTAGGTCGCTGTGGCGTAGATCAAACCGAAATGAGACACCCTGACACCACGTGCTGCGGTTTTTTCCCCTGAATGACAGAATACAGTCCCAATATACCTAATATAACTGTAAAAAAATTTATAAAATTTATAAAATTTTTCTACATTTTTTCTGATTTTTTTAAACTTTTAAAAATATTGAAAAAAAAATTTAAAGAGCAAAAGCACGTTCTTTTCGAATTTTACTCCATTTTTCAGGTCACCTATGTTACGTGCATACTAATTATGATATCATCAGTCGAGGCTGTATTAACGTTAGTGATGGTGGTCCGGAAGAGCTGAAAAAGAAGGGCGGATATTTGTTATACAGATTTTGTGATGAAGACTTGTGCAATGGAGAAATAACTGCAGATCCAGTTGTGAATGTGGAAGGTTCTGGGAACCTCAGTTGATTTATGGGTTTTATTTGAATTTAATAAAGTTTTCATTCAATGCGTATCCCTACTCATTATTTTTTATGTGAATTTATATAAGTAATTCAGTAGATACTTTGAATGTTATCTAATTTTAATGAGTTGCCTTAAAACTTGATAACACGACCATAATTCGCTGAAGCTTTAAATTTGACTTACAACTCGATAATTTAAAATTCACTTAATCTTTTTTCTGTGGAAAAAAATCTGAAAAATTGAAAAATTATGTTTAAAACAATGATCAAAGAGAAAATGAAGCAAGATCAATTGATAGAGCAGGAAAGCGTAAAATTATAAACTTACAATTAGGGAATTAAAAAATAAATCAGCCATTTAAAATAATATTGCAACATTAAAAAAAATCGTTCAAAAAATAGAAAAATTCAATAAATTAAAAAAAAAATTAAAATCGGTATATTGGTACTGTTTTCTGTCACTTACAATAAGCAATGCAATTTTTAAGTGCGCAACCAACATGGGTCGAGGCCCGTAATATATGTAACTTCATAAATAGTAACAATTAGTTATTGAAACAAGATAAAAATTATAGCAGTTTTGGCATTTGATTTTTTGAAAATTTGGCAATTTGACATAATTTTAATGGAAGAATAGTGAAATATTTCTAAACCCGATTATATAAAATTTTTAATGTATAAGTTTTGTCAACAACATAACCTTAAATGAATCGTTAAATTTTTCACTTTGACTACATCTTTAGAAATCAAGGATTTTGAAAGTTTCAGCTTAATAAAACGGAGTTCTGCGGACATTTTTCAGAGATTTAATGGTTTTTTCAGGTCATCTATGCTATGTGCACAAAGATGATAACACAATTTCCAGAGGATGTTTGAGTGTGAGTGATGGTGCACCTGAAGAGTTGAAGAAAAAAGGACGATTTTATCTATAGATTTTGCGATCAAAATTTGTGCAATTGAGTGTATACCCCCTGAAAGTGGAGTAGCAGGTCCGGAAAATGGAGGATTTGTTTGATAAATTATTTTAAATTTGTACTGGTGAATAAATTTTAAAATTTATATCTGCACATCTTCTTAAAAATTTAATGTATGTATACACATTTTTTCTCAAACACTACATATATTTTCATGATGTTAACTGGAGTTTTTGTTTGCAAATTAATCAAAAAGCAGGTGATAGATCAAGTCTTGAAAAAACAAACTTTAATAAAATAGCCATGACAACGATTTAATTATTAATTCTGTTCTTGCTTTCGAATTAAACTTTTTTTTTATTAAAATGAACGTTTTTTCAATATTCGCTTTAGGTTTTTTATTTAAAAATTGTTCCTGTTTTCAGTGCTATTGTCAAGGACAAAATGGGTGAGAACAAATAAATTGCAAATTGCAAAAAGCAATATTTTTTTCGGTTTTCAGCGATAATTGTGTGAACGGATTTTGTGAAACGGAAAATTATTGTATAAAATCTTGGATTGTGGCAAATGGGGCAGTGAGCAATCAAGTTTTTTTTTTTTGAAATTCCAGGGTATACAAGGAAAATTTTAAGGACTGTTTAAACACTCGTACTGATCTATCCGACCGACAATGTCAAAAAAATCGGAGAGGACTGGTCTCGTGTATTTGTGAGTGGTTTTTTAAAAAGTATTTCAGCTCATATTTAGAATTTCGAATGAAGCCTAATTGGCTAAAAAAAATTAGCATCAGGGGAGCCATTTGGACTTGAAAAAATTCGATCTTCAATTTTTTCAAGGAACTTTTACAGCTAAAAAATTATTAAATACTAGATTTGAAGAAGTTTTGCGAAGTAAGCTACTGGATTTTTGGATTAAAAAATGATGTATTCTTATAACAAGATGGGTGAAAAAATTAGCACGCGATAGAACTTTACTCTACTTAAAATTATTCAAAGTCTGTATAAATTGACTTTTTAAATTAATTGTACAAGCAAATAAAATAGTGAAAAAAATTCAAAATGCTCCTCCGGTGTTTTTTTTTTTGCTGTGACCCATTTCCAATATTACATTTGGAGTGTGATAACCTTCATTCAGATGTCTGAAATACTTAAACTGTTAAATTTCAATATTTAAAAAAAACTTGGCATTGGAATCATACTGATTGTTCAACCTTTGATTTAGCAAAATAAATATAAAAACAATTTTAAATTTGGTGAATACTTTCTCAGCATGTAGTTCTCAAATAAAACTGGTAAATTATAGCCTTGTAAGGAAAGATTTTTAGTTTACTGTCAGACTTCAAAACGAGACATGTGCCATTTGAAAGTTTTCCATAAGGATATGTCTATATATATCAACCCCTCTAGCATCGATCTGAAACTGCTTCAGTGCATTTTTTCTCTACTTTGGAGGCCTGTAGAATTGCTCCAAAAATTTTTTTGCAAACTTGCAATATTTTTCAAAACGTTAAAAAGTAGAAAAACAATCTGGGAGATTTTTGGAAATTTTAAATTTTTTGAAAAAAATCTGAAAATTTCATCACTCCACTAGGTCCAAGAATTTTCAGATTTTTTAAAAAAATTTTAAAATGTTCCAAAAATCTCCCATATTGGTTTCCTATTTTTAAACGTTCTGAAAACATTGAAAGTTTGCAAAAAAAAAATTTTTGGAGCAATTCTACAGGCCTCCAAAGTAGTGAAAAAAAAGCACAGAAGCAGTTTTAGATCGATGGTAGAGGGTTTGAGAGTGGAGCTTTGCCGCTTAAAATTTTTCTTTCAAATGACACATGTATCGTTTTGAAGTCTGACGGTAAACTAAAAACCTTAAAGTGTTCGCCAAAAAATTAAAGCTCTACAACAACAA
Organism: Caenorhabditis elegans; assembly: GCF_000002985.6. Taxonomy (NCBI): domain Eukaryota; kingdom Metazoa; phylum Nematoda; class Chromadorea; order Rhabditida; family Rhabditidae; genus Caenorhabditis; species Caenorhabditis elegans. The sequence continues at coordinate 1,796,055 of NC_003283.11, forward strand.
CTTCAGCGTCGCTAAAGAAGATATTTTAAAGTAACATGATTTTAGGTAACTCTGATAAATGCAACGATGACTCGTTTACAATACCATCGGATGTTGTTCTTACCATACCACCAGTCATCAAATGTTTCTCACAAGACTTGATTGAAGATAACTACTGTTTCGGGCACTATTGCACGTATGAACAGGAATACGTGAGTGATCTTATAATGAATAAAGGCACTTTTATTGTAATCTTCAACTAGGGTTTCCAAGTAGTTGCCAAAACCTGTCTCTCGGCAAACACCAAGCCTGCTTTCATTTCAGAACTCAGCATTGAAGGGGAGAACAGGTTTGAGGCAGGCCTTGAAACCGCGCCTGCCTCTTAAGAATGCACTATCTTCAACAATAGGCATTAGTGAAAGAGTCTGCGATAACCAATCGGGGTTTTCGAATTCTTGATTTTATATTAGATTAGTAAATAATGATATTGTTAATTTTTTTATTTTTAAGAAGAATCAAATGGTAATGAAAAAAAAGTTCCAGATCAGAAATGACTTTGGAGATGCATATACCAGCATTAATAGTCCGTCTCGTGGTTGCAGTGACTTGGAATGTAAGTATTCCGATCATACTTTGAAAGCCGTCAAATTCGTAAATGATTATTTCAATATCTGAAAGTTTTCCAAATTGATATACCTATAGTACAAAGAAAAATCTTGAAAATCAAGTTCAAAATTTGTTTGTCAACTTTAAAAAACTCACCGAGAATTAGGCGGAGAATTTTTTTTTTGCAAAATTTCTACATACATTCAAATATGAGAAGTGTTTTGAAGAACATTTTGCTACAGAATAATCAACGAAAAAAAATCGTTAAAAAGCTTCCGTCCCCATAAACAAAACTCAGGAACAAGTAGCCGCTTTCCGATTGTCAGGTTTTTTTGTTGAAATAATCCTAAACTAGTTTTCTGAGTGACTGGCGCGTTTATTTCCAGATGCAGAAGACCTGAACTCCCCGAACATGTGCAGATTGCTCAACGGATTGCTAGAATGTCAGTGCTCCACGCCATACTGCAATCGAGATCAACCGTTTGAAGTACCCATGGGAAACACATTATGCTATTATAGAGAAGGTGAATATGATTCGAAAAATATTCCAGCACGGAAACACTGTCGAGGCGGGTTTTTTGTTCAGGAATAGACAAAAAAATCCCAGATTTTCAGGTCACGTGTGTGTTGCACGCATCGACAAAAAAGTTAAAGAGCTGGGCTGCCTGAGTGTCAGTGATGGAGCCCCGGAGGAGTCAAAAACCAGTGGTGCAAACATGTATTTTAAGTTTTGTAACGAAGACGAGTGCAACGGAGATTATATTGTAGAAACGAGTACACCACAAATTGAGGCAAATTCTGTCATAGAATAATTTCTAATGGGATTTTTTTGTGAATAAAATGCTGTTTGCAATTTCATGATTACAATTTTGATTTGCTCGATTGAAATAAGCATTTAGGTTCAAAATTTTATAATTTTCTTGAACCTTTTGAGTTAAAAAAAATACCCCCGCCAGGAAAAAAATAAATTTTGCATTTTTGTTGAACAAATAAAAAATTCAATCAAAAAAATTTTTAATCTCTTCCAAAAAACGAGGTATTTCGGTCTATAATAACTGCAAACTTAAATTTGAATTTTCCGCCAAAAGTTTTTTTTTTCAGTTTTTTTCAATAAAAAGATTAAAAGGATTAAAGGACGATCCGTTCTTCAAGTGCTATGCACTGCGGATCTGGGATTCAGGTACAACTGCCTGGTGGTGATCCCTCTGGGCTGTAATTTAAGCCACGTCCTAGCCGGGGACTGTGGCCGATAATCCAGTCGTGGATTGCTCCACTTCCCAATAGAGGCTGGGTGAACCTAGGGGGTGAGGCCGGACTTGAACTCGTGACCTCCAGACTGCTAGCGGCCACCACTACCGACTGAGCTATCTGCCCCCTGAATTTTTAATTTGTCTTCGTAACGAAAAAACAGAAAAAAAATGACGGTGCGAAAAAGCAGGTGTTGCTTCAAAGTAGGGGCACAAATAATCTAATTAAAAACTGAACAAATCAAAAAATCGCTATAGCAACCCATTTATTTCTAAATTTTTGCATTGTGATTAAAAATAATTTTTTTTCTAAATGAAGCATACTTTATTAATTCTTACTTTCGTGACGGTTTTTCCACAAGAAATTGTCGGAATTCAGTGTTACTGTGAAGGGCATTTTGGGTAAAAAACGATTTTCAGTTTCTGATATTTTGAGCAACTCAAATTAATTTTTACAGCGTTACTTGTATCGACGGATATTGTGAATCAACTTCTTATTGTATGAAAACGTGGATTTTGGCAAACAGCCAGGTCAGAGATCGGGTAGGTAGAGGTATAGTTAATCCTTTAATAAATAAAGCAACGGAAATCAACCAGTGAATTATTTTCACTAAGATTCGTAGAATTATTTTGAGTGGTTTTACTGACTTCGATCATTTTGAGAGCAAACAATATTTTTCGAGCATTTTTTTTTTTTAATTCAAGAAGCTCATAGAATGAGTGTCATTTATGTAAATGTAAAAATATGTTTTATTCCTTAACCATACAAAAAAAACGCAACTTGATATTATACACCACATTTAACAACTTGCAAAATTTTGCAATTGTTCGACCCTAAAATTTCCATAAAACTGTTGTAGAATTTAATATTTTTGAGGGATGTCAAGAAACATTTGCCGACTTATCGGAACTAACATGCCAGACAAATCGAAAAGGACTTGTTTCGTGTTTTTGTTAGTTTTTATTTGTTAGTCTTTTTTTAGAATTTTTATTTTCAGGCAACACTGACAAATGCAATGATGATTCGTTTGAAATTCCAACAGATGTTGTGCTTACCGTACCGCCAGTCATGAAATGCTTCGAAGATGACTTAAATGAAGATAATTATTGCTATGGACACTACTGCATATACGAGCGTGATCTTGTGAGTGTATAAAACACATAATGTTTTTACAAATCAGCTGTGAGCACTGGGCGTGGCTAACGTCTTTTATTGTTCGGCAAACTTCTCTTTCAAAATCATTTCACTTATAAGTGTATTTACGGGAGCTTGATTGTCCAGATGAAAATTTCCTTTCAGACTCGAAATGAATTTGGCGATGTATTCCCGAGAACCGCCAAACCTAGAAGAGGATGTAGTGACCCAAACTGTAAGAATTGCAAAAAAAACCCCAAACTAATCTTAAAAATCCATTCCAGACACTCAAGATTTGTCTCGTAAAAATATGTGCAAAATTGAAAACGATTGGCTCCAATGCATTTGTGATACAGAGTTCTGCAATCGAGAACAGAACATTGAAGTGCCGTTGGGCAACGTGATATGCTATTTAAGTAAAAGAGATCAATCTGAAAGAACCAAGTACTGCATAGGTACATAGGTGAAGAACTTTTATACAATATATTAATTTTATTTTAAAGGTCAAAAGTGCTATTTATTCTACGAAGACATTAATAATGTCAAAGAAAAGGGATGTTCAAGCGTTAATGACGAGGCTCCAGAAGAAGAAAAACGGCTGGGAAAATTAGGTTATTATACATATTGCGATGAGAATTTGTGCAATGGAGATTTGCTCCCAAGTATTGAATAAATATTTTCACAAAGTGAAAAAAATAAATTAACTAGTGTGCCGAAATTGATTGATGAGTTCCAGGTTTTCCAACGACGCTTACAGTAGCTGTGGTTCTGGAGTTGACTCGGCCACCCTGAGTTTTATTTTATTTTTACTTTATTCTTCAAAACCTAGATGCTAATTTCTCACCTTGATCCTGAACAATTTAGAGACTCCACTGCGAATTGTGGTGTTCATGAACAGATAAATGAATGCAGGGCATCCGTGACCAAGCTGCCATGAGATGTGTCCGATGACTATGACAAAATCGGCAACCGGGAAGAATTGCATGTAGACGTAGATCATAGCGGCGACGAAGTTGACCATACAGATTAGAGTGGATTGGAGGAAAATCTGAAAGTTGGTTTATAGCAGCCGACATGTGACAGGCGCAGCGGTTAATTTTTGTCCGCTCTCCAACTATGGGCAAACAGCAAGATGTCTGCTGCATTTTTTTTTAACTCCTGAGACCTTTGTGCTTTGTTACCCAGCCGACATTTGGCAGGTTAAACACAGTTGTAATCAGGTCTGGGCGGCGATTGCCGGTTTGCCGATTTGCCGGAAATTTTCATTTTCGGCAAATTGCCTTTTTTCCGTTTGATGGATATCAGATTTGCCGGAAACGTTTAGAGGAATTTTTTTGTAAGACGGAAACACTTAAAACTGTGCACTTTTGAAATTTTTCCTCGTTTTCTTTAGATATTTTCATAGAATTAGATTTCTTTTCAGAATAGATGTAGTAACATTCATAGAATACGTACAATTTTGCCGATTGAAATTAAAATTCTGAAATTCCCAAAAAAAAATGAGCAAAGCCACAATTTGCCAAACTTTTCGATGATTCCAATTCCGGAAATTTTCCGATTTGCCGGAAGTTTTCAATTCTGGCAATTTTGCCGATTTGCCGGGAATTTCAAATACGGCAATTTGCCGAAAATTTTCATATCAGGCAACTTGCCGATTTGCCAGAAATTTTCCATTCCGACAATTTGCCGATTTGCCGGAAAAATCGTTTGCCGCCCACCCCTGGTTTGAATGCTGGAACTTGCTACTTTCAATTGCAGATTTAGGCCCATGATGTTACGATTTTTGAACCCGTATAATTTTTAATACATTTTGTTCATTTTTTGAGGCCTGATACTCTAACTGGAGGTCACCTAGCAAAACCGACCGACCATCAATTAACTGCTACTGATTAGCCTTACTCACCTGGGTATGTGATTTCTTGTTGGTAGACTCTACTCTTTTCCGGAATTGCTTTGCAATAGCCGCGCAGAAGTATCCATAGAGTGCACAAGTGGCGACAACGATGAACAAATTGTTGGCGGTATGTGGAAAATTTTGGTACTCAAGGGTTTTGTCTATAAAACAATAAAAATAGTAACTTCGTTGAAATCCGAAAATCAACTTTCAACTTACTTTCATAGATAAACGGGTCAAAGAACCATGCTTGATATTTCGAGGTGAACAACAATGGAGGCGTGAAGAATGCAAAGTACAAGCCATAGCAAACAGGAATCATGAGTACCATAGTGGTTCTGGAGCCGGAGAAGTATTTCTTGACCAATGTGGGAAAGAGGATATCCAGGACTCGATTGAGCACCAAAAGTAGGCAAATCATGCAGGCAGAGCACCAAAAGCCGAGGCCTAGGGCTCCCGCAATGAAAATTGTCAGCGGGTGGGAGCAGTAGACGGCTCCCTCAATAAGCAAGATTCCGGTGGTCACTGAGTTGACGCCTGTAAAAAATTTAATTTTTTTAAATTATAGCTTATATAGGTAGCTTATTTTCGATGACCTACCAATTGCACACAAATCCACGAAACCAAGTAGAAACATAATTTTGAAACATGATAACCTTATATTCTCCTTTTTGAGCATGACAGTCAAGCATGGAACGTAGAGCAACATGATTATCACACCGTACATCAGATCGATATATCCCAACAGTGGGCGAGGTGTTCCTTCTTTTTCAGTCCACAGCTCAGGAGTCTCGTACTTGTCACTGTAGAATTTGGAATTATGGAGATCTACGTTTTACAATTATTCACTTTTTGAAGGTGGTGCCAAAATGACAGAATATTACATTAAAACTTTTCAAAAAAAATTTTTGAAATTTTTTTATTCACTGTCACAAAGTGACAATTACTCAGTTTTTGCCACTCATAATTTTGGAAGTCAAGCAAAAAAAAAGTTTTCTATATTTTTATACTTTAAATTGTTTAAATTATTTGTATTAAAACATTGTAGGGCTCGAAACATGCGACATTTCTTTAAATTTCCTCAAAAGCTCATATTTTCAAAATTTTGGCACTTTGCCAAAATTTCGACTAGAAATTATGAAAAATCTAAAAGATTTTGGAGTGTTTTATTGTGATATTTAGTCGTTTTGAATCATAATAAGTGTATTTAGACAAAATCCCCACTGGCGCTACTCCACCTTTAAGCCGACTTTTAGTTTTTTTCAATGAAAATACCACTTTCAAACACCTTTTTCTGGAGCCCTGCGAGAATTTTTGTTTGTTTTTGCAAAATTTTCTTTGATTTTTCCTTGGTTTTTTTTAAATTCATACTCTCCCCTTTCTTCAAAATTTAACGAAAAACCTTTTTTAATATCAAGTTAAAACAAAAAAAAAGAAAGTGGAAATTACAGTTTTTTTAAAGATATTTTTAAAATTATGGTAACTCTTCGTGGTAATTGAGTATCAGGGGTGCGGCAAATCTACCGAATTCGCAGAATTTGCCGTTTGCCGAGCTCGGCAAATTTGCCGAATTTGCCGCACGCACCACAAACTGGATTTGAAAAAATTTAACCGAAACTATTGGATTTGTTCGAAAAATTCTAGTAAAGTAGCATCAAATTGAATTATTTAGAAGTTAGTCAAAAATCGAGCTTGTACTAAAAATTCAGTAATTTTCGTGCTCCTAGAAATATCAGAAATTTTCTCATTTTCCAAGATTTGCTCAGCACGGCCAATTTGCTGAATGTGCCTAGTTTTCCGAATTCGCCGAGCTCGGAAAATTTTGAAATTTGCCGCATCCCACCTGTTTTGTATTTTTTATAACCCCATATTTGTAAAAGTTAATTTTTTTTAGTTTGAAACAGTGAGATTAATTTGAATTCTTATTATTAGGATTAGGAAACAATATTTTCTAATAGTCAGCGTAACAATGAAAACTGCACACGTTTGAAATAGATGATCAAATAAAATAATTGCTATTTTACTTAAACAATGTGGGGTTATAATACAAAGATTTTGCGGAATTTAATTCATAAAAGTTCACTATATGAGCTTCTTGTAAAAAATATCGGGGTTTATTCAAAAAATAAAATTACCAACAAAATATCCAACTTACTTGCAATTAAAGTTGTAGATCGAATTAACATCACCACCTTTCACAATCAGCCACTCCATGCTGCCAACCTGTTCTGGATCTCTGGTCCCCACTCATTTCTCAGCTTTTATACCATATACGGTAGCCACTTGGATTAAGTTGTTATTTTCCCCATTATTTTACATTTCAATTCACTCATTTTCCAACAGCTCGTGCGTACTCGGGATTAAAATACGTAACTCATTGTGCTCGCCCCGGTTATTTGTGAAATTCCACGTGAATAGACAGAGATTACAGAAAACTTACACATTTTGATCCTCATCTCCCCCGTTTTATGAATTCAGCAAAACTTTTTTTAGTCATCATAAGGAAATAAAATAGGCTGGCGAGAGGTCTCATACAAAGACAGATAAATTGAAAATTAATGCGATGAGTAATCTCGCAAAAAAGGTGCCTTCAGAGTTTTTCAAAGCGAAAAACAAAACACGGAACTTTGTATTCATGAAAAATGAGAGATCTAGATTATTCACAATCGGTTTTTTGTTTTTTGAATTTTTAAATCGGAAAATTAATATTTCATATTCAAATTTTACTGTTCAATATCTTGAAATAATTGGTTCAATATCTTGAAATATCTTGAAATAATTGACACTATTTTGAATTTTTATAGCTGCAGTTACTGTAGGTACAGTTTAAACTAACTTGTACAACGAAGAAAAGAAGCAATTCTGAATGTGCGGCAAACGATTTTTACCGGCGAATCGGCAAATTGCCGATTTTTGCCGAATTTGCCGGAAAAAAATTTCACAAAGGGACAGTTCTGAGTGTTTCCGTCTTTTAAAAAAATCCCTCCAAAAACTTCCGGCAAATTGAAGTCCGACAAACGGCAAATTGGCGAACCGGCAAGTTGGCGGAATTGAACATTTTTCGGCAAATCGGCAAAACGGAAAATTGCCGGTATTAAAAAATGTTCGGTAAATCCGCAAACCGGCAAACCGGCAAATTGCCGATATGACAAAATTGTACGCATCCTGTGGATGTTCCTACATCTTAAAAAGTAAGCAAATTCCAAGAAAGTATCCTAAGAAAACGGAAAAAAATTCAAAAAGGACAGTTTTAAGTGTTTCCGTCGTATAAAAAAATCCCTCTAAATACTTCCGGGAAATTAATATCTGGCAAACGGCAAATTGGCGAACCGGCAAGTTGGCGGAATTGAAAATTTCCGGCAAATCGGCAAAACGGAAATTTGCCGATTTGCCTTTTTCAAGAAATAACACCGAATTTGAATATTTTCAAGTTTATTGCAGCGAACAATACTGTAATTTATGTATGTACAATAATTTAATTATTACATGTATTATTCAAAAAAATAGAGACAATGAAAAAAATAATTATTCAGCAGATTTCTCTTCGACGATTGCCTGTTGAATTGGAATTGATCTTCCTTGAACCGCTTCTTTCTTTGGCGCTTCAATCGAAAGTTTACCATCTTCTGAAAGATTCGAAGCAACTGCACCAACATCTACATCTTCAGGTAGAAGAATAACACGAGAAAATGATTTTTTTGAATATCCATGATCAGTCTTCAATTCTTGTTCTCCTTGGATTGATAGCGTACGACCATCCAAATTAATTTTCAAATCTTCTGGTTTAAACTGTGAGACGTTGAGATTGATGGCAAACTTTTGATCATTGTTAACAATCTGAAAGCTGTTTTTTTTTAATTTTTAAAGAATATTTGTTATTTACCTCAGAAGACTCAGATGGAGAGATTCTGCAGACTGGAGCAAATTGGCGTTCCATCAGAGCCATATCTCTCATAAGATCACCAAAAACGGAACGTTGAGCTGGACGGAAATAGTGGTAAAGTGACATGATTATAGTTTGAAGATTTCTAATTTCACAATTAGAGCAAATGTTGTTCGGTATTTATTTTCAACGGTATTTATACTATTTTCCACCTTTTTCTAGAACATTCGAGCTGCTTGTTGCAAAAGGAGGGCGACTCACATTCGGTACATGGAAAAGTAGTGTACACAATAAAGAGACCCAGATACATTTTCCGTCTGCGTCTCTTTGCACCCACCGGGAGTATTTTCAAACGAATGCATCTAGGACCTTCTAGAACATTCTGTAAGGCTGCAGAATGCGGGTATATAAGGAAAGCGGGCTCAGAGGAAGCCAACACGCTTTGTTCTAGTGCATCTAAAAAACTTCGAAAATGCTCATGCTCCGTTCTCCATATTCTGATTCAAATGCTCTTGATCATTTCTTGGACGAACTCACTGGATCTGTTCAATTTCCGTATTGGAGAAATGCTGATCACAACTCATTCAATTTTTCCGATAATATTGGGGAGGTAAGTAAGCATCATAAATTCATATTTTCAATTGGTAAAATTGTGTTCTTTTTTTCAGATTGTAAATGATGAATCCAAGTTTTCGGTTCAACTCGATGTCTCTCATTTCAAACCAGAAAATCTTAAGATTAAATTAGATGGAAGAGAGCTCAAAATTGAAGGGATTCAAGAAACAAAATCGGAACATGGATACTTGAAACGCTCATTTTCAAAAATGATTCTTCTACCAGAAGATGCTGATTTACCTTCTGTCAAATCTGCCATTTCGAATGAAGGAAAACTCCAAATTGAGGCTCCAAAGAAGACAAACTCATCACGTTCTATTCCGATCAATTTTGTTGCAAAACATTAACACTTTTGTTGAAGAGAAGCTACTTATTATTTGTTCTTCTTTTTTCATGTAAAATTTGAAATGTTTCCATTGTGATTCGAGAAAAGGGAATAAATAATAATAATTATTATTATTATGTCTCGTCAATTAGCAATTTGAATTCGGCCAAACTCTTTCATGGAATTCACAAACTGAGTTCAAGAGTGAAAACGGGTTTTATATTCAAAGTTCAAGAAGATTTCCAGATCCTCCTGACTCCAAACTTCTCCGTAAAAATATTGAATACCTTCTTTCCAAAATAAAAAAATAGGCATACATACCAGAAGTGGGCGGCAAGTGGTCAAATTTGGGAAATTGCCGGTTTGCCGATTTGCCGGAAATTTTAAGTTCCGGCAATTTTCCGATTCGCGGTTTGCCGGATATCAGATTTGCCGGATTTCACATAGGAAGAAGGCAGAAATGTTTAGAGGAATTTTTTATAAGACAGAAAAACTTAAAACTGTGCCGTTTTGAAATGTTTCCCCGATTTTTTAGATAATTTCATAGAATTTGCTTACTTTGTAAGAATATTTATAGGATGCGCACTATTTTGCAGATTGAAATTGGATATTTGAAATTTCCAAAAAAATGTGCAAAACCGCAATTTGCCAAAAAATTTCGGCAATTGAAAAAAATCGTATGTCGCCCACCATACACCCAGAGTTTCAGAAATTTCACGCTCCTGACGATGCTGGGCACCAAAAAAATAGTGCATGTCTCGGAATATTTTGAAAGTTGTACTCTTTGTTAGAATTTTATAAAAACCTGAATGAAATTTTCAGTTAGGGGTAGGGGAAACAGAAAAAAAATTTCACTTAAAAAAGAAAGAAAATTGGCCTCAACACCTTTAAAGGTGGAGTAGCGCCAGTGGGGATTTTGTCCAAATGCACTTATTATGATCCAAAACAACCGAATATCATAATAAAACACTTTAAAAATTTTTTAGATTTTTCATAATTTCCGGGCAAAGTTTTGGCAAAGTGCCAAAATTTTGAAAAATACGAGCTTTTGAGGAAATTTAAAGAAATGTCGCATGTTTCGACCCCTACACTGTTTTAATACAAATAATTTAAACAAAATTAAAACATAAAAAATGTCGAAAAAACATTTTTTTTTGGTCGACTTCCAAAATTATGAGTTGCAAAAACTGAGTAATTGCCACTTTTTGACAGTAAATAAAAAAATTTCAAAAATTTTTTGAATAGTTTTATAATGGTATTTGGTCATTTTAGGACCAAAGGAGTGGTTTTTAACAATTTCCCCACTGGCGCTACTCCACCTTTAATAATTTTTTGAAGTTTTCTAAATCTTTTTCGAAATATGTGCCATATAATATTACTCATTTCAACTTCAGCATTTCCCATTTTTGCTCAAACTTAATCGTGGGATCAAGTTCAATACGGCCGAGAATCACTGAATCCGCATTTCCCCATTGTTCTTCGCGTAATTCTTTTTATTTTTTTTCTCAATTTCTATGAATTCCACTACGAGTTTTTGGTCAAAAACTTTAATCCGCCCGCACTTCCCAGTCACATTTTTTCCACTATTATCAAAAGCATCATAATCCCGAAATTTGTAAGCTTCGAGTGTAAATCGAGACATCAGCCTAATCTTTTGGTTGTGGTACGGTAGTTTTTCCGAGTATAAAACTAGTGGGTGGGAGTGAAGATCAAACATTTAGAGCCAGCGACTGCCAAAAAATGGAATGGCTCGTTGCAAAAGGTGGAGATGTCAATGCAATCTATAATTTTAATTGCAAGTGAGTTTATATTTTTAAGTGACTGTGTTTTATTTTTTAAGAATATAGTAATGTATTTTTGCAAGCTTTAAAAAAATTGTTGGCTTACAATTAGTTTTTCTTTTAGACCACGATATTTTTACCGGAACGTTTTCTGACAAATTTAACTCATAAGGTCTTTGCTATCATCTAGAGTCAAAAAACATATAGTTTTGTTTCTTTTCTAGCAGCTTACATCTTACTGGACGGTTCTCATTTACCGTATTTCCTCTAATAGTATTGCTTGAATTTGACAGCTTATATCTCAGTTGGCGTTTGTTTCATTAAAAATGGTTAACTGACAAATCACTTGTTATATGTTTTTCTATATATTTGCAGTTGACAATTTATTGATATTTTTTAAACGAACCGAGATATCACCTTCTAAAGTGAAGTAGTTCGGTGCAATACTATTAGAGGAAATTCGATATGAGGAAAAGTTGGTTTTACTCTCTATGGACACAACATGTAAATCTTAAAGCAATTCACAAAAAATTTCGACCTCTCATAAAACATTTTCCAGTGACAAATACCCTACACCCGAAATGTGGACAGAAATGGAGGGCACTCCTCACCCGATTCTCGGTTATATCGACTTGCTCTACGGAGTTATAATAATGATTCTCTACATTCCATGTCTAGTTGTAATGCTCCAAAAGGAGAATATACGACTTTCATGTTTCAAAATCATGTTTTTACTAGGATTCGTGGATTTGTGTGCTATTGGTGAGTGATGAAGCTTTTAAGATAGTTTTAAGAAAGTAGAGGTTCTGTTCCAGCCGTCAACTCAGTAACCACTGGAGTTCTAATGATTGAGGGAGCCGTCTACTGCTCCCACCCAAAAACCATTTTCATTGCCGGAGCACTGGGCCTAGGATTCTGGTGCTCCGCTTGTTTGATCTGCCTGATCCTAGTGCTCAACCGGGTCCTGGATATCCTCTTCCCAACTTTGGTCAAGAAATATTTTTCTGGATCAAGAACAACTTGTGTTCTACTAATCCCGATTGCTTATGGCCTTTACTTTACCATACTGACCCCACCATTGCTCTTCACATCGAGATACCAAGCATGGTTCTTTGATCCATTCATCTATCAAAGTATGGTTAATATCTGAAGTTCTTCTGATAAAATTAAGAGTTTCAGACAAGACACTTGAGTACCAAAACTATCCACATACCGCCAACAACCTGTTTATCGTGGTTGCCACGTGTGCTCTTTATGGATACTTTTGCGCTGCGATCTCTAAGCAATTCAGGAAAAGGCTGGAGTCAACTAACAAGAAATCTCATGCTCAGGTAACCCGTGAAATGTCGGCTGGACAGGCCCTGGAATTGTCGGCTGCTTTGTAGCAAACGGCTCAAACGGAGAAGTGCCAATTGGTTCTAGTTAAGCAGCCGACAAAATGTGGTTTTCTGACTTCACAAGAAGTTGGCAAACCAGCATATGTCGGTTGCCGAAAAATTAGATCCTATGAGCGTTTTCTACGTCGCTTTTCTTTGAAACTATCGTCACCTTAAAATACGCGACCGACAAAATTTGGGACTTTCCAGATCTTCCTCCAATCCACCCTCATCTGCATGGCCAACTTCATTGCTGCAATGGTCTACGTCTACATGCAATTCTTCCCGGTCGCCGACTTCGTCATTGTCATCGGTCACATGTCCTGGCAGCTTGGACACGGATGCCCAGCGATCATCTACCTCTTCATGAACACCACCATTCGTAGCGGAGTCTCGAAAATCTTCAGATTCAAGGTGGGATCTTCATTTGTTCAAGTTGTGAGCATGGGGCTTTTAAGCCAAGTCTATAGTTTTGTTGAGTTTCAGAAGCCGATCAACACCAGAACCACTACAACGGTGTCTGTGGTTGGACATGGACACCAGCATCATCATCACTCCAGCTCTCTTCAGTAATTTGTGTTTAATTTAAAACTGAAACCGCTGTATTAAATAAGTCATAATTGAATTTCTATTGTATCTCTAAAATCTACAACTTAAATTATATTATTCTGAAGATACATTTTATTGAACTTCTTACAATCTGAGAATAACTTTGAAAAATACAATTTATGTGTTTTTTTACGGTTCAAATATTTCAATTAACACAATCAGCAATGATCATCGCTGCAGCAACAGCAACCACCTTCCGAGCAGGAGCACAACAAGGCCAGGCACTGGCAGCATACACAGCATGCCAGACAGCTCTCACAACATGATGGCTCATGACGATGGCAGTGATCTGGTTGTGGTTGGCATCTGGAATTTATTGTTGTACGAGTAAAATTGATGGCTATGTGCAAAGTAATCACATCTAAATTTGGCTTGTTTGGCCTTTGGCCCAGGCCTCATTAACATTGTAGAACTCGACTTTTTTAACGCTGTACGACAAATCTTACATATTTAGGCCAACTTGGTACATTGGCCAACTTGGTACATAGGCGAATTTAATAGATAGGGCAACTTATTATATAGGCCAACTTAATACATTGCCCAACTTGGTACATAGGCCAACATGGTACACAGGCCAACTTGGTACACAGGCCAACTTGGTACTTAGACCAACTTGGTACGTAGGCCAACTTGGTACGTAGGCCAACTCGATACATAGGCCAACCTAATACATTGGCCAACCTGGTACATAAGCCAACTTGGTACGTAGACCAACTTAATACATAGTCCAACTTGGTATATAGGCCAACTTGGTATATAGGCCAACTTAATACATAGTCCAACTTGGTATATAGGCCAACTTGATAACAGACTAACTTAATACATAGTCCAACTTGGTATATAGGCCAACTTAATACATAGTCCAACTTGGTATATAGGCCAACTTAATACATAGTCCAACTTGGTATATAGGCCAACATGGTACACAGGCCAACTTAATACATTGGCCAACTTGGTACATAGGCCAACATGGTACACAGGCCAACTTGGTACTTAGACCAACTTGGTACGTAGGCCAACTTAATACATAGGCCAACTTGATACATTGGCCAACTTATTATATAGGCCAACTTGGTACATAGGCCAACTTAATACATTGGCCAACTTGGTACATAGGCCAACTTAATACATTGGCCAACTTGGTACATAGACCAACTTGGCACACAGCAGGGGTGTGCGGCAAATCTCAAAATTTGCCGAGCTCGGCAAACGGCAATTTCAGCAATTTCGGCAAATTTGCCGCACACCCCTGGTACACAGGCCAACTTGGTACATAGGCCAACTTAATGCATAGAAGGGTACCTCTTTGCCGTACACCGTAATGCTGATTGAACATATTAGAATTTTTATGGTCCTAATAATTTTATGTTGCATTCTGATCGTGGAAAAGAAGATTTTTGAGACAGCTTACCCCCCAAAGTTAATTTTTTTTGAAATTTTTTAGCAACAATGAGCTACAAAAACGCTAAAAATTCTCAAAACTGTTGCTTTAGTTCTCAACTTTTTGTTATGAACAAAGACTTACACAATAACCGGCGGAGGTGGCTGTGGATAAGGTTGTGTGGTGCACACCGTATTTCCATATGGATCGTAGTAGGCAGACATGACTGGAAGTTTGGGAAAAATCCTGCGAAATATGTGAAATGTTGCGTATAAGTACACATTTTCGTGTTTGTACAAAATCCTAACAATGGGGGATGAGTCAGAAGAAGGTAATAAAAACACCAAGAAAGAAAAACCAGAAAGTTTTCATATTTTGTAGGTGTATTTGAACATGACCCCCAAATGAAAATTGGGTGGCCGAACTTTTTGTCTGCGGCCAAGTGGCAAAATTTAACTAAAAATGTAAATTGCTTTATTTTTGCTTTCACCCGTAGAATAACATTATAATCTATAGAGTTAATTATACCGTAAAAAATTATGCAACACATCCATTTTTCCACCAGTCATCGATGGCCACATTGAAATATGTCTTATGATCGTCGAAATTGAACGGAAATACACTTCGGCCTACAGTCGTATCTGGTCGAGTACCAATTTCGAACCGGGCTCCCCGTGCCATGCCATCAGGGTACCAAATCTGAAAAATTGGCAATTTCTGGATATTTTACATTTGTAAAAGTTGGGGTTTCTCAAACAAGGCCGCGAAAAAGAGCAACAAGTGTTTTCTTAAAATTGCCTTGCCTACTCTATACCTGGCTACATACCTGCCTTATCAGGTCTTTCGTATTTTCACAGGAACGATTCAAGCACTTCTTTATCAACATTTCTCGTGTTTAAAAGTGCATGCCTGCCTAGCAGCTAGCCTACGTATTCACCTCGTGCCTGAATGTCTGCCTGCCTACGTACCTATCTTATGCCTGCCTAGCTGCTAGCATACGTACTCACCTCGTGTCTGAATGTCTGCCTGCCTACGCGCCTATATTTTGCCTGCTTGACTGCTTGCCTATATTCCCACCTCGCGTCTGATTTTGCGCCTGCCTACGTGCCTATCTTATGCCTGCCTGGTTGCTTGCCTACGTATCAACCACGTGTCTGGCTGAACCTACCTCCGTTGTATGATGAAACGATCCTCTATTCTGATCTTTCGGGAAAGTTCTTGGCGGAAGTGACGGTATCGGATCCTTTCTATGCTCAATTCTCCACGAATCCGGAACAAGCTCATCGTGTGCCTCAGCCAGGTCGATATCCCCGATACGTGGCATTCCAAACGTCACTAATTTCGTCCGACTCTGATGCAGCTTGAACGTCTTCGCAACGTAGGATGAAGCAATCGAAGCGAGACCACCGCCAAGTGAGTGTCCGAAAAACCAGAGCTTCACGTGGCGCTTTTCAAGAATAAACTTTTGAACGTCCTCCCTCATTCCTTGATTCCATAATGCATAGAATGCATGTAGATAGTACTGATCAACGACCCCCTTTGTCACGTTAAAGGGCACCTTTGGAAGAAAAAAGAACGATATTCCCTCGTCAATAAATTGGGAGAGACTTGTTGTTCCACGGAACACTATAACCATCGCATTCCGGTCTTTTAGATAAGCACTGTATGCAAAACAGGTGGTCTGAAATGGTATGACGTGGTGTTTTTGTTTTTGTTTGGTTTTTTTGAACTGTTCGGTTTCTGATCAACTTACAAATTTTGTTTTGTCGCAAGGAGTTGTATAAGTATTGATTATATCCAATTTATTGTTTAGCTGGGAGCAGGATCCCAAGGAGCGGGTTAGCTGAAATCAGATATTTTATTAAATAAATTAATTTAGTGTACAGCATCGGGGGTGGGCAGCAATTTCCGCAAATTTTTTTGCCGACAAATTTGGAAAATCGGCAAATTGCCGGTTTGCAGATTTGCCGGAAATTATAATTTCTGGCAAAAAAATTTTGATCTGCATAAGATGCGTACAATTTTGCCGATTAATATTGAAAATCTGAAATTTCTTTTTAAAAAATGTGCAAAACCAGTTTGCCGAAAATTTTCCGCAATTGCCGATTTGCCGGAAATTTTCAAATCCGGCAATTTGTCGATTTGCCGGAAATTTTAAAATCCGGCAATTTTCCGATTTGCCGGTAATTTTAAATTCCGGCAATTTGCCGATTTGCCGGAAATTTTCAAATCCGGCTATTTGCCTATTTTCCGGAAATTTTCAATTCCGGCAATTTGCCTATTTGCCGAAAATTTTTAATTCCGGCAATTTGCCGATTTGCCGAAAATTTTCAAATCCGGCAATTTGCCTATTTGCCAGAAAACAATTGTTTGCCGCCCACTCTGATACATCATGTTATGCTTGAAAGTTTAATTCATAAAATTCTTACCTCACTACGATTTGGAGAATGTGTGGCTGCAATTAGAGGCACCACGATGTTCCTCATGAAATTCTCATCGTACCTGGAATTGATTCGAAATTTTGAATTGAACTACGTGGCCGTGAAAAAGAGAAAACTCGACCATGCGCAGAAATTTTTCGAAAGCTGAACTATAAAAATCATTAGTAATTTCCTAGAATTTAGAAAATAAAGAAGATGAAAAAACTAGACCACTGATTATTTTAGACACCACATCGCAAAAAAATTCGGTTTTATTTTATTGGCATGGCCGAATTGCTTGTTTTTCTCGGCCATGTCGCGGACACGGAGTTCTGGCTTTCCTCATTGAATTTTTCGCGCTCCATTGACAATCGCCCGCCGGACAACGCGTGGGAAAGTCGTGTACTCCACACGGACAAATACGTTTTAGTTTCAGTCATTCTTCCACATAGCGGTTTCTGGCGTGACCTAGCAATAGCAAAGACTCGGCCATCAATTAGCGTGGCTGAGTTTTTCTTCAACATTTTCCCGGCCATGTAGCAATTACCACAAAGACTCACTTAACATGCGACACATCTGTCGGGCAATTGTAGTCGTCTAACGTCCAGTCATCCACAGTGCAGTTTGCAGATTTCGCAGCTTTTTCGGAAGCACACGAGTGCTCCGCAATACACCACTGACAGCTATTCCCAAATCCATCAGTGGAATTTACGCACGCCGAGCAAGAATCCACTCGAGCACAATTGTCGAGAGGGGCCGCCCGTAGAGTTTGGATTAGTAAAAATAGATAAAAAGGTAATAGTGATAACATTTTTTCCACTG
Source organism: Caenorhabditis elegans (assembly GCF_000002985.6). NCBI lineage: Eukaryota > Metazoa > Nematoda > Chromadorea > Rhabditida > Rhabditidae > Caenorhabditis > Caenorhabditis elegans. The sequence goes on from NC_003283.11 coordinate 1,814,128, forward strand.
ACTTTGGTTTTTCTCGCCACTGTTCTTTTATAGTGACCAGCAGAACATTTGGACTTTCCGGGGCTTCGATAAAAAGTACGAGCACACGTTGATTAAGACATTTAGACGTGTACATATGACTCTGGATCAAGTCTGACAAAATAGGGAGCAAAACCACGTGGCTCACTATTTTTAGCAGTAGAGTGCGGAGGCGTTAGTGTCAGCTGCTGATAAGGAAAAAAAACATTCCAATGTACACAGAGAGCGAGCTGAAATCGAGGTTGGAGCACAATGCCGATAAACTTTTTTGTGCGATTTTGAGACTACGGTAAACCCGGTCTTGGCACGAAATTTTTTTTGTTAAATGCGAAAAGTCATGCGCCTTTAAATAGTACTGTAATTCCCATTTCTAGTTTCAGCAATTTTTTTCATTGATTTTTCAGTTTTTTTTTCGCGATTTGTCACGGATTTTTGGCTTCCCTCATAAATAAAAATGGAAGAGTTTGCCGAACTAGGCCATTTCGGCTCGGCCATATCTTGAGGAGATTTACGGCGCGTTGCGTGTCGCGTCGCGGCTCGATTTTAGTTGTAAAACTGACTGTACTTGTCCGAAAAAAAATCACGGGGTTCTGGCCTTCCTAATTGAATTGTTCGCGCTCCATTGACAATCGCCTGCCGGACAACGCGTGGAAAAGTGTCGTGTACTCCACACGGACAAATACATTTAGTTTTACAACTAAAATCGAACCGCGACGCGACACGCAACGCGACGTAAATCTACCCCAGATATGGCCGAGCCAAAATGGCCTAGTTCGGCAAACTCTTCTATTTCAATTTATGAGGGAACCAGATGGCAACCTCGGCATTTCTACGAAGAAGCAAGGCAGAAATCCGTGAAAAATATGAAAATTGCGCAGAAACAAAAGTTTCAAATTATAGTACTCTTTAAAGGCGCACATATTTTTCCATTTTTCGTTACAAAAATTAATCGTGTCGAGACCGAAGACAGTATCTAAGGTGCAAAAATCGCAATTTTTGCGTCTTCATAATATTACGGAGACGCAGAAAAATGCGCTTTCTGAAATCGATGTGCAAGCGCGCTCCATGGCCAAATGAAAACATTCCAATCTCAAAAGTTGGGTCTCGTTGGGTAATATTTCGGTTTTTTCTTATTTTTTTTTCGTTTTTTATGTCTAACTTGGAAAATATGATTCAAAATAAAATTAGCAAAAATACCTTGTCAAATTCAAAAACTTTTCAAACATTTGTCGACAAAAAATCAGTTAAAAACCCGAAAAATAATTATAAACGTTTGAATTTCCGGTTTTGCCGCGAAAACCTAACGAGACCCAAGTGTTGGAGGCGGGGCGTATTTATTTGGCCGTGGAGCGCGCTTGCACCTCGATTTCACAGCGAATTTTCAGTGAAAATCAAAATTTATCGGAACTAATCCAAATTTTTGAAGCCTGAATTCGATTATTCAGCAAAAAATCCTGTTTGAGGTCTTGCCACGAGCGAAATTTTTTCTCAAAAATCAGTGGCCGAGTTTTCTAAATTTTTTCTAGGCCACGGTCTCAAAAAGTCCAAATTTCCCCCAATAACCAACACTTGTGAAGTAGTTAGCTTGCAGTAGTATCCATCCAGTCACCACCTCAAATATTTGCATTGCCCCCACCCCAATTGAATCGTCCGAAAAATGAGAACAAAGACTGTGTAACCCGGAAGCCCCCATAGAACAGCAACATTTTCTACACAAGCAATAATATTATTTTTTAAATGCATCAGAATTAAGGCAAAAAGTGAAAAGAGAAAGCCACCACCAATAAAAAACCCATATTACAATGAAAATAAATTATAAATTAGGTAACTGAGAAATATCACAATAAAAAGAGTAAAAATTAATTAATTAATTAAATAATACTAGAAGAAGCTCCAGAGATTTGGATTTCGGGGAGATGGGAAGGAAGTGTCTTTGGAAGAAACTAATTTTAGATTTTATACCCGGATATGTACAATATTTGTAGGAAAAAAATGATAATCCTCCAGGGACTGGGAAATGATGAGAGGAAGTTAGCTGGATTGATAAAATTCTTTCCATACAAACTTCTGTCGTTCGTTGTCTTCTGTGCACGTTTGCAACGTAACTTCTGATCCCGATTCGGATACTGTTATACACTGTCGCTTTTGGCTGTGGATGATTTGTTTGGTTTTCTGGAAAAAAAACAGATTTTTAAAAAACTATTATTTGAATAAAACTGGAAATTTGTGTTTTTTTTTAAAGATGGAGTATAGTTTGTTGGTATTTTGCTTAAAGTGCCGCGACGCGACACGCAACGCGCCGTAAATTGACCCCGGCCGTGGCCGAGCCCGATTTGAAGGTGGAGTAGAGTTTGTTGGTATTTTGCTTAAATAGACTAAAACTGGTCCAAAACCACCGAATTTCATAATGAGACTTCACAAAAAATTTCCAAAAATTTTTTATGGCGGGCCAAAATTTCGAAAAAAAAGAGCCAAATTTTGCTAAAATCGGAAATTTTGCACACTTTTTTTTTGTCACAGCCCCTGGATTTTAGTTTTTTTTGAAATTATCACCTTTTAATCCTTCTTTTGGTGATTTTTCTCCCGGAAATTCGTTGATTGAGACAACTTTTAGGCCAATAGGCATCCAATTTTGATCATTTTTGGATTCCTATCGGCCTAAAAGTTGGCCCAATCACCGAATTTCCGCGAGATAAATTACTAAAATAAGGATTAAAGGGTGATAATTTCAGAAAAACTAATATCCAGCGGTTGTGACAAAGAAAAGTGTGCAAAATTTCAGATTTTAGCAATATTTGGCTCTTTTTTTTCGAAATATTGACCGTCCATAAAAAATGTTTGGAAATTTTTTGTAAAGTCTCATTATGAAATACGGTGGTTTTGGACCAGTTTTAGTATATTTAAACAAAATACCCACAAACTCTACTCCCCCTTTAAATTGTGCTCGGCCACGGTCGGGGTCGATTTACGGCGCGTTGCGTGTCGCGTCGCGGCTCGGCCAGAGTTTCGTGTTTTTTTTTGAGGCCCCACCAAAACAGGATTCACGAAAACAGAATGCACATAAACAGGATGCAGAGCGATTTCGCATTCTTACCCTGTCATAAGACCAAAATCCGTTGACCGTCCCCTTGACACAGTGATTCGCCTGAATTCGAATTCCATTCGCAGTCAGACACCATTCTCCTTGAGCCATCTGTCCTTGAACATTCAATCTGATAAGCTGATTTCCACCATATCCATGACATCCGGTCGCTCCCATTGGTCCAGGAATTCCACCCATTCTATCGAGACACTTTCCGGTTGCCGGATTCCGGGCCTCTCCCCAAACATCATTCGGTGGGAGCATCGGATAGCTCTTCAGGACGTCATAGGCAACGTTTTCCATGTACCATTTGAACGATTTGCACTGGAGCTTGTCGCGAAGAGCCAATTGAGCCGAGATATCGCCTGGATTGACATTGGTCGCCTGCGGTTCACGTGTTAGGTAGTATTTTGAATAGTCGTCCATCCAGGTTTTGACGACGCGCATCATGTTCTGAAAAAATTAAAAATTATAGATTTTTTCAATTTTTATATAGTTATAAAGAGCCAAAACTAAAATTTTCCAGAATGAAAATTTTGAAATTAAATGTTTTCTTTGGAAATGTAGATCAGGGGTGGGCGGCAAACGATTTATTCCGGCAAATCGACAAATTGCAGGAATTTAAAATTTCCGGCGAATCGGCAAATTGCCGGAATCGGAAATTTCCGGCAAATCGACAAATTGCCGGAATTGATATTTTCGTGAAATCGACAAATTGCCGGAATTTTAAATTTACGGCAAATCGGCAAATTGCCGGAATTGAAAATTTCCTGCAAATCGACAAATTGCCGGAATTGAAAATTTCCGGCAAATTGGCGAATTGACGGAATTGAAAATTTCTGGCAAATCGGCAAATTGCCGGAATTTCCGGATTAACGGCAAATTGTGGTTCTGCACATTTGCCGAAAATCAAAATGCCAACGTGCCAAAATTGAAATTTCCGGCAAATCGGCGATTTAAATTGCAATTTGCCGAATTCTTCGACAAAAAATTTTTTCCAAACGGATATTTGCCGCACACTCCTGATGTAGATAGTGATTTATATATTTTATTATTTTATTGCAATCTTTACAGAGAATTCCAGAGTCGTATCAGGGTTTTTTGATTTTTTTGTAGGAAATTTGAACTCTTTCTCCACAAACTTACAATAGAAATCACAGGTTTTCCAGAGAACTTTCCAAAGCTGTAGGGCATGTGACTTCTGTAGACATGACCGACATGTGAGCATGGGACGAACACAATTCCACCGCCGCACTGCCAGATCTTGAAGCTCAACTCATACTGCTCTCCACCCCAGATTTGAAGCCCTTCGTCATAATATCCGAGTTCTTTGAACCAGAGCCGATTGATAGCGAATAGGCCTCCAGCATGAGTTGGCGAGCGGAACGGCTGACTGTTATGCTTGCGGTGAGCAGTTTCTCTTTCAGTGATTTGAGTCTCCTTGTACAAAAGTCCCCATTCGAAAATTCCACTGTGATGAGCATTCGGGCTTCCATAGACACTTCTATATTCCCACGAGTTTGAGTCGATTCCATCAATAACTGGAACAGTCATAACCTTGCGATTACGCTTGATCGGAGCCAACAGTGGTGGGAGCCAGTTGGTGTTGACTTCACAATGAGCATCCAGAAAGAGCACGACTTCACCGGTCGAGTGTTTGGCTCCGATGGATCGCGCGTTGATGAGGCCTTCACGTTGTTCTGTGCGAACTACGATGACTTTTCCGTTGAAGCGAGTCACGTATTTGTCGAGTTTCTCTTTGAGGTGAGCTGAAATTGATTTATTTTAATATTAAATTATTGCTTTTATATGAAATTCAAAAAATTCCCTTGATTGTATATTTGAGCTTGAAAAAAAGCCGGAGACATTTTCATTGAAGCGCGAAGTGTCAAGGTCGATTTACGAGAATTTCCTCCAGTTTTGGCGTTTTTTGCTAAAATTTTTCTGGACTCTGCTCTGTGGGGAATTCGCTTTAAAACATGCCTGTGGGGTCATTATGACCAAAAATCATGATTTAAAAAATTCAAAAAAATTTTCTACATTTTATATGATTTTTTGAAAATTGAAAAAATCTCAGTTTTCCCCTTATTCCTATTTGAATTACCGCTAATTGAACTCGTTCGTTGGAGCGCGCTTGCCTTATTTTAATTTTAATTTATCAATTTTTCTCATTTTTGGCTGATTTTTCATGTTTTTTTCGTGTAATTTTACTGGAAATTTAGTGAAAAATTCAATATAAATGTAAATTGTTTATGAAAAAGCTGGTATTAAAGCGAAAATCTCTGAATTTGATTATTTCACGCTCAGTGTTGATGAAAAACGTTTTTTTTTTTTGCATTTATATTGAATTTGTCACTAAATTTCGAGTAAAATTACACGAAAAACATGAAAAATCAGTCAAAAATGAGAAAAATTGATGAATAAAAATTAAAATGATGCAAGCGCGCTCCAACGAACGAGTTCAATTGGCGGTAATTCAAATGGGAATTTGATGCAATTTTCAAAAAATCATATAAAATCTAGAAAATTTTTTTGAATTTTTTAAATCATGATATTTGGTCTTTGTGACCCCATAGGCATGTTTTAAAGCAATTTCCCCACAGAGCAGAGTCCAGAAAAATTTTAGCAAAAAACTGCCGCAACTGGAGAAAATTCTCGTAAATCTTTTTTTTTAACTAGAAATTCAAAGTCAGGGGTCCTCCTGCAAACTTACGCTTGTCAGAATCATCGTCAACCATCACAACCTGCTCGATCAACTCTGGCGGGGATCTGAGCAGCACCGAATGCACAGTTCGGAGCAACGGAGTCCATCCCTCATTGTGGAACACAACAACCACTGAAACAGTCGGCAGCTTTTCTGGATAATCCCAATGCTTGCACTCTTCCGGCCTGATATCCGGAATAGTTCGATTCATCGAGATCATATCGGAGACGTAGGTATTGAAGCCGAACTCCTTCTCCGCTGCTCTTCCTGCCGCCATTCCTTCTTCATCGGTTACTGGCACAGGTTTTCCGTGCTCTCCGGGCTGATTTGATGGGATTTCCGGCTCTTTTGGCTCGTAGTTTCCTAGTTCTGAGCCACGGAAGATTGTATTAGGATCAGGACCACCGGGGAGCTCCTTATTTGTGAGATCGTCTAAATCATCAAATTGTTGAGCGGCACTGTCCGATTTGATAGATGACATGCTCTGAAATTCATTTTGTTTTTGAGTTTTGTTTCTATTCCCTGAAATGTGGACTACGCTCAGTGGGAAAATTGCTTTAAAACACGCCTATGGGGTCACAATAACCGAATATCATAGTAAAAAAATTCAAAAAAATTTTCTAGATTTTATATGATTTTTTGAAAATTGGAAAAATCTCAGTTTTCCACTTAATTCCTATTTGAATTTCCGCCATTATTTGTATTAATTTATTTTATTTTTTCTCATTATTTCACTGATTTTCTTTATTATTTGTGTATTTTTATCGGAAAAAGAGACAGAAATGCATATTTTCATTAAAAATCACTGAAAATGGGTAAAACTGAACCTGAAATTATCATATTTCACAGTTTTACGCATTTACAGTGACTTTTAATGAAAAATTTGCATGTATCTTGCATTTTTCTCACTTTTTCCAATAAAAATACACAAATAATGAAGAAAATCAGTGAAATAATGATAAAAAATGAAATTAATTAATTAAAATAATGCAAGCACGCTCCATAGAACGAATCCAATTGGCGGAAATTCAAATAGGAATTATTAGGGGGAAAATTGAGATTTTTCCAATTTTCAAAAAATCATATAAAATTTAGAGACTTTTTTTGAATTTTTTTTGGTCATTGTGACCCCAGAGGCATGTTTTACAGCAATTTCCCCATTAGGCGCACTCCAAAAAAACCTACATTTCCCTTGCTATTGTAGACAAATCCAAATAAAACTAAAACTCCCAGGCAAATATACGTAGCCACTCGGCATCCTCTGAAACAAAATTTATTAATTTTAAAGTAGAGAAAAACAAAACCTCACCTTTGCCTCCATAATCTCTGTAGTTGCAGCTTTTTCCGGGCGATTATCATGTCAGATCCGGTTGGTTTAATCAAGTTTTCGTTCTGAAACGCAAAAAATACGTTAAATTGACTTAAAAATTGAACATTTCGGTCAAAAAAGCACAAATTCGGTAGAAAAATCGTAGAAAAATCGTCAATGTGTTGGCAAATACCCGACTCCGCCCACATGCAAGGCGCGGCACGCGTTTTCGCAATCTGCGCACACACTTTGGTTTCCGGTGATTTTATTTTTATTTTTCTGATTTCTTTTTTTAATGGTTTTTTGCTTTAAATCACTTAAAAAAACATATTTTTCAGGTCAATAAAACATGAAACTACCTGTCAGAAGCCTGCTGGCAATCCGGAGCGCATCAACTGCTGTGGCATCGGCCGAAAGTATGAGAAAAGTTATTCAGGCTTTTTTTCTAGCTTCTATAGAAATAATTTTTAATTATTAAATGTATAAAATTGTTGAGAAGCATCCTACACATCGAAAATGTATCTGAACCGCCAGTTTTGCGATTTCTGTTTCGTAAAACATGTAATTTTGTGAGGAAAAGCTGTTTCTTGACAGAAATCGTTGATTTTACCCACTTTCTGATCGTTTGATGCTTTTAAATGATATTTTTCGTTTGAATTTGCGAAAAAATTGATAAAAAGCTGAAAAAGAGAAAATTTAAACGGTGTTCAATAATTATGGAGGCTGTGAGTTGCATTAAATACCCCAAATTTCTTGAAAATAATATTTATAACAAAGAAAAAAACGATAAAAAATGCTTATAAAATATTATTTTCAGACGCTGTCCCGGCTTCCGTTCCAGCAGCGACTCTTTCCTCCGAGTTCTTCGATCACATTCGCCATCAAGTGTACGGGGACTTGAAAAAAGTGGACAAAGTCGTGGTTTCAGTGAGAACTGAGGATAAGGCTCAGCCAGTTCTTGTGAATCGGAATGTGTCCACATCATTTCACTGTTTTAATCGTAAGAAAGCAGATTTTATGAATAAATAATTAATTTTCCCCAATTTCAGATATCTCCAAGCACTTCGCCGACGACGCCGTACTCGTGGAAGTTCATCCATCCGTTGGCGGCGCCTACTTCAGCAGCGTCAATCAACCACTTCAAGATCAAGCCGAGATTCGAAAAATTGGATTCGATTCTGCTGAGGACGTGAATTTAGTGAATGATGCCTACTGGAGATCTTGTTCGCTAGTTACTGCTGCATTCCTGAAAGAAGCTCTGGACGTGGACGTGGATTTCAGATTCCCACGTGGAAATATTGAAAATGGATATTTTTCGGTGGATGTGAAGGGATTGAATGGGAACGTTTTCACCTTGGTGAGCAGTTTTTTTTTTTGAAATAAAATTAATTAAAATTTTTAAAATTGATTTTCAGGACGAACTTAACACGATAAATCGATTCGGTAAATCGTACATCCGCGAAGAGAAGCAATTCGAGGTGATCGCAGTGCCAACGAGTGTAGCAGAAGCATCAGGAATCCACGGCGATCATCTAGTACGAATCGGTCGCCAAGTGTTCTCCACAGATGGCCCATGCATCAATTCGACTCGTCAAATCGGCCGCTTCACGATTTTCCGATCAAAATCATCTGGCAAGAGTGTGATCGTCGGCGGAGTGTCGATTCCCATGAAACAGCCGACTTCATCATACTCCTGGAGCCTCGTCGCCAAGAATGCAGTGCAGAAATTTAGTAAAAATGCATGAGAATTGAAATTCAATAGTTTTTTATAGCTAGTTTCTGATTGTTGTTTTTCTTTTTTGTTACTTTTTTCTGTTCATTAAAAGAACAAAAATTATAAAGCTCTAAATAATTTATTAAGTATGTACAAAAACAAAAAAATAATCTAACACAGTGCCCTTTCAGAGACTAATTATCCATTCTTCAAGAAATTATTCAAAAATCCCTGCGCCACCTCCCCGGTAATCAAATTGTTCAGCTGTCCCAACACAGCTGCAGGCGACTGATCCATCATTCCAGACACTTCTTCGCATCTCTTCATGGCTCTCTGCAATTGTGTTCCGATTTCCAAGCTTGCCATCACATCACACGTGGCAACGGCTTCTCGCAGCGAATCACACTGTTGCCGTTCTGCACCACGTCGGCACGTCTCCTGGGATGCTTTCAGCAAATCGATTTCTCCGTGAAGAATTGCTCGTCGAAGTTCTTCACCCCACGCGTCGAACGTCTTCTCGTCGGCTTGATCCTGGCATTTTCCATACGCGATTTGCATGAATTCCGATATAAATGGAAGGCAGCCTTTGCCACGTGGCAGGCCAAAGTTACTATCCGTATTTGGCATAAAATCTCGGATTCCGATCTGCGGGAGTGGCTCCGCTTTGCCTCCCTCAGTTGGGGTCCCGGTGCCGGTGCCAACTTGAAGGAATCGACGGGCGATTTGCATGAATGGGCTGCCGTCGAAAGCGTTTGTCTGGAAATATTTTATTTTTATTTTTAAATTTGCCGCTAGGCGATTTCGAATTTATTATGCGGACCCAATCGCGCTCCACGGCTAATCGAAAGCGCTCCGCCCCTAAACGTTGGGTCTCGTTAGGTATTTGGTGGAAAAACTGTAAATTCAAACGCTTTCGGCAATTTTTAGGATTTTTTTGCAAAACCACAAAATTTCGACTATCGTTGTTTTTTCGGCAATTTGCCGGTTTACCGGAAATTTCAATTCCGGCAATGTGCCGGTTTGCCAATTTTCCGGAACATTTCAATTCCGGCAATTTGCCGATTTGCCGTAACATTTCAATTCCGGCAATTTATCGATTTTCCGGAAATTTCAATTCCGCCAAATTGCCGATTTGCCGGTAATTTCAATTCCGGCAATTTGCTGATTTGCCAATTTGCCGGAAATATCAATTCCGCCAATTTGCCGATTTGCCGGAACTATCGATTCCGCCAATTTGCCGATTTGCCGGTAATTTCAATTTTTGCAATTTGCCGGTTTGCCGATTTGCCGGAACATTTAAATTCCGCCATTTTGCCAATTTGCCGTTATGCCTATTTGCCGGAAAAAAGAAATGCTCGTAATTTGGCGAAACGAATTGAAAACGGTTGAATTTACGATTTTACCGCCAAATACCTAATGAGACCCAACGATGGTAGGCGGAGCGTTTTCAATTGGAGCGCGTTTTGGGCCTCACACGTGGAGTCAGAATGTCTCATTTCGCTTTGATCTTCAAAAAATGTGGGAGTTGAGACGCAGACATCTCATCTGATTTTGCATGGTTAAGAGCGTGCTGACGTCACAATTTTCTGGAGAAATATTACCGCATTTTTCGTAGATCAAACCGCAATGAGACAGCCCGACACCATGTGGGGCCTTATAATAACAAAATAAATCATACCGGCGCTGGTGGTCTTGCTAGTTCGGGAGCACTCACAGCTGCAGCAGAAGAAGACGCGGAAGCCGGTGCGGCAATTTCCACGGGAGCCGGAATATTAGCTGGAGCAGCTTCTACAGCCACCTCGGCTATCGGCTCGGCATATCGAATCTCCCGAATCTTCTCTCCCATCGCCACGTTTTTCTTGAAATCCCGCACACCCAACACATCACGACCGCCCATGTCGAAAGTATTATCATTCGACTCTTGTTGCTTCGGAATCCCAAACATTGGTGGAAGTGTTGCTGGTGGTGGTGGAGTCGATGGGGTTCCGAATGTTAATGGTGGGAGGGTCGGAAATGTGGATGGTGGTGGTGTTGGTGGCGTAGAAGCTCCGGAAGCTTCCAGCTTATCCAGGGCTTGTAGGAAAGCATTTCGGCCTTGGAATGCGAGATTTTGAATTGCTGAAAATTACGGAAATAGTTTAATGGAACATTTTTGCGATGAAGCCTTTGAACTTGAATTATGCAGTAATTTCCCCCTCTTGATCTACAAAAAACTATGCAGCGTAAATCTACTCATGGCCGTGGCAGAGTTTCGCGCGTCTCTTCCATTTTTCAAGAGAGTTGCCGGAAGCCCGTGACTGGTCTGACTTCATTTTTTTGTTCTTTTTTCTGAATTCTTGAATTGTCGCCCAGCCTGAGCCTAAGCCTGAGCCTGAGCCTAAGCCTAAGCCTAAGACAAAGCCTGAGCCTAAGCCTGAGCCTAAGCCTGAGCCTAAGCCTGAGCCTGAGCCTGAGCCTGAGCCTAAGCCTGATTCCTTGCGCTTGGAGCGCAAAAGAAAAGAAAAAGAGCTATTTAGACTTAGGAACAAACCCAATTTGAATAAAACATTGGAAATCCCAATCCAACCAGCCTAAGGGCCCGAAAAACATACTAAGATGCCTAACTGGAATAAAATATAGGAAATCCTTATGACACACCGGCGGTATGGCGCGGCTTAAGCCTAAATAGCCACTTTTATCAAAATACATTTGAGCTCGACTCGAGTTTTACAATAACTTCTCAGGCAACTCAAAAGTAATCTGTGGATATTTTTCAGTAATCTAAATGAAAATTATTACTAAGAATCTTGGAAATTTTGTAATATTTGAAGGATTGCGAGCAATCTCTACATATTTGCGTCAACCTTTCGAGATTTTTTTCTTAGTGAAGTTATAGAATGCCAATATTCAAATTCCTATCTCATGGGAAAAAAGTTCAAATTCTGTACCTGCGTATATTTTTTTATAACTCCGTTCTTCCAACAAGAAAGGCCTTCTTCCCATGAGATAGAAATTCAAGTATCGGCAGCATTCATAGGTACAGAATTTGAACCTTTCTTCACATGAGATAGGAATTTTATATTGATCAAATTAGCCCTCCAATAAAGTGAGACCTTTGATGAATATAATCACTCTGATGATATTTAATTCCGATGATCTAAATTAAGGCGTGATATTCTAATTGTAAGGTGTGATAACATATGATATTTATTTTTAAATTTAAATATAGTCTCTTTTTTTGCTTCTTAAAATTTTTTTTTTTGTTAATGAACGAATAGTTTACAACCGCCTCGCTCAAATGTATTTTGATAAAAGTGGCTATTTAGGCTTAAGCCGCGCCATACCGCCGGTGTGTCATAAGGATTTCCTATATTTTATTCCAGTTAGGCATCCTAGTATGTTTTTCGGGCCTTTAGGCTGGCTGGATTGGGATTTCCAATGTTTTATTCCAGTTGGGCATCCTAGTTTTTTTTTCGGGCCCTTAGGCTTAAGTGAGTCATAAGGATTTCCAATGTTTTATTCAAATTGGGTTTGTTCCTAACTCTAAATAGCTCTTTTTCTTTTTTTTTGCGCTCCAAGCGCAAGGAAAAACCTTCTTGTAACTTTTTATGAGGGTTTCATACATTTTATTAAAATCGGGGCGAAGCCCTGATTTTAAATCCATATTGTTTTTCTTTGTCTTCCACTATCCCTGCAAATAGGAAAGAGAATGTGTTCTTTCTAATAAAGTAAAAATCATCATAAAATCTTGAAAACTGGGAGCAAGAGGTAATATTTGAATATATTGGGTCGTAAATGTGTGTCTCTCTGTGGTGGGGTGGCGATGTGTTGGCAGCCAACCCTTCAACGAACTCTATCTCCCGCCTGTAATTCCTTTCAAAGTAAGAATTGAGTTACAAAAATTTGGGGAAATATGAAAAAAGGTGTGAGGATTTTAAAAATATTAATTTTAAAACACCAGACCAAACCACTTTTTCTGGTCAAGAGGCAAAAAATTAATTTTTTGAAAAAATTTCAAACTGGCACAAAATTTTTTCAAAAACAAATTTTCACAAACTGTTAATAGATTCCATTTTTTATAAATATTGTTCATTGAACACAAAAAAGAAAACAAAGATTCATCGAAAAATGAGTGAAAAATCGCAAAAATTCAAAAAAGTCAGTGCTGAAAAAAATTTCTACTAAAATTTTTTTGAAACTTAGTTTTTCGGATTTAGCGTCAAATTTTGAATCTATGTAAAAAAACAGAATTGAAATTATCTCAGATTGAGTGAATAATAAACGCTCAAAGTTGAAAAATGAGCAACGCAAAAACGGCAGTAACTTGCTTCAAGGTCGATTATCTCAGTGAATTTTCACTCAATTTTCGAAATTTTTTTGCTGTATCGCTTTAGAAATATTTGTAATTTCATTTTTTTTCCTCAAAATCAAAATATCTCAAACGACCGCCATCCTACGAGAAGGGAAAAACAAAGTTTTTGGAAAAAAAATCGAAAAAATTTTTTCTGCCTCGCTTTTCAAAATGAAAAAATCACTTTTTCGGAATAATTTTTACTTTAAAATGTAGGTACGATCTTTTTATACAACAATTTCACTTTGGAACCAAAGATTTCTCAAAGACAACATCGCACGAAGCGGTGGTTTGCGAAAAAAGGAGGGGGGAGGTCAAAATTGCGAATTTGACTTTGGAGCTCTCTAAAAGAGCTCACAGTTGATGGATCTGGATGATTTGCATGTTTTTCGACGCATCTCGTCGAGTACTATAAACTGCTAAAAAATCTCGTAAAAATCGCAAAAACTCGAATTTTCCTGCAAAAAAAAGAGGCGAAAAATGAGAAAAAAAACGTGATTTTTCGAGGATACTCGAAAATACTCTTCATATCTCGGCTCGAAGAGCTCCTATCTTTCTGAAATAAAGCATACAGAGGTGGGGCAAGCTTCTTGAAGAGACAGCAAAACACCGCATCAAAATCCATCCACCCACCGTCAAGTTACACGCGCGTTTCCATTTACCACGAAAAACAGGGCATAAAAAAATTTAGATGCCACACCCGGGCTCGAACTTTTGTTTATTTTAGAAGCTTAATATCTCGGCTCCTGTAAATCGAAATCGGCTCAAAATTCACAAGAGAACTTATTTCACTGCCGTCCTCCTGTCATTAAATTTTCGTGAGCTTAGGCCGAAAACTGACAAAACGCCAAACTTAAAAATTTTTAAAAATAGTTGAGGGGCATTTCGAAAACACCTTAAGTTCCATAACTCGGCGAGTTTTGATGGAATCAATTTGAAATTTTACACAAAAGCTTCTTAGTGGCCAATACGCCTCTGTGTAAAGTTTCGCTTTGATCGGCCAACGGGAACCCTTTGAAAAATCAAAAAAACGCTGTAATCCTAACCCTAAATAGCTAACGCTCCCCCACTGACGCCAAGCCTAACCTAAGTAGAACTCTCAAATGGCGGCCTACGATGAAAAACTCGAAACCGCGATTTTCGAATTGCAGAATCAATTTTTTTGTTTCGCAAAAGGTTCTATTAAAAACCAGTAAGTAATTCAAAAACTTTTGGAGAAGTCCAGTTTTCTCACCTCCGCCAATCATTTGTGACGGCCTTTGTTCGGGCGTCGGCGGTTTCGGAGCGGCTACCGTCCGCCTGCAAAGCAATACTTTGTACTTTTAAGGATGGGAAAACAGAAACAAGTTTCATTCCTTTTTTTTTCTTCGAATGAAGCGGCAAGACGGCTAGAGCTTAACCATAATCTCGAGGAAATTTTCGAGAAAATTTTCGAAAAAAAAAAACTCACTGAACATCTCTCTCGTTTTCCCTCATATTGTTACCTGCCATTGATGATAATTCGGTGGCAAGTTCAGCCATACTTCTCATATTTTCAGGTCGTAACAGGGAGAGAAATGGTTGAAAATCCATGTTCTATAAACTGTAACATTTTTCTGAGACTTTCAAGATTATTTGAAATTTGGTCTGTGACTCAAAAAACTTCATTTTTAATTCAACTTCTGAAACAGGAGGAATCCTGTTTAATAAAGTATGACATCACAATTGTGTACAAGAATTGCAGGATTGTGACGTCAGAGTGGCAAACGATTTTTCCGGCAAATCGGAAAAGCGGAAAGTTGCTGATTTGGTGAGTTTTCCGGCAAATCGGCAAGAGGTTGGAATTGAAATTTCCGGCAAATAGGCAAACTGGTAAGTTGCTGATTTGCTGAATTTTAAGGCAAATCGGCAAATCAGCGGATTGCCGGATTGGAAATTACCGGAAAACCGGCAAATCGGCGAAATGCCGGAATTGAAATTTCCGGCATATCAACAAACTGCCGGAATTTAAATTTCCGGCAAATCGGCGATTTTCCGAAAATGAAAATTTCCGGCAAACCGCCAAATTGCCGGAATCGAAATTTCCGGAAAACCGGCTAACTTCCGGCAAATCAGCAAATTGAATTGTACGCATCCTACAACTATTTTAAAAAGTAAGTAAATTCTATGAAAATATCCAAAGAAAACGGAAAAAATTTTAAAAAGGCACAATTTCAAGTGTTGCCGTATTATCAAAAAATCCCTCTAAAAAATTCCGGCAAATCGGCAATTTTCCGAAAATGAAAACTTCCGGCAAATCGGCAAACCGGCAAGTTGCCGGAATTGAAAAATTCCAGCGAATCTGCAAACTGACAATTTGCCGATTTGCCGAATTTCTTGACGAAAAAAATTTCATTTTTTGGTGGGCGGCAATTGCCGATTTGACCCTCAAAAATTGGGTGGCCTAGTTTTCATTCTTCCTAGGCCAATGAAAATCCATGTCAAATTACAGTGCATGCTCAACCCTAAAACAAAACAGGAGCAAGTTTTTCAGAGACTACGTTCTTACCTGTGCTTTTGCAAATGATAACATGAGGGTCATGAGCGAAAGTAAGAGTATCATTTTGGTGTGTAAGGGTTCCAAAATGAAAATAAAAGTGAATAGATGACAACGGATGTGTGTGTTGGTGAAATGGTTGGTTATGGTTGGCTGACAGATGGAGAGAGATCGAGGGGAACTAGCAATGAATGGGCAACGAGGCATGTCTGCTTCTCTCGCTAGTCTCATGTGTGGATCCGACTATCTCAGTGGGATTCAAGTTCTTAGTCTCAGAAAAAGAGGAGAAGCCGTGTGATATATAAGGGAGACGTAGGCATGAGGTGGATGTGTGTGTGTGTGTGTGTGTGTGACTCATTATCGTTCTTTTCATTATCATCTTATCATCACATAATCATTGGCTAAACCTTCACGTAATTACCGATGATGTAATCGGCAGTTGAATAAGGGAACCCATCTTAAGTGTAGTCTTTGTTAAGCCTAGGCCAAGGGTGAGCAGCAATTGAAATTGTGGCAATTTCGGAAATTGTCAAAATTGTCGATTGCCGAAAATTCACAAAACCAGCAATTGCCGAAATTTCCGGTACACAATGTTGCCGGAAATATAAAATTGATACTTTTCGTAGATTTAGGAGCCTAAAGTGCATTTCAATGAACAATTTTCAATGGTCAAGTTCAAACTGATTTAATCCTTCAAAGGTGGACTACCGAAATTTGAGACTTTATTTTTTAGACCCAAATTGATCCAAAACTACCGAATTTCGTAATGAGACGTTCTGAAAACTTCTCAAAAAAAAAAGTTATGGCGGTTCAAAGTTGGGCAAAATAAGGCCCATTTTTAGCTAAAATCAAAATTTGTTCCAACTTCTCGGTGTCGCAACGTCTGGAACCTAATTTTTATTTATTCATCATTTTTTAAAAATATTGTGGTTTTTGATTGGGCGTTTATTCGTTGATTTAAGTACATTTATGGTCTTTGGAACACAAATAAACGTTACTTTTTGTGCCCCAACGACCATAAATGTACTTAAATCAACGAATAAACGCCCAATCAAAAACCACAATATTTATTAAAAAGTGATAAATAAATAAAAATTAAGTTCCAGACACTGCGACACCGAGAAGTTGGAAAAAATTTTGATTTTGCTGAAAATGGGCCTTATTTTGCAGTAGTTTGAACCGCCATAACTTTTTTTTTGAGAAATTTTCAAAACGTCTCTTTACGAAATTCGGTAGTTTTGGATCAATTTGGGTCTTAAAAAACAAAGTCTCAAGTTTCGGTACTCCACCTATGAAGGATTGACCGTTTTCTTTTAAAAAAAAGACCAACCAAACACTAAAAAACAAGGTGAAATTTGTTCAATTTCCAAAATATAATTAGGTTTGAAAATTGCCGAAAATGTCCGGCGATCGACAACTTCGGCAATTGTTCAATTTGGAAATTGCCGAAATTGCTGAATGCCGGAAAATTCCGATTGCCGCGCACCTCTGGCCTAGCCATAAAAATGCATATCTCCGATTTACAGAACGCTCAAAATGCACAAACACGAAAAATCGGGGTTAAAGATAAGATGCCGTCTGTCCGTACGCCTGTCCGCCTTAAATTACTTTTCCACCTGTGATGTTGAGAAATGAAACAAGAGCTGAACTACCTGAACTCTCCACTAACAAACTTCACCTGCCTCAGCTTCTCCCAGTCGCTGATTATGTTCTCGTTCAGATGGAAAACCCGTACAACCTTATATCCTGTGACTTTAATCGATATTCACGTTGGCAATCTTTCCTAGTACTATGGGCACCAGTTTATGGGCTTCTGGTATATTTAGCTGCGGGATATCTGTTCAAATATCATTCGGATAAGCAAAGCTATCAAGTTCGAACCGCTCAAACAATTGCCGTCTTTTTATGAGTTAATTTTTTAGCCTGTTTTTCAGACTGCAATTAATTTTTCGAGAGTTAAGAAAACTGGGAAAAAGCTGACTCGATTCTTCTTACAATTAGTTACTTACACGTGGTGTCAGGCTGTCCCATTACGGGTTGATCTACAGAAAATTGCGGGAATTTTTTGCCCAAAAAAATGTGACATTAGCACGTTCTTAACCATGCAAAATCAGTTGAGAAATCTGCGTCTCTTCTCCCGCATTTTTTGTAGATCTACGTAAATCAAACCGAAATGAGACACTCTGACACGACGTGCACTTTCACATATTTTGTAGGCACTATGTTGAACTGACTGATACTTCCTCATTTCTGTTCCCACAATTTGTATTGCCGGTTTTGGGCGCGCAAATTGGAGGAATTACAAGTGAAATATATCTGCCAAGCAGCCTCTAATAAATGCCGAGTGTGCAGACTCCGCCCCTTTTTCGCGTTTTTTGACACTTTTTTTGGCTTGCGAAAAAATGTTCCACTTCGTTTTCATTAATAACTTCAGAGCCGTTCGACTACATACTCTAATATTTGAGATCCTATTAGAAATATCTTGCCCTTTTGTGGAGCAAAAAACGGCACTTAGTTTGGAGCAAAATTGAGCCCAGGACGGCTTTCCCCAGTTTGAAAAATATTTTTTTGCTCTTTTTACCCCCAAAAAAACCATGTTTTAATTGAATTTAAATTCGGGTTTTGCTCAGTTTTGTTTCAAATTTATGTGCAAGATACTACTCAGAGAGACTGATTTTTTGAAAAAAAGTTTGAGTTTATAAGTGCAAAAGCCAAAAAGTTGTGATAAAACAAAAGGCCGAAAAATGCCATTTTGCCAATAAATTTTTTTTACGTAAAAAGCCGTTTTTCGTCTTTATCTCAAGTTCTACTTTATCTTTTTTGATATTTTTTTTGCTTACCCCACGTAAAAAAGTACGCTGAACACGATTTTCAACTCAGAATTGAAATAAGTTCTATGAGTCGGCCGAGCAAGACGAAAATGTGCCAAATTTTGCACATTTTTTTTTTTTCGCGAATCTACTTTTTCCATCATAACTCGGTCAGTTTTCAAGTTTTTTCAGTTTTCTAAAAATTGACGTGTAGGTCTCATCAATACGCATCGAGACATATAAAATTTGTAAAAAGTTCAGTGGGAAAATTTTTCAAGAAAAAAATAATTCAAACATTTAGTACTGGGGGGGAGTAGTTTCCTGGGTCCCCTGTACATTTTTTCCACTAAACTTTTGCGGAATGTATTTTTTATACATAGTTTTCGATTTTATCTAATGGAAGATGAAGTTTCGTGGCATTAGCAATGTTCTGTCAAGAGATATTATTTTTTAAAAATTTTCAGGCCAAAACTTGTTTTTTTCTACAAATCGACCAGTTTACAAGATATAACCCTCAACTGTACCTCTCCTTTTCGGGAATTCAATAATGAGTACAATCCTGTAATAAAATTTTCAAAAATTCGTTTTCCCGCTGACTTATCAGTGTTAAACGGTTTTCGAACGTCTTTCCCCAAATTGGAGTTATTGAAAAAAGCTGAATCGAAAGACGACTCCCTCCAAAAATTTTCCTTCCCTACATCTCTGTGTCAGGGTCTCTCCCGCATGGCCGAGTGGTTAGTGCGTATGTCTGTGAATATTTTGCTCGTTGGCTCGATTCCCCCAACTGACAATTTTTTTTGTGGGTACTCGGGATTCGAATAGAAATGCTCGATTTTAAGCAAAATATGAGTGGGTCTCCTCTTCTCCCAATGGCTCACTGCAATCGTCACGAACCCTCTGACAGGTTCGAGGCGAAGCCGAGAACCTACGTCCGACTGGGGGACTCGCCCTACACCCCCTACCCGCAGGGAACGCTAGTCCTCGAGCATACACTTATATTATCGTTGCGCTAGTAACCCATCATGGTATGTTTTTAGAAGAAGCAATTAAAAAAAACGCTGCAAAAACTTTATTTTAGCTATTAATATAACAACTCTCTTCACTGCCCACTGCCGTCTTATGCTGTTAACGAAATCATTAACTATACAAAATTCAGTATTATGCGTTTTTGTGAAATGCTCCAACAAGTTATCATATGTTTGTTATATTTTCTTGGTCTTGGCCATGTGCAGCGTTTTCATTGGTTTTAATTTGGGTGGAGTTGAATATCAAAATGCTTGGAAGCATGAGTATTACAAAAAGTATAAATTAGAATTTATTTGGTGTCCTCAGTACTAAGTACTCGATTCATCTGCTAATGAATTCGTGATTATGATGATTATATCAGGCGCAGCCAATATCTTTTTCGCGATTATGCTCAACGTGTGCACTGTGACTACGATTGTGGCTCTGCAGTCGGCTCGTGGAACAATGTCCCAGAAAACTGTAAAATATCACATGCAAGTTGCTCTTTTATTCATGTTTGCAAGTGGAATCCAGGCGGTTTTCGTAGTTCTACCAGTTACTCATATTCTATTATGCGTTTATTCAGATTTTTCAAGCAGTACACTGGAGGTTAGTTTGAGTATGCTTTATCATTTACTATATACAAAGGGTTTATTACTAGTGTCAGTATGTTCAGTTTTGTATAAAAAATGTGCGTTCTCATCTTCGTAATGCAGTGCTGGCCAAAAAGATATCCACTTTTGGTTTTTTGTGTGTAACTTTTTTCTAAGTGGTTATTTTGTTTTGAAACTTCACCACAGTGTTCACAAAATCTAAAAACACAATATTCATCAAAAATGTTCAACAGATTTTGAAAAAACTTCAGAAAAATTCAAAAAAATCGAAAAACTAGAAATATTGAAAAAACCGAGGTTGCAAGGAAATGACAATTAAAGTACCGGAATATGAGCAATTGGATTTAAAAACAACATAATTATGCTTAATACTTTGTCGCGTATCCGTTTGCATCAATAACAGCTTGACAACGACGTGGCATCGAGTCGATCAGCTTGTGAATAACTGACATGGGGATAGCTTTCCAAGCGTTTTCCAACTGGTTGAATTTGGCATCTGCATTTGAAGCCCGAATACCTCCAAGACGTCTTTCCAACTCTTCCCACAAATGCTCTATTGGATTCAAGTCCGGAGACTGACTTGGCCAATCGAGCAAATGCACACGACGACGTTGAAACCAGGAACGCACATGAAGAGAAGTATGCTTAGGATCGTTATCCTGCTGAAACACGAAGCCACGGCCCACATTTTGAAGTGCCCAGGGTCGCATTGTAGTTTCCAAGATGTTTTCGTATTGAAAACGATCCATAATGCTTTGGATTCTCCTTAGTGGGCCCATGGAAGTGCTGGTGAAGCACCCCCACACCATGACGCTCCCACCTCCATGCTTAACGGTTGGGCATTGATACTTTGGAGAGTACCTAGAGCCAACAGGACGACGTACCCAGGAATTTCCATCACTCCCGAACAAATTGAACTTGCTTTCGTCAGACCAGATGTGTTTAGCCCATTCCTGACGTCCCCAACGAAGATGCGCTTTTGCCCACGCAACTCGAGCCATGCGATTTTTCTTACTGATGAACGGTTTCTTGACTGGCTTTCGTCCGTGTAGTCCTGCTTGCTGTAAACGTCGACGAACAGTTCGTTTACTTGGTACAGGTTCATTTGGAGAACTTATAATCATTTGAATATCCGTGGCGGTCCTATGCGGATATTCTCTTGCTGATCGGAGGATGTTGCGATCCATCCTATGGGTTGTCACTCGAGGCCTGCCGGGCGAGATTCTCAAAGCGACGGATTTCTAAACATTTATTATTAAAAAATAATATTTTTCGAACTCACCTCAGTTTGGTACTTCTTGATTACTTTCCAAATAGTCGACGGAGAACGTTGAATTTGCAGCGCGAGCATTTTCGTGGGTATTCCTTGTTCGAAGCCAGCTACAATGGCTTTCTTGACGTCCAAGGAAAGATTTTTACACCCAACAGATTTTACCATACCTTAAAAATAATTTATCAACCAAACAAATCCAGTGCAACAAACAGAGTGCGTTTTATTGATAATTCAAAAAAAATAATGAAAATTGGAAAAACGAAAAAATCAAAAAATTGAAATAAAATTCAGAAAAAATCGATAATCATGTAATGTTTGGTCCGCAAATTTGCGTAACATTTCGCTTTAATAAATAAGTTTTTGAGTTATCTTCGTTTGTGTTATTCGTTTCTTTCTCTCTATTGCAGGTTTTAGGTGTATTCCGTCGTGAAGGGGGTGTTTGGGAGTCTGGGAAGGGTTGTCCACGATGCCGACTACGTACACTTTATTGGACTTCGCCATTAATACAGCTACAGTCATTCAACAGTACAGTGTTCTTCACAAAACGGAAAGTAAATGAGTTCCTAATACAGTGCTGGCCAAAAAGATATCCACTTTTGGTTTTTTGTGTGTAACTTTTTTCTCAAGCATCCATTTGACTTGAATTTTTCCGTGTGCATAAAGCGAAATGTTACGCAAATTTGCGGACCAAACATTACATGATTATCGATTTTTTCTGAATTTTATTTCAATTTTTTGATTTTTTCGTTTTTCCAATTTTCATTATTTTTTTTGAATTATCAATAAAACGCACTCTGTTTGTTGCACTGGATTTGTTTGGTTGATAAATTATTTTTAAGGTATGGTAAAATCTGTTGGGTGTAAAAATCTTTCCTTGGACGTCAAGAAAGCCATTGTAGCTGGCTTCGAACAAGGAATACCCACGAAAATGCTCGCGCTGCAAATTCAACGTTCTCCGTCGACTATTTGGAAAGTAATCAAGAAGTACCAAACTGAGGTGAGTTCGAAAAATATTATTTTTTAATAATAAATGTTTAGAAATCCGTCGCTTTGAGAATCTCGCCCGGCAGGCCTCGAGTGACAACCCATAGGATGGATCGCAACATCCTCCGATCAGCAAGAGAATATCCGCATAGGACCGCCACGGATATTCAAATGATTATAAGTTCTCCAAATGAACCTGTACCAAGTAAACGAACTGTTCGTCGACGTTTACAGCAAGCAGGACTACACGGACGAAAGCCAGTCAAGAAACCGTTCATCAGTAAGAAAAATCGCATGGCTCGAGTTGCGTGGGCAAAAGCGCATCTTCGTTGGGGACGTCAGGAATGGGCTAAACACATCTGGTCTGACGAAAGCAAGTTCAATTTGTTCGGGAGTGATGGAAATTCCTGGGTACGTCGTCCTGTTGGCTCTAGGTACTCTCCAAAGTATCAATGCCCAACCGTTAAGCATGGAGGTGGGAGCGTCATGGTGTGGGGGTGCTTCACCAGCACTTCCATGGGCCCACTAAGGAGAATCCAAAGCATTATGGATCGTTTTCAATACGAAAACATCTTGGAAACTACAATGCGACCCTGGGCACTTCAAAATGTGGGCCGTGGCTTCGTGTTTCAGCAGGATAACGATCCTAAGCATACTTCTCTTCATGTGCGTTCCTGGTTTCAACGTCGTCGTGTGCATTTGCTCGATTGGCCAAGTCAGTCTCCGGACTTGAATCCAATAGAGCATTTGTGGGAAGAGTTGGAAAGACGTCTTGGAGGTATTCGGGCTTCAAATGCAGATGCCAAATTCAACCAGTTGGAAAACGCTTGGAAAGCTATCCCCATGTCAGTTATTCACAAGCTGATCGACTCGATGCCACGTCGTTGTCAAGCTGTTATTGATGCAAACGGATACGCGACAAAGTATTAAGCATAATTATGTTGTTTTTAAATCCAATTGCTCATATTCCGGTACTTTAATTGTCATTTCCTTGCAACCTCGGTTTTTTCAATATTTCTAGTTTTTCGATTTTTTTGAATTTTTCTGAAGTTTTTTCAAAATCTGTTGAACATTTTTGATGAATATTGTGTTTTTAGATTTTGTGAACACTGTGGTGAAGTTTCAAAACAAAATAACCACTTAGAAAAAAGTTACACACAAAAAACCAAAAGTGGATATCTTTTTGGCCAGCACTGCATTACGAAGATGAGAACGCACATTTTTTATACAAAACTGAACATACTGACACTAGTAATAAACCCTTTGTATATAGTAAATGATAAAGCATACTCAAACTAACCTCCAGTGTACTGCTTGAAAAATCTGAATAAACGCATAATAGAATATGAGTAACTGGTAGAACTACGAAAACCGCCTGGATTCCACTTGCAAACATGAATAAAAGAGCAACTTGCATGTGATATTTTACAGTTTTCTGGGACATTGTTCCACGAGCCGACTGCAGAGCCACAATCGTAGTCACAGTGCACACGTTGAGCATAATCGCGAAAAAGATATTGGCTGCGCCTGATATAATCATCATAATCACGAATTCATTAGCAGATGAATCGAGTACTTAGTACTGAGGACACCAAATAAATTCTAATTTATACTTTTTGTAATACTCATGCTTCCAAGCATTTTGATATTCAACTCCACCCAAATTAAAACCAATGAAAACGCTGCACATGGCCAAGACCAAGAAAATATAACAAACATATGATAACTTGTTGGAGCATTTCACAAAAACGCATAATACTGAATTTTGTATAGTTAATGATTTCGTTAACAGCATAAGACGGCAGTGGGCAGTGAAGAGAGTTGTTATATTAATAGCTAAAATAAAGTTTTTGCAGCGTTTTTTTTAATTGCTTCTTCTAAAAACATACCATGATGGGTTACTAGCGCAACGATAATATAAGTGTATGCTCGAGGACTAGCGTTCCCTGCGGGTAGGGGGTGTAGGGCGAGTCCCCCAGTCGGACGTAGGTTCTCGGCTTCGCCTCGAACCTGTCAGAGGGTTCGTGACGATTGCAGTGAGCCATTGGGAGAAGAGGAGACCCACTCATATTTTGCTTAAAATCGAGCATTTCTATTCGAATCCCGAGTACCCACAAAAAAAATTGTCAGTTGGGGGAATCGAGCCAACGAGCAAAATATTCACAGACATACGCACTAACCACTCGGCCATGCGGGAGAGACCCTGACACAGAGATGTAGGGAAGGAAAATTTTTGGAGGGAGTCGTCTTTCGATTCAGCTTTTTTCAATAACTCCAATTTGGGGAAAGACGTTCGAAAACCGTTTAACACTGATAAGTCAGCGGGAAAACGAATTTTTGAAAATTTTATTACAGGATTGTACTCATTATTGAATTCCCGAAAAGGAGAGGTACAGTTGAGGGTTATATCTTGTAAACTGGTCGATTTGTAGAAAAAAACAAGTTTTGGCCTGAAAATTTTTAAAAAATAATATCTCTTGACAGAACATTGCTAATGCCACGAAACTTCATCTTCCATTAGATAAAATCGAAAACTATGTATAAAAAATACATTCCGCAAAAGTTTAGTGGAAAAAATGTACAGGGGACCCAGGAAACTACTCCCCCCCAGTACTAAATGTTTGAATTATTTTTTTCTTGAAAAATTTTCCCACTGAACTTTTTACAAATTTTATATGTCTCGATGCGTATTGATGAGACCTACACGTCAATTTTTAGAAAACTGAAAAAACTTGAAAACTGACCGAGTTATGATGGAAAAAGTAGATTCGCGAAAAAAAAAAAATGTGCAAAATTTGGCACATTTTCGTCTTGCTCGGCCGACTCATAGAACTTATTTCAATTCTGAGTTGAAAATCGTGTTCAGCGTACTTTTTTACGTGGGGTAAGCAAAAAAAATATCAAAAAAGATAAAGTAGAACTTGAGATAAAGACGAAAAACGGCTTTTTACGTAAAAAAAATTTATTGGCAAAATGGCATTTTTCGGCCTTTTGTTTTATCACAACTTTTTGGCTTTTGCACTTATAAACTCAAACTTTTTTTCAAAAAATCAGTCTCTCTGAGTAGTATCTTGCACATAAATTTGAAACAAAACTGAGCAAAACCCGAATTTAAATTCAATTAAAACATGGTTTTTTTGGGGGTAAAAAGAGCAAAAAAATATTTTTCAAACTGGGGAAAGCCGTCCTGGGCTCAATTTTGCTCCAAACTAAGTGCCGTTTTTTGCTCCACAAAAGGGCAAGATATTTCTAATAGGATCTCAAATATTAGAGTATGTAGTCGAACGGCTCTGAAGTTATTAATGAAAACGAAGTGGAACATTTTTTCGCAAGCCAAAAAAAGTGTCAAAAAACGCGAAAAAGGGGCGGAGTCTGCACACTCGGCATTTATTAGAGGCTGCTTGGCAGATATATTTCACTTGTAATTCCTCCAATTTGCGCGCCCAAAACCGGCAATACAAATTGTGGGAACAGAAATGAGGAAGTATCAGTCAGTTCAACATAGTGCCTACAAAATATGTGAAAGTGCACGTCGTGTCAGAGTGTCTCATTTCGGTTTGATTTACGTAGATCTACAAAAAATGCGGGAGAAGAGACGCAGATTTCTCAACTGATTTTGCATGGTTAAGAACGTGCTAATGTCACATTTTTTTGGGCAAAAAATTCCCGCAATTTTCTGTAGATCAACCCGTAATGGGACAGCCTGACACCACGTGTAAGTAACTAATTGTAAGAAGAATCGAGTCAGCTTTTTCCCAGTTTTCTTAACTCTCGAAAAATTAATTGCAGTCTGAAAAACAGGCTAAAAAATTAACTCATAAAAAGACGGCAATTGTTTGAGCGGTTCGAACTTGATAGCTTTGCTTATCCGAATGATATTTGAACAGATATCCCGCAGCTAAATATACCAGAAGCCCATAAACTGGTGCCCATAGTACTAGGAAAGATTGCCAACGTGAATATCGATTAAAGTCACAGGATATAAGGTTGTACGGGTTTTCCATCTGAACGAGAACATAATCAGCGACTGGGAGAAGCTGAGGCAGGTGAAGTTTGTTAGTGGAGAGTTCAGGTAGTTCAGCTCTTGTTTCATTTCTCAACATCACAGGTGGAAAAGTAATTTAAGGCGGACAGGCGTACGGACAGACGGCATCTTATCTTTAACCCCGATTTTTCGTGTTTGTGCATTTTGAGCGTTCTGTAAATCGGAGATATGCATTTTTATGGCTAGGCCAGAGGTGCGCGGCAATCGGAATTTTCCGGCATTCAGCAATTTCGGCAATTTCCAAATTGAACAATTGCCGAAGTTGTCGATCGCCGGACATTTTCGGCAATTTTCAAACCTAATTATATTTTGGAAATTGAACAAATTTCACCTTGTTTTTTAGTGTTTGGTTGGTCTTTTTTTTAAAAGAAAACGGTCAATCCTTCATAGGTGGAGTACCGAAACTTGAGACTTTGTTTTTTAAGACCCAAATTGATCCAAAACTACCGAATTTCGTAAAGAGACGTTTTGAAAATTTCTCAAAAAAAAAGTTATGGCGGTTCAAACTACTGCAAAATAAGGCCCATTTTCAGCAAAATCAAAATTTTTTCCAACTTCTCGGTGTCGCAGTGTCTGGAACTTAATTTTTATTTATTTATCACTTTTTAATAAATATTGTGGTTTTTGATTGGGCGTTTATTCGTTGATTTAAGTACATTTATGGTCGTTGGGGCACAAAAAGTAACGTTTATTTGTGTTCCAAAGACCATAAATGTACTTAAATCAACGAATAAACGCCCAATCAAAAACCACAATATTTTTAAACTTGCGAGAAATGCTCTAGGTGTGGTCGTACACTATTCAAGTTTAATCTCTTTAAACTTTTTTGCTGGATTTTTCAGAACAAAGGTAATAAATACAAATGATGGCAAATAATATGAAGATAATTTTACTTTAACAACGGAAAAAAAATCGTTTTCTAGATACGGCCAAATCAGTAAACGTTGTGAAAAACGGGCTCACGAGATGTCGGCCGCTGTATTTTTTGTCATGACACTGGTAAACAATTTAAGTAATTGAATACAAATAAATGTAATTATGGACAATACTTCATTATTTGAACTTTTTTCGATAGCATGCCCTTAAGTTGTGCTCGTTTGAAAAGTTTGTAAATTTACCAAAAATTAAAAATTGAATAGAATTATTTATTGCCGGCACTGTATGTATTTTTTCTTGTTTATGTATAATAGTAACAAGTTAAGTTTTTTTACAAAAGATTGGTCACTTTCCAAAGTTATTGGGCATTCGAAAATTAGTCTTGCAGCCTTTAATAGTCTTGCAGTTCTCTTGCACCCCTACGGATCAATCAAAAATTAGTCTTGCATGCAAGACTAATAGAGGAAATGCGGTATCTAGAAGATGGTTATATCTGCCAGGCGAATAACCTTTGTTCTCGATTTTTTTTCGTCACAATAATACAACGATCACTAAGAGATAAGGGCAAACAGACGTTGTAGTTGAAGTGTAGCCAACGTAGGCTAAGAGTATAAATACAACAGTTACTTCCCTCGTCGAATCATAGAACCAATATGTCTCTTCGCCGTTTCCCACACGCTGAAATCGTTTCCCCAGATGTTCTTGGAGAACATTTGAAATTCCGAAATGGTAGAGAAACCAATAATCGATTCTTGAAAGCTGCCCTCACCGAGATTCAGTCGAGTTATTATCCTGATGAGCCAAAAAGACACGGTCTTCCAACTGACGCTATTCTTAATATTTATGACAAATGGGGAAATGGCAGTTTTGGAATGATCCTGACTTCGAATGTTCTAGTGGACCCAGTGAGTTTTTTTTTTTTCAAAAATTCATTCATTTCGATACTGATTTTTTCAGACTAATTTGGAGGCTGCTGGTAATGCTATAATTTTCAAAGAAGGAGATTGCCATGAACGTCGAGCTCTGTTTACTTACTGGGCAAAACTGATGAAACAGGATGGGGCTCTTGCCGTAATGCAGATCTCTCATGCTGGAAGGCAGACCCCAGTGTTCGTGAATCCTACTCCTTGGTCAGCTTCTGATGTTCAACTTGTGTCAGCTGCACGTTTTACAACGTATGGAAAGCCAAAGCCTTTGTCAACTGAGCAAGTTGAAACCGAAGTAGTGGATAGATTCGTCTATGCTGCCAAATTTGCATACGAATGTGGATTTGATGGAATTCAACTACACGGAGCCCATGGATACTTGCTCTCTCAATTCACATCTCCAACAACTAATAAGAGAGTTGACAAGTATGGAGGTTCGCTGGAAAACCGTCAGAGAATTGTTATCGAGATTTATGATGCTATTCGAGCTGAAATTCCGGCATCAACTGGGTTTTTGATTGGAATTAAAACAAATTCAGTGGAATTTCAATCAGAAGGACTCACTTTGGAGGATGCTAAAACTATGTGTCAAGTATATGAGAGCAAAGGATTTGACTTTGTAGAGCTATCTGGAGGAACATATGAGCAGCTCAACTGGACCTGGGAACGAGAGTCGACTAAGAAGAGGGAGGCATTTTTCGTTGAATTTGCCGAGCAGGTTAGTAATAAATTTGCCAAAGATAATATAATCTCAGATTTTCAGAAGTTTAGTGCAAAATTCCGTCAAATTGGGTGTCAAGTCCGCAAACACCAGATTTGACGGAATTTTGCATTAATATTCTGAAAATCGGGGACTAGGTGTTATTTGAAATGGGAAATCTGAAAATTGGCTCAAACTCTGAAGATTTCGAACATTTTGACTTAAAATTTGTAAAATTCAAATTTTACAGCTGAAAGGGTCTAAACCTCAAAATTTGCCGAAAATGATATCATTTCCAGATTCCCCGTCTCAGATTACCCCTAATCGCCGATTTTCAGAATTTTAGTGCAAAATTCTGTCAAATCTAGTCTTTTGGGTACTGTAGCCTGGTGTTTGCGGACTTGGCACCTAATTTTACAAGATTTTGCACTATAATTCTGAAAATCGGAGATAAGGGGTAATTTGACACGGAGAATCTGAAAATGTGGTTAATTTTGTTGAAATTTGATTTCTTGTCGCTAAGCACGTGGTGTCAGGCAGTCTCATTGCGGTTTGATCTACGAAAAGTGCGGAAATGTTTTTCCAGAAAATTTGTGACGTCAGCACGCTCTTAACCATAAGAAATCAGATGAGATGTCTGCGTCTCTTCTCCCGCTTTTTTCGAAGATCAAAGCGAAATGGAAAGATGAATTATGTTAGAAAATGTTTTTGAAAGCATGTAGTTATAGTTTATACCAGGGGTGCGCTTCAATTGCCGCTCGGCAATCGAATTTTCGGCAATTGCGGAAATTGCCGATTGCCGGAAATTTTAAAAACCGGCAAATGCCGAAATTGCCGATTGCCGGAAATATAAAATTGAAACTTTTTGTAGATTTAGGAGCCTAAACATGTATTTTACTGAACAGATTTCTCTTTTCAAGTTCAAAATGATTTAATCCTGTAAGGATTGACCGTTTTGTTAAAGAAAATGACTAACCGAATACTAAAATACAAGGTGAAATTTTTTTCAATATCCGAAATATAATTTGGTTTGAAAATTGCCAAAATTGCCGATTGCCGGAAATTTCCGATTGCCGCGCACCCCTGGTTTATACATTCGCAACTTTACAAATTTTAATCAAATTAGGATCCCTGTCAAGTCATCCATTTTCACAAACAATCAAATTAAATTGATTGTATCGTTTTCAGATTCGGCCAGTTTTTAATAAAACGGTGGTATATTTGACTGGAGGATTTCGAACAGTTTCTGCAATGATTAATGCAATCTCCTGTAATGCAACTCAAGGAATTGGCCTCGGGCGTCCAATTACAGCGGAGCCAGATCTGCCAAAGAAGATTCTAAAAGGAAGAGTCATTTCAGCAGTTCAAGACTCATTCAATCCAAATGATATTGCAACAACTGCGTTGGCAAGTGGCACACAAATGGATCAAATGGGGCGTACGAGTCTGGAAAAAGCGAGCGGAAAGTATGGTCCAAATTAGTTTTTCGTATTTTTGAAAATTAATAATTTTCAGTATAATGCATCTAATCACCGACTTCAGTGATGGGCTCACCGTTCAAAAATTTTGTGAAGCTTTGGGCCATCATGTGGAACAAGCAGCACTTGATATAAGCGAAGGAAAAATACCGAAAGCAATAATTGCATTTAACTAAATACCGTAACTCTTTAGAAATGGTATACTTCCTTTTTACACTATCTAGACATTTTAACCTTGTATAAGACTTCTTTGTTATTCTATCATAGCCTTTTAAACAACAGAACATTGTATCATATTTGTGCCCGCATCGATCGAAAAAGCATCTCAATTACCAACATCTGCGACCCTGAAAAGTTGCCAAAATTTGAGAATTCAGCTAAAAATATACCTTTTTTCCAAAACTTTACGCGGCCATAATTTTTTTTGAAAATTTTTCAGAACTTCGGTAGTTTTGAACCATTTTTGGTTTGAAAAAGCAAAGTCTCAAATTTCGGTACTCCACCTTTAAACTTTTAAAACTTTTGACTAACACATTTTAAATTTTTATGAAATGAGGTAAAAAACATTGACAAAGAGTAGAATTTAGTTCTTGTTCATTTTTTGGCTTTGCTAAAATTTTAACTTGATACTTGTACAATTCTGAAATTGCAGATTTGAAAAAAAATTTGTAGTAGAAACTTTGAAACCTCGAAAAAAATTGAGTATACCTTGAAATTACTCTTGAAAAACTCAAAAATTCGAAAAATTCAAAAGTTGATGACCTAATTTGAATTACACCTGAATTTTTTTGCGCGGATTTTTGAAATAAATAATAAAATAAATAGCACCCCCTATTTAGAATCAAAACTCTTGTGCCTTTTTTAATAATTATTTGTATTGTTTTTGAATTCAACTTTCCGAGCGAAATTTTTTTTTCAATTTTTTTTTGAATCAGTTGCTTTTATTTGGCAATTTTTGGTCAATTTTTGCATGGATTTTTCCAGACTTCGGTATGTTTTTTTTTCGTGGTTTTTCTTTTTTTTTTTTTTTTTTTTCTGGGCACTGGGTTTTTGTTTTTTCTTCTGTTTTTTTTTTCGGGATAGTGTCATTTTTCTTTCTTTTTTCTAAAAAATTTTGCTTTAAAAATTTTGTTTAAAATAGACTGTTAAAGGTGGGGATATTGTCTAAATACGCGTATAATGTTCCAAAACGACCGAATATCATAATAAAACACTCCAAATAATTTGAAGATTTTTCATAATTTCCAGTCAAAGTTTTGGCAAATTGCCAAAATTTTGAAAAATATGAGATTTTGAGGAAAGCCAGAGCAATTTTGCATGTTTAGATCCCTAAAATGTTTTAATACAAATAATTAAAACAAAATTGAAGTACTTCTTGACAGTAAATAAAAAAATTTCAAAATTTTTGTTGAAAAGTTTTATTAAGGAATTTTGGAATTACAGGAGTGGTTTTTAATAATTTCCCCTCTGGCTCTACTCCACCTTTAAATTTAATTCAAAAATAAATTTTAAATTTAATAAAATTCTCATGATTTTCTGAAGCTTTTTGTTTGAAATTTTCTAGAAAAACAGTCTAATTTATATTTTCTCAAAAAAAAATCAATTGGAAAACCACAGTTCATGCTCCAAATACCCTATTTGAATGATAAGGAAGTGCTCCCGAAGGAGAATTGCTCTGATAAAAAACCGTGATAAGAAAGATGGAGTCATTTTGATTGAAAAATGAGGCAGCACTGCCTGCTTTTTCTACTATGCCTAGGAGTTTTCAGGGCTCAAGGAGCTCCAACTGGCGACGATAACGGTAAGTAATTTTCTGAAAAATCATTAAAAAAATTATTATTCTAACAAAAATTATCAGGAAAATTTGGAAATATTGTTCTGAAAATATTTGGTGTGGAAGTTTAGTCTCACCACGAAAATTAAAGTGTTTAAATTTAAAAATTTCCAGCATCCTCCTTCTCGGATACTTTTGTCAGAAGCCACTTTCCAATAATTTTTGCGTCAACTGAAGCTCCAAACGCGACCAATTGTTTGGATAAGGTTTTTACTAATTATGAGGTAATTTTTACAACTTGCAATTCTTTTTTGTATTCTTATGTTTTCAGCTAAAAAGACATGTAAACGTGAAATGCGATGAGGCTGATGGTCTGGACAGGTGCTCCGGTTTGACACTGGTGTCGCATGATGATAAGGCAATTATCATTGCGTTCAGGTGAGAGGCTGACAACTGGGCAACCCGTGCCTGCCTACCTGCCTTCATGGCGACGCAATGTTTTAACCAAAAAATTCAGAGGCACCAAAGGAGTATTGCAATTGCTTGTGGAATCCGATGAGATAATGTACAGAAATAAGGTAAGCTCAACTTGGCAAAGTAGCATTTTTAAAGAACTACTTTTAGACCGCGTGGTTTGGTGGCGGAAACGTCGGTTTCTACTTTGCGAGAAGTTACAATTTACTATGGAATGCTGGAATGAAGGAAGACTTCAATACGCTGAAGCATGCATATCCCGGCTATGAGATTTGGGTGGGTGTTTTTCCCAAAAAGTACAAAAAAATTAAGGTTTAGGTTTAGACTTAGGGTTAGGCATTGGCTTAGACTTAGGCTTAGGCTTAGGCTTCGGCTTATTCTTTGGCTTAGACTGAGGATCAAGCTTAAGTTTGGCGTCAGTGGGGGAGCGTTAGCTGACGCTATTTAGGGTTAGGATTACAGCGTTTTTTTGATTTTTCAAAGGGTTCCCGTTGGCCGATTAGGCTTAGGCTTAGGCTTAGGCTTATGCTTAGGATTATGCTTAGGCCTAGACTTAGGCTTAGGCTAAGTCTTTGGTTCAGGCTTTTGTTGTTAGGCTAGGCTGGGCGAAAGGGGGAGAACTAGAGAAAAAAAATTCCAGAAAAATAAAAACCACGAAAAATGAAACATAGTCAGTCAAAAAGCCATGAAAAATTGTCACTTTCCGCCGATAACAGCCACGTTTTACGAAAATTTAAATTTCAAACTTATTAATTTTCAGGTCGGAGGCCACTCCCTTGGAGGATCCATGGCAGCTCTAGCATCCAACTACCTCGTCGCTAACGGACTTGCCACGTCGTCCAACCTCAAAATGATCACGTTCGGAGAGCCACGTACCGGCGACAAGGCTTTTGCAGACG
The DNA here is from genome assembly GCF_000002985.6 of Caenorhabditis elegans. Lineage (NCBI taxonomy): Eukaryota > Metazoa > Nematoda > Chromadorea > Rhabditida > Rhabditidae > Caenorhabditis > Caenorhabditis elegans. The sequence goes on from NC_003283.11 coordinate 1,847,658, forward strand.
CCCACGACAAAATGGTAACCTACTCGTACAGAATTGTCCATCACAAGGACATTGTCCCACATATTCCATTAAACGGAATGGCCGAGTTCCATCATCATCGGAATGAGGTTTGGTATGACAATGACATGCTGAAGGCCGTATTCAAGGAGTGCGATGCTCAGGAATCCCCGTTCTGTTCGGATAGTCATTTGGACTACGAGATTGAAGATCATCATCGATATTTTGGAATGTTTATTTCATTTTATGGCCGGAGAAATTGCACCGGCGATCCTTCAAACTAATTGATTTTTTATAAAAAAATGTTAAGCATATTTATGACTTGTTAAGCTTTCTAGCTTCATAAAAGAGTACATGGCAACACGAATTTATTCACGACTAGTAAAGTTCATAATCCTCAATACTCGGCACATCTGGGCTCTCTCGGTTTGTACCATGGCTTGTTTCTTTCTATCCATTCTCTCTGTCTCTTCTCCAGATTCTTACCAAACCGGTCTTCTTTGCCCTGCCACGAATACAGCTCCTTTGGCGGAATGTTTTCTTTCCAGTTCTGAATGACGCGTTCAAGATAAAAGGCGACTACTTTTGCGTTTGTATTTGTCGCAGACAGACAGTACTGTAGAATTGTTGCCATCTGAAAGAATGCTTAAATAAGTCAAAATTAAATTCGTCTATTTACCCTCTCATTAGTCTGGAAACGTGCACGTGGCCAGATAGTTGTACTTCATTGTTGCCGCCATTATGTGATCTTCCTCATCGTGCCATTCAAACTTTTTCTAAAAATTAGTTTTCAAGGTAATATAGTAGTTACTATCAAGTAAACTAGGACAAGGTAGAAATGTAGTTAGGCAGGCAAGCATGAACTTGGTTCTAAACAGAAACGTAGTTAAGCATGACATAGGCAGGGGGTGGCGAGAAGTCAAAATAGGTCGAATTTTTTATGTTTGTTCAGCGACTATAGTCTAAGAATGTAGACCAGAGATAAGCTTAAGCGTAAGCCTAAGCCTAAGTTTAACCTATGCCTAATTTTAAGCATAGGCCTGAGCTTAGCTTGAGCCTAAGCTTAGCTTAAGCCTAAGCTTAGCTTAAGCCTAAGCTTAGCTTAAGCCTAAGCTTAGCTTAAGCCTAAGATTAGCTTAAGCCTAAGCTTAGCTTAAGCCTAAGCTTAGCTAAGCCTAAGCTTAGCTTAAGCCTAAGCTTAGCTTAAACCTAAGCTTACCTTAAGCCTAAGCTTAGCTTAGGCTTAAGGTAAGCTTAAGCCTAAGCCTAATCTTAAGTCTAAGCCTAAGCTACGTTCCTGCATACGTGCCGAAAAAACGCCAGATTCTCATAACGAAGCCACTTTCTCAAAACTCATACCAGAGTGATAAACCGTGCACAAATGTAAAACCACGACTCGTAGTCGTCGGCAGGTCCTCGTGCCAATCGGAAATGCTGACGTCTCGACAAGTACGTGTTGATGACGTTCTTCGGCAGTGGCTCTCGCTCCAATTTGTTACGGGCATGTCGGGCCTGCTGAACGTACAGAGGCTGCAGCCCATTGTGCTTCGTCGTGCAAATGTTACGACGGATGTTTTGACGCGTCTCGGAGTTGAAGAAATTATTGAGCACCACGATTGATGTGTTGTTTCTGAGAAGAGAGAACGAAGAGGGGCGGATGTCGAGATGGGTGTAGCCAAATTCTTATGTTAAAACAAATCGGACCTCTGGTGAAGACATACCTTGTGGAGATCACTAATGCAGTAGAATGTTTGCTGAATAAGATGCACAGCCGAGTAGAGGTCAAGTGTTGTATTTTGTACGAGAAATCCCAAATCCCAGTGCAGCTGGAAAATATTTTGATTGCTCATAATGCTACATGGATTCTGAGTGATTGTTCTAACAAAATGACCAACCTGTGGTGTCAATATGTACTGCAAGTTTAGGTACTGGCCATATTTCATGACACGCATCGCGTTGTGTGAGCGATTCTTGTTGAGCTTGCACAGGATTTGCGCTTCTTTCTGTAAATTGAAAATTAGTTTAGTAAGTTTTTTGTTTAGTACAACTCACGGATCCGGCACTGTCGAAATTGATTGTCGCACGGTAGTGGAAATGATAGAAGGTCTGCTGGTACTGTGTTAAAGCCAAATATCGAAATACAGCTCTTCCCATGTTGCCAATCACATCTTCTTTGCAGAACATTCTGAAATGTTAATTTTTTTCATTCGATTTTCAGGTTTGAAAAAAACAGAAATCCGGGTGGATTAGTCTTTGGGCGTTCGGAGATACCCCGAAAAATGAGCCACTCGAGTTAGAGGCCGGCAGCCGCGGGGAGGTGCGGGGAACTACAGGCAAGTAGCGAGCAATAGAGATGGAGCAGCGGGCGGCAGTGGGCGTCAGCGGCCATCAGTAGGCGTAAGCGGGCGTCAGCGGGCGTTAGCGGGCGTCAGCGGGCGTCAGCGGGCGTCAGCGGGCGTCAGCGGGCGTCAGTGGGCGTCAGCGGGCGTCAGCGGGCGTCAGCGGGCGTCAGCGGGCGTCAGCGGGCGTCAGCGGGCGTCAGTGGGCGTCAGCGGGCGTCCGTGGGCGTCAGCGGGCGTCAGCGGAAGTCAGGGGGCGTCAGCGTCTGTAGGCGGGCGTCTGCGGAAGTCGGGGGGCGTCAGCGTCTGTAGGCGGGCGTCAGCTAGCGTCAGTGGGCGTCAGGGGGCAATAGCGGGCGTCAGCGCGCGTCAGTGGGCGTTAGCGGGCGACGAGGAAAATAAACTTACGGCGTAAGTCCCAACATGACCTTTGTCTCTTCACTGATGTGTTTGAAGTCGCTTTGAATCTCGACAGAATTCAATGTTTGCACGACCGGGAACTTATTCTCATAGGTGACACGTTTCCAACCAGTCTTTCCCGGCGCCTGCCATTCCACTCTTTTTGTCGGGATCGAATGCGGCTTCTGCTTCATATCACAGTTTCTCCATACAGTCAGTCCCATCTTCTTGGCACGTCCCTCCATCCATCTTCGATATTTTTGGTATCTCTTGCGCCGATGTCTCGTGAGTGTCCAATCCCAGCGCAGATGACGAGCCGCCTTTCTTTGTGGAGCCGAACACGTGTAGCGGTACTGTAGGTATCTGTAGATGTGCTCCACACGCTGGGATTTCAAGTAGGCAAGTCTCTCCCGGATGTCCTCTGGCTTCATCTGACCTTTTGCAATCACCTCCGTCTTTGCACGTTTCGATGCGCGAATGCGTCTGAAAATTCGGTGTCTTCTCTGTCGTTTCCTCAGCTTTCTGGCCTTCACGTGCTTCTTCTGCTCTTTTCGGGCTTCTCTCGCAAGCTTTTTGTCTTCTGGAGTCACGCCTTTGCTCACATTGATTCCAGCTTTCTTTTGCCTGTCCTTTTCGATCCATCTGTCGTATTTTCTTTTTACATCTCTCCATCTGGCTTTTTCCACTGTGAATTTTTTGTGCGAACACTCATTAGTCTTCTTCTCGGGCTTTTTCCGGAAATACGCTGCAAAAAATGGAAGTGATTTTGAATATTGTCTGGCAGCGGACACTTTGCTGGTTCGCAATACGCAAAATTTAAAAGTAGCAGGCGACACTTCACTGGTGGTATTCTACTGGACTCAAAAAATGCTTTTAAAAAAGGCTTGTGGACCACAAGTCAGCTGCTCTCGGCGTTTTTTTTAACTAGCGTAGCAGCGGACACTTCACAGGAGCCGAGATGTCGGCTGTTTTCGGCCAGCAACCGACATCTCACCGGCGCAATCTGAAACATTGATTACCTGGCAACGTTCCTGGATGGAAGAAGTAGTTCATTTTGTGAAAATAATTTGGAAATAATTGATTTGAACTTTATTTCTTGTTGGAAGTTGTTTGTTTTTTTCGTCACACGGGAATTATTTATTCTTTTATAAACTATAATGTCACGGGGAAAAAATGAATAAAAATCAATAAATAGGAAAACACGTCAGCCAATTTAAAAGTTTTAAATTTTGAAATTAAAAGTATCAGCCGACTTATCACAGGTGCTATTCTACTGGAGTCTTATTATAACCTATAAGGTCGGGTGCCCCATAAAGTCCCATCAAGGCTGTGCGGCATTTTTTTCGGCAAACGCACAAAACTGTATATTTCATACATGATAATCCAACTTTTATCATCGAAAATTAATATCGAAATGTAGAAAAATGTTTTTTTCTATCTGAAAATAATATTTATTTTTGTCGAAAAGCTCCAAGAAATAAGTCTCAAATAGTGCCTGAAAGTTGCTGTTTGCCGAAAAAGTGCCGATAATTTTTTGGCAAACGACAACTTTCAGGCACTATTTGAGGCTTTTTGAATATTTTCACCAAAAATAAATATTATTTTCAGATAGTACAAATCTTTTTACTACATGTCTTCATTAATTTTAGCTGAAAAAAGTTCGATTATCATGTATGAAATAAGTAATTTTTGCGTTTCCCGGAAAAATGCTACACATCCCCGGTTCCCATTAGAAATCATTTTAATTTGAAAATAACTGCTGCGTTTTTCAAATTTTTTCAAAAAAAGTTCCCCGCAGGCACTTTGAAAGGTTCTCAGCCACGAGACGTCGGCTGCTGTTGGCACTTTTTTCTCAAAACTAGCGTAGCAGCGGGCACTTCACAGGAGCCGAGATGTCGGCTGCCCTCAGCCAGCAGCCGACATCTCACAGGCGCCATCTGAAACATTGATTACCTGGCAACGTTCCTGGATGGAAGAAGTAGTTCATTTTGTGAAAATAATTTAGAAATAATTGATTTGAACTTTATTTCTTGTTGGAAGTTGTTTTTTTTTCGTCACACGGGAATTATTTATTCTTTTTTTAAATTATGATAGAATGTCAAGGGAAAAATTTAAAAAAAGATAAAAATTAATAAATAGAAAAACCCGTCAGCCAATAAATAAATGAGGAAAAATTCAAAAAGTTTTGGAAAAAATTGAATTGAAAGACGCCAATTTGGGCCAGTAAGTGATCATTATGAAGGGAAACTGGGGTGAAAATAGCACTGGGAGGAAGTTAGAGAAATCGATTGGAATGACAAAGAGTATGGAACTGGTAGCGTTGGGATTACTTTTTTAATCCTTCAACCTTCAACAAGATTCATCACATCTTCTATCTTTATCAAAGGTGCTTCGGAGCAACCCTTCAAAAAATGGAGACAAGAGCCCCGCACCGCCCAAGTGAACTGCTGCCAGTCGCTTTTCCTCCACATTTCTACGCGGGTCTCCTCGTCGTTTTCCAGCTGAGTGACTCGGATTTCGTTACCGCAATCGGTTAGGGTTACCATTTTTTGCTGGAATTTTTTGATTTCTGTGATTTTGGCCGAAAATAATTCTCTTGCAAATTCTTAACTTACATTTTTTAAATTACTCTCAAAGCAATATTCGCCCATTTTTCTCGCATTAAATGTGAATACCAAGTCAGAATCTGTGGCGATTTGTAGCAGCGCGGCGATGCTTGTCCCATCATTCAGATGGAATTCTGCTGATGACGTGGATGTCGAGGTGCTTCCACTGACTGACGAGGAGGAGGAATCTTCTTCTTTCTGGAATTTGGGTAGTGAAATGTCGGCTGCTTCTTTTAGTATTCTGACTCACAATATTCTGATAGGTGCTGTTCAATTTGCTAAGAAATACCGAATCGCTGGTGAGACTCTCGTTTTCATTAGATGCGTTTCCTTCCTGGAAGATAATTAATTTTAAGCGCCCGTCTTGTGTGCCTAGGCACCTAGGCAAACTTACATTCGAATTGGCCGATGGGGATGTGCTGGAATTGGCGTACTGCGAGGCTTGTTGGATTAGAGCCGCCAGGAAGTCATCTTGGGCTCCGAGCTTGATCTCTGCGGTGGCAAAGGGGTTGAACGAGAAGGGTGACGGTTGGGAGAGGGCTTTGAGGAGCAGATCTTCGGGCTGAAAATATTACAGTTTTTTTCTGTCTAAGATATGGTTTCGTCGCTTTTCAGAATTAAAAAAAAACTAAGTTTGTCCCATCACGGTTTGATCTACAAAAAATGGGGAAATTTTTTGCCCAAAAATATGTGACTTCAGCACGCTTTTAACCATACGAAATCAGTTGAGAACTCTGCGTCTCTTCTCCCGCATTTTTTGTAGATTTACGTAGATCAGGCCGAAATGAGACACTCTGACACCACGTGAAAATAATTAATTGGAGTGTAGTGCAGGGCTATTGTAAGATGTTTGCATTGTAGGATAACTTAAATTACTATAAGAAAAGGTTACTGCAGAGTTACTGTAAAGTTACCAGTTTTTGCAGGATTACTGTAGACTTATTATTGGGTTACTGTAGGGTTACTGTAGATTTTTAAAATATACTCAATGGTTACTGCCAAATTACTGGTTTTTGTAGGATTACTGTACTTTTGATAAATATTATCCTAGGGCTGATGTTTTGTATTTTTATAGCTACTGTAGTGTACTTGTGTCTTGAAATAGGATTAAAGTAGAATTTCTGTCGACTTATTATTGGGTTACTGTAGGGTTACTGTAGATTTTTAAAATATACTCAGTGGTTACTGCCAAATTACTGGTTTTTGTAAGATTACTGTAATTTTGATAAATAGTATTTGTATAGCTACTGTACTGTACTTGTGTCTTGAAATAGGGTTGAGGTAGGATTACTGTAGTCTTATTATTGGGTTACTGTAAGTTTACCCAGACGTAGAGTCTACGTCGTAGACTAAGATTACTGTATTCTCAGTGGCAGTTAAATTTTTGTAGTTAAGGTATTGTAAATCAGGGGTGGTCGGCAATTGCCGTTCGACCAATTTTTTGTCTACAAAAATTGTCAAGTTGCCGGTTTGCTGATTTGCCGGAAACTTTCATTTCCGTCAATCTGCCGATTTGCCGTTTGCCAAAATCAACTTGCCAAAAGTTTTAGAGGGATTTTTATAAGACGGAAACACTTAAAACTGGGCCTTTTGGAACCTTTTTCTGTTTTCTTTAGATATTTTCATAGAATGTGTTTGCTTTTCAAAATAGCTGTAGGAACATTAATAGGATGCGTACAATTTTGCAATTAAAATTGAAATACTGAAACTTCCAAAAAAGTGCGAAACCACAATTTGCAGAAAATTCCAGCAAATTCGCAATTTGCCGGTTTTCCAATATAAATTTACTCGAAGAAAATCTCGTAAATGGTTGTCGAAAAAAAAGTTTTTGAAAAGTACTGTGAGACTACTGTAGGTAGATTATGTTCCAAAATTCAAGACAGAAAACTCCAAGTCAAAGTTTAAAAAAAGCTGCAATTTATATTTCCTAGATTTCCCTTTAAACTTCAAAAAGCATTTTAAATATTTTGAAGATTTTTCCTTTCAAAAAAAAAGTAAAATTGTTTTGCTTTTCCGTTCAACCATGTCCAGTTTAAACATTCCAATCCATGTCGAAAATTGGACACAACCAAGCTTCGCCCCGCGACGAAAAAAAAAACTGGATTTCTTCTTTTTTAGAATTCGCATTTATATACATACATATATTCAATATGTAAAAGCTACTTTGCAAAACGTTCCTAAAATCTGTCTGCGTCTCTTACCCCCACCATTGTGTCTTCCGCAGGCGCCCCACGCGTGCGGGCGCGCGGAAAAGAATTGTAAAAATTAATGCGAATTTCGGTGATTTCTAGGTCACTACTATTCGCTTTTCAAACATGTTTTCTACCTAGAAAATTGCAGGAAATTTGAGAGACGCAGTAGCGAAACAGATATGGTTTTTGCAATTGGGTAACACACGAATTTTTGACAGACATCTGACTTTGGGTGACTGGGTGGAAAACTGGTTTTGATCTAGAATCTCACCTGTTTCTTGACTCGCGGAGCATAGTTCGCTGGAGCCTGTGAGTTGATTTTCTCCTCACATATCGCCCAAAGTCCTCCGGGTCCTAGAATACATTTTTGGAACCCGTTGTGAATTTATTAAGCCAACCTGTGTCATGTTTCCGTTTCAAGTGAAATTTCATAGTTGTAGGCGATCTGTCGTTAGTCACCCAGTGGCAAAATCTGCAGCGGACACCTGCCAGGCCATGAGTTCGGAGGTCGGTGAAAAACTCCCAAACCTGAAATTTAATTTAAGTTGCTGTGAGTAGGCCTGAGGTCGTATCGTAAATTCTTTTTTTAGGTAGGCTTAGGCTTAGGCTTAGGCTCAGGCTTAGGTTTAGGGCTAGCCTTAGGCTTAGGCTTAGGGTCAGGTTTAGGTTTAGGCTAAGGCTTAAGCTTGGGCTTGGCGTCAGTGGCGAGCGTGAGCTCGACGCTATTTAGGCTTAGGTTAGGCTACAGCTTAGGCTCAGGCTTAGGCTTAGACTCACACTTAGGTTTAGGCTTAGGCTCGAGCTCAGACTTAGGTTGAGTCTCAGGCTTAGGCATAGGCTTCGGCTTCGGCTTTGGCTTTGACTTGGGCTCAGGATTATCTCTGGACTATATTCTTAGATCATAGCCTATAATTACTGGTTTTACCGCTATCATTATCCTAAAAAAATAAAATGACTCACCGGATTGCTCTTTTTCCTTCCTGCATTTCTTGGGTTCGGAATATTCGGTGCCGGGGCTAGGCCCGTCCTCATCACACTCTCCGGGAAAACTGTAGTTGTTGTCAACATTTTTGTGAATTGAAAGCTAGAAGAGAGAGGGTTGATGAACTTAGGAACAGTGAGCGATATTAGTTTTAAACCATTTTTAAAAAGTTTGCAAGCCTGCTCAATGCTTATCAATGGAGCAAATTTGCAGAAAATAACAAAACAAAAGTAAAATCAAAAATCCACAAAAAAAGTCATCCAAGTTTGTATGTACTGCATACTAAAATAGAAGTAGGGGGTAGAAAGGGGGACGGAAATCGAAAGCTGACCCCATTTTTTGTTCCGAAAATTGTCGCCGAAACACAGTGTATTTGTTATTTTTGGTGTGGTTCTAGCATGATTTCTGGTTATTCTACATATGTTTAGTGTAGGACTTAACAAAAACGCTCGGATTTAGGCTTAGGCTTAGGCCTAATCTTAGACTTGAGTTTGAGATTTATTTTGAGCTTAGGCTTATGTTTGGGCTTAGGCTTAAGCTTAGATTTGAGTTAAAGCTTATGCTCAGGCTTAGGCTTAGGCTCAGTCTTATTCTTAGGCTTTGGCCTAGGCTTAGGCTTATGCTTAGACTGAAGCTTCAGATTGAGCTTAATCTGAGGCATAGGCTTAGGTTCAGGCTTAGGATTAGGCGTAGTTTTAGGCTTATTCTCAGGCTTTGGCTTAAATTGCCACAATCCAGGCCTATTCATATTCTGATTTACGTCAATTTAGCGTAACACAACTCTAACCATTTTTGAATCAAAAAATTAAAAGTATATTTGGAAATTTCCAGGTTCACAATCATATTTAAAAACTAGTTTTTTTTCCAAAAACCCGCATGCCTACACTCAAATTCACAAAAAGATTTTTTCGTCCTGTGGTGGGGGAGTGGGGGTGAAAGAGAGGCGGAACGCGCGCACCCCTTCCAAAGTTTTTAGGATGGGATTTTTGAATTGTGAATTTCGAATTGAATTGCTTTTGCTTTTGGTCAGGGGAGGGCAAATTGCCTGCAGGCGGAATTCAGGAATTTACGAATTTACGCGAAAAATGGGATGCGAAAATGAAAAACGGCCGGGTAGGGGGGAAGGCGAAGAAAGCATAAATTTCACACGATTTTTGGGAGAAATTTGCATAAATTTTTTCGTTTTGAAATTTTGTTACTCGAAGCTTCTGGAAAGGGAAATTTGAATTTTTCGTAACCTTGAGATTGCATGCTTCTGCTTGATTTTTTGGCAGAAAGTGACCTTGTCTCAAGCAGTGATATTTTTGAGGTAAAATAAATTTGAGAAAGAAGAAATATATATGAATCATATTTTTTTAAAAATAAAGGTGATTCAGAAAAAAAATTGAGAAGGAATTTTTGGATAGTTTCACAGTACTAGGTAAAAGTACACTATAAATCACCTATTTTACTCGTAGTAGCTCAAAATAGTAGGCAGGCAAGCATAACCTTTCACGGGGTTCTGGCCTTCCTTATTGAATTTTTCGCGCTCCATTGACAATCGCCTGCCAGACAACGCGTCGGAAAGTCGTGTACTCCACACGGACAAATACATTTAGTTTTACAACTAGAATCGAGCCGCAACGCGCCGTAAATCTACCCCAGATATGGCCGAGCCAAAATAGCCTAGTTCGGCAAACTCTTCCATTTCAATTTATGAGGGAAGCAAGAAATTTGTGACCTTACCTCGTAGGCATATGCCTGCCTACCATGAAACTACAGTGTGAAGTTGTAGGCAGGTAGGCAGGTCAACAAACTTTTTCTGTTAATGTGTAAGTGTATTTAAATTGAAAAATGAAATTATTTCAAATTTCGTATAGTGTTTTGCAAGGCAAAATCGTTCAGAAAAAAATTTTCAACCAAGAAATGGGCGGAGCCTAGTAGAGATTGGTTTAAAGGAAGCTTTATATACAAATTTCAGACTGAAAATTATTTGAAATTGATGTTTTTTAGTCAATCATTCACCTATTCGTAATTATCGAAAAAAGTGAAACCAAACGGAAAAAGTGAAAATTTCAAGCTTTACACATAAATCATATGCATTTTGACGGCTATACTTAAACCCGACGAATGTCACTGAAATATTGAAATTTGAAATTGAAATTTACTGAAAAAAAAAGAAGTTTGTTCCTCGTTTTTAAGGGCGCCGAACTTTTTTTTGAAAACTTTTTTGAAAACTTTTTGTTGAAGAAATTTGGTCAGCTAACATATAAAACAAAAAAAAGACCGGGAAAAATTCAAATCGGAAATATAAAAATTTAGTCCTAAAAATTTATGAAATCCGATATTTTTGGAAAGTGGGAGCGAGGCGAAGAAGGTCGCTTTTCTTGGGAGAAGGGGGCGGAGCCTATGTCAGGGGTTGGAAGAAAATTTTCAGAATTTTTAATTTTTAATATTTTAAAAAATCATAACAATTTCAAAATAGACCCCGCCCATTTCTTGGTCCATTTCTCTTTATTTTTCAAAAATTTGAAAAAAAAATGTTTTCGATTTTTTTTTGGAAATTTAAAATTGAATATTTTAGAGAAAGTTTTTGTAAAACATAATTTTGAAATTATGGAAAACTTTTTTTAAATGAAAATAACCAAATATCCAAGATGTGGGCGGAGCCTATTTTACGATTTTTTTTTCTGAAATTTTTCTAAACTTTCACACAGATCTGAAACTTGTGCTAACCGTAGAATATTTCAGATCTATGCGAATTTTTTTTTAATTCAGAAATCTCAAAATAGGCTCCGCCCACATCATGGTTGTTCAGGAATTTGCATGGAATTTTTTCCGAAAATCTAGAAAAAAATGGGGGGTTTTTTCAGAATTTTTGTCATAATTTTCCTAATTAAAAAAAAATATCACACGTGGTGGCATGGTGCCTGTCCCATTACGGTTTGATCTACAAAAAATTCGGGAATTTTTTCCACAAAAATGACGTCAGCATATGCAAAATCAGTTGAGAAGTCTGCGTCTATATTCCCGCGATTCTTGTGGATCAAACCAAAGATGGGACACTCTGGCAAAACGTGTGTTCATATTGTGAAAAAAATTTGAAATTCTGAGTTTTTTCACCTAAAAAATCGCAATAAATAGTCAAAAAAACATTTTCAAAAAAAAAATTTTTTGGAATTTTTTTCAAAAATTTTAAATATTTTTTTAAATAAAAAAAGCATAGTAGGTCCTACATTCAAGCAAGGGAGAACCCCCAAAAAATTTAAAATCCAAGTAAAAAAGTGTCCAGAAAAGCGGAAATTAAACAATTAGCAATTCGATAAATCCAATATCTCCGAAAAATGAGAGGCGGAGAGGCGGCGCCAATTTTGGTGTGGATTTTAGAAAGGCCGACGAATTGAAAATGGACGAAAAGAAGAATGGATTACTGACCGGTTTTGTGGTTTTTGAGATGATGGAAAGGGGGAAGGTGAAGCATCAAAAGAAGAAGCAGACAGGGAGAGTAGAAAATGGATATGGGAAACAAAGTTTTTGAAGGTGGGAAGCTTTTGACAGAAAGAAAGAAAATACGCAAATTATGGTAAAACGATTTGATTTTCGAATTGGGGAGACTTGAGAAGAAGCTATTGCCAATTTTAAAATAAATGAGAAATGTGCGCGCGCGCTAAAGTTTCGGGTGATGTTAATCTTGAAATCTAGAAACATCTAGATATTTTATTGAATATTAGAGATGCCACCGATTACAAGATGCCCTGGAATTGAGGGTCTCACAGCGAAAGAAAATGGGTACTGTAGGGAAGCTGGGTCCTACAACGAAAACAGTATTTCAGGTCCCTTTAACGAAGTTTAATAGCGAAAATGGGTCTCGCAACGAAAATGGGTTTTTTATTAAAGTTTCGCCACGAACGATGAACCCTGCGAAAATGTGTCCCGCAACGAATATAGTTTTTAGGTATCACGTAATGGGTCTCGAAGCGAAAATCAGGGTTCCAGTTAAACTGGGTCCCGCAACGAAAATGGGCCTTTCAGCGAAAACCGTTTTAAGGTCCCTCGCGTGGTGTCAGAGTGCCTCATTTCGGCTTGATCTACGTAGATCTACAAAAATGCGCGGAGAAGAGACGCAGAGTTCTAAACTGATTCCGTATGGTTAAAAACGTGCTGACGTCACATATTTTTGCGCAAAAAATTCCCGCATTTTTTGTAGATCAAACCGTAATGGGACAGCCTGACACCACGTGGTCCCTTTAAAAAAAAGTGGAGCTTGTAGCGAAAATGGGTTTTCCAGCTGGATCCTGCAGGTTCCGCAATTAAAAACGGGTTTCCTATATTAGGTCCCGCAACGAGCAAATTTGGGTCTCGCAACGAAGCTGGGTCTCGCAACAAAATTGGGTCCCGCAGCGAAAAGAAATGGGTCCCAAAGCGAAATTTATTTCTTCGGTAATTATCCAAATTTTTTTCGCTTCGAGACCCAAAATTTGACGACCTGGAAAATATTCCAAAATATTAGCTGTAATTCTCTATACACTGGAAAAAAACTATTTTTCTTTTCATGAAATTGGGCCAATTTCAGAATTATTTTCATAACTAGTGCCTGGATTTTTTTTCAAAACTTGACTTTACTATCGGTGGCCGAATTTTCCCATTTCACGGCCACGTCTGAGCTAGGGCTATTTCGAAAAAAAAGTGAATTTCCTACAAATTGACCTGGAAAAAATTAGTGGGGCAGTAGGAGTGAAAGTAAGAATGGAAAATAGGAGAATGGACGGTGAAACGAGTAGTGGACATCACCCCAAGCGACACGCACAGTCAAATATATTTCCGAATTTAATTGTACCTAATGTGATGGATGACTACCGGGGAGGGCCGAATTGTTGTATAACGGGGAAGTGGTGGAAGGGGATATCGGTCTGAATTTTATCCTTAAAAATTTTTGACTACTCGGCCACCACTATTTTATCGGCCACTTGTTCAGAAAATTGGAAAACTCGGCCACCAATGTTTTCTAGGCCATTTGTCCTGAAAAAGGGAAAACTCGGCCACCAATATTTTCTAGGCTACTTGTCCTGAAAATTGGAAAACTAGGCCACCAAGATTTTTTCGACCACTTGTTCCGAAAAAAATAGAAAAAATCGGCCACTAATATTTTCTCGGCGATTGTATAGAAAGTTGGAAAACTCTGCCACCAATAATTTTTGGCGACTTGCACAGAGGATGGGAAAACTAGGCCACCAATATTTTCTTGGCTGCTTTCGTAGGAAAAAAGTCGTAGGAAAAGGTTTCGTAGGAGAAAGGAAGGGTCACCAACATGTTCTCTAGGAAAACTAGGCCAACAATATTTTATCGGCCACTTGTACAGAAAATTGGAAAACTCGGCCACCAATATTTTTTTGGCCGCTTTCCGAGAAAAAAGGAAAACTTGGCCACTGCCCAGAAAATGGGCAAACTAATAGTAAGCTACCAATAGTTTATCCAGAAAAAACTTATTCAGAAAACAACAAAAAACTCGGTCATTTAATCTTTATCGAGGGAAAACAAGGCCATTGCCCAGAAAATGGGAAAACTAGGCCACCAACATTTTCTCTAGGGAAAACTAGGCCGCTTTAGTAGAAAATTGTAAGCTCAGCCACATGTGCAGAAAATGGGAAAACTAGGCCATAAATATTTTCTCGGCCGCTTTCCTAGAAAAAGGGAAAACTAGGCCACCAATAGTTTTTCGAGTGAAAACTCGGCCACCACTATTTTTTCGAGTGAAAACTCGGCTATCAATATTTTCTTGGACGCTTTCTTAGAAAAAATGAAAAGTCAGCCACCAATAGTCTCTCGGCCACTGTCAAGAAAATGGGAAAACTAGGCCACCAATTTTTTTTTCAGGCTGACTGGTTTGCGGCTCGGCTGCGACACAGAAACTGATGGCCTAGTTTACCTATTCCGCGGCCACCTGTACGTCCTTGCGTGATATCAAGGGGTTCTGGCCTTCCTCGTTGCTCCATTGACAATCACTCGCCGGACGACGCGTGGGAAAGTCGTGTACTCCACACGAACAAATACATTAGTTTTACAACTAAAACCGAGCCGCGACGCGACACACAACGCGCCGTAAATCTACCCCAGATATGGCCGATACAAAATGGCCTAGTTCGGCAAACTCTTCCATTTCAATTTATGAGAGAAGCCAGAAATCCATGATGGTTGTCTATATGCTTTTAAAAAAGACAAATTGGCCACAAAACTAGGCCATACAAAATGGGGTTTTCTTTCAAAAAATCGGAGACAAAAAAATTCCTTTTGGACACTTCGTTTTTTTTAAATTCGCAAATAAATTGATGGCCGACATTTTTCTATTCCGCGGCCATGAAACCCAAACGACAAATTGGGACAATTGCATTTAGTATTTAAAATGATGACGACCAAAAAAAAAAAGAAAAAAACCGAATTAGGTTGTTCATTTTTCGGAGACAAGTGCGGGCGCCCAATCTGTCCTGGAAACACATTTTCTCCAAATTCGCTGCCGCAGCTGATAAGCCGTGAAATTGTTTCGATTTCACATCGAAAACATTGAAAAATTCGCGAAATTTCTCACATAAAATTTGCTTAAGACACGGAATTCTGGCTTTCCTCATAAATTGAAATGGAAGAGTTTGCCGAACTAGGCCATTTTGGCTCGGCCATATCTGGGGTAGATTTACGGCGCGTTGCGTGTCGCGTCGCGGCTCGATTTTAGTTCTAAATGTATTTGTCCGTGTGGAGTACACGACTTTCCGAGCTGGCAATTGTCAATGGAGCGCGAAAAATTCAATGAGGAAGGCCAGAACCCTGTGAAAAATTGCTAAAAGTTGTAAAACTAAATTTTCTTTTTGGGGAAAAAACTAAAAAAAACTTTTTTTTTCAATTTTTTTTCCTACTTCCCAACAAATTTTGTATGTATGAAGAGTTTTTTTGAATGGGGGGGGGGGGAATTGGGGCACCCGAAGAAGGCGAAGAGCCCCCAATTCAATTACTTCAAAAGAGAGGCTTACAGGGGGCAGGCGAAATAACGTGAGAAAGGTGAGAGACGCAGGCGAAAATGAAGTAGCGCCACCACCAAAATTTTTGGCACTTTTTTATGCTCTCAAGATGAATTTTAAGTTTTTTTTTCTTTGGTGAAGTTGCGCGACATTTGGAGGGTGGAATTTGGAGGGTGAAGCTTTTTTTGGGAATTTTATTTTATTTTTTTTTGGTTTTTTGATTTCAAAGAATTCGATTTTTTTAATTTAAAAAAAATCTAATTTTTTGAAATCAAAAAATTTTTAGATTAAAAAAATTTATTTTTTTGATTTCAAAAAGATTTTGAATTGATTTTTTCAATTCAAAATTTTCGAATTCAAAAAAATTCGAATTTTTTCGATTTGAAAATTTTTTTTATTTCAAAAAAAATCCAAATTTTTCGATTAAATAAAAATTGAATTTTTCCGATCCAATAGAAAACGAAACTTTCTGACTTCAAAAATTCGAAAAAAAATCGATTTTTGAATTCAAAAATCGTAAATTTTCGATTACATAAAAAATCTCAATTTTTCGATTTTTTAGATTCATTTTATGATTTCAAAAAAAAAAATCTAATTTTTCAATTTCAAAAAATCGTAAATTTTGTTCGATCTCAAAATTGAAGTTTGTTTCGATTTTAAAAAAATCTAATTTTTTCCGATCTCATAAAAATCGAAAATCTAACATTTTTTGACTTCAAAAATTCGAATTTTTCCGATTTCAAAAAATATTAAATTTTTTCATAAAAAATCGAAATACTTTCAATTTCAAAAAAAAAAATGAAAAAGATGTTTTCCTATCCTATAGAAATCGAAATTCGAAATTTTTCGTTTTCAAAAATCCATTTTTTTCGATTAAAAAAAAATCGAAAATCTATTTTTTCTGATTTCAAAAGAAAAACGAGAATTTTTAAAGTTTTTTTGAAATCGAAATTTGTTGAATTTTCCGACAAAAAAATTTCGATTTTCGACATCTCTGAAAAAAAAATCCAAAAAAAATAATTCAACAATACTCAAATTTACCTGGAAGGAACAAAAAAAAACGATGATGATAACAATGAGGAAAAAAGCAAGGAAAATGTTAAAATTTGGATGGGAAGAGGACAATTTTTTGAAAAAAAAAAATAAAAAGGCTAACAACACACAACAACAACAATAAAAAAACTGTGCAGTTAGGAACAGGGACAGAGTAACTGCAACTCTTATTCAGTGATTTTGTAGACGGGGGGGAAATCAGTGGAAAGAACGGAGAAAAAACAACAGAAGAGAGAATTGATGTAGGCGAAGGCGAAGGCAACCGACGATTTATCCGACCTCCATATCTTCGTCGTTCTGGAAAAAATTTGGATTTTCTACACCGAAAATTTGTGATTTTACAGATTTTTTCAATTTGATATTTAAAAAAGGCAATATTTGTTTTTTTTTTTTGGAAAAAAATCTTTCTCATTAAAATCAACATATTTTGATAAAATGAGATTTTTCCGTACATTTCTTTTATTTTTCTCGCTTTTTTTTTTTGATTTTCTTTGAAAAAACCGAAAAATCGAAATTTTTCAAATGTACTGATAAAAGTTGATAAATTTTGGTTTTTTTTTTCACTTTTTTGAAAAAACAAAAAAAGTTAATTTTTTCGATTTTCACTGAAAAAAGCGGAAAATTCCATTTTTCGATTTTTAAAAGTTTTTTTTCTGAAAAAAACCTAAAAATTTTCAAATTTTCAATTTTCTGAAAAAAAAACCTAACAATTTTCGTTTTCTGATTTTTTTAAAAATTATTTTTTTACTGGAAAAACACCTAAACTGTTTGATTTTTCAATTATTTCTCTGAAAAAAACAAAAAATCAAAATTTTTCGTTTTCCGTTTTTTTAAATTATTTTTTATTTTTGAAAAAAAAAATAATGAAAATCCAATTTTTTAAATGAAAATTAATTCGATTTTGTCTAAATTTTCACCGAAAAACAATTAACCACCGTCGAACTCCGCCCACTTCGGCTGATTGGTTCAAAGGTGGGCGGAGTACAAATCGCTGATTGGTCTTGCAGTTTTCACGTTTTTAAGGGGTTTTTCGTTATTTCTTCATCATTTTTTTTTCGCTTTTTATTTTGTGATATTTCTGAATTTCAGGCTATTTCGGATATTCTAGAGCACAAAATTTAAATAAAAAAAGTTTATATTAAATTTTTGTTTCTTTCAAATCACTACTTTCCAGATGTATTCTTTATCCAAAAATAGGTAATAGCTTCTGTTCACAAACAAAAATCTGGTTCTCATTATACAATGTGATGAGATATTGCGTACGCGCGCGCCCTGAGACTTCTGGCTGCCCAACAACATCACAAAAACTGAAATTACACCCTAGAAAACTTAATAAAAATGGATTTTCTGTACTGATTCAGGCGCAGATTAGATTCACCATTTTCCAAGAGATATTTGACAGGTTTAATGATATTATGATATTAGAGAGACGGCGGGGAGTGGGGAACTATTTTTCATTGGAATATTACGGTGCCACAAAATAATGAAAATACATATTTGACGCGCAAAATATCTCGTAGCGAAAACTACAGTAATCCTTTAAATGACTACTGTAGCGCTTGTGTCGATTTACGGGCTCGTCTTTTGAAAATGTTTTATTTTCGAATTTTGACATCGATATTCAATTTTCCTCCGCTTTTTCGTATTCTTTTTTTCATTTTTGTGCTTAATTTTAATATGTTATCCATTAATAAATGATTTTAATTGAAACCGTCAAATATAAGCTTCATTTTGATGAGGAAACTTCTACAAACGTATTTTACATTATTTTCCGTCTATTGCAGGCTTTTTTCCAGTTGAAACCCGGCAATAAACAGGAAATAATGTAAAAATACGTTTGTAGAAGTTTCCCTATAAAAATGAAGCCAATATTGGACGTTTTTCAATTAAAATAATTTTTTACTGGATAAAATATTAAAAATAAGCACAAAAATGAAAAAAGAATAGGAAAAAAGACGATGGAAAATTGAATATCGGTGTCAAAATTCGAAAAAAAAAAGTTTACAAAAAGCGAGCCCGTAAATCGACACAAGCGCTACAGTAGTCATTTAAAGGATTACCGTAGTTTTCGCTACGAGATATTTTGGGCGTCAAATATGTTGTTCGATACGCATTCTCGGAGTTTTGTGTTCCCGTAATAGAATGGTTAAATTTATTGATATTTCTGAAAATTGCTAAAAACGTTGAACTTATTATTTTCTACATATTTAGCGAAATTTTGTTCGAATTTCCAGTTCATAACTCCAATTTCCGGTTTCCAAAGAGGCAATTATCGTTTTTTAATCAAAATTGTTCGAAATTTTGGAGGAATTTCAGTCAAAATTGAAAATTCTCGTTATTTTTCCGTTTTTTTAAATTTAAAACTATTTAAGATTTTTTGAAGCGAAATTCACTGTATTTCCACTATTTCCATATCACAATGTCTATTTTTTTTTAAATATAATTCCCATAAAATTGACTTTAGGAATCACGGATTCAAGATCAGGTGG
This sequence comes from Caenorhabditis elegans, assembly GCF_000002985.6. Lineage (NCBI taxonomy): Eukaryota > Metazoa > Nematoda > Chromadorea > Rhabditida > Rhabditidae > Caenorhabditis > Caenorhabditis elegans. The sequence continues at coordinate 1,866,701 of NC_003283.11, forward strand.
AATTCCGGATCTCGCATCGTGCCAACTGCCGCAGTTTTTTCGAAAAAAAACGTGACAACGATGCTCCGGTATTACGCGTCACGAGTTGTTTAGCGTATTTCTTTGAGAAAAGTTGCGTTTTATTCGTTGGCACAGTGCCAAATCCGGAATTCCACCAAATCTTGAATCCGTGGTGTCTTATTCAGTGGAAAAAATCGAACCTCAGATCCAGATCCGCCACTTTCGGCACTATCTGCGTCCATTTCACTATCATCCGAATCATTATCGTCCTCGTCATCGTCATCCTGATTCTCTTCTTCATCCTCTTTCAGCTCATTATCCTCCCACCAATCGTCTTCGCTGCTCTCACCGTCATCATCCGAGCCAATTGTGTCAAAATCTTCAGAATCCGAATCAAGATCTGGAAATTGGGGAAAAATAGGTTTAAATTCTTCATAAGACCTCGGCCATTTTGAAAATTAAATTTTTTTCGGAAAATTCTACAAAAGATATATAAATTCTCTTGGTTTAACTGAAAATATCATCTTTTGTAGCTGAAAATGCCTAAAAACTGTCCGAAAGTTGCCGAAAAATCGGTCATCGGCAACTTTCAGGCAATTTTTCTGCTCTTTTTCCAATTTTTCCACTAAAAATAATGTTATTTTCAGTAAAAACAAGTGAATTTCTATGTTTTGAGACTGATTTTATTGAAAAATTTGGGAAGTACAGGCTTTTTGTAGAATTTTCCGAAAATAATTGAGAACAGGAATATTCACCTTATTATATACTAAAAACCGCGGAAAAATCTGATTTTTAATGTTTTTTTATAAAAAACCTGCAAAAATTCATTTTCCGAGCTTATCTACAAAAAATTCTATTTTGCCGCATTCTCTCGGTTTATATGAAAATAACACACTTTTCAGCAGAAATATTGGAGAAAATGCCCAAAAATTGCCTGAAAGTTGCATTTTTCTGCGTTTTTTTCCACTTTTTCCACTAAAAACAATGCTATTTTCAGATAAACCAAGTGAATTTTCACTGAAAAACGTGGGAAACACAGGCTTTTCCGCTGGAAAATATCTTGCGCGTAATTTTCCGCGAAAATCCGCTCAAAATATTACCATTATTGAACACAACCAACGGCTGCTGCACAATAACCACATTATTAGTTCGTCTCTTGATAAGATCAGCGATTGTGGATATTTTTCCGTGAAGAGCCAACAAATCTCGATGATGACCGACTCTTGAGCGCAGCCAGCCGATTAAACCGCCAATTTCCTTCTCCAAATTCGGAAGTGAGCTGAGATAAGGCATGTGAATTGAGAAGGCGATTTGAGCCCATCGGATGGTTGGACGAATGCTGGAAAATCAATAAATTAGGAGGAATTAGTACTAAAAATTCGATTTACTCTGCAGCATTCCTCGTTTTCAAGCGAGATTCGATGATTTTGAGCAATGGCAAGACCTGCATCGGCTGGAGATCACGGAGGGTAGCGTGAATAATTTCAGAATTCAAATTTCTAATGACTGAGTCGATTTTTGCACTATCATTAGCCATTATTCCCTGAGTAAGCAGAACACATTGTGATCCACCGCCGCTACCACTCGTTTTTCCCTTTTTGAGTTCAGAAGTTGGCCTGAAAATCGGAAATAATTGAATATTATCGAAAATCCACCAATAATCCTACGTGGCTGGCTCTTTTTCACGATCTCCGAGCGGTTTGTTGGCCTCTTTCTCCGATTCACTCAGTTTTTTCCCATTTCGAAGCGAACCGTTAATATGCGAATGCCCATTTACTACAGGGGACTCGATTTTCTCAGGAGTTGCAGGAGATGTAACTGCCGCCACATTTGATTTCCTGGCTTTCCGTTCTCGAGCCATTTTCTGGAAACTGCAAAAAAATATTGGAAAATTCGATTTTAAGGCCATTTTACGCACAATAATCGCAAAAAAGATACATTTCACGGTAAAAAAGCTTTAAAAACTAATAAGAACAATAAAAAATCAATAAAATACGCCTGAAAACCATGAAAAACTCTTCAAAAACGCCTGGAAATAAGGAAAATAAAGATTAAAAATTTTGCACCGCAAACGCGCAAGCGACGAGAAATGCGTCAGTGACGGGGTTGGCGCGGCAAATTAACCCCGCGAATTTTGAACGTGACCCCTTCATTCGGTGGATTTTGGGCCCAAAATTTGCGATTTTCTCTTATTTCCATTTCATTTGCGGCAGTTTTTTCCGGAAAATACACGAAACTGGCTTATTTCAACATGAAAATCCAACTTTTTTAAGCGAAAATTGTCTAAAATTGAAATAAAAATGCAGAAAACGGGTTTGTCTATCTGAAAATAATGTTTTACGGCATTTTTCGGCAAACTGCAAGCTTTTTAACAAAAATGAGTTTTATTTTCAAATAGAAAAACCCGTTTTCTATCAATTTTAGATCAAAAAAGTTGGATTTTCATATTAAAATAAGCCATTTCTTTGTTTTCAACGTTATTTTCTCATTTTTAATCACTAATTCATTTCAGAATGTCTCAAAAATCAAACGACACCACATTCTCGGTCAGAGCCGCGCTCTTCGCATCACCCGTCGGCTCATCATCAGCAGTTCCAAAGAAGAAAGTGGCTCGAGAGGTGCCACGTGCAGGGCCGCCAGTTTTTGCCCTCGAGCACGATGTTTCGGAAGTCACCGACAGAAATAAAGACGGCACCTTTCTGGCTGCAGACGCGTGCGCTAGTGGCCCTACTTTGAAGGTTCCAGACGAAACACAAGGTTGCCCAGAAACTTTCAGTGTTTCGGAACACGAAGATGACGACGACGTTGAGCCGATGGAAGTTGATGGAACCATCGTTCCGTCGCCCCAGCGAGCAACGCCGACACGTGGCGTAACTCCTTGCGAAAAATCGACGACTCCACGCAGAAGATCCTCGAGAAAGTCGATGCCAACGCCTGGGAAGCGTCTGTTCTTCACCAGCAAAGACACTACGAACGAGGATCGCAAGGCTGATGACTCGACGCAACTGGAGCTTCTGATGGCAAAGATTCCGCAGGAGATGTCGGGTTACATGAAAAAGTTGGCCACCGACATCAAAGAGGTAGTATTATCGATTTTTAACTTTACATTTAAATCTAAAATTTTCATTTTCAGATGAGCCAATACGATGCACAGCTGGCGCGGAATATCGACGACATGGAAGCGGTTTTCAAATCCCGCGAAACTAAGCTCAAGTCAGCTATTGAAATCGCCAAGGACAGCTTCATCTCGTCCGCTCTGCCTCTTCGCCTCGAGACCCTGGACATGACTCTGCGTAAAGAAGAATCGCCAAATGATATCGTTGCGAGACTTCACGGAAGTTTTCTCGACAAAACCCAGGATGCCGGAAACGTGAATACTGCACAAAAGGAGAACCAGCAGCTGGAGGATGAGCGCGGGATGCTGGTGAGAGTTTCAAATTATTTAAATATGATTTTTAAAAATAAAAATACAATATTATATTTCCAGGAAGAAAAGCTGGAGAGTCTCAACAAGATCAAGAGAGAGAAGGATGAATTTCTGGCGAAAATGCGAAAAGAGGAAGAGGAAGCGCTCGCTCGCCGGGAGGAAATCAAGCAGGGCTTCGAGCGAATCGATGCTCTAATGAGCAAAATCAAGCCGATTCCAATTTTTGAATTCTGATTTCTGATTTCTCACGCTCTGTATAATATTCTATTTCTGACACAATTGATTTCATAAATACATGTATAATATTTTATTCATAGCCTAGGTCTTGCTTATTAAGTGTCAATTTCATTACGTGTACTTTAATTATTGGTTTTGAGTATCTGAAGTTGAGATCCTAGCTGCTTTGGTCCTTTATAAATATATGTTTCTTTAATTTGAGTTGCTATCGCTATCGAAGGTCGTCCTCTTCCTCCTCATTTGCATGTTTTTCTAGCTTCTTCCCCATTAGTTTCCCGCTGACTCCACCGTCGACGAGGTTCTCGAAAACCACGTCGCCATTGTTTCGAAAACAGGAAAATGGCATTTCGCGAAGTGTTGTGAGACCACACTGGAATTTTATTAGTTTTTGAAGCTTTTAGATCGAAAATTCATCGAGGCACCACGGATTCAAGTGCCAACGCAAAGAAACGGGCCAGATCCGATATCCCACCGGTTCTAGATTTCGTGGTGCCTCAATTGGTCTTGCCACGTGGTCAAAGGTCTCGCCACGCTTCCGATGTGGTGTGTGTGCCTTTAAACACGGGTACTGTATTTTTTATAGGTTTTCTGACTTTTCGCTCTATTTTTTTCGTAAAAAGCGGAAATTTTATTGAATAAGAAACTACTATCCTTGCTGAAAATATTCTGAGAAGCCACAGCAGTTGCAACGGTTGCCACGTACTCGCAATCTTCCTTCACAGCATTTTCCAGACTCTTCTCGACGAGCTGTCTTCCGATTCCCTTCCTAAATTGAGCACAATTCCCTAGGAGAACAAGAAAAAAAAAGAAGAAAATTGCTTCCTACCCTTGACAAGCCTTCGACACGCACAGCACATCGATTTTGAAGACTTTTTTCGGATTTCCAGTCAAAAACGACAAGTCTTGCTCCAAAACCTGCACGAATGCCACCAACTTGTTGGCATTTTCGTGTTTGTACTGGCCATTTGTGATTTCTGCGTTAAAATCCCAGTGTGGATTGAATGGGGTCGATTCGGAAACAAAAGAGCATTCTTTGACGGCATTCAGGCAAACTGCCACGATTTCCTGAACACTTTTTTTTCTAGAATTTGCGGGAAGCTAGATTAAATCTGAAAAACAAAAAACAAAAACCTACTTCCCCATCAAAAACCAGAATTGAACTTTTCTCATCTTCCAACCCGCTCATCGTCAAATCAACGAAAAACTCGGCGACATCTTCTTCCGAGCAGCTCAATGAAGTTGTGATGGGCTCCATTACTCTAAAATGCTCCACCAGGAACTTGTGAACTTGGTCCTTGTGCTCCAGGAGCCCAGTTTGGAATGTGAGCTCCGGCATTTGCAGAAAAAAGCGAATAAAAATAAAATAAAAGAAAGCAAAAGTGAAAGACTATTCCTCGAGAGCTCTGTGAGCCCTCACTTTTTCTCTGAACCTCCGAGACAACACGCGTTACATTTGCATTTTCACCACACATATTTCCCATGCTTCCAAGTATTGACATTTTCCTTTTCCTGCTTTTCTACTTCTCCCCTTCCTCACCGAAGTGTCTACTCGACGATTATGGAGCTTCTGAGAGCTCTGCTTTGCAATATTCTCAATGGAGCGCATTTGTGGCTGGTGGCCGTGGCCGCGAGCCGCGACGCAAGCACGCGCCGCTCCTGGGAATTGTTTCGAGAAGGAATATTTTCGTCGGACTATTTCTCGATTTTCATCTGGATCTTTGTGAATTTTCCAGATTTTCTTCATTAATATAATACTTCTAGACTTTCTACACATTTTAACATCAAAATCTTCGAATTTTGTCTTCTCTGCCCTCGTTTTAATCGCTCTTAATATTTCAAAATATTATACTCGTGCTTTAAAAATTAATAATTCAAATTCAGAGCAAGATGATGCGCCCACCAATTATCCTGCTCAAGGACGGAACTGAGAACAAGCAGGGAAAGGGTCAGATCATTTCCAACATCAACGCTTGTCAAGTTAGCTTCTAAAATTCTAAAATTTAGTCAAAAATGCCTAAAATGCTGTATTTTTCAGGTTGTCGCCGACAGTATCCGTACCACCTTGGGTCCACGTGGCCTCGACAAGCTCATCGTCGATAGCAAGGGAGCCACGACGATCTCCAACGATGGAGCCACAATTCTGAAGCTTTTGGATATTGTCTTCCCGGCCGCCTCCACAATGGTTGATATCGCTCGTTCTCAAGACGCTGAAGTCGGAGACGGAACCACGTCTGTCGTCGTTTTGGCCGCCGAAATTCTGAAGCAAATGAAGCCATTCATCGAGGACGGTGTCCATCCACAACTTCTCATTCGCGCCATCGGAAAAGCTTGCGAGAAGACGCTGAAGAACTTGGCTGATTTGGAAATCAAAATTAATGGCGAGACGGAGCTCCGTGAGATGCTTGTGAAGTGTGCTGCAACCACGTTGAGCAGCAAGCTCGTCAGTCAAGAACGGCTTTTCTTCGCCAATATGATTGTCGATGCTGTGAACACGTTGGATGCTCATCTTCCATTGAACATGATCGGAATCAAGAAGGTCAACGGAGGAAATTTGCACGTTAGTGAATCGAAAAGTCGTCTATCACGCGGTGTTTTGTCTTTCCACTGAAAATTGCAGATTTTTCAGCTTAAAAATGTTTTTCTCTGCATTTTACTAACAAAGCAGCTTTTTTAAACAGTGAAAATCGAATTTAAAATGACTAAAATGAACTTTTTTCGTCCACTGGTTGAGGAATGGTTAGAAATTGAAAAAATCAACGGGATTTTTCTTATTTTTTAAATATTTTTCCATTAAAAATCGATTTTAAACCATTTTGACCCTAATGTTAAGTCACAAATGGTTTAAAACCGATTTTTAATAGGACAATATTTAGAAAATATGAAAAATCCCGTTGATTTTTTTTTCAATTTAAAATCATTCCTCAACCATTGGACGAAAAATGTTCATTCTAGTCATTTTAAACTCGATTTTCACTGTTTACCAAAAGCTTTGTTAGTAAAATGCAGGAAAAACATTTGTTAAGCTGAAAAATCCGCATATTTTCAGTGGAAAGGCGAAATACCTCTATTTTAATTAATTAATATTTATTTTTAATTTAATTTTAAAAATTTCAGGAATCCCGTCTCATCAAAGGAGTTGCCTTCCAAAAAGCGTTCAGTTATGCTGGCTTCGAAATGCAGCCAAAGAAGTACTCCAATGTCAAAGTGGCTCTTCTTAACATTGAGCTGGAGCTCAAGGCAGAGAAAGAGAACGCTGAGATGCGTCTGACCAACGTTTCCGACTTCCAAGCTGTCGTTGACGCTGAGTGGAATATTCTTTACGATAAGCTTCAGAAGATTCACGATTCCGGCGCCAACGTGGTTCTCTCGAAACTTCCAATCGGAGATGTTGCTACCCAATGGTTCGCCGATCGTGACATGTTCTGTGCTGGACGAATTCCACAGGACGATCTTGATCGCTTGATGTCCGCATGCGGAGGAAGCGTTCTCACCACAGTCTCTCAAATCGACGACTCTGTCCTCGGAAAGTGCGGAAAATTCTACGAGCAACAAGTCGGAAGCGAGCGTTACAACTTCTTCGAGGACTGCTCAAAAGCTCAGGCATGTACGCTTCTTCTTCGCGGTGGAGCCGAGCAGTTCATCGCCGAGACCGAACGATCTCTTCACGACGCTATCATGATTGTTCGTCGTGCCAAGAAGAACGATTCGATCGTCGCCGGAGGAGGTGCCATCGAGATGGAGTTGAGCCGATTGATTCGTGAGCATTCGAAGGGTATTGAGGGCAAGGATCAAGCTTTCTGGATGGCTTATGGACAGGCTTTCGAGGTAGATATTGAAGAAACTGGTGCTAGTATAAATATGCAGAAATGAACGATTTTCGTGATGAGACAGTTCAAAATCTCGAAAAACTGGATTTTTTTGCTAAAATCTTTAATTTCTCCAACTTTTCCGTTTTCCAGTTGCTGGAAATTAAATTTTATTCGATTATCGATCTTTATTGCAGGTTTTTATCGTTTTTCTTCAGTTTTTTGTTGGCTTAGGCAGCCCTCAAGCTGTAAGGCTGCCTATTGACTCTAAATTTGCCTTAAACGAAGAAAAAACGACCAGAATATGCAATTTAATCGCATAAAAGTAAATTTTCAGCCGTTTTGATACGGAAAAGTTGGCAAAATATATGATTTTTGCGAAAACTGACCTTTTTTCAAGATTTTAAACAATTTCTGTTAACTTTCAGACCTATTTTGAGCTTAACTTAAAATGTGCCGAAATGAAGGAATTTTGAAAGTTCAAAATCTTGAAAACCTGGCTATTTTTAGTCAAAACCCCGAAAATTGCAGGTTTTCGTCGTTTTTCTCCCGTTTTTTAGGTTAGTTAAGGCAGATTTCAAGCTGTAAGTAATAAACCAACTAAAACATAACATTTTTTAAAGAAAAAATTCTTTGTATTTTTGAGTCGAAGAAACCAAAAAATCCATTTTTTTCACCAAAAACACCCAAAAAAAAAGCTAATTTCCGAAATTTTTCAGATCATCCCACGCCAGCTTTGCCAAAACGCCGGACTCGATGCTCTCGACGTGCTGAACAAGCTGAGACATCGTCATGCTCAAGGCGAGAAATGGGCCGGAATCGACATCCAT